>NC_140489.1:21420122-22133872 GCF_964271855.1 Acomys minous
ATGATATCATGACTTCAGGCTGTGGGTTCAGTGGCGTGCTCTTCCTCACCAGTGTTCCCTTCTGGCATCTGAAGAAAGCAAGATGGGTGATACAGAAAGGTCTGTGTTGGGTGCCAGCCCCTCCATCTTGGCCTTTTCCATCTCTGTAACCCAATTAATATATTTTAGCTTTTTATACTAGCACTGAGTCTCAGATGTTCTGATACAGTAGCACAAAATACATGCAGACAGAACATATAGTAAAATTAGTTTTTTTCTTTTTCCCAAGTAATAAAAATACACACATAAGAATAAACAGAGTCTTTGTCTTCTTCTTGTTCTTGTTCTTCTTGTTCTTCTTGTTCTTGTTCTTGTTCTTCTTGTTCTTGTTCTTCTTGTTCTTGTTGTTGTTGTTGTTGTTGTTGTTGTTGTTGTTGTTGTTGTTGTTGTTCTTCTTCTTCTTCTTCTTCTTCTTCTTCTTCTTCTTCTTCTTCTTCTTCTTCTTCTTCTACTACTACTACTACTACTACTACTACTACTACTACTACTACTACTATCCTAAATTGTTTCTTGGGTATGAATTTTACAAACATTGCGTGTACTAGCAGTAACGGTGGAACTGGAGAGTATTGCACCTTCTCCAGGCTGCACGCAAGAGCCACCTGGAACATGTGGCCGTTTCCAAGGCTGCGGCTTTTGTGGTCAGGTCAGCAGATATCAGCCCATGCAATTCTCTGTGTTTATGGACTCCTTTGGTGATCCACTGGGTCTCAGTATTTCTTAGGATAGCTTTATGGAGTGGATCAATGAGGATAACCTCAAAATGTTGTGTGGAATCTTCACCAACTCAGTAAGAATTCAGGACTCTCAAAGCCCCACAATTCTCCTCAACAACAGACAGAGGCTTCGTTCAAATTTTAGCTGGTTAACACCATGGTGGACAGGCTTGCCGTAAATTGCACCCTTAGAAACTGGGCGTTTGCGGCCACCATGGCGGACACGAATCCTGTAAATGACATAACCATGCTTGGCCTTGTATCCCAGCCTTCACCTTTTCTGGCTGAGTGGGACAGGGAGCCTGTGTAGCGCAGAGAGCTGGTATTGCCAGCAGGGGCCCCTCAGAAGAAAGCACATCAATCAATTCGGACTACTCCTTCCTCCATATCTTCTGCATGCACTTGTATGCACTCATCTTGGCTCATCTGATGGCTGCGGTCAGAGGAAAAGTGTGCTACCATCTTCTTGATGGGCTCTTACCAAGGTCTATTTCCTTAGAGAACAAGGTGATCAAGAGTACAACTTACCGTTTTATTAATTTGTTGACTAAATGTTAACTAATAAATGATAACAATCTAATTTTCCGGTGGTCACTCATCACAAAGCAGGCATCGACACTTCCCTGTCAAGTTTATGATGCAGCAGAGAAGAAATGCCTTATATACAGAGGAAGTAGTTTCTCTCAGCGATGAGGAGGGTGTTTAATATGAGAAGGTGCAAACCATCTGAAGTTATAACGGGGATGTATCACAGTGTCCCAGAGGTAATAGTAATTCTGCACCAGAGTGCAATACCCAGAATGGAGACAAGAGTGACAGGACAATGAAGACGTAATGTAGAAGGGAAAATTGGAGAAGGAGTCAGGGGCTTGGTCATGCAGGCCCCTGCAGATTCTGCATTTACCAATTTTGTTTACTCTTGCCACCTGCGATTTAGGACATCAACAAATGTCTCACTGTCTCCTAATGTCAGGAAGTCACTACTGAATGCAGTTGCCTCTCAATGGGAGCATTCCCTGTAGGAGATATGGGGAGACTCGTGATATTAGGGAGATAGCAAAACATCTTATGTCTTGGAAAGTAGAAATTTGCAAAATTTCTCAAAGGCTCCTCTCCAGCTAAAGAAGGAAACAACTGCCGAGGGAAGAGGTTCTGAACAGCGGAGGCTGCAGGCTGTGCTGAGAGCTCTGGGGCTGCGGGTTCCATGAGTCAAACCTGTAGTGAGCTGAGGTTTTGGGTGAGGCTGGAGCTTTAATTTGCAGCATCTCTGCTCCTAAAAGTAATTTCTCATCCATACTCCTGTTAGTAACCCCAACAAAAAACTCACTGTTTCTCCAAATTGGACTTTGGTGTAGTTATTGTTTCGTCATATGGTTCCTTTATTATTATTATTATTATTATTATTATTATTATTATTATTATTATTATTATTATTTTACTTAATTGTATGTGTACGTAGGCTACATTTTTGGAGTACACAGGCAAAGTATGGTTGACTTTAAACCTCTGTTCTGGCATGAGACAAAAACAGCAATATACCTTGCAAGTTAATGGGAGACCAAAACAGGAAAAAGTATCTTGCAGGTTAAGGGTAGTGTTTGCACTTTAGCCAGTTAAGAGTGAGTTCCTGTTTGTTCTATGTTAAGTCCTTTCAAGATAAAGTCTCCACTTGTAACTGAGAATAAGTTTCTATTTATTATATGTTATGTAAACTGCTTGTATATCGTTACCATTGCTCTTTCCCTTTCATTGTATCTTCTCTAACAATGTGTGACAGCCAATTCTCTTGCCGCTGTGAATATCTTATCTCTTCTATAAAGGGGAGGGGAGTAAGGGGAAAATGGAAAGGAGGAAGGAATGGAACGGTAGGAGGAATGGGAGGATACAAGGGATGGTATAACAATTGAGATGTAATTTGAATAAATTAATAAAATATGTTTTTTAAAAAGGGAGTTCAAGAGGCCAGCAGGGACTGATCTCTCAAATCCCGATTTGGGGTGAGACAGCTGACTGGCCAGTTCCTGTGAACCCCAAAATACAGTCTGCCTTAATTGGCCCATCATGTATTTAGTCTTTTTCCTGCAGGATTCTCAGGTTTAACACCAAAGTCAAAGGCTGACCAGCCGGGTCTTTAGAGGAGACGGTAGAGAATTATCTATGTCAAAGTCACCCAGGTTGCTGGCAGAACTTTGTTCCTTTTACGTGCTGGGCAGAGCTTATCTATTTCTTGTTGAATGTGATTTGGCTGAAGCTCTTTGTGTCCAGGAGCCTCTTTCTTGTCTTCGCATTCAGTCTTTGTTGCCTCGGTACCATACACAATGTACCAAGTCCTTCTCACACTTGCAATCTCTTTGATCTCTTCAGCCGCATCTTCCTGCTTCCAATGGGAGAAAGGGATCTGCTTCTGACTCCTGAGCTTAGCGGGGATCAGCCCAGATAATACAGAATAACCTTTCTATTTTAAAATCTATAATTTTAATTTCACTTGCGAAATCCCTTGTAATGCAACCACAGGTCCCTGGGATTAGGTAACAGACACACTGGATAGCTATGATTTTGCTTATTTCAAACTTCATTCAAGGTGAAACAGACCAGCACTTTAAAAAGGAGAAACTATCTCATTCATATTTAAACATACATTACTGTCGCTTCAATTAACTTAATGAATGACTGTCTAGGTTTGTAACCGCTATATTGTAACTCTGGTAGCAATGATCCTACATAGAAGGTCAAAGTAGGGGATGCTGGGCTATCCTGCCTTCTTTTGGCCATTGAGAATAGTTCTGAGCTACAGAGTGATGGGCAGGGTCAGATGTCATGGAGTCCTCTTGCCTAAAGAAGATCTAAAGAGACTTGACAGTAAATAATATTGAATGTACCTTTTAGTGACATTCTCATTCCTCTTTTAAAAAATTAAAAATTCTTGCTCATCCTCATATACTTAAAAGTTGACCTTTGCAATTTGTCATTGTAAGCTGAAGGTCTCTGAATATGCCTCAAAGGAAGTGTATTTCCTTAACCTTTGCAAATTCCTTCATTGTGAATAAATAAATATATAGACAATTATGTATTAAGAGAGTGTAGGTTTCTGTCAAAGTATTAATATTTTTAAATGTTTCTTTTTACTTGTGGCTATGAGTATCTCCGTGTGTTCCACAGGGGTCTTCAGAGGCAAAAGGGGGTGCTATATATGCTGGAAGAATATGCTGTTTGACATGGGTGTTGGAAATGAACTCAGGTCCCCTGAAAATGAAGTACATATTAACTGCTAATCCACACCTCCAGCCTTGTATTAATTTTTTAAAGTAAAGTTATTATATTATTTAACATAAACACAAAGGAACTAAACCAAGTCACATCAGGACTGTCACCTGGCAAGGCAGTTCTTCCAGAGGGGAGTGATCAAAATTCTGGCATCAAAGTCCATGTCAGACACAGCACCCCACTCCCATTACTAGAGGATCCACAGGAAGCCTGAGCTGCCCATTGGCTACATCTGTGTAGGGGGCCTAGGTGCAGTCCATACATGGTCCTTGGTTGGTGCTTCAGTATAGGCAAACCCATCTGGGCCCTGACTAGTAGGTTTTGTTGGCCTTCTTGTGGCCAGCAACAGGAGTTGTTTTCCTTTTCCCCCTCCCCCAACTTTTCCATAAGATTCTCTACACATCACCCAATGTTTGGCTGTGAGTCTCAGCATCTGTTTTGAACTGCTGCTAGGTTGAACTGCTCAGCGAACAAGTCTGCTAGGATCCCTTTGGCAAACATGACAGAGTATCATTAATAGTGTCAGGGGTTGGCTCTCTTCCAAGGGATGGGTCTTGGGTTGGGCCAGGGATTGGCTGGACATTCCCTCAATCTCTGTTCTATCTGCTCTATCTCTATCCCTGCACATCTTGTAGACAGAGTAAATTCTGGGTCAAAGTTTTTGTAGTTAGGGTTGTGTTCCTCTCCCTTTACTAAGTATCTTGTCTAGTTAGAGGGTGTCTACTCTTCAGACACTTTAACCCCTCTACTAGGAGTCTTTTCCAGAGTCCCTACCTCCATCTTCTCCCAGAGGCCAACATAGGTCACCAGCTTGTCACAGAGCTGCCGCCTCCCAGAGTTCCTCTTTTCTCTGAAGGCCTTATGTCCTTCCACACCACCCCTGCCCTGCTCTCCCCAGGTCAGATCATCATATCTCTCTGTGCTTTCACTCCTACCTTGTTATCTCTCTTCAACTACTACCTCTGTCTATTCTATTTCCTATTCTGAGTGAGATATGACATTTTCCCTTGGATCATCTTTGTTACCTATCTTCTTTGGGTTTGTGCATTGTAGTATGTTTATCCTGTACTATATGGCTAAACTCCTTGTGTTATGGTGGATCATCTTTTGGGTATATGCCTAGGAGTAGTATATCTGGGTCTTGAGGTAGCACTATTCCCAATTTTCTGAAAAACCACCAGATTGATTTCTAGAAAGGTTGTATAAGGTTACACTTTCACCACAATGGAGGACTGTCCCTTTCTCTGCATCCTTGCCAGCATGGGCTATCACTTGAGTTTTTTATCTTTGCCATTCTGACAGGTGTAAGATGGAAACTCTAAGTTATTTTGATTTGTATTTTCCTGATGACTGGGGATGTTGAGCATTTCTTTACATGCTTTTTGGCCTTTTGAGATTCCTCTGTTGAGAATTCTGTTCAGCTCTGTTGCCTTTTAAAAATTATGTTATTTTGTTTGTTGGTGTTTAATGTTTTGAGATCTTTATTTATTTTGGATATTAACCCTTTCTTGGATGTAGAATGGGTGAAGATCTATTCCCAGTCTGTAGATTGTCATTTCATTCTGTTGATATGTCTTTTGCCTTACAGAAGCTTTTCAGTTTCATGAGGTCCCATTTATTAATTGTTGATCTTAGAGCCTAAGCTGTTGGTGTTCTGTCCAGGAAGTTGTCTCCTGTGCCAATGAGTTCAAGGCTCTTCCCCTTGATTACATTGATGGCTTTTCTTATGTTGACTCATTCCTGCATCCCTGCGATGAAGCATACTTGATCATGGTCGATGATGTATTTGATGTATTCTTGGATTTGGTTTCTGAGTATTTTATTGGATATTTTTTGCATCAATGTTCATGAATGAAGTTAGTCTGAAATTCTCTTTTTCGTTTTAAAATGTTAATTTATTATAATTTATTCAGATTATATTCCCCTCACTTGTATCTTCCTGTTCCCACCCTCCCTCCCTCTTCTGCCCCATTTCCATCCCCTAGACCTCTGAAAGAAGGGGACCTCCTCCCTCAATATTTGGCCACAGCATATCAGATCTCATCTGGATAATCTGCTTTCCCTTCCTCTATGTGCTGCCGCACCTCCCCACCAAGGAGAAATGAAGGGCACCAGAGTTCGTGTTAGAGGCAGTCCCTGCTCTCTCCACAACTGTGGAGAATGAGCTGCCCGTTGACTAGATCTAAAGAAGGGGTCTAGTTTTCTTGTATGCATTGTCCTTGGTTAATACAACAGTTTGTGCAGACTCTCCTGGGTTCAGATGCATGAGCCTTGATGGTCTCCTCATGTAGTTCCTGAATTCTCTGTGTCCTCCTATTGCCCTCTCCTCTTCCTTACCAGTCTCATCTGGAGTCCAGTAGTGAGTCACAGCATCTGTCCCAATGCCCCGCTGAGTGAAGACTCTCAGAGGACATCCATGTTGGGCTAATATCCACTTATAAGTGAGTATATACCATGCGTGTCTTTCTGGGTCTAGGTTACTTCACTTGCGAAGATCATTTCTGGTTCTATCCATTTGCCTGTACATTTCAAGATTTCCTTGTTTTTAATAGCTAAGTAGTATTCCATTACATAAACATACCACAGTGTCTTTATCCATTCAGTTATTTCCAGATTCTGACTGTTATGAGTAAGGCTACTTTTTTCTTTTGAGTCTTTCTGTTGCTTAGGTATGAGGGTGATCAGGCTTCATAGAATGAGGTTGGTAATTTTCCTTCTGTTTCTATTTTATGGGTTAAATCAAAATTTTAACATTTATCAATTAAAAATCTTTCAAAATCATTTTTATTCATCATCTGAAAAATATGTAAAAGTAAAATATTTAAGATAATTTGAAAATTCTGTTATAACAAACTTTAAAACTTTAGAACTTTCTGAGATCATAGTATAATTACAGAATTTCTTTATTCTGTTTCCTTCTTCCAACTCATTAAATGTATCCTTTATGCTATCTCTCAAATTCATGACCTCCTTATAACTGTTGTTACATATATATATATATGTATATATATACATATATATATATATATACACATATATATACATATATATATATATACTCATGTATGCATACATACATCATACAGAGAGAGAGAGACAAATAGCACCTGCTTAGTCTGTATAATGTTGCTTGAGGTACATGTTTTCTGGGCTGACCATTTGGAATTAGATAAACAATAGATATGCTCTTCAGTAGGAGGCAGTATTTCCCGCCTCTCAGCTTTCCTTAACTGCCATAGGATTTTGTCTAGGGTTGAGGGCTCATGAAATAAGTGTTTAATGTTATGCATCATTGTAATTGTTAGTAAACATTAGACCTAAAGATCATGCTTATGATAAATATCATTTTAAAATGTTTACATAGAATAGTTTTTAAATGATCCTGTTGGCCATGCCCTATTTTGGTAAGTAGATGAGGATTTAATAAAGAAATGATTTTATTTTCATACCCATTGATGAATTTTAAGGAATATTAAAATATCACATCAGTTAAAATGTGTTTTACACCTTTGTAGATGAAATCACTCAACTTCGTAGCCTCATACGTCTTAGAAAAATATTAAAGATTTTGATAGAGCAATGCCATTCAAATCTTGTTGTACAGGGTAAACTTGAAACCCCATAGTATATTCCCCTCTATGATATCATTCTTCGGCAGCTTGTTACTCAATTTGGTTTTCCATTAGTGGCAGCAAGAGGTGAAAATAGAAATCATTTCACTTATGAAAAGATTTGTTACTTTATCTCAAAAAGACTTCCTTAAGTCTTGTCAGTTGACAATTACATCCATGAATCTTTCACTAGAGGACCTTGCTTACCCAAGCAGGCATATTATAAATTTGGGAACATGGGATTTTATTGCTTGTATTTTTGAGAACATCTTCGTGAACACATTTCCCCCTCATTTGATAAAATACGTCTCTTGAGTGCTGTTGTGGGAGTCATAGAGATTTGCAACCCCTTGAAGGAAATTCAGTTAGCACACCAGCTCTAGCTGCAGGCTTGATAAACTCTGCCGTAGCTACAGAGCTACCTTCCTTTATAACTTGCCCTTTCTAGGCCAGTTACCACATCTGGTCACTAAGGCAGACAGGTTTGTGTTGTTTTTAATAAAATCTCAAACATTCCATTTTACCAATAAAGACTAGAGACTCAGGCGACACAGTGAAAGTCTGCTAGCTCAGAGAAGAAGAAAAAGCACCCAGCTGTCTTTCCTTCTCAGCCAACATCCCAAAAGGAAAAAACCAAACCAACACAAAACAGAGCTCTCCCTCTCTACTCCATCTTAAAAAAAACCCCAAACTGAACGTCCCTCCATTTTCCTTTCTGTGCTTCTTGTTATCTGCCCTCCTGACTTCCTCTTACTTTCTATAATTTTTCCCTACGTTTACTCCCTGTCAACTGGTTGCTTGCTCTGTTTCTGACAATTAACTTGATGTAATCCTGTTTACAGTACTCAATCTGAAAGCTCTTGGATTAAAGGCGTGTCTAGGGCTGAGCCACACTGTAATTAGAAACAGGTTTCTTCACCTAACAACACACTCTCAGGTTCACAGTGTGATCAAATATCCTGCAGCAGGATATTTGTTAGTTTTTCTAGATATGAGTCCGGTAGCTTGCCACACACAATAGACCCCTTAGGTAAAGAAGCATGATGCTGAAGCAAAAGAATAAGACTTTATTTTAAAAGCCCACTACACAAGAGAGTGGAACAATGTTGTTTGAAGCCTATCCTTCTAGTAAGGAATAGAATACAGGTGTGTGTGTGTGTGTGTGTGTGTGTGTGTGTGTATGTGTGTGTGTGTGTGTGTGTGTGTGTGTGTGTGTTTGTAGTGTAATGCAATTATTGATTGATTGGTTGGATGGTTGGTTGACCTCAACTTAACAGAGATGTGCCTACCTTTCCTTCCTGAGTGCTGGGACTAAAGGCATGTGCCACCACTATCTGGTTATAGTATAATCCATTTTATATAATATGTAGTATATACACATGTGCATAATTACTCCTATTTTATGTTTGCTATTGATGGGTACTAACAAACGGGTAGATGACTTTAGTGGGCTAGCCTGGTAATACACAGGTGGTTCTAATTGTCTAGTCAACAGATCCTTTCTAGTCCCTCAAATTTCACAAATAAAGATTGTTATTTCCTGGAACTAATCTTTTCACTGATTGATTTGTACATAATACAGTTGCTAAAACATTACATAATGGGTAGGCAAGAGAGAGTAGCTGCTGCAGAGACTGGGTTTTGATTGACAAATGTAAGGCAATGGAAGCAAATACCCTTATTCTTCATCATTTGTGGAAACGGTTGCTTTGGTTCCCCATAAAATTGAGTGCAAGTCATTTTACTAGTGTGGACACTCCAGAGCATCTAAATCCATAGAACAGACACACATACAGATGCTGGAGTTATGTACATGGGTGATGAAAAAGTTTTCTTCTTGTTTGGTCGTGGAAGATGCTATGACTTCTATCTACAAAGTAGAGACGCTGATATTACCAGTATAGTACAATCCAACTGCAGACCCCTTAGAAGTGCAGAATATGGAATTCTTAATCTGAGGCCCCAAATCAAGTATTTAGTGTAATTTTCAGAGTACAAAGGCCAGCTGCCTGGAGTTCTGATGGCCAGGAGTGGAGTCCTGTCTCCCTGCTCCAAAGGCCAGCAGAAAATCCTTCATTTCCTCTGTTCTATCTGGATTAACTGCTTATTAGACAGTACCTGCCTTCATGGAAGCCAAAACTCCTTATCTATCCCACCTTGCAGAATCCAAGCTGTGACACCTTTAGACATAGCATTGTCTAAATGTTGAACTTCACCTTTAGGTCTACTCATGGAAATTATTCACCAATTAGCTAAACTGGTTAGACAAAGCATTCAAAATTCACTTACTTTCTGTCCAAAATTAAGGACTTTTCATCTTATATTAAAAGCAAGATAATATTTTTAAGACCTTTTATAAAAGCTAAAGATTAAAATTAAAACAAATATCGTAACATGGACTACTAAATGTAATTAGAAAAAATGCCAAGTAAATAGAATTTATCCATTTATAACTTATAAAAAGATGAACTAGTATGCCACTTATTAAAAATTAAATACATTATTTACAAAGTGACAAGTTTGAAAAAGCACCATAATTATCGGTAATGTGAATGTTTATTTATTTGAATCAGGTTAACTTCTGAAAATGGATGAATATAATGGAAGTATAAAACTAAAAATGAAAATGTTTTAAACACAATATAAGCAAACTTAGATTACAAATTCAATGAACATTATATATTGTTAGATATTAGCTGATCTGGGAGTTTCCATATCATTTTGCTCTTTGGTATTAATTGGTAAATTTATATTGAATATTTTATTAGACAAAATGAAATATTTGGTTTATTAGGAATAAACAATTATGATACAATTTGATCTAAAATAAAATTTCTAAAATCTAAGTGATATGTAACTAATATGCGTGAAATTATAGTAATGCTTTATCAGTTTTTCTTATATAGAGAATATATGGACTGTTTTGACATACTTTACAGTCTTATAAAACATTTTAGTTATAATGAAAAGACTCAGACTTATTAATACCTACAGCTCTGGCTTTTGGAAGCTGTTTTTTTTTCTGTTAATGACAAATCCTTATGATAAGTATTTAGAAGGTTGAAAAGAATCACTCTGTTTAGAGGAAAACCAGTTTTTATGGGTCCTGATGTTTCTACAAACTTTGACAGGTAGATTTTCAAAGAGAAATAATATGAGAATTATTTTAAAAACAGGTGTGAAAGTGAGTGTTTGTAATGAGAAAAAAAAATCTCATGACAAGCTGTAAAATTAGAAAAGCTGACAAAAGTACAAACACCAAAAAATTATGGATTTGCCATGATATTCTTCTCAATAAATGACTGCACTTTATACTTCTGTACTGATGTTTCCTTAATTGTTGCCCATAAACTTTTTGATGTCTTCTTCACAAAGTAAAACATTTTAAATGTAATGTCTTTGTATAGAGACAACAGATTTCTTAGTGGTTTTTTAACAAACTGTGATGCTCAAGTGGCTTACTTCTGTAGTTTTATCAAAACTAAGGATTAGTCTGGGTAGATGGCTCACTGGCTAAAGTGTTTTCTATTCAAGTATAAGGACCTGGCTTCAGATCTCCATGACCCATGGAAAGCTGGCTTTCATGCTGCATGTGTCATAATTAGCTTTAACTGTCACCTTGTCAGAAACCTAAAATCACCTAGGAAATGGAAACATCAAGCGAAGAATTGCCCAGATCTGACTGGTCTATGGCCATGCCTGTGAAACACTCTATTAATTGCTAAGTGATGGGTGGGTGTTGTCATGCCTAGACAGGTAGGCATAAGCTGTACGAGAAGGCTGGCTGAGCAAAATGGAAGGAACAAGCCAATATGCAGTGCCCTTCTGTAGTTTCTGCTTCAGTCTCTTTGAGTCCCTGCATTTGCCTGCTTTGATGCTGGTCTGCAGTCTGTGGGTCAAGTGCACTGTTTCCTCCCCCAAGATGCTTTTGATCATGTGACCCAAACCCACAGGAATAGGGGTTCAGTGTGGCTCAGAGTTGTCGTGTGGGATAACTGGAAATGAGGAATAATAAAGATAATGAATACATGACAAACACAATATCTGGCCCCAGGAGATCTTGCGTAAACTGATGACTTATGCCAAGCAAATTCATTAAGAAGTATAGCATTTATATATAATTTACAGCAGTGGAGGTGGGGGGAGCCAAGGTCACCTGCCTTAGGAGTGATAGTCACAGCCTAGGGTTGAAGAGTCAGATCTCTGGAAACTGCAACTATGACTGCATTGCAGCACTGGCTCCAGCCCTAGACTGGCCTTGCCAAGTCAATTCCTGGACAAGAACACAGAATGAAATTTCCCTTTGTTTTTTCATCAGGGTCTCTGAGAAAGCCTTGGGTTGGTTTGGCTCCCAATAGTCATAGATTTTTATCACAACAACAGGAAAAAGGTGTTAAGACAATGTGTGTATAATCCCAGCATTCTTGTGGTAGAAAGGGAGACGGAGACAGGAGACTCACCAGAAGCTCAAAGCACGCTGTCTTGACACATGAAATGCCAAACAACAAGGAGACCTTGTCTTAAACAAGGTGGGAAGCAGGGACTGACACCTGAAACTGTCCTCTGAACATGGGAACCTGGGAACCATAATATATGTTCAGTCTGCTTTAACACACACACACACACACACACACACACACACACACAATTGTATAGATGTTAATTCATTACTAGTACCCTTTCAATTGTTTTGGAGGATTTTTTTTTTTTTTTTTTTGCCAGTGGAGCATCCTTGATGTCTGAGTGAAAGTGCACAGATAAACCTAGAAGAAGGTGGAAGAAAACAAGTATTTGAGAAGAAGTTGGGCAGGCACTGAGGAAATTGGAGACGGGGAGTAGGAATGGTATAAACACAATCCTTATGTGTGAAACTCTCAAAAATAATAAAACCACATAAAAAAGTACGGGCACAATATGTACTAGTATTCAATCTTAAAAATAAAGAAATCTCATTATGTAAGACAACCTAAAAATACATTATGTAGTAAATATTTTCAAGTGTGTCATAGATTTTCAAAGCAACTACTCAACCAGACAACTCAGTGAAAGTAGCTACACACAATGAATAAGTGAATAGGAATGGCTTGTCAGTCATAAAAATTTCTTTAATAGGAAGTTGGATCTGACCCCTGACACTAGCTGCTGACTGACGGCGGCTTAGATTTCTAACAGGGTAATGAATGACAAGTGGTGTCACAGATCATCATTTCTGGAGGTCTTCTGGGAGAGTAGCAGAAGAGCACACTAGAAGGAAATCACTGCGCACTCTGGTCGTTTTCCAAAGGCTTTACATCGGGATCTAAGTTGAACTACTAGGGATGTGTTTAAACAGAACCTGGCCAGATTTTTTGTGGATGCTGCGTAAAGCGTCATGTCAGACAGAATGTACCACAGGTCTGCGGCGGCATTCAGTCAGCACCTGCGTTGAAATGAAACCTGGCTATTGTTAATGCGCTACAGGTCTTGCTGAAGCAGTTCGTACTGCCTGCCACCCAGGACTCTGGCTTGATTCTCAAGTTAACAGGCACAGGTCATTTGTGAGGAAGTCTTGGAGGGCTTCTTATCCACCAACTGGAGTTGTGTTTATTGCAACAAAAATACACTGACTAGACTAAGATAGTGGCTCCATACGAAAGCCTGCTGTGTGCTGGAACCTGACATGGGGTAGCTTCAAGAAGGAGAAGAGAGGGGAGACTCTGGTAGGAATAGCTAAAAGAGCCATGATGAAAAGAACTGTAATTCACAGGATTTTTCAAGCCTGATTGAAATTGTGCCAGATGTCCCAGCATGACTGGGCTTGGAGAAAGCCATCTGCATTCCGAGGATCCAGCTGGCAGACTATTCTAATCAGAGTTTAATCCAACTTCAAACCAAAGAATGAATGGGAAACAACCTCACATACTTGAGATGCTGGCCAGGGCTTTTCTATGGCCTCAGCACAGGACAGCTGTCAGTGCAGCCTTAGGGTTTGCCATAGCTACAAATGTGAACCAGATAGTCACACCCACACATGCAAAAATGTCCTGCCCTGTTTTGTGGTCCTTGAGGCCACAAAGAGGTTTTCCCAAGATGCATGCCCCCATGAGGATTTTGGTAAGGTTTTGCTATCTGAAAATAGATATACAGCTGTTTGGATTAATAAGAAAGAAAATGCAGTGTGCTTTACATTCTCGCCAAATTTAATTGGTTCTTAAAAACCAAATAAGCATCATTAAATACTTCTTCTTACAAGAAAAAATGTACAGAAATACATCTGTCACTTATTTTTTACTTTATAAAGTTCTTTGTCTTATTCCATCTTCACATGTATGCTTGTGTGTACATGTGTGGGAGTAGGTATATATGTTGGTGCCTGTACACGTGGAAGCCAAAGATTGATATCAAGAATCATCCTTCAGTGTTTTTTTGCTATTCCATCTTGCTCAGCAAGGCAGGGTCACTCAATCAAACCCAAAGCTCACTAATATGGTGAACAGCTTAATCTGAGGATCCCTTCTTTGTCTTCCAAGGTTGGCTACCACAACCAGGCTACCACACCCACTCAGTAGCTTTGTGAGTTTCTGTGGAACCATCCTGGGATCCTCAGACTTGCATAGAAAATACTTTATCCAGAGAGCCATCTTACTACCTCTTTGCCTAATTTTTGGAAACTGAATCTTTGGCTAGTTAGATAGCTCAGTGATTAGAGAACCAGTTAATCATCTAGAAGACCTGGGTTCAATTCCCAGGATCCACATGGTAGATAGAAATAGGCTATAACTCCAGATTCTGGGAATTTGACACCCTCTTTTGGTCTCTGTGGGGATGCCATGCACATAATATATAAACCTAAGTGCTGGCAGACACCCATAAATATAAAATAATAAGTAAGTTCCAATTTTAAAAAACTAACTCTATTTAGTCAGTTGGAATATGTAACTCCAAACTGTTAACCATTGTAGAATCAAATTCTAAATCTCTGTACAGATCTGGCAACTTACTAACATTTATTGAACAATTGGTTCATGTCTGTTATTAGTTGCATCAGTCAGCTTTCCATTCCTAACAAATATCTGAAAAAAATTAGCATGTAAAGACAAAAAGGCTATTTTACATCATGGTTGTGACCTGGTTAATCTTAGCTGTCAACTTGACACAGCCTAAATTCCTTTGAGAGGAACCAACTTCAATGGAATTGGCTATATCAACTTGGCATGTTGGTGGGGAATTAGGAATTGATGTAGGAGGGCCCAGTCCACTGTGGGCAGCACTATTCCCTGGGCAACACAAAGAAGCCAGCTAAGCAGAAAGGAAGTCAGTAGACATCACCTTTTCTGCATGATTTCTGCTTCAAGTGCCTGCCCTGGATTCTTTCAATAGTGGATTGGGACCTACAGGTACAGGTCAAAAAGATCTTTTCTTTCTCCAGATTGCTACTGGTCACTTATTTATCACAGTTATAGAAGATTAGAGCAAGATGGAAGTCCTTTGCTTTGGGGCCTGGGGAAATACAGGGGTGCATGATGAAGCTGCCTACCTTATGACCAGAGAACAAAGGAGAAGCAAAAACTAAGCTTTGGTCCACTATGTACCCTAGAGCAGACCTCCAGTGACCTGCAGAACCCCCCATAAGTTCTGCTACTTTCCAAGAACACTGGGAAACAAACTTTACTATAAGAACTTTAGAGGTCACTGGCAGACCCAACTATAGCACAATGGTAACTCTCTTAATGCTTGTATAATTTTTATACATGGCTACTTTACCATAATCACTTTAAAGATAAAGTGGAGAATTATATAATGCATCAACATTCGCAGAGCTGGACACAGGAGAGCTAAGATTTCAATCCTGGAAATTTAGCTACATAATTTTCTGTGGTAGCCAGTGTATTCACACCTTGTTGAATATTTTATTTTAGAGCTGATACCATGTTGTCTCAGCATCTCTGGTCAACACCTTGCTAAAGATTCCTGCTGAGGCCACAGAACTTTTCTGTTCCTAGTGAAGTTCATCAAAGAGACAGTCTTAAGTTGATTTCTTTGTCAACATGGGAAATAGCACCCTATTGAACTTTTACTGTAGAAGTAGCCACAGGCAATATGAAGAAAATATAAAGGACAAGCCAACTGAGAATAATGGGGAGCCAAAGAGACTTAGAAAAAAAAAAGAGCAGAGAGTTTGGGAGGGAGTACCTAAGAGGAAGTAATATAGACAGAAAAATGGGTAGTGGGAGGGAGAAGAGAGAACAGAAAAGAGGAGAAAGGGATGGGGAGAGAGACTTAAAGATACATTTGTGTATATGTTAAGTATGAGTCTTTCCAATATGGTGCTTGACTATTTGTAATTATAAACAGCTTCCAGAGCTGCAGCATCAGCTGTGATCACCCCAACTCAACTGATATTTTTGTCCTTTTCTGATATTACAGGGCTCCTTGGCTCTACTCAGATGTTCAGGACCAATTTCAGGGCTGCTTCCTAAAGCAGTTGCTTCTTCTTAAAGTGTTTGAATTACATAAGGTAAGTTGCCTCCACCATGTGTCTCAAATGTGTTTTACTTGACAAGGTTCTGAAGCAGAGCCATGAACCCACTCATAATAGATATCCAGAAAGAGCATCCTTGGGGGGGGGGGCAAAGAAAAGCCTTGTACACAGCCTGTTGTAGACTGCTGGATGCCTGCTACAGCCTCTGCCCCCTCCCAGCATTTCACAAGATAAAGCTTTTGTACTTTGAATTTTTATCCACATATAGGAGATTTCAAATGACTTGTGCTGGTTAGTTTTTTTGTCAGCTTACCACAAGCTAGAGTCATCTGGGAAAAGAGAACCAAACTGAGAAAATACCTCTATCAGAATGGCCTGCAGGCAAGTTTATAGAAGCATTTATTTTTTTAATGAATGATTCTGTGGGAGAGCCCAGCCTACTGCATATGATGCCACACCTGGGCAGGTGGTCCAGGATTGGCTAAAAGATCAAGCTGAATACACTATAGCAAGTACATCAGTAAGCAGCATTTTCCATGGCCTTTGCTTGAGCTCCTGCCTTTAGCTTTTTTCACTGAATTTCCTTCATGGTGGACTATAAACTGTAAGCTGAACTAAACCCTTTTCTCCTCAAGCTGTTTTTGTTCATGGTCATTATCAATTATCATATCAAGAAAAAGCTAACTTAGACATGGCTGTGCACATTTTTATGGCTTGATTCACTTTCTTCTTTACTTAAATGTGAATAGAGACAGTTGTGGTTTGGAATAAACAAATAGGAATGCTCACCTTCAAAATGAGTATTCCGTAGGTTTATGTAAAAGAAAGGAAGACAATAGCATTGGGAGAGGGGGAGATTGCATGTTTTACATGACTGGGAGCTTCTGCTAATTGAAAATGAGTATGGTCAAACATCATCCACCATTCCCTCAAGAGTTTTCTGAAAGTCCTAAAAAGGTTATGAGTACCTTACTAGTCCCCATCCGAAGAAAAGAAAAAAGCCAGGCAATTTTTGGCTTGTGGCTGAATCACTCTAATCCCTGCCTTGTCTCTGTATTATCTTCCCTTTCATAACTTATTTTTTAATAAAGTCATTACTGTAGAATTAATAGCTCACATTAATCTTCATTCCAAGTTACTGTCATGTATATTCCTACTAGTACCCCTATTCTGTATATCAGTCTGTGCTTCTAGGAATTGGGTCTTTAACATATATTCTTGAGGCTCGGTTCAACCCACTGCAAAATGTTCTTGGTTTTTGGTTACATAAAGTCCTGACATTTCTTACAGTTACAGTTAAAAGTATTACTTCCTTAATGAAATGATGTTGATGTGTTTGTGGGTATACATGCATCGGTTCTATGTATATCTGCAGAGTTGGGATCTGATGTCTTCTCTAAAAGTTCATAGGCTAAAGGCTGGCTCCAGAGCCCATCACTATTGAGACATGGTAGAATTTTTAAGGTCTGGGACCTTTTGGCAGGAGGTTACTAGGGTGTGTTCTAGAAGGGTATATTATGACCTCAGCACCTTTCTTCCTATCTTTGCTACTTAGATTCCATAAACTGTGCAGCTTTGATGTATTACACACTGCCCATCTTCATGATACTACAGGCCTCAGAGTGATAGGTTAGCTGAATGTGGAGCGAAACCTCTAAAACCGTGAACTGAGATAGGATTTTTCTTCCTCTGTGGCTCTTGTAAGGTACTTTTTCAGTGCTTCAGAGCTGACTGACACATTATCATTATACTTTTGTAGTAACGTTAAAGGTTGACAATCTAGACAGGAGATGGAGGTTCATAACTTACATCTCTCAAGAGACTGACAGAATGATTGCCAGGAGTTCAAGGCCATATTGGGCTATATAATGAATTTCAGCCTAAGCATAGTATAAGACACTTCCTGGAGAAGAAAAAAAAATATTGACCACCAATAGTAGTTCTGATATTATTTTTATTTTATGTGTATTGTGACTATTTGCATATGTATGTATCATGAGGCCAGAACTGGAGTTATAGGGGCCTATGAGAAACGAAGGTACGGGGAACTGAACTCTAGTCCACTGCCAGTGTAGTTAATGTTCTTAACCACCGAGCAAAACTCTCTAAGCTCCTTATTTTTAAAAGGTGTCAAGAAATCTCAACCTGGAAATGATTGGGGAACAGATCCAATGGTTTTATAATGTCATTTTTGGCTAATAGATATTTGATATTAAAATAATTTCTACCTTTGGACATGGAACTAATTAACTCATTTCCTAAGTCATGAATTCTAATTTATTCCACCAGAAGCCCAATATTTAGAGTTAATCCACAGTGACACTGTCTGCTGTACATGCTTTTAACCAGAACATTTGGCCATGTTTTCTTCAGAAAGTTCTGTGGACTGAATGTGTCCTGAAATCCCAATTTTTGTGTGGGACCCTTAGTCAGAAAATTGATGGTCCTTCCTGTTGTTGTTTCAAGCGTTGTGTGCATTGTGTGGGTGGTATGGCCTGCCTTCCAGTACTCAGGTGGAAGGGTGTCCACAACTCTGATAGCTGGGCAGGTATCCCAGCCCAGTGGTGAGACAGTGTCCTAAGGGTATCCTGAGGCATGGGAGCCCAGGAACATCACAGCTCTCAGAGGAAGCCTCTTTTACAAAGATGATGCAGCTCCCAGGGAAGGGTTACCCTTAAACCCTGAGGAATTGAGGAGCATAGGGGACAGGTATTCTAGAAATGGATTTGGGGGTTATAGGAATAAATATCTCCTTTCTACAACTTGTTAGTGAACTGTCTCCAGACCCTACCACATGAGTGGTCTTTTGAACTCCTGATTTCCTGGACCTCAACTCTCCATACATAGAGTTCACTACTAATGGGTATGAGCAAGAGGAACTGTGAGAAGAGCTACAGCATGACCCAATAGGGTTGGGCTTGAGTTTAAACAGATGTGTGAGGCAGCATACTTCTGAGACTAGAGACAGGCTGGTTGACCCTGTTGTCTTCTGAAACTTAAGAGAGCAAGGCCCTGTTGGGGTTGAGATGTAAAAAAGAGGATTACTTTGGGATAATGGCATAAAAGATTTGATATGAGAATGGTGAATCCAGTGGGGGAACCATCAAGCTTAGATGAAGTTGCGGTAGTGAGAATGACTGTGAAGGGGGCCTGTCCACTTAGGAGAAAGAGGAGAGAAGTTTGACCTGGAGGACATAGGAGGACTAAGTCTCTGATATTGATTGAAAAGGAAGGAGGATCAGCATAAGGCTGAGACAAATGTGGGGGGGCGGAAATTCCAAAGAAGAGTGTGAAAGTAGCACAATAAGGGCTTAAGAAAGTGATCAGGCAAAGGAGATGGTTGTGATGTGAGGCCAGGAGGCAGAATCGGTCCATACATGAGTTCAAAGGGGGAGATTAGGAGTGGTTTCTTTGGGAGGACTCTTAATCTCTGGAGAGCTAATGGTAGGAGTTTTGCCCAATCTGTGTGAAGTTCTTGGGAACATTTAATAAGAGTGTTTTTGAGAGAGCAATTAGATCATTTGTCCTTGCCTGAGGATTGGGGGGTGATAAGGAATATGGAAATGCCATGCAATGTTAAGGGCTTTAACTAAAGTTTGAGATATTTGAGAGGTAAATTCAAGGCCATTATCTGATGAAGGGAAGTGGGAATTCCAAAACAGGGGATTATTTCTCTAAAGAGGTGATCAGAGACTGACTGTGATCTTTTATTAGTGGTGGGGAATGCCTTTACTCATCCTAAGTATGTGTTTACTATGACCAAGAGGTAATTAAAATGTCTAATTGTGGGCATGTGAGTGAAA
The DNA here is from genome assembly GCF_964271855.1 of Acomys minous. Classification (NCBI taxonomy): domain Eukaryota; kingdom Metazoa; phylum Chordata; class Mammalia; order Rodentia; family Muridae; genus Acomys; species Acomys minous. The sequence continues at coordinate 21,440,017 of NC_140489.1, forward strand.
TCGAGTTGCTAGTCTGACCCAGGGAGGGATCCTCTGGCTTGATGAGTGGGGGAAAGAGAACTTCTATACCCAGAGGTAGGATTAGAAGTTTGGCAAATTTTGTAAGAAGCAGTTTTAGTTTTAAGAAGGATGGATGTTCTGTGGTGGCCTATAGATAAGTTTTAATAAAGTGAGACAAAGCCTGGCTGTTAGGATGAAATATCTGATGCAAATAAGATAAAATTCACTGAGCTTCTGGGGATGTTGATGTGGGTTGCACAATGAAAATGTCTTGTGATGTTTGGGAGGGACCCAAGCTTCTGAGAGCGGCAGCTCTAGCTGTGTCATCAGCTCAGTTATTTCCTTTAGTGATAATGGGATTCTTGGCTTAGTGTGCTTGGCAGTGTACAATTCCTATGGCTGTGGGAAGAAAGGAAGTTTCTGTCAGGGCCATAAGCTGTTCTGAATTGGTCATGAACCCTATTTTAGCTGTTAGTAGCCCACTCTCCTTCCAAATAGCTGCATGTGACAAAAGAATGTGAAATGCATACTTGGAGTCTGTATATAGATTTAGGGATTGTTCCTTTGCTAGTTGGAAGGCAGGAGTAAGAACTATCAATTGGTTTGTAGTCTGGGCTGGAAGGACCTGTGCTTCAATCAGTATAGTGTCTAAAACAATAAGCATACCCTGCCTTGCGTACTTCTTCATATAGGAAGGAGCTTCCATCTGTGTCCCAAGTGTGGATGGCTGGAGGCAGTGTTGGCTCATGTATGTGTGTTGGATGGGGTAGTAGTGAGATGGGGAGTATTCAAGGATTGGCAGGGGAAGAAGATTTGAAATGCTGAGAGGTGAGCTTGGTTGAAAGTTAAATGTGGTGTCCTCTACTAATTCTACTGAAAGAGAAAGAACTCAGGAGTTGGTGGTGTTTGGAGACCCTTGTATGTCAGGAGGTGGGATAGGTGGTGAGGAGATAAGACAGTGATAGGTGACTCAAAAGTTAACTTCTTTGATTCCCATATAATGAGTTCAGCTACAGCCCGAGCTCACAGACAAGTTGCCTATCCTTGTATAGTGTGGTCTAATTATTTGAAAGGTTATGCAGTGGGCACAAAGGAAGGTCCTAGTTGGTGACCAAAGGCTTCTAGGGCATACTCTTCCATTTCAGTAACATAAAGAGAGAAGGGGCAAGTGAAATCTGGAAGATGTAGGGTTGGGGCCTGGATGAGGGTCTGCTGAAACCTATGAAAGGGCTCGGTAATGGGTGTCAAGAGTGGTTCATGAGAGGAGCCACAGGATGCCTCATATAAGGGGTGAGCAAGGAGACAATAAGAGGGAATCCAAAAGTGTAAGAAACCAACCTTCCCTAAGAATGATAGACTTTTGGTGGTGGTGGTGGGGATTGTGAGTGACCAGATTAGATGTTTTCTGTCTATGGTAATGGCCTGTGAGTGGGAGTAATATATAGTCTGTGAGGGGATGGTAGATAGAAGGGTATAGGGGTTTGGTACCACAGGTTGAAGAAGAACCATTGGTGAGTTAATAAGCCAGAGATCCTGAACCAAGCAAAAGGCTCCATTGGGTTTTTTAATTGCAAGTATGAGGATGCTAAAGGAAGAAGATGTGAGGTTTAGAATATTTTTTAAAGGTCAGAGTAGGGCGCTCAAGTCCCCTGGGGCTTTGGTGAGAGAGAGTGTGTGTGTTTTGAGCACAGGAGATATATTTGGTGGGATTTTGTAAGTGAATGATGAGAGCTGGATAGTGCCTGGCAATGGAGAGGTTTTGGTGATCCATACATAGAGGCCCACCTGGGAAGCTGGTAAAGGAATAGGTGTGTCGGACTTTGTGGTTTGGGGAAAAAGAAGAGGAATGACTGGTGAGGCTGGAGTCAAGTGGATGTGGGGAGCAAAGGAAATAGAAGCCCCCATTTTGGGTAAAACGTCCCTTCCCAATAAAGAGATAGGACAGGTTGGCATCACTAGGAAGGGGTGAGTAAAGGGACCACCCATAAAAATGCAACTAAGTGGTCAGGTGATATGAGGTCCCCTACTCCAACAATAGGGGAACAAGAAGTGGGTCCTCAAAACTCCATCAGGACAGGAAAAGGGTTGCAAGGGCCAAGTAAGGTCTAATTCAGGATGAGTCACAATGGCCCAGTAGGGCTTAAAGGAGGAAGAGCCACAACAACCCAGTTGGGCCTAAGGGAACTGCAGGGTTACTCCAGAGGTGGGAGAATGAGTCAGGTGAAGAGGGCCAGCCATAGCTGTAAGGATGATGGCTAGCGTATCCCTGCCTCCAATGGTACCAGACGGGTGCTGGACACTCAGTAATCACTTGCTTGGACTCAGACTAGACACTGACTCAAAGGGGAAGCTTACCTAATTGTTGCTGGTGGATGGGCTGCTGAGTGATCGAAGGTGAGTCAGCTGCAGGCCAAATGGAAAAGGATAGGATCCCAATGCAGCTCAGACACCACCCCCCCCTCTGAAAGTCTATCTAAGTCACGGCACTAAATGTTGTTGTTGCAGGCATTGTGTGTGTTGTGTAAGTAGGTGGCCTGCCTGCCAGTACTAAGATAGAAGGGTGTCCATAACTCCAAGAGCGGGAAGGTATCCCAGCCCTGAGGTGGCACAGTGTCCCAAGGGTGTCCTAAAGCACAGGAGCCCAGGGACCTCACAGTTCTTGAGGGTAGAACAATATCCCAAGGCTGTCCTGAACATAGGAGGCCTCCTCTACAGAGACAATGCAGCTCCCAGGGACGTATTACCCCAAACCCTGATGTACTGAGCAGCCCTGGAGCCTGAGCCACACTCCTTTTGCAGGCAATGCAGCTCCCAGGGGAGGATTACTGTTAAACCCTGAGGAACTGTGGACCCTCAGCCACTACCTCCTCCTCCTGAAGGAAGAAGAAGAAGAAGAAGAAGAAGAAGAAGAAGAAGAAGAAGAAGAAGAAGAAGAAGAAGAAGAAGAGAAGAAGAGGAGGAGGAGGAGGAGGAGAGGAAGGGGAAGGAGGAGGAGGAGGAGGAGAGGAAGGGGAAGGAGGAGGAGGAGGAGGAGGAGTCACAGAAGTTAGTAAATCTCTTAAAAGAGACTTATTGAAGGGATGAACCCAGCAGAGGGGAATGAATCCAGGAGTGGCTGCCTCTGCTCCTGGGAGAAGAGAACTGGACAGACACAGCCTTTAGGGGGTGGAGCTTTTTGAGGGCAGGGATTTCCAGTGTGGTTTGCTGGAAATCCAAGCCTGAGCTGGGGAAAGGTTGGGGATTGGTGGAGGTTTGTTCAGATTTCTCACCCCAAATTAGCATGATCTGGGATGATTTCTAACGAGGGGCAGTGGTGTCCGGTGGAAGAGTGGCTGGGATGTTGGGGCTTTCTCAGGCAGAGATCTGGCCACTCTTCTGCCTTGATAGGTAATAAAGTTTACACTGTGTTCAAAATTTACAAAGAGTCCATTGTGAAGGCAATAGCCTGAGGCAGGAAACGTTGTCGTCATCATGGACGGCTCCCATGGTTGTGGTAGCAGATTTTCTGAGGCAGGAAAGTTGTCCAGTTTTCATTGAGCAGTCAGTCAGAGCAGGAATAGTTACCATGGACAGCTCCTGCTGCCTCACTGACAAGAGCCAGCACCTTTTCAATTCCCCATCTCCACAACCCCACAGCAGGAAGCAGGCTCTGACTGCCCTGTGTTGGGCAGGAAGACTGGCTGAGAGCCACTTTAAATTTTAGTGGCCTGCTGCTCAAGGGCTACATAGCTTTTGGGAGTGTGATAATGCTAAGCACTCTGGGCTGAAGGACTGGAGACGGAGGGGGCACAGTGGGCTCCCCGAAGTTTGAAGAAGGTATTCTATTACAGAGTTGGTGTGTTAGTTGGTAGTGTTAGGCATGAAGAAATTCCTAAGTGTGTGTGTTTGGGGGGGGGGGGAGTGTGTGTGTGTGTGTGTGTGTGTGTGTGTGTGTGTGTGTGTGTGCTTCTGCAACCTCTGCAGCAGTGGCAATAGCCTCATTGAATCCCAGTCTGGGCAGTGGGGATGGTGGTGGCAGAGGCGGCCTTTAATCTGGGCACCCCTGTTGCTCCAGGGGCAGGATCTCTACACAGATAACTAACGATTGTTTCATATTTGAAATCTGCTACTAGCAGCCTTGATAGGCAGCCACTTTCCCTTCCGTTCTCTTGCCTCTTATAATGTGGTGCTGCACATGCTGATGGCTCATGGTCCATGAAGCAATCCATGCTTGGAGCTCTGGGTGATTGGCTAGGAAAAGCTGAATGGCATAAACAAGTGGTAGTGAGTCGCATTTCTTTAGTTCAAGCATTGCCTCCTGGAGATGGATGATGGCATTTCTGCATTCAAGACTGTACAGTGATGAGACAGATGCCTGACAGCTCTCGGGTGTGACTTTGCTAAATCGGTAGAGGTTGTCATTTGCCTGCAGGTGTTCTTTCCCTCTCTTCCTGCCCCCCCCCGCCCCCCTGGAACACTCTTCACAGCCTATTGCTTTTGTACATCTCAAATGTATAATTAAAGAGGTCCTATGGGAATTAAGTGGAGCTGGAAAGATGAAGGTGATTTATACACATTACTGACCCATCACTGAAGCTACAGGAAGTATGACGGCCAGTCTAAATCAAACTTTTCCTTTAATTACGTTTACATGTGGATATGTAAAAGACCGTATATTGTAGCCAGGACAGTTTACCATGTAGATGCCTCTTGCTGTTTTTGCTGAGTGATAGTGGAATGGAGTGCATATGTGCTTTTTTCTTTATTTGCTTGTTCTTAGACGGCTTTTTTCCAAACGCTACAGAATCACCACATTTTCTTGATACATTTCAGCCCAAGTTTCTTAAGGCAAAAGTAGAAGCATAGTGAGGAGCAAAGACCTCTATGTAAAGGATATTATGAAAATGTGACCGAAAGGGAAAACTTGGGACATTTAAACTGTCATTGCCCATTCTAAGGTTAGCAGACTTGATATTTCATCTCTGTAAGAGTCTTGAGCTAAGTAATAAGCTTCATTGAGAAAATCTTAATCTCCCTGATATCTTACGTAGAAGTCTCCTTTATATCAATATTGATGTGATATCTGAGCTAATGATCTGTCTGTCCACTTCTTTGTTTTCCAATCCATTTTTATAGAGAGCAAACAAACATTCATACAGTTTAGTGAACCAAAGGGTATGGGTCTTACAGATACATTTTGGGTTAAAATTGTCTTTTCAATTGTTAGTTGCTTTGAAATATGGACACTTTCTTTAGAGATCAGGATGGTCTTGAACTTGTCATCTTCCTCCTTCAGGTTCCTGAGTGTGTAGCTCTGAGCTTGGGTAAAAATCATCTTAAAGGAGTTGTCTGGAAGAATGATACCTATTTAATTTTAACTAGAACCAAAAGCTTTCTGAGCACCTCCAAGAAATGTGAACTCTTGTTGACTCTTTCTGAGAAATGATGATTGCCTGAGTCCTTTCCATTGCTCTTCTGATAGAGAGAGGTAAATGGGATGGTATATCATCCAGAAAGTGAGATAACAGGGCTCACATATATACAGAGTAGCTTTTGTATAGACTTGTCATCATAAATTGCATATACAATGAACATATAACAAATGTCAACTATCAGTGAAGGAACGAGCATCTAGAAAGTATTTAAGAAGCATTCTCTTGTGAGATCCCTTTCTAAAATACAGTGGGTTCTTCTCTCATATAGCACATCCCACCACAGTTTCTCCTCCTTCCACCCTCCCCAGATCCCCTCCACCTCACCCCCCCCCCCGCCCCAGCTTCCCTCCATTTCCATTTTCTTTTCAGAGCAGGCCTTAAAAAGATGGGACCCAAACAGGACAAAAGAAGATATAATAAGATGAGGCAAAAGCTTTCATATGAAGGCCAGATAAGGCAACTTAATAGGAGGAAAAGAGTCTCAAGAGTAAGTGAAAGAGTGAGAGATACACCCACTCCCACTGCTAAGAGTAGCACAAAACCACCAAGTTAACAGCCATAACATATTTGCAGATGACCTGGTATAGATTCTTGCAGTCCCTGTGCCTGCCTCTGCAGTTTCTGTAAGCGCATGTGAATCTTGCGTATTTGATTCAGTGGGCCACATTCTCCTATTGTCCTCTCTCTGATTCCTACAGTTTTTCCACCCCCTCTTCTATAGAGTACCCTGATCTCCAGGGGGGATGGGACCCAATGGAGATATACAATTTAGACTCTCTCTCTCTCTCTCTCTCTCTCTCTCTCTCTCTCTCTCTCTCTCTTTGCATAATGTTTGCCCCCATGCCCATCTGCTGCTTGGGGAAAAGCTCTCTACTGAAGAAGACAGGACAGGCACCAATTTATGAGTATAACAGAATACCATTAGGAATCATTTCATTGATTATTTTATGTTAAAGGACAAGTTATGTTTGGTCCTAACCTAGATCCAATGGCAGCCTAATTTCTAGTTTCTGGTTCTCGAAGCAGTGTTCCGCATAGGCACCCTCTCATATCATGAACCTCAAGTTAAAATCAAGTTAAACATTGGCTGGGCACTCCCACAAGTTCTATGGCATCATTGTCCCAGTACATCTAGCAAGAAACACAGCTTTTGGGTAGTGGGTTTTGTGGCTTGGTTGGTGTCCAGGTTTCTCTTTCCACAGCCTAAAGAGTACCTTCTCTCCCAAAGAGACTAGAGCATAGGAGTCAAGTCCCTAAGGCTGTGCCAGCTTAACCTTTCTACCTTCAATAAACTGAGTGGAAGTTGTCCTCAGCAATGAAGCCCTACTGTCAGTTTTCAGAGGGTTCTTTTAGAGATTTCCACCTGACCTTATTGGCCAACAACTCAAAATGTAAGCCAGTCCCACAACTGGAAATTTTGTCTGGCTACAAGTGACGTCCTCTTCAGACTGCATACTCTCCATTACTAGGAGTCCTAACTAGGGTCACCCTCATAGATTCTAGGAAGTTTTCACTGCATTAGGTTTCCACTCTACCTCCCCAATACTCCCTCCTCTGAATTCCTGCACTGCTGCTGCCCCCCCCCCCCGATTATCTCTCCTGTTCCCATCCTCTCCCCTTCCCCTGGTCTCCTGACAGAATCTATTCTATTTTCCCTTCCCAGAGAGATCCTTGCTTCTGTCCTATAGCTCTCCTCTTTACCTAACCTCTCTGGGTCTGTGGATTGTGGCTTGTCATTTACTTAACAGCTAATACCCCCTTATAAGGGAGTCTTATGGAAGAGTTGGGGGATAGAAGGACCTAGAGAGGACAGGATCTCCACAAGACCAATAGATCCAACAAATCTGTTTGGGGGTGGAGCAGTGCTACAGAGACCAATACACCTACACCTCCTGCTCAGATGCATTTTTAGGCAGAACAGTCTCCTTGTGGGTCCCATTATGCAGGCTACCATCTCACCAGGGCTCTGGTGCCCACTAGTTGATCACTTCCCTGTGATGAGGCAGCCTTACCAGGCCACAGAGGAAGAGGATATAGTCAGCTTACAGGGGAGGAGGAAGAGGATGAGGGAGGGAGGATGGGACCAGGAGGAGACAAGGGAGGGAGCTAAAAATGGGATGTAAAATGAATAACTTAAAAACAAAGAAGAATATCTTTCTGGATATGGGTTACCTCACTCAAAATAACTTTTTCTATTTCCACTCATTTGCCTGCAAATTTCATGATGTCATTTTCTTAATAGCTGAGTAATACTCTGTTGTGTAAATGTACTACATTTTTATTATCTGTTCTTCAGTGAAGTGGCATTCTTAGTGGGTTCTCAAGCAAATGGCTATAGATCCTAGGCCATTTAAATACTTCAAACAGAGTAGCATTATCTGTTTATTATCAAGTCTCTCAGAGGGTCAAATCTGTACTAAGGCCAGAGAATGAAATTTTGATAGGAAAATTCACAAAAATATTTTAAAATTATATCTTCAGTGATTTGTGAGTGGTTTTGGAAAGTTTCTTGCATCTTCTATTACAAGGCTAACAACCCTAATCCAAGCCAAAGACATTAATAGCTATAGGCTGTACCCAGGTGTTTTATAAGAATTATTTCCTCTAGCCTAACAGAGCTTTGGAGGTTCAGTGTGCTTACCGAGGCTGAGACCCTGAATGACAGAGTATGCTCTGATTATCTTGTTTCCTTGGTGATTTATGAGCATCAATTTCATGTATGAAATATGATCTAAACTTAATGATGTGTTTGCCATATCTAATTACAATGATACTTATTTTCAGGTATAGTCTTGATTGCAGTTTATTCAGTTATATCATGGTAAAAAGAAGCAAATAATGGCAAGAAACAAGTGCATTTCTAATGAAAGGAAACACAAACGTGCACATACACACTTCACATGTTTCAACATAACGCTTTTAAAGTTATGTACAAATCCAAATGTGATTCACCAGGATACTGACTTATATTATATAAAATGTTGAAAGTTCATGTTTACTAAAGCTACTGGAATTAATATCATAATATTTAGTAAGATATAATTTTTGGTATGTATTTGTGTGGCAGATGTGTTTAATGTTTATGTATTCATGTGTACAGATGCATGCATGTGATTGTGTGTGTGTGTGTGTGTGTGTGTGTGTGTGTGTGTGTACTTGAGTTTTTAGGACAAAGTCACTCAGGGACCATTGAGTTTACTGATTCCACTAGACTGGCTGGTCAGCCAGCCCCAGGCATGTATCTGTCTATCTCTGAACCACCAATACTCTGGTTTCATAGACACATGGCTATATCTGGCTTTCTATGTAAGTGCTGGGGCTCTGAAGACAGATCTTTGTTATTTGTTCTTGTGTGGCAGGCAAACTACCAAATAAGCTATCCCTCCAAGCCAAAGTCTTTTTGTTTTGTTTTGTTATTTGTTGTTAATGTAACTTTGGGTGAAGGTCTTGCGATATAAATCTCCTAGGCCTCCCTCCACCTTTTATTGAAAATTCTTTTTCACATAATATATCATGATAATGTTTTTCCTCCCTCTACTCTTCCCAGTTCCTACCCACCTCTCATTCCATCTGGATCCACTCACTTTCTGTATCTCATTAGAAAAGAGCAGGCTTTAAGAGGTAAAATCAAAATATAACAAAATAAAGTATAATAAGACAAAATAAAACATATCACATAGAGGTTAGACAAGACAAACCAACAAAAGGAAAAGAGCCCAAGAAAAGAGAAAAGAATCACAGCCCACTTGTTCACTCACTCAGGAATTTCATAAAAACATTAAATTGGAAATTATAGTATTTTCGCAGAGGACCTGGAGCAGACCCATGCAGGCTCTGCACATGCTGTTTCAGTCTCTGAGTCTCAGAGCTCTTAAAGTCATGATACAAATTATATCAATCATGTGAATTTAAAATGTTTATCAGAAATATACCTTAATAACATATAACTCACTATTTTGTTAGTAAAAATAGTTTTTGAAGATACTATTAGGTTATTTGAGCACTGAGTTAATATAAGAATTTTAAAACTTTCATGTTTATAATCTCTTTATAGAGAAATAAACCTAATCTTGCAATGTTAAAAAGCTCTTTAAAAACATAATGTACACTTGCATTATATATCACTTTTATAGGTACTTTTTAAAAAACATTACAAAATCAACCCATAGATTCATCTTGATTATATAAACTTAAATTCTTATGAAAAATATTTGTGAACTTTTACTTTTGGTTTTAAAAAAAGGTGGATCTTTTGTCTTAAATACCAGGCATACTTAAGATATTATAAATTTGGTTTTCTTATTTTCCTGGGACTCTGGGAGTATTACATTCATGAAAACACTTAATCAGAACAGGGCCCCTTTGTTTTGAGAGAGACTATAATATGTAAAAACCCTTCAGAGTTAAGGGAATATTTCACCTTGACACAAGAGAGGTAGGGGGTTTTCTTCATTACAGCCACAGAAAGATGAGGCTTCCATTGACCAGTTACAACACAGGTTCAGGTATTGGCCTCCAAGGCAAGTCTGGCTCTGCAGGACATGTAGAATGCTGATACATCTCTGTCAGTTTTATTTATTTACAATGAAAATGACAAATAAATTCAACTTAGAGTCATATTAGTAGATGTGACCAAGATCCACCACAGAACAAAGATCAAAAGAAGGAAAAGAAGAGGCAACAGAAAATTCAGTCAACAGGTGTGTAGCTCCAATGTCACTTGAGATTAACTCCCAGAATCACACATATGTACAGAAAACCTATGTAAACTAAAGTAATTTGAATAATGTTAAGAGAATTCCGAACTCTAAAACTTTCTGTATTTAAAAATGTTAATCTTGGATAAGTTTTCAATACATATATCGAAAAATTAATTTAACTTTGTTTATAGAAGTAGATACTAAAGATACTAATGCCTGTGAGCAATCCAGGGTCCAGATAACACACCAGGAAGTGCATACTAAGAATGTTGACACTGGCCAATACTATCCCTTTGACTATTTATTTCTATGTTTTTGACAAGTAAAGGAAAATTTAGGAAGAATCAAAACTCCCTAAAGAAAAATAGTCGCCTTAAATTGTTAAAAATACAAATTGGAGCTACTAAAAATTTAACAGTTTGGATATTAGCTCTTGTCAGATAGAGAGATGGTGAATATATTTTCCCAATCTATAGGCTGCTATTTTGTTCCATTGACAGTGTCCTTTGCCTTACAGAAAATTCCCAGCTTCATGAGGTCCCATTTATTAATTGTTGATCTTAGAGCCTGAGATGCTGATGTTCTGTTCAGGAAGTTGTCTCCTGTGCCAAAGAGTTCACAGCTGGTTCAAACTTTCCCTTCTAATAGTTTTAGTGTTTCTAATTTTATGTCATGGTCTTTGATCCATTTGGACTTGAATTTTGTGCAGGATGATAAATATGGGTCTATTTATGTTTTTCTATATGTGGACATCCAATTGAATCAGAAACATTTGTTGAAGATGGTTTCTTTTTTCTATTGTATGGTTTTGGATTCTTTGTCAAAATTCAAATGTTTGTAGGTGTATGGGTTTATTTCTGGATCATTCATTTGATTCCATTGTGCAACCAGTATGTTTCTATGCCAATATCATGCAGTCTTTATTAATATTGCTCTGTAGTAGAGCTTGAAGTTATGGATGGAGATACCTCCAGAAGTTCTTTTTATTGTATAAGATTGTTTTAGATATTCTGTTTTTTGTTGGTTTGTTTGTTTTTCCATTTGTAGTTGAGAATTCAAGGTCTGTAAAAATTGTGTTGGTATTTTGATGGAGATTGCACTGAATATGTACATTGCTTTTGGTAAGATGACCATTTTTACTACGTTAATCCTAGAAATCCATGAGCTTGGAAGATATTTCCATCTTCTGATATCTACTTTAATTTCTTTTTTTCAGAGACTTGATGCTCTTGTCATACAAGTCTTTTACTTGCTTGATTAGAGTTACACCAAATACTTTATATTATTTGTGGCTATTGTAAAAGGTGTTGTTTCCCAGCAGCTGAGTGAATCAGATGCAGAGACACACAGCCAAGCATTAGGCAGAGCTCCAGTAGTTCTGTGAAAGAGTGGGATGGAAGGATAGAAGGACCTAGGGAAGACAATAGTACTGCAAGATCAACAGAGTCAACTAACCTAGAACCATGGGGACTTACAGAGATGGAAGCACCAGCCAAAGAGCATGCATGGACTGGACCCAGGCCTCCTAGACATATGTAACCGATCAGCAATTTGGTCTTCATGTGGGTCCCCTAGTAAATTGAGTGGACGCTGTCAATGACATGGACTTTGTTGCCTGATTTACTTTGCCCTGACTGGGCTGCCTTGCCTGAACTCAGTGGATGAGGAGGAGCTCAATTATCATGTGACTTGATGTACTGGGGTAGGTTGGTGGGGGGGGGGGCTCCCTTTTTCTGAGGACAAGGGAAGGAGGAATGGGGGAAGAGCGTGGGAGGGAGGGACTGGGAGGAGTGAAGGGGGGATACTACCATTGAGATGTAAAGTGAATATATACATTAACAATAAATTAAGAAAAAGAATTTAACATTCTGCTCCTTCTAAGCAATCTATACCATTGAGAAGCAGACAGTTATGTACATGCTACTAAAACTGGATGAAGACATGGAATGGAAATGGTTTTAATCTTCAAAATATCTTATCTTTTTATGGCCCTTGAGAGTGACTGGACAGTGTCCAGGGCAAACAGCCTTGGCTTCCATCTCTCTTTTGCCATTGGAGCTGTTTCTAATTAACCCTCCTGGAATTTTTTTTTTTTTGGCAACTTAAATACTATACTAAAAATGCTTATGAAATCTGTACAATAAATCAGCTTTTAGTACATTTAGTTGCAGGGTAAAAATGAAGTTACTGCCATAGCACAGATACTTTTTAATACAGATCATAATGGAATGGCTTTGATTCAAAATAACAGCTCCACAGGATTGATTGGGAACACTGCACCATCCTCACGCACTCACATACATCCTAGTCTATGAACACATTCATGCAGACAAAACAACCTCAAATCTTTCAGACTTCTGCTTCTTACTTCTGTTTTATCTTGTGTTATCCCCTCCATGCTAGGGCTCCGGATGGAACATCTGCTATTTGTTTAATTGGATATAGTATTAGCCAAGTGCCAGGAGTGTGCACTCTGTTTAATTCTGATCTCCTTCAACTCCTGACCTTGTTTGACATGCTATAGAGAAATGTCAAAAATTCCTCAGCCAAGACTTGCAAACACCTGCATGTGCTCTGAGCTTGATTGCATGCAGCTGATGTTGATTGCAAGGCGAACTGGCTGTTTTATTTTTTTTCCTTAGATTTCAAACTGGTAGAAATTAGAATTGAGGAAGACCAGTTGGGCCACTTCCATCCTTCCTTATAGTTCTAGTGAATACACATAGAAGTTACTGTGTTCAAAAGATGAAATTCCAGCATTCCGAGGGGTGGGAGGTGTATAAGGGAAAATTCCTTTTGTACTTAAAGGCAGCTGATGGAAGACCTCCTCTCATTAGCATAGTCTTTCTGTTATTGTTATGGAGTTTATTCCAATGTCTCCTCCTTAGAGTCCTCCTCATATCAAGTAATTCTCCTGCCCTGAATGGTATGCTAGGTCTTTTCACTCTTTGTGTACATGAGCTGAGCTAAGGCAACCTTAATCCAAAAAACCCAAAATCTGAAATGCTTCAATACCTGAAATTTTGTATGTATTGACAAGATAACTCAAATAAAAAGTTCCACAGCATGAAAATTCATTCCGTTCCCAAAATGGTTTAAAAATATAACATAAAATTACCTTCAGGCTGTGAATAAAGGATACACAAAAATACATAAATGTAATAGTGCTTATACCTAAGTCTCATCCCAAAGATACCTCTTTGAATATCTGTAAAAAATTTTAACATTCTGAACAATCTAGAATCCAAACATTTATGGTCCTTATAATTTCAGATAAAGGATGCCTAAGCTGTATTACTTTCCTGTCAACATATCTATAGGGACACGGGAAGATGGGTTTTACAAATATGGGTGTTCTCTATCCATTATTCTTTGCCTTAGGAAAGAAAAATGAGCCCTAGGTTATGGGGTGGATTTATAACTTACCAAAGCTCATAGTAAGTGTGAAATAGGATAATCAGGGCTGTTGTGATTCTCCTGACGTTCAGAGCAGTCTCTTCTGGATGAATAGTTCCAAGCCCCAGTGACTTTAATTTCCTCATGGCCTTTCCTAGACAGTAGCTTCTTCCTGTGGTTTGGTGGCTAATGCCAGATTCTATGGCTCTCCTGAGGTGCCTGTCTCCCACAGTGCCACAGTGTTATTCATTTCTCTGTTTGACCATATCATTGATTTTACTCTGATATTTTTCTCATTAATGAAAGCCCTGTTCTGTACTATGAAGTTTTCTGAGAGAGACCAGCTTTCATGTGATTCCGTGAATCACACCAATGACTTAATTTTTTGTATTGTCTATAGTGATCAGGGACATTTTGGCTTCTCCACATCCTCTCAGCATGGCAGCCTTTCAGAGAGCTCTGGGCAAAACAGTTTAGCTGCCCTGAAATAGACTTCTTAGAGAAACAGACCAGAGCAGAATGTTCACATAAAAGTGCTATAATGCATAATATCATATTTAGCACTTAGATAGTAGATTTCATTCCCTGCATACTTTACAAACAACAACTAAATAAACCTTTTAGCATTTCATTAAATAGATAAATAAGCATTATTATCTCAGCATTCTAGTCCATGGAGAGGAAAAAAATACTTTACTGGTTTATAACTGCAGCAAGTAGGAAACTATTTCAGAATAATTATTCTTACTCCCATGCCTGTCTACAAGCCTGATTCCAACTACCTGTTCCAATTTTCTTCCAAAGGGAATCGATTAATTGGTACCAGTGTTGGCTATTGTGAAAGTGCGGTTAGAACCATTCAAGGAGTTACCAAGAGATGGGCACCTGGGAAGTTTCCTTCATAGGATTTGCAAGATAAAGAAAAATTAATAATGCGAAACCCATGAAGTGAGGAACTAAGGAGCTTGTCTCAGAGAGCTAGATCTCCCTCAGTCTTTCCATGATTTACAGACAGATAATCAATCTGTCTCCAAGGCCTGGTGGAAGATGGCTCACAATTCACATCTGGTGAATTTCAGAGGTCCTAACCTTTTCAACAGTGAGAAACATGGGTATTTCATCTCTTATTATTTCTTTGGGGGTATGCAGTGTCCCTGTTTGCCTGTACCAGCCTTGAGGGGAAATTTTAACATGTGTTCATTACTTACTTCATTTTCTCTTGTGCTTCTCTTAGTGAGCAAACATTTCATCTCTTTCTATTCAAAACAGGCATGCGGTTCTTGGCTTCTCAAGTATATCTTGTTTGTAAATGATAGTGTGACACCAATTAGACATTCTATTCTTTAATTGGAAGATGGCCTTCTTTGTTAAAACTTCAAAGTACTAAAATTCAGTTCTCACATGTGCTTCCATCTAAACTTGAAGTCTGTGGGTGCACTAAGCTAATGGAAGTAGTGTATAGTTAACTAACCTATTAAACTTGTTCTTTTGGGTTTGAGGGAGAAAGGTGGGACTATTGATAATACCTACTTAAATGGATTATAATAAGGTTATTTAAATTATGTGTTTTAAGTAGGAATATAGAGGTAGGATCTTGGAAGGCATTAGGGATCATAGTCACCATCACCAATATCTGTAAATTATTTTCATTTGCACCCACACTATCACCATCATTTAGCAATGTTGTAATTTAAGAAGTTCATTCTCAAAGACTAGAGTCATAAACATGAAATGAATGAGATGTTCACTATTCATCTTATTTTTGTTGGATCTCTGAAAAATTGGTCCAACCATAGTCACAGTAGAATAAGGAGATCTAGAATTTAGAAATTAGCATATTGCTAAGATAACATTTAACCAAAAACCTTGAAAGAAAGTTAGAATCATCTTTACCAGAAAAGCTGTGTCCAAAGAATGATGGATTTCTAAGAGTCTAAAATTTTTTGATTCTAGAAGTAGAAAGAAACATTGGCACTTGAGAAAAATGGAGGCTTCATGGCCTCAAGAAATTTAAGTCAAGTACATCCTAAAAGTATAGAGGAGGGTAGCAGAGTTCAAGACGAGGGAACTCTGTGGGTGTGGTTGAGGTCAGTGCTTATATTGTCTGCCTCTGCTAGGATGGTGGCCCAAGAGTAAAAAAAAAAATACAGTGGGAGATTTATTGGGCTTTGTTTGCTCTTTGGAACATGGCAGGTAAGCATAGCTTGCTGCACTCACTGAAGTGGTGATTCCTATATCCACTGAATCTCCCATAGAACCACACATAGGGAAGTGGAATAGAGTCAAGTGCTGAAGATTTCCCAAAGATAACTCAGGGTGAAGGATCCCAGGACTATTTAGATTGTCAAAATATCTTTCTTCTTAGAGAATATAAGAAAAAAAATGGAGATCTGAAAGCATGGATAAAAACTTTGTGAGACATTGGAATTTTGAGCAAGATGATAGATGCTTGGGATAGATGATACTTATGAGTCATTCGTTCTTCATTATTTCATTTATTTGGATGCTCTTTTCAATTGTATCTTTAAATACTTATATATCAGAGAGGAAGGTGGGAAAGAGAGAGAAAGGGAAGGAGGAAAGAGTTTATATGTACCACATATGACCACAGAGACCAAAAAAGTGTATGCGGACTTGTGGAAGTGACTGGCATTCCAGCCATTGCGAATGGGCTGATGTGTGTCTAGAAACCGAACCTGGATTCCCAGTGAGATCAGTGAGTATTCCCAAGTGCTGAGCCATCTTTCCAGCCTCTAAAACATTTTGAATGAATCAAGAATAATTAGATCCTAAAAGGTAACCAATCTGTAGTTGTTCCTGTAATATTTGAGGTGAGAGGGTAGATCGATGTTATTTTTTAATAACTTTTTTATAGCATTTACAAAGGCAATTTAGGATTTTCATCATACTGATGAAAAATTCCGTATGGATAAATGGTCTAAAATCTCATACTCCTCATAGGTTGCATTTTACTGTTTATAAATATATTGGTTATAATATATTTTATGTTTCATCACACTTTTCAATGGAGAAAACCAAGATCTAGACACAGTAGTTGAAAAGTATCTAAGTGTTTATGAAGCCTCAAGTAATTTCAACAAATTATACCATGGGTCTGATATCTTATAACTCTTTTAGGAATTTAATGAATATGTCCTTAATTTTTATAGTTTGGAAGTTCTAAGTAACTCAATATAAAGATAAGGCATTAGTCAATAACTAAACAGATTCTGAGGTATGATCTAGACCACAAATAGAAAATAACAAATATGTATATATACACATATATGAAGATAAATAACATATAAAAACTTGAAATTAGTCCAATAGTAAGATAACAAGCTTCAAGATATGAAATTAACTTAGGGAAAACTAAGTTCAGTGTAAATTCTTCCACAGTTGAAATTCAATTGATGAGTACCTCATGACTCTAAACGTCCTTTTTGATTTTAAACTTGGAGTCAAACAACAGTGGCTTGGTGTCATCTCATCATTGCCCAGACAGATCGGACAATCATCTTGCTAGTTCCAAGACTATAAGAAGATTGTTATACACCAACAGAATGGATTACTTGTAAAATCTATAGTACAGCAATAGGAATTAACCATGCCTATCTAAGAACTACCACCTACACCATGCCAGCTCTATAATTAATGCTGTAGCATGTTCTATTTGGAGGTGATATAGTGATAACACAGAATTAAATTTTACAAGGCATGCTGTTAATGAGATTTAGTCATGTCTACATGGAATTATACTTTCTAATTCTATACCTATATTCTTTCCAATAGTAATAACCTTACTTTCTATACTAAAGCAGGGCTTTGAATCAATCAGTCTGTTTAAATATACCAAAACCCCATAGCATGACCCTATTATTTCTTATGAAATTGAATTGAATAGAATATGGGTCATCTTTGCACCTTACATCAAGAGATCTAGTTATTGAAGTTCAAAGAGGACCTGGTCCCTGAGGAGAATGCATTGAAGATATCTAACAACACAGGTCATGGGGGAGTTGGCCTCAGAGGAAGGACTCCAGGACAGAAAGTGTTCTACATAGATAAAAGCTCATGCCTCAGCAAGCTTGCACTGTCACATTTAGTAAATTGTCTAATGTATATTTTACCCTTGAGGCATGCTAGGGTATCTATTTTCTATAACCAATAATATATTAGCTTTCCTTTGACAGAATGGCTATTTTTTTAAACTTAATTTTGTCTAGCCTGAGATAAAGGTTTTTATCTGATTTTTAGAAATTAATGCTATGTAAACCCTGACCATTTACTTTGTGCCTTATGAAATGAATGGCTGTCATGTATAACCCCAGTGGAAAGGGCAAGTAGACTTTTCATTCGTAAGGGAACAAAAGTACATTTCTACAGAATTAACTGGATTGTTACTCAACGAGGGAAAATGGATAATTAGAGCCCACTGTTAATAAGTCTTCTTAGTACTTCTGATATGCAGTAAAGTGAGAATCCTCTAAACCATATGCTTACAGCCAGAGGAAGCTTCTGTATCACTAATGTCTGAAGGATGTTTTAAACCTTGGAGCTGTTCCTATGTTTGTACAAATGCTATTGACCTATTGAAATGATCCCTGGTTGTATAAAATGTCCCGCCCTTTACCTTTATCCATAACTTTATGATACCACTTAAAAATTTCCCATGTGTTTTTCTGATTACTGGATGCTGGATTCTGTGTCTGCTTTGGTTAAGGTTGAATCCTTTAGACGATAGCTCATCAGAGGTGCTATCGTACACAGATCATGTTTTTTTTCCACATCAGTGGTTATTCTGCTATTGTAGAGGGTTTAAAAAATTTTTTTTGATCCTTTGGTTATAAGGACGTTGCTCAGATAAACCATTGTAGTTATGCTCTATCTTGAATAGGAAGTTAAACTTCCATTTAAAACAATGGATTTATGGTGAATCAATGACTTGATAATATCTTATAACATTGTATTCTATCATTTCCTTCTATACAATTATCTCTGTAGTGAAAGAAAGGGAGTTAGAGTATGTCATTCTTCTCAGTTCTTACTACCAATGTCTTTTATTCATTGTATCATAGGCCTCTAATATTTCCTTCTGCAGAAACCAATATCCTATGACAGCATCCTATCCCTCACTATAGAGTCCCATCAACTGCTGTTTCCCCGCTTGGAATGTTTTCTTTTCCTTTCTTCAACACTTACCTGGTATTCCTTCTCAAACACGACCTTATATATGAACCTTTCTGCCAAAGCTCTATTTAGAACATCAAACCTTCCAACGTATTCTTCCCCCATTTCTCACTTACTGTTTCCTGTAACACATCATCAATTGGAATGTTACATGTGTATTTGCTTCCTTTTTTTGTAGCCTTAATGAGGGACAATAGAAGTAAGTAGTGGTGGAGAAAGGGTTAATAGCATGACTGCAATACCAGCATCACTCATCAAACTAGTAATGAGAAAGGAAAGCAGTCTTGACAGCTGACAGCTGGAAACTGAAAGACGCTGCAAGGTCTTGGCTTTTCTACTGTTAAATACAAAGTGTTTAATAACATGTAACATCACACAAAGTCATTCTGAAACCAAGTTAAGGCTAACAAGAAGCAGACCTTCTACTAGCCATGTCTGAGCAAAGGAAGAGTGTGAACACATGCAAAGCAAAATAGTACATATATGCCTTCTTCCATCTAACTTCTATAACTACCTTTTCTTCCCAACGTGAACTTTTCTGCTCCACTTCTTCTCTCTCCTTCTCTACTGTTCTCCACTGTTGTTCTTCCCTCTCCACTTGGCAGGGTAGCTGGCCCATGACCTCATGGATATTCTTCTGTACATCTTATCATAGGAATGTTTTGATTACAAAAGATGCTACTGTATCTGGATTTATGTAGGTTCTACTGATACAAACTCATGGCATCACACTTGCATGGCTAGTGGTTTACTTGCTGAGCTTCTTCCCCAGGCTGTTATCATCATCCTTTGATTCCATTAGGAGCCTGCCTAGACAATGCAAAGTGATCCTTTATCTCAAAGTCCCTGACTTGATTACATCTTCAAAGGTCTTCTTCTTCTTCTTCTTCTTTTTTTTAATGTAGAGCAAAATGCATAGGTTCTAGGGGTTAGGATCTTGGAGAAAGGATGTTTATTCTGTCACATGTTTTACTATCCTACTTACTTATTTAATTCAATAGCAAAGCACTTCTTCCTTGAACTACCATGAACCCAATCTCAAGCCATCAATCTCAATTCAGATCTTTATAACAATTTATTGATGTGACTCATGATGTATTTTCCGTTGGAAGTGGTAACAAAGACATATTTGTGTGACGCAGGGAGGTTCTTGAGAGTTGTGCTGGTTGTTTTGTTTTCTTTTCTTTTCCGCTTAACACAAGAAAGAATCATCATTGAAAAAAATGCCTTGATTAGATTGGCCTGCAACCATTTTCTTGATTAATGATTGACATGAAAAGAACCTGTCTAATGAAGATGATAGTATCCCTGGGGAAGTGGTCCTGGAGTGTATAAAAAATCAGGTTGGGCAATATCTGAGGAGCAATTCAGAAACCATCAGTCCTTCATGGTTTCTCCTTCAGTTCCTGCTTCCAGGTTCCTTCCTGCCCTGATTTCCTTCACTGATGCAGTGTGACCTGAGAGTTATATGCTGAGGTATTCTCTTTCCTTCCCAAGTTGCTTTTGGTTATGATGACTTATAATAGCAATAGAAACTCTAATTTAAGACAATACATTTTGGTAGGTAATGTGGATACATTATGACCTTTCTCTGTCCTATAGGAGATACCTGGATTTCAATTCCTCCAAGTTTTCTATTTCCATTAAACAACATATGAATAGTGGCTTTCATGGGTCATTGAACTTTGTCAGTAAAAATAATTTATAGTTGATATATATTTATCATACACAGGTCAGAAGTCTGTTCTTTTTAAACATTTATTTATTGACTTTACATCCTGGTTGTAGCTCCATCCCACTTTACTTCCCAATCCCACCCTCCCTCCATCTCCCCCATCCCAGTCCCCTATTTCTTAGACAAAGGGAACCCCCTTCCCATCCAGCCCATATTATTAAGGCATATTAGGACTGAGTGTGGCCTGGCAAGGCAGTCCTGCCATGGGGAAGTAATTGAAAAGATGGCAAGAGAGTCCCTGACAGAGACAGTCCCATTCCCTTTACTAGAGGACCCACTTGGAGCCTGAGCTGCTCACTGGTTACATCTTTATAGAGGGCCTAGGGCCTGTCCACACACAGGCTTGGGTGATGCTTCAGTCTCAGCAGGGTCCTCTGGGCCCTGAATAATTGGCTCTGTTGATATTCTTGTGAAGTTCCTGTCACCCTCAGGTCCTTTTATACTTTCCCCCACTTTTCCACAAGACTCCCTACTAATCACCCATTGTTTGGCAGTGAGTCTCAGCATCTGTTTCTAGG
Organism: Acomys minous; assembly: GCF_964271855.1. NCBI lineage: Eukaryota > Metazoa > Chordata > Mammalia > Rodentia > Muridae > Acomys > Acomys minous. The sequence continues at coordinate 21,460,970 of NC_140489.1, forward strand.
CACTTCTCGGTCAAGCCTTACAGAGAAAAATTCAGAGAGGCTCTTGACTGCAAACCTAGCAAAGTATCCTTAATAGTGCCAAAGGTTGAGTCTCTCCTATGAGGTGGGTCTTGGACTGGACCAGGCATCGGTTGGATATTACCTCAATATCTACTCTATCTGCTCTATTTTCATCCCTGCATATCTTGTAGGCAGGGTGAATTTTGGGCTGAGGTTAGCCTGTGATATATGGCTAAAATCTACTTATAAGGGAGTACATATCATGTGTGTCTTTCTGGGTTACCTCACACAAAAAGGGTTCCCTTACTCCAGCCATTTGACTGCAAAGTTCAACATAAAGTGTCTTGGTATAACTCTAAGCAAGCAAGTGAAAGACTTATATGAAAAAAACTTCAAGTCTCTGAAGAATGAAATTGAAGAAGAGATCAGAAAATGAACAGATCAGATTGGGAGAATCAATATAGTAAAAATAGGCATCGTACCAAAATCAATCTACAGATTCAATGCAATCCACATCAAAATACCAACACAATTCTTTACAGATATTGAAAGAACAATTATAAACTTTATCTGGAAAAATAAAAAAACCAGAGTAGCCAAACAATTCTATACAATAGAAGAACACATATAGACATTAGAATTTTGACAAAGAAGCAAAAACCATACAGTGGAAAAATATAGAATCTTCAACAAATGGTGTTGGTCTAACTGGATGTCTGTCCATAGGTAGAAAAATGCAAATAGATCCATATTTACTAGCTTGCACTAAACTCAAGTCCAAATGGATCAAGGACCTCAACTTAACACTGGGTACACTAAGTGTATTAGAAGAGAAAGTGGTGAAGAGCCTTTAACTCATTGGCATAGGAGACAACTTCCTGAACAGAACACCAACAGCTCAGGCTCTAAAATCAACAGTTAATAAATGGGACCTCATGAAACTGAAGAGCTTCTGTAAGGCAAAGGACACTGTTATTAGCAAGGAATGGCAGTCTCCAGACTGAGAAAAGATCTTCAGCAATCCTCCACCTGACAATGGGCTAATATCCAAAATATATGAGTAAGCCAAAAAATTAAGTACTAGCAAACAAAGTAACCCAATTAAAAATTCTGGCACAAAGCTAAATAGAGAATTCTCAATAGAGGAATCTCAAATGGCTGAGAAGCATTTAAAAAATGCTGAATGTCCTTAGCAGTTTGTTCTTTTAAATGATTACAAAGGATCATTTTGAGTTTTCTGCTATTAAATATAACTTGTGTTCTTACATGCCTTGATCAAAGCCCCCAAAATATTGAGCTATTTTGGAAACTTATTCTAGAAGCTTCTTATCTTTTCAAAGGGCAGAGGCCATTATTCTAAATGACATTTCACATGAAGTAACATCACTTCTGATTCCTGTGGTTTGAGCTTAGAATTTTTACCACCTGAAGTGACCTCTCAGTAAAGGTGTTTGAAAACTATAAGTCTCTGATGTGTACTAGGTTCAGATATAGAAAAATTTAAAGAACCATACTAACTCCAGTGTTTTAAAACACTTCATTACCATGAAAGTGGAGATAAAATTTTTTAAATTAATAGCTTTGACAAGAATTGTGTTCAATTGACTTGCATTCCTATAGTTTATAAAAGTTGAATAAAGCAATAGATTTTTGACTAGAACTCTGTGCAGAATAAACAACCAGCACAGCATCTCCACCATCATCTTTGCTTTCCTCCAGTGTAGAGGTGGTAGTTTTTCTTATCATCTTATATAAAATGTTTTATTAATTCTCTGAGAATTTCATAGTTTTTGATCTTACTTATCCCCACCTCCCCACTCCTTCTATACCCACCCTTCATCCCCACCCACCAAATTTTCTGTTCTCTCTCTCTCTCTCTCTCTCTCTCTCTCTCTGTGTGTGTGTGTGTGTGTGTGCGTGTGTCCTCTCTCTGTGTATATCTGTTTATTTAATTTTTTTAATTTTTGAGATTATAATATCATTACATCATTTCTACCTTCCATTTCCTCCCTCCAAGACCTTCCATATATTCCTCCTTGCTCTCTTTCAAATTCACAGCCTCATTTTTCATTAATTGTTATTACATGGTAAATATATATGTGTATATACCTTGATTATGGTTCAAGGCCATTAATATTTGTAGATCCCAAACGTATCTCAAATTACTGAGGTCGATTAAAATTACTTATGAAATAAAATGTGTTATATGAAAAATTACTATTATCACACATAACAACAGAGTTTGTTTATAAGTATAGAAGTTGTTAAAGTATGGAATTTTTGTGTTGGTTTTGAGCCAAAATCCATTAGGATGTTCGTGAGAAAGATATGTCTCACTTGATATGGACTGTGTCCTCTGGTGGGTGAACTTTTACTGGGCTCTCATGAAGATTTCTGTTTTAGAATAATCAGTGGGACTCTAAGGTCAAGTTTATTACTAGGATTCATGTTACTTTCACACTGCTGTGGTCCAGTCACAGGACAGGAACAACTCAGGGGAAAGAAGGTTTACTTTGGTTTGTAGTTTCCTCAGGGGATCAGTCCATCATAGTGAGGAGGGACGGTGGGAATTTTGGCTACAGAAATGTACAGCAGAGTCTGTCCTGATTATGGTGCACCAGGAAGCCAAGTGAGGAGCGTCTGAATTAGGGATTGGTATGACCTTCAAAGAACTTTTCTTATTGACCTAGTTATTGCCTTTCAAGCTCCACCTACTAAGGGCTCTATAACCTTCAAAATGACACCAAAAGCTGAGAAACAAGGGCCAGAGTGTAGCCAGTGATGGAGCATTCTCAATTCAAGTCATAATAAAAATTTTCTGAGCCAGTTAAATCCTTAGGCTTCATAAACAACTTGGCCTTGAGATACTTGCCCTGTGGGGTTGTCACCATGTTTCTGTTTAAATTTGTGTATCATAGAATGGAAAGATGCGTTATTTAAAACTAGTTCTACATTTTATGGTAGACATGTTTAAAGAAATGTGGTAAGCTGGCTTGACATTGAGAGAATAGTGATCACTTTGCCAGGTGAAGATACCTCTTTGTTTAAAATATAAGGATAAAAGGTAGAAAAAGAAGAGAGGTAAATGCCCAAATATAGAACAGAGAAAGGGAAGAGGAGAAAATAGCTCTATTATAACCAATGTGATAAGAAGCTAGACAGATAATATCCTTTAAATCCCCAAATGGCTGATCTATTGCCTGGGGATTTTTAACAGTTTCAGCCCCCTAGAAGAATGCCATAGAGAGAATATAGAAAATAGTCATAGATGAGAAACTTGAGAGTAAGGAAAAAATTAGTCTCAAACCAGACTAGACAATCAGGAGAAAAATAACAGGAATGAAATGAGTTCCTGACTTAGAATATATACAAAAATAAGAGGACAACTTAAAAGTTAGTTTCTTCAAGTATGAAACATGCACAGTCAGAGGAGGGGGGAGTTCAATGAAGAAGGAGCAAATACTTCCTGGCCAATCAGAAGGATTGACAGACAGATAAAACCAAGGATACCAAGCAAAAAGACAAAACAATATTGGAGAGGTCAACTGTTAAAGAAGAAAATCAACGTTTGGGAGGCTCCTTGAGACACAGAAAACAGAGTGGTGGGACAGTCTCTGGGAAAAGCATTTCTAGGGGAAGATGCTGATGCCCCTTGGCTTCCAGAAAGATCTCATATGGAGATGGGATGAACATTTGGGATACTGATAAAACACAGATGATAAAAGGACCCGTAAGAGCAGTTACTGACATTAGTTCAGCCCTGGATGTCCAGCTAAAGTGAGGGTGCAATACATTGAACTAACCTCACATGAGATACTGGACACCTCTAAAAACTCAAAGAACATGTGTGTCAGAGCCAAAGGACCAGGAGCACCACTGTAAGGTAGTGTCTTCTGGACATGACAAGGCCATTGCACCCACGAACTTTTACCTGAACAAAATGTCCACAAGTTCAACCCTACATCTTAGATGCATGAAGAGCCCAGAGGGCCCCACCAATAATCGAGGAGAGAGAAGGCAGTCAATGGCTGCTGAGGGAGAAAAATGTCAGTTATTTTTGCAGGGATCAACTCCTGTTAGGCTGCCCATGCCTGATTGTCAGTTCTATTTTCACACGCATAGGCAAAAGTAACCAGTCTCAATCAGTATATGTCAGAATGAAAATTACTGAAGAAAACATGAACTTGTGAGGAAGATATGGGGGCATAAATGATATTGAAGGAGGGACAGGGGAACGAATATGATCAAAACACATTCGAATCATGTATGGAATTCTCAAAAAAAAAGTAAAGTATTAGTAGAAATTGAGGTCCTTAAAAATAATAAATTCTGGGGCAGTATTGTTTTAGACAGCTAGGCTGTCATATAAGCCTATCAAGCTTTACCATTTTAACCCAGTCTGGGAACCACCTAATATTGTGCATCATATATCAAGCCCCAGTGACAGCTCCTGGAACCCGATGATTTGATGATTTATTTAGAGAGAGAGAAAAAAAAAGCCTACTGTACTCATTATACCATTATCCCCAAGTTTTACTTTACAAAAATTTAAGTATCCACTGGCTTTTCTGTGGAATGTAGGGTTCTTTAAGGTTGCATAAATTGGGAATCAAAACAGAAGTTACTTTGACAGAATGATAACATATAAATAATTTTAAGATGAAATTAGGAAAACCTAGGTAACTAAAGAGAATTCAAAGTTGTATGCCACAATCTTGAACACTTGGTGAAGATATATTTTTAGGAAAAAAAACCTTTTGCTTCTGAATTTTTTGTTAAAATTAGCATACAAATAATAGCTCTCATTATAGCTTTTCCTGATTTTTATTCACAAATATCAGTTGTGCACATTCCATCGTAACATTTCCATACATACGCATATAATGTATTTTTATTGTGGTTTTAATTTTATTTACCGGTTAGACTAGCTTGTGTGCCACTCCCACTGATGCCCCTCCTAGTCACAGGTGCTCCTCATTCTGTATTTAACATTTTTGTTGTTTGGTTCTGGTAGGTGCTTCCTAGCAGCAGTAGTCAGAGAAGCTCCTTTTACAATGGTCAACTTCCTCAGGGCACATGGGAGAAGAGAGGTAGAAAGGATGTGAGCACTGTAGTCAGGAGTCAGGAATAGGGTGAGATGGAATTTAGTCTTCAAAGCATGATATTACTATTCCATTCTTAATCCCCAACAGTTTTATTTGCTAAAACAAGACCTTCACATTTGGGCTCATTCACATCCTGCTGTGTGGGGGAGGAAAGGCTCTTGGGGTCCCCACCCCTTACTGCAGACTTACAAGCAGGTCACAGTAGCTCGAGAAGAGAACTCACTAGGTCTCATGCTTCTCTGAGATCTGTGGGCAGCTAATGGCTGCAGGGTAAGGGAGAGACACTTTCCCCTGTGTACCCAATGGTAGGAAGACAGTGCGCTCATAAACATTTCTTCATGCCAGAACCCTATGAGACCATGATAGAACGAAATAAATAATTTTAGCATTTTAAAGCACACTTTGCTTTGGTATATGGCCTCTGTGTGCCCATCCTCAGGTTCTACCCTTGCACATCTATTATTACTCTTTCTGAGTCCATTCATTTTCCTATAGCTTTCATAATTTCATTTTTCTTTACCCCTAAATGAAGTTCCACTAGGTATATGTGACACATTTTCATCGCTCACTAATTTGTTGATGAGCATCTAGGCTCATTCCTTCTTTGATGTGCATATAGAGGAAGAATAAATGTGAAGGTATGAGTATTTCTGTCTGTTCAGTTCATTATCCCATTTATTTATTGGCAGTTTTGCTGCTTACATTTTTAATTTTTGCAGCAGTTCTTTGTATATTCTATTTATCACATCTTCTGCCTGAAGTGTAGGTGAAAAAGATCTCTACATCCTGTAAGATTTCTGTACACTCGATGTTTGCTGAGTAGAAGTTTTTTAAAGATCATTTTTTTGAGATTTTAATATGATTGTATCATTTTTCCTTCCCTCCTTCCAACCCTTCCTGTATATCCTTCCACACTCTCTGTTAAATTCTTGGCCTCTCTTTTACGTACATATATAATATACACATAAACATATTTCTAAATTCATGAACAGAACCTGTTCATTATGTATGATATCACTTACATGTTTCTTTTCAGAGCTGACCATTAGGTGATAGCTAACCAATCGGTGAGCTCTTTTCCAGGGTAGACAATTTCTTCCTTAGTGTTCCTTAATTACCTATAGGGAATCGTAGGGTTTCATAGGGTTGACACACAACAATGACGGCATGGCATAATAACACGAAGGACTTAGTAGGTATACATACCTTAATGGTAACCAATACCTCACTAGTTCAACTTAAGACCCATGCAACGACATGAAAATCATGCCCGGTGCTGGAGAACTAGGCAAATATTCTAGGCTAGTAAAGCCACGGACCTTGAAAGAGAATCTGTAACTGCCATTATGGTCTTTGCTTCAGTTCTTGTCTTTAGGCTCTGCCTTGATTTCCTGCCCTGACTTCTTTAAATGGTGGACTGTGATGTGGAAGTAAAAATAAACTCCTTTCTACCTAACTTGCTTTTGCTTCTGGTATTTTATCACAGTAATAGAAACCATAACTAAGATAGTTGTTGAAGTAGTTTCATCCAACTGTGTGTGACCTGTCTCCTGCAATTCACAAGTAGAAAGGGAAAGCAATCAACGTATCATGGTTAATTTAACAAAAATAGGTGAAAGTTTTGTACAGTTAATACTAGAAAAGTTTGTTGTGTGAAGCTGAAGGTTAAAGAAATGAAGATGTAGGCCATGAGTATGGAGTGGAAGACTAAACATAGCTAAGGGTCATTTGTTTAAAACATAATCCGTATGTTAATTAAAACCCTAATAGCCTTTTCCTTCTAGTAGGAATTAACAAACTGATTATAAATTTATGTGGTAATACTCAGAGGAACACCAGCTGCCACGCTAGGAGGACACATAATAGAACACTGGGGAGAGACTCAGTCAGAGTAGAACTAATTTGGTGATAATCAATTTTCTACCCATGTAAGTGAGCAGCTTCCAGTCTTAGCCAAATATCCAAGTGCATGCAACCAATATTTGATTGAAATCTCATGGGAAATAAGGAGACATATTTGTCCAACTGAGCCATGAATGGACTTCTGATACACTGGGAGTGGAGAGATAACAATGGTTTTTACATTTAGGAAATGCTTTTGGATTGAGAAGTAGGAGGAAGAAGAGAAAAAACAATAACTAAATAAATACTAAGGTTGTAGTAACAGGTCTCATGATTATTTGACTTAAAGAAATTTACTAAGAAACAGACACAAATAGACAGATGATAGGTAGATAGATAGATAGATAGACAAAAAATAATTTAAGGGCAAAAATACTTTTAAAAATGTAAAGATAGCAAAACTGTTTTAGTACAAGTTTTAGTAGACACATAATTCTCTTTAGAATGTCTAGCCATTTGGACTTCGCATTTGAGATCATAGGTGATTCTACACAATTAGGTAAGAAAATAATTACCACAGTGAGATGTGTGTGTGTGTCTGTGTGTGTCTGTCTGTCTCTCTCTCTCTCTCTCTCTCTCTCTCTCTCTCTCTCTCTGTGTGTGTGTGTGTGTTATGCCAAGTAAAACAAGCCAGATAGGCATTTGTCTTAGGGTTACTATTGCAGTGAGGAAACACCATGACCTAAGCAACTTGGAGAGGAAAGGGTTTAATTTGTAATATTTTAGAATGTTGTTCATCACTGAAACAAGTCAGGACAGGAATTCAAGCAGGGCACGGACCTGGAGAGATAGATGCTGATGCAGAGGCCATAAAGATGTGCTGCTTACTGGCTTGCTCATCATGACTTGCTCAATCACTTTTCTTATTATAGAGTCCATTACAAGGAGCCCATGGATGGCACCAACCACACAATGGGATGGACCCTTCCTCATCAATTACTAATCCAAAAAATGTCCACATCTGATCCTTACCTCTTGGGGCAGGGTAGGGTATGGAGAGAGAATAGAACAAAAATTGGTAGAGGGAGGCATTTCTGTGATAAGCCAGATACCTGGTACAGGGTAGACTCTTAAGAGTCTATGGGGGTGACCCTAGCTGAGATTCCTAACAGTAGGAGATATGGAGCCTGAATTGGACACCTCCTGTGGACAGATGGAACTCCCAGTGGAGGGAGGAGAAAACCAACCCACTTACAAAATCTTTGGCCCAAAATTTGCCTACTAGATGTTCGGGGACAGAGATGGAGCAGAGATTGAGGGAATGATCAACCAAAGACTTACCCAACTTGAGACTCACCCCATAGAAAAGATCCAACCCATGACACTATTAATGATACTTTGTTACTCTTGCAGACAGGAGCCTAGCATAACTGTCCTTTGAGAGGCTTTACTCAGCAGCTGATGGAAACAGATGTAGAGAACCACAGCCGAACAATAGGCAGAGCTCAGGGAGTCTTGCTGAAGAGTGGAGAGAGTGAAAGATTGAGGGAGCTGGAAGGGTCAAGGACACCACAATAAGACCTACAAAGTAAATTAAACGGGGATCATGGGGCTCACAGAGACTGAGGCAACCAAAGAGCAGTAATATGTGGGACCTAGATAACCTACATATACATAGCAGTTGTGCAAATTGTTCATCATGTGTGTCCCCTAACATTTGTAAAGGGGGGGATGACTCCTTCACCTGCCTTTGTATCCCTTTCCCCTAGTTGGAATGCCTTGTCTGTCCTCAGTGGAAGAGGGTGCACTTAGTCCTGCTGCTACTAGATGTGCCAAGGGGAGGTAGAATGGGGGCGTAGGGGTGTGTGAGGATGGGACTTGGAGGAGCAAATGTAGGGAGGCTGCAGTTAGGATATAAAGTGAATAAGTAAACTAATGGGAAAAAGAAAATACCCTACAGACCTACCAATACCCTGATCTTATGAAGGCATCTTCGAAATTGAGGTTCCCTTCTCTCAAATGACTTTAGTTTGTGTCAAGTTGTTGTAAAACTGCCCAGCATGGCATTCGTACCCAGATTACTATTTCCAAAATAAAGAGAGCTCTCTGAAACTACAGACTACCAGAACATGCATATATGGCCAAATGTCTAGAACTTTTAATATACAAATGGGCTTATTCACCTCCTGGACTATCTGAAGAGGATGCTCTGTATGTATCTCCATCAGTGAAGTACAGTTTGTACTTCAGAAAGCAGCCAAACCAGGAAGTTGTATGCTGTTAGCAACCAGTAAATCATTGGGCACTATTCTACTTAAACAAACAGTATTATACTCTATATCAGTTAAGTAAAATAATAATTAAATATTATTTCTAGTGAAAATTTCCATGACATTTAGAAAGGGCACACAAAAATCTTGCTTACTAAGTCAGTGTCCCATCTGTGTAACAGAACTCTTGTTACTTTGCAGTAATAAATCCCAAGAAGATTCTAGACACCTTTCTTTTTAGTGTTGTTTTAAAAGAAATTCTCTACATTGATAATAGATTATAAGAACTTTATTCCTGAAGCCACGCTGATTCATATGCTGGAAGAAAGACTATTGTCTATAGAGACTGGCAAGAATCTGGATAGGTAAATGTGTGTGTGTATGTGTGTGTGTGTGTGTGTGTGTGTGTGTGTACAGGTATGTATATTATTTATATACACTATAATATAAGTAATTATTTATATACAATACAATATAAGTAATATTGTATAAAATGTACATGTTCTCAAGTGGAAGGTCCAAAGCAATGGACTACCCAATACTGAACTGAAACCTTTAGGACCATGTACTCTATAGTTCCTCCTAATATGTTGTCTCAAATAATTTATTCTGAAAATATGAAGCTAGCTCTTGCAGTAGATTTCTTTCCCTCAGTCTGTAATTAAAATTAGATCCTTCTCTCCTGGGCCAATCATCATAATTCCACACAGCTGTCCATGCTTCTGTGAACCTGTTTAAAAATCTACAGTTCACCCTGAGTTATTGGTTCTTTTTTTAGGACTCTCCTGTGTGACATGACATGGTCAAGTAAGTTGTTAACCTTTCTATAGGAGTGATGGTCATGACCCTTTTGAATGTACAGAAAATGGATTACTCCATTCCCACATTTCTATTTATGATACTAATTGTGAGGCCCAGAACTGGACTAAGCTGTGCTGATTAGCCATCGATATCCCAAATTCCAGGGAATCTCCATGGCAATATCATGCCGAGGTATGAAATTTCTTTCAAGTTCATACTTTCTATACTTTGATGATGGATAATGAACTAGCCATATGGTAATGTATTTGGGAATAGTTTATTATCAGAAAAGCAATCTTGATGAAAAAATAAAGGAAGAACTGAATGACTTACCAATGCAAGTTTGGGTTTAAATCTATGAAATGGTAATTAGATGTACTTCCAGAGAAATGAATATACAATATAAATTTGCTACAAACAAATCCCTAAAACCAGCTGGGACCACTGTATGTCCCATTGTCTTCATAGGATCCTTTCACAGAGTTATAAGAAAGAAGACAAGGATAGTGCATGTCTTTTGACTGTCATTCTGCATGCATGAGTATGCATATATGTTAGTGTGCATGTACGTGTATGAGTATAGATGTGGAGGCAAGAGGAGGGCCAGAGATTGCTCCTGGCTGGCTGGCCTGAAAGCCACAGTATACATCCTATATCTCAGAGAGCTTAAGTTGCAAGTGTATACCACCACACCCAGCATTTACATGGGGTTCTGTGAATCAAACTTAGATTTATTTATACAATAAATACTTTAAGATTTTTAGAAAATACTTCTAGCCACTTTGCTGAAGGTGTTTATCAGCTGTTGTAGTCTCTGGTAGAATTTGGGTTCACTTGTGTACACTATCATATCATCTGCAAATAGCAATACTTTGAATTCTTCTTTTCCAGTGTAAATTCCTTTTATTTCCTTCAGTTGTCTTATTGCTCTAGCTAGAACTTCAAGCACTATATTGAAGAGATATGGAGAGAATGTGCAGTCTTGTCTTGTGCCAGATTTTAGTGAATTTGCTTTAAGTTTCTCCCCATTTAATTTGATGTGGGCTATCAACTTGCTGTATATTGCATTTATTATGGTTAGGTATGGGCCTCGTATCCCTGATCACTCCAAGACTTTTATAATGAAGGGATATTGGATTTTGTCAAAGGATTTTTCAACATCTAATGAAATTGTCGTGTGCTATTTTTCCTTTTATTTTGTTTATATGGTGGATTACATTGATGAGTTTTCATATGTTGAACAATCCCTGCATCCCAAGTGTACTTGATCATGGTTGATGACGTATTTGGTGTGTTCTTAGATTTGGTTTGCGAGAATTTTAATGAGTATTTTTGCATCAATGTTTATGAGTGAAGCTGCTCTGAGATTCTCTTTGTTTGTTGAGTCTTTGAGTGGTTTAGGTATCAGGGTGATTGTGGCCTTAGACAATAAGTTTGGCAACATTCCTTCTGTTTCTATTTTGTGGGATATTGTGATGCGTAGTGGTGTTAGTTCTTCTTTGACTGTGTGGAAGAATGCAGTGATTAAGGAAATGTCTAGCCAGTGGCTGGCACAACCTGTGTTCCACCCCTGGGAGACAGCCAACCCCTGGCACTATTGAGGATACTGTACTGTGCTTGAGGATGGGAGTCTAATATGGCTGCCCTCTGAGTGGCTCTTCCAACAGCTGATGAAAGCACATGGGAGAACCATAGCTAAACATTGGGTAGAGGTCAAGAGTCTTGGGGAAGAATGGGAGAAAGGATGTCCTCAGAGGGCACAGGAGCTCCATAGGAGGACCAACAGAGCCAACCAATCAGGGCCAATGGGGCCTGTGGAGACTGGGGCTCCAGCCAGGGATCATACATGAGCTAAACCTTGGCCTCCTGCACAGATGTAGCTGATGGGCAGTTTGATCATCACATGAGTATTCTAGTCAGGGAAATAGGGGCTGGCTCTGACATGCACTCAACTGTCTCCATTTTTGTTGATTTTCCATGGCAGCGCTGCCTTGCAGGGCCACAGTGGAAGAGGATGCCCTCAGTCCTGATGCAACTTAATATGCTGGGGTATGTGTGTTTTGGGGTGGTTCTCCTTGTCTGGAGAGTAGGGGAGGGGTAGGGGGAAGCAGGCAGGGAGGGTTGGGTTGGGGTAGAGGAGGAAGAGGGTTATAAGTACCATCTAAAGTGAATAATTAATAAAAAAGAACATGACTTCTACTTGTGAATGTGGGGGGAAAACCCACAAAAACTCACTTATGAAAATTCAATTTGATCCATTGACTTACATTTAGTCATAAATATGAAGAGGCATTTCCAAATGATTGATGTCCAGGAAACAGTGTTTGGAGGAATTACATAACTTGCTCAAAAGAAATAAAATCTGTTTTCTGTCATTGGCTCATATGTTTCTCAGTGTAAGTGACCATAAATAGTTGGGAAACTGAATAAGACATGGAACCTTGAACTTTGGAATTCAGGACCAACCAGAACTCAGTGTAAGATAAAAATTTATGCTAAAATGGGTAAATTCCATGCTTTGTAGATGCACTTGTCAAATGCCTCATAAATTGTCTCAGATGACTGAAATTTATGTTAAGATTGTGGGTGTTGATTCACCAGCAAATAGGCAAATTGTTTCAACCTTATCTCAGGAATTTAAGTGATAATCCATCAAAATAGTATCATCATGACAAAGGTAGTGATATCCATAAAGATGGTCAAAAGAACTCTAACTGGGAGTTAGAAAGAGAGAATATTTAGTGGCCTAGGAAGTTGTGAAAATTTGTGAAGGCTGAGTTCCCTCTCAAGCTAACATAACTAAATGGAATTTTCCCAACTAAAGAAAAAGTAGGTTGGAGATTTAATCATATGATAATAACATTCTCTGGGATTCCGCAAACTAGTATACTATTGAGAATATCATAGATACTGCCACATGAGGAAAATAACTAGAGGGATCCAGCTTTGATTCATGTTAGCATACTAGTAAGCAAGCTCATAAAAGGAAAACATACTTCCCAAGGAACCAGAAATGGTGGCACACAGAAAATCAGAAATATGGCCAAGCAAACCCAGGGGGTTTCTATGATGTGATGATATCAGTCAAAGACAAATGGACTTTAGATCAATTTGACACTGTGCTTATGAGTTAATTTGAATCCTGACTTTAAGAACAGCTGCAGTATTTTAAACTCTTACTAACAACTTTGTGGTTCACTAGGACAGTTTCAATATTTTGAGATGATTTGGACTAATATTCTCAATAGTCATCTTAGTTAATTGAGTGCTGGGGAATTTCACTTCATTTTTAAAGAAAGCAGTTTCCTAAAGATTCTGGGCAACAAATATCTTACTAGTTCAGCCTTCTTGAGAACACTTTATTCCCCAAGAGAACAGTAAAGTGCAAATTGCTCTGTTTGTTGTAGAGAATTCCATGGCATGTATGTTAACATTCTATCTCACTGATTAAAACTTAAAAGTTAAGTGCTTCTTTAAGATTATTATTCTCTTTCGAGTTTTTATATATTAAAGGTTTTTTAATTTTTGATTTTTTTTTACTTTTGGATGTTATAATTACATCATTTCTCTATCCTTTTCCTCCCTCCAAATATTCCAATATGCCCGTTCTTACTCTCTTTTAGATTCATGGTTTTTTTTTCATTGATGTGTGTGTGTGTGTGTGTGTGTGTGTGTGTGTAATACACACATGCATATAAAAGACACACATATATAACACACATATATGTGTCTGTATATATATATGTATATATACACACACACATGTGTGCATACATGTATAATGTTACTTGCCTAATGTTGTAACATGAGTGTACAATGTTACTTACAGTCATTTGTTTTCAAGGATCACCATTTAATACTTTACTCTTTAATAATTACTGTAGAATATTTAACTTCATGGAAGGACTCTTTTAGTGACTGGGGACAAACAAGAAGCAGTAGAAAGCAAAAGTTCCTACTGTAGTGGTCATTATATTCTAGAAAGTGGGAGAGACAGTCAGCGCACCCACAGCTAAGTGAAATAAGAGGCATACCCGCTGACTGATGTTAACTACGTTACTAGTTGGTAGATAAAATTAGACTTATAAAGGTCTTTAAATGCCTCCTTGAAAAATAAAGTTGAGCAAAGATATTGAAAAGGGAAAGACTTGCCTTTAGTCCTAAACATGAGAATCCGGCTGTGATTGTTTCATCTGGCTGCCCCTTGTTAGAAACTCCATCATGGGAAGCTAATGTGAACACATGTGTGGAAATAAAATAAAATGAAATGAAATAGATTGTTTTCCAGCTAAATATGATGCCTGAGATTGGCAGTATGGCTAATTAGCAACTAGGAAAACTGAAAGACACTAAATAGTCTGCATCCTGTCCTTCCCGCTTTGATATTGCCACATGCAGTGAGAAAATAAAAGTTAAGCTTAACATATAAAACTACCCACTCGGCTGACATTCAACATGAATGAGAAACCATTGTGAAAGTCTTACACTGATGATATCCTCATGAATGCATCTGACAAAACTTTCCTGAAGCATTTCAGGATGAGTGACCTTTAGGATTGACTAGGCTTAAAGGGCACATTTTACATTAAAATGCCTGTATGGATGGGGCGTGGACAGCTAAGATTCACAGAGTTCTATAATTTTGGTGCATGCATAAGACATAGGCAGTTTTATTTCATTTACAAGACTTCCAGTTTTCTAACAATAAGAGAAACTTATCAAATATCAAGCCTCTATTTTGAAGGTAACATTTGACGGTGCTTGTGACATGTGGCTCAATAGAATGAGACTGTGAGGGACTCTAACTCCCTGGGAATCTCAGCCACCTGTCAGATTCTATCTTTGATGAACACAGCACCTGTCTATAAAGAGCCACCAAAATGGAGAAAACCTGTAATAATTATCTCTCACTCAGATCCTGCCTATCATACTATGATGCATTTCAAATATTATGTGCACCTAGAGAGAAAGAGTACATCGTATTGAGGATTTCAGGAAATCACTATAAATCAAAATGATTAATTTTTAAAAATAAACCTAGAGACCACTTTAGGGAAGTTTTATACTAGGCTATATGAAGTTTTATTGTGCTGGTCTTTTGGCATGGAGGTTTTATGCTCGGCTTTCACACTTTAATGAGTATTGGTTGTCTAAATTGTTTTTGAGGCTATAGAGGAGAGTGTGTGATTGGCCAGTCCAGATGTACAGGGGTATTAGTGAAAGTTGCAACTGCACGTTGGGAGTCGAATGTTACAAACTTGCAGGAGTCAAGTCCGTTCTAATAAATGCTGTAATTGAAATCATTAAAACAGAGCTTGGGAATACAGTGACAGAAGTGTTGGTGTGCAGAGTCCCTTCTTGCGTTGTATGTGTAAATACTCGCTAAGGCAAGTGACTGTGGAATGCAGACATTAAGAGGGATATGATTTACAAAATAAAAAGGGATAAGATAAACATCATGGGAGGACGCACGGGATGGGATAGCAATTGAGATGCAATATGAATGATTTTATTTTTCAATAAAAAAACCGTGTTCAAAATGTAAAAAAAAAAAAAAGATAAACATAATTAAAATTTCCTAGATAATAATCATAAAACAGGTCCAGTGAAGTTTTTAAAGGAGACTGCATTGACGGGAGATGTAAAATTGGACTAGACTTAAATAAAGTCAGTACTGAAAACTGAGTTTCAGGATAATTAAGCAGTTATGCTGAGAGGTGCCCTGTGTTTTCAATAGCAGTGTTTTAGTTGAGTAACTGTTGAGGGAGAAAAATTTGCTTTCTGAAAAGCCAAAAATAGGCTGTGACAAGGCATGCCTATAGTCCTGGGATTTGGGAAGTGGAGACAGGAGGATCAGAAATTCAAGTAATCATTAGCTATAGATTCTTTTTGAGGGTATCTTGAGTTGCATGAAACCCTGTCACCAGAGAAAAAGAAAAAAAGCCTCGTAGGAGACAAGAAAGTATAGAATGAGTGACTAGTCAAATTAGAAAACACGAATTTCTTTACAGCCAGTGACATATAATAATAAAGTCATTATTAGACAGCCAAAATATATGATACTAAAATAATACCCAACAATAAATTCTGATTGAAAAAGAACAGCACACTTTTATTGTAGAGGAATCCTTGTTTCATAATCAGTACTCGAGTTCAACATCAGGGTGGCAATATATTTAACCATGGTGACATTGGGTATAAAGTGCATAACGTCACCATGTGTGTGTTTCAATTAAAATATTTACTAATCTGTCTTTAAATATCTTCTTATAAGTATTGTAGTAGGTACAAAAATCATACCGAAAAAATTATACAGAAAGAAATCTCTCAGTGTTCATATATATATGTGTATATATATATATTGTGTGTGTGTGTGTCACTTATATGTGTGCATGTTTCTGTGAGTGAGGGTGCATGTGACGGCTAGGGGACAACCTTGAGAGTTTGTTCCTTCGTTTCTATGTTGTTACAGACGGCCTGTTTGTTGTTCCCTACCCCTATGTACAAGAGACTCGATGAGTTACAATCCTCCTGTTTTTGTCTTGATCTTGCCATAAGATCATTAATGTTTCATATGTGTACTGTCATGCTGGGCATTATATGGGTTCTGGGTATGTGTACTCATGTCCTCATGCTTATGCAAGCAAAGTATCTACGAAGCCATCATACAGCTTCCAAAGATCTCAGCTTTTGATACTCATACTCCCATTTCATGGCCTCCTGGTTAGTTCAGGTTAGTTGTGGTGACTTATATAACTAAAATGCAATGGTGATCACAGGCTGCAACTTTCAGAACTTGATTTAAAAAATGCTCTATTTTCCATCTTTCCTGGCCTCTGTTGTTTTCTCTGTCACTCTATGCCATTAATGGAAACCACCTGCCATTTTGTGAGTCACCCTGTAAAGAATCCCACACAGCAAAACCCAAAGAAATTCACCCTGTAGTTATCTGCTAAAAACCTCAGCCTAAGACTCCAAGAAGAACTGAATCCTGCCAACACTCATGGGATTTATTTGGAAGAGAAGCTTACTTAGGTGGCTTTTTGTCCAGATTCCTGTTGCAAAGAATCTTAGTTAACCAGTGTTGTTTCAAGATGAAATATGTTGGGAGAATCTGTTACACAGCAGTAGCTAACATAAGCCAAGTGATACCACAGGAAATTAGTCAGGAAAATGTAGAAGGTGGAATATTCTACAAAGCAATTGCCTTGCATTCTTCCTCAAAGCAAAGGACTGTTAAGCAGTGGAAAAATACAAGAAGCAACAAAGAGATTTGGTGGCAAAGAAAAAAGACAAAAGACATTAAAAATTAGACATGGATTAGCTTTTTAAATGTAGTAAATAATTATTAACATTACTTATTATTGTTTTGACCTTATGATAAAATATTTTGTCTCAAGTAGATGGAAATATTTTAAGCTGACATACTATATTTTTACATAAAGTATTTTGCACTTTGATATTGTCAAAAACAAGAAGATGTGGTTCTGTTAACTTGAGTGTTGTTATAATGAATGAAAATCCCAAAAGTCTGATTTTACCAATAAAGACTCAGGAACAGGATGCTGCGGTGGAAACCTGCTAGCTCAGAGAGGCAGAGAAAGCAACCAGCTGACCTTCCTACTCAGCTCATGTCCCAGAAGGAAAAACCAAAAGCCAAAAGCCAAAGAGCCTGCTTGCTCAGCTAACATCCCAGGAGGAAAAGACCTGCTAGTTCACCAGACAGCCCAGGAGGGAAAAAAACAAGAGCTAAAAGCCAAAAAGCTAAAGAGCCTCTTCTTCTCCATGCTGTCTTAAATCCCCTTCTCTCTAAGTCACTTATATCTATTTAATCCCTGTCAGCTGGTTTCTTGTGCTGCTTCTTGGTCTAGGGCTAACTTTATTAAATCCTGTTAACAGAAAACTCTTGGATTAAAGGAATGTGTTAGGGCTGAACCACACCAAACAACAAGCAGGTATTTACAGTTCACAATCTCAGCGTTCACAATGGGATCAACTACACTGCAACCCTTGATCCTACTCCCCCACAAGCTGTCAGCACTGGATGAAAGTCCCCCCTTCTTGTGATATTCACAAAGAATGCATCAACAATTCTGTGGGAGGTGGCTTGCTTTTAGCTTTTAGTGGGTTAATATAAATAAATGGTATTGGGGAGAACGAGTTGCATGAATGGTGTGCATTTGACAAAGATGAGTTATTGTGGCTTCCTATCACTATGTGACAATAAAAGATGAATACCCAGATGGGCCTCCTGACAGATGCCTTTAAAGTAGCTATTTTGTAGGCTCCATGGTTCATATGGCCCCCATCATAGCCTGGACTAACAGATGTAGCTAACGGTGCTTACTGGTACAGGATATGCCATATAAACTGTTTTAGGATGAAAATTTCATTCCAGGGATAGTCCCAAAGTTTATGAGGAAAAGTCCTGTGACAGTTCATGAACTTTCTCCTAGACTGAAGAATTTGGTTGCAAGAAACCACTTGGTGGCCATATAGTGGGGAGAAGGTACATGATTCTTGTGCCTTCTTTTCTTTTTTATTCTGTACTTTATACCTGTGTTTTGTGACCCTGTGTGCATGTGTGTGGAGACTGGTGGTTGTTATCCAGTGGGTGCCTATTTCACCCCATCTTGTTTATTGAGATAGAGTTTCTCACTGAATGGAGAGCTTACCAACTGACAGCACTGGTTGAGCAGTGAGTTCTGGGCGTCTGTCTCTGTCAGTGTTAGACCTACAGGTATGCATCACCGTGCTCAGCTTTTACATGATGGCTGAATTGAGTCATTCAAATCCCTTGAACACTATCATTCCTCTGGTTTTTCTAGAAGTTAAATTAAAAAATTGAAACAATAGAACAAGGAACACAAATATCCACTACTTAATTGTTCTGCCTTCTTTAGCGTACATAATTTTTCCTCTTATATTTCCATTAGCGTGACCAAGATAGGCACTTCTTTTTGAGTCCCATCTATTTGTGCCCCAAACCTTGTTTATTTGGCCTCATACAGAACAATAGTTTGCATGCCCCTTTCCTCTGTCATTGGTTTCCATGCTCCTGCAATTTAGTGCTAATCAACCCTTCAAATGATTTTTAAACCCTTCCCCTATCATCATGTTAATAGCTAGTCCTTTGGGACTTCTTTGGACACTTAAGGACATCATGCACTGTTATAGTACCATGCTTTCTGTGTGATGCTGGTCTTCTACTTAAAATGTTCATTCCTACCTTCCTAGCAACATGAATATAGTTTGTTACATATATTACTCATTCATAAACCCTATGTCAAAATCTTACCTCTCTGAAAATTTCTTCATCGACTCCCAACTGATTGATTTCCTTTGTTTCCCCAAGTCATATAATTTTAATTAATTCATTCATCATCTACTGACTGTTTACTGCACACAAACAAGTAAGCATGTTGTTAAGCAAATGTGAGCAGATTCACTGAAATAGACACCTGCATAGAAAACGCAAATCAATTGTTCTAATTGTATTTTGGATTGAATACCAATAAAAACCTTTTGTGCATAAACAGGTAGAAGTAAGATTTGAACAACGTACATATTGATTTGAATTATTTTGGTCATTATTTATTGTAAACTGTCGGTTATAGTGTTGAGTAAATGCTTTCTTTGCTCAGTGGATATTGACAGAGTATTGGATAAAGACTACAAAGCTCAGATTATAACCAATGTGACTTTCAGTTCTATTTTTTTCCTTATTATGTCTATCCCTTTACCTCCCTAAAGATTGGTTGTAAAGGATTATAATAGTCTTAAGGAACAAATGTACAAAGCACACATTTTTAACAAACTGCCTTGCATAAAATAAATCATGCTTAAGCATTAGCTGTGATGTTGTTAATATTGATTTATTACTGTCATTATCTTCATTTCCCCAACAGCAATTGCAGTAGCAGGCATGTAATAAATGATCAATAAACATAGTGGCGTAGCATGGAGGAGTGCATGTGTGGAGTTATATGACATTCTTTCCCCAGAACTTAGTTTTACTCTTGGTGTGCATATTGAAGAAAATGGTTAAAACATAAAAACAAATATGATGTATTCTAAGAAGTAAAGAGCATTGCTTAGGGAGATTTAATGATCAGTTCTTGCATTTTCTAGAAGGAACAACTAAAGGAAATTTGTCCTCAGTCCCACAGGAATGGGAATTGGTTATAAATGATAGGAAATGTCAACAGTTTCTTTTACAGACCCAAGAAGAGATAATTTCAGTGGTAACCTGGGAGTTTCTGTTCATACCATGTTCATTATTTTATAGACCAGTTTTTATGCCCCTGTCATTTTTGTGCATTTTCTGAAATCCCCAACATTCAGGAATAAACCTAGCAGTTAATTGGCTACCTGTGATATGGTGTCTTGTTACCATGAGCTGGAGGACAGCAAGCCCACTTGCACTTAACATAAATGCAAATATTCACCTCAGTATACACATTTTTTTCTGAGTTTACCTTCTAAGTTCTGACCATGTAATGCTGTCTTTTGTTTATTTTTTTCTTTATTTTTCTCCAACATAGTATCCATATTGATTATTTGGGAATTTCTTACAATGCATGCTGATCACACTTGCTTCCAATTCTTCCCTCCCTGTGCTCTTCCACAAAATAGAGAATGAAAATCCATCAAGTGTAATTTGTGTTGCCCGCATACTCATTGGAACACCATCAAACTCCAAACTCCTTTAATGGTAACTGTGTTTTTCTCCACCCACCCACCCAACTCCACAGCCAGAATTCATCAACTGTGATGAGTTATACTTGAATATCTTTGTCACAATTTTAAAGACCCTCTTCAATAGCTTCCAGTCTTGTTTGAGGCACTTGTGGGGGTGGGGGTTGAGAGGCTGTCACAGAAGCCTTCAATGTCTCTCATTCTTAACTATGAGTCTACAATAATTAATAACACTGAAAAAGAAGCTTCCTTGACCAAAACAACCAACAGAATGGATTATGGACTTCCACAAGTTTTCCAGTGGAAATAGGGACCACAGATATCCACAGGGCCTCCAACAGCAGCCAAGATCAGAGCCATCAACTTGGCCTCTGTGTGTAACATGAATTGTGAATATCAACTTGTCCTCAGGTGGCAACACAGACCACAGACATCAACATGCTCTTCCCTCCCACCCTGACCATACTGCCATTTTTAAAGCTGGAAGTAAATAAGGTCAGTTCAAATGCATGAGCCACTGAGTCGTATTTTCTCCCATATATTCCAGAATCATTACTAACCTGTAGCAGAAAAGCTAATTATTTAGTGAAGTATGAGGCTTTCTAGGGTAAAGTTGTAGCTGAAACTGATGCTGTATTTTCGAAGCTCCTTGTTCAGTGTGGAGCTACAGGAATAGCTAATGCCAGTGGGTTGAAAAGGACTGATGTGCACTTCTTCTGTGCTTTTCTGTGCTTAAAATAATGAGGCAGCGCCAGCTGATAGAGTCTCTATAGACACCTGGATAAGCAGGGAAACCTTGTGCTTAATATAACAGCATAAGTGGAGCCCACTGAGCCCCCAACAACCACAGAATTCACAACTTTCAAACAGGAGAATAAACAGTAAGGTTTAACTGAGTGGAATTGGGGGGTTGTTCTGGGAAATACTTGCTTAATTTTAATGTGCCCACCTTAATGCTTCTGTATCGGCCTAAAATTGTCTCAAGAAGTCACTTATATCCAAGACTATTCCGCAATTCATTTGCTCATGAAGCCAGTCTAGATTTGTGTAGTGGATGATAGAATTCATCTCGGTCATTTCGGGCCAACATTTCAATATGAGTTCTACCGATTCTGTACTTTTAACTATACAAACTAGAGAAGAAACACTAGTGTGAGGGAAGCACAAAGTTTTGTGAAGTGATTTATTTTAGCACAAAGCCAATTGCACTTCCTTTATATCTAAAAACTAGTAAAATTACATAATACAACTATTAAATTTACTTTATTATCTGTCGAAACTAAATGACAGCCTAAATAAGCCTGTCTCCTGCAGTCCTCTGTTTCACTTAGCCTTTTGGTGAAGGCAATTTTGCATTCATTTTTTGCCCTGTGCTTCTTAGAAAGGGTGTGTTGAACCCTTTCTTCTTCTTCTTCCTCTCTCTCTCCTCTATTCCTCTGTCTCTCTCTCTCTGTCTCTCTCTGTCTCTCTGTGTGTCTCTCTGTCTCTCTGTCTCTCTCTCTGTCTGTCTCTCTGTCTCTCTGTCACCCACCTCTTTCCTTCTTTCCACATGCTCATTTAATAATCTCCATTATAACATATAAAAATGGTGTTTTGAACACACCATTTCACCCCAACTGAATAAAGACAATAGAAAGGGAAGTAGATTTTTTTCACCCAAAAGTTCTGAAAGGCTGTTATTTTCACATGTAAGATGAACAGATATACAGTAGACAGATTTAAGCATGGGCAGAATCTCCACTGATATGGCAGAAAAGAAAAGCAGACATCTGTAATTCTTTTTTTAATATTTAAA
Source organism: Acomys minous (assembly GCF_964271855.1). Lineage (NCBI taxonomy): Eukaryota > Metazoa > Chordata > Mammalia > Rodentia > Muridae > Acomys > Acomys minous. The sequence goes on from NC_140489.1 coordinate 21,483,481, forward strand.
ATGTTTTTATTAAACATTTTTTAGTTTTTGCATATACATTTATATTATTACACATATATGCAATAAACTACCTATAGCAAGATGAACCATGACACAATGAGGAATTATATCAATGTTACATTCTTGGTGTTTTGGCTATTTGTATTTGACAGCCTTGAAGAAAACATCTTTTCTATCTTGGTGCATCTAAAATTCTGAATGTAAATCAATCTTCATCACATCTTGTCATTATTAAGTTGAAACATCTCTCTAGACCTAAAAATATCTTAACCTCTAAACAACTAAGCTTCATTGTAAAACCTTCGTTTTACCTGGTCTTCAACTCCATCAGAGACTTGAGAAGGAATAAACTTGATCATCTGCAGTTCTTTAGGCATTTTATTGACAATGGACCTCATGTAGGGGATTTCATAAAAAGTGGTTAATGCAAACTAGGATTTTTTTTGGTTTGGTTTGGGTTTTGCTATTTTATATTATTTTCTTATTTACATAATCTTTTCATAAATACCTTGTATTATTTAAGTATTCTTATGCTCCTTGAGAAGGAAACAGTTTAGGTTATCTTTCTCCCCTTTACTTTTGCTTTCTGTCTACCCACTGGCCCCATTGCAAAACATCACATCAGAAGAAGTAATAATGGCCAGTTTTATCTCCTCTGTTTTCCTCCTGAACCTGTCCAGTCATTGTTACTACTGATGAAAATTAGCTTATCTGCTAATGAGAAGATTAGGACTGTTAATTAGAAATTGCATCTTCCATCCTCTTGCAGGCCACAGACGCATACTTCCTGTCAAGCCTTAGTTAAGCCAAGATCAGCAAAGTGCCCAGGTCTCAGACATTTTCTTAACAGCAGTTCAATTATAAAATGGGTTAATTCCTGTTTCATGCCAGCAGCTCTGCCTTATAAATGAATAACAGAAAGATGAGTCAGTATGTTCCTACTCGAGGGAATTTGTATATTACTCTATTTTTTATTTGTATTTTTAGTTTGTATTTACAGTAATTAGGGTTTTTTTTCCAGCCCTTACGTCAAAGGTCTTCCTACCTTACCCCATTACGCAATTTTAAAGTTTATCCCCACTTAAAAAATATTGTTACAGCAACACTTCAACTTGCTGTTTACAATTTTCTGTCTCAATCCACTTGGGCTACTATAAAATACACTGCAGATCGATAATTTATAAACCGCAGGAATTTATTTCTTGTTGTTCTAAAGGTGAAGAAATTCATGATCGAGGCATTAGCTAATGGTAACAACTCATGGAGACTGATTACACTTTGGTGAAAAAGGCTTAATCAAGGCCAAAAGAATAGCAAATTCATGGTTTTGAATACTAAACAAGTTCAAGGTGTGACACTGGCTTCCCTTTAAGCTGGCTTACTGGCATCCTCAGGAATGTCTCTTTGCCCATGCTGTTCTTCATTAGTAGGTTTGGAGACGCTATAATCTGCCCAACCTCTAAAAACTTAAGAATTAATGGCTTTTGGTCCCCAGAACCCCAGTAAGAGAGATTCTCTTTGCCAGTGATTCAAATAGTCGACCTAGAGAAAAGAGAGTTGTCTAGACTTGCTATAACTTCCATTCCCGGAAGCAACGAGGTGAATTCATAGCTTATCTACAAGACTGTGTCAGAGGCCAAGTGGTCTAATGTAAGAGTCTATACCTAAGAAAAAGGCATTCCAGTCAGGATCTGTGATGGGAACGTCTTGTCTACTCTTTCATTTGGTCTTCTATTTCACATGGGCCCGAGGTTATTATTACCGCTATTTGAGTTACTTAAAAATCATTAACCTATTACTAATGTTCTTAGGGTACTTAATGAAGTTACTCATAGGTACAAGAATTGAAATGTGACTATAGTTTCTGTGGACTTGATTTCAGATTGTTTGTCATTCTATAGAGAATAAATTCCCATACATACATGTACATATGGTTTTTTCTTTTATTTTCTTCTACAGTATGAGTTATCTTGCCTACTTTTAACCTTTTCCTTGATTTTTGTTCCTTTCCACCCTTCCCAAACTAGTCTTTGAAGAGAATTTAAAAGCTAAAATATACGATGTCTTTAATTAGGAGGAAGTCCCTTTGATTTTTTTTCAATTTTATTTCTGGGATATTATAATACTAAAACCAATTTTATATCACTTTTTATTTTACTTCCACTCAAAGAAAGATAACTGGCCATGATTAGTTTGTATTCACCAAAAGGTCTGTAACAGACACAGTTAACTTCACCCACCCATATTTTACTTAATTTTCATAAGAGAATATATGCAAGATTGAAACCTACATGTTTGTCTTTTCTTCCAGTCCCATGAGACTTTACAAGTAAGTGGGCATCTTTGTGCACTCACAATATTGTATACCCATAAGTGATAGTTTGCTTTACTGGATATAATAAAAACTGTTTAAAAGTTCATTAATCATGATCCCTGAGACATAAAATTATATTTACAAACAAATGGAACCAAATCATTAAAAAATATTTTGCCTGAGAAAGGAGACTGTTTAAATGAGAACTTTGCATATCAGTAGGCTCTGTTAGAAAATAAGAATTGCTCTAAAGGCATTCAGCTCCCCCACTCCAAATGCAAAATAAAATGAATATATTGAAATTTCTCTATTACTCTGGCCATTGACCTGTTAAAAATATCATAGGATGATTTACCTCAGAAATTGTTATTAATGAGAAAATGACAAAAAATTTGCTGCCCAAAGCTATGATTTACAAAATGTTAAAAATTGCATAGGTGTTCATTTCAATTTCTCATTTAGAGTGGCAGGGGAGAGTGAACCGGAATCAAATGCCTCCTCTGACTTTTAAATGAAAGTGCACTCATGCTTGTGGGCTCTGGGAGAGATGTGCGAATGCAAACGGGCCCCTTCTGAGTCTTGGTTACTCTCCTCTCCTCATCCTTGCTTTTGCTGCAGATCTGATTGGAGGTATACACTGAGAAGGGCAATGTGAGGCAATTTGTAGACCACTTACATACTCATCACTGTGAAGCTTGAGGTTGCATAGATGATGAACCCTCTCAACTGTCTAGTCTTTTAGCAGGCAACATGTGTTAGATAGATGGAAAGCAATCACATCTTTCCTAGGTAGAACAACCTGTGTGCATTTTACATTTCATTCATTTCTCTGCATCTTCAGGTCAAGATAAGGTATTAATATCAGTTGAAGGAGCAGTCTGGGTGATGTGAAAGCTGGCTTCTATACTCTGGTCTGTGGGGATAAAGGGCTGTTTCTTTGTCACTGCAAATCATCTCCCTAAACTAAAAAGTACTTTTGTGGGTAGTCATTCTTGATCCTAATACCAACTTGGTGATTTTCACATTTTAAGCTTTTCTTGAAATGATGCATTTCTGCTGTCCATTATATAGTCAGTGAAGTGTCAGTCTACACCACGGATGCTTCTACGTTATTGTCCTAGATATTTGTTATTATTGCCCTTTGCTCAGCCCACCAGTCTGTTTTGTCAACCACATCTTTCAGTCTGCACGTTTGTTCCCTGTTCTATGTCTTTGTTTCTTCTGTATTCTTCCAACATACCAAGAAAAGGCTTATTCACATACTAGGGAGAAAACTATACATATTTTGTGCCATGTTGGAGTGAAACATTTTAAATTAACTGGAACATATTGATTGTGACCACATAATACATAATATAATTTTAACTGTGCCGAGTGTTGTGGCACTTGCCTTTAATCCCAGCACTTGGGAGGCAGAGGCAGGTGGAACACTGTGAGTTCAAGGCCAGGCTGGTCTATAAAGTGAGTCTAGGACAGCCAAGACTACATAGGGAAACCCTGTCTCAAAACAAACAAACAAACAAACAAAAAACAAAAAAACAAAAACAAACAAGCAAACATATTTTCAAAGAAAAAATGGTTTCAGATTTACTTCTTCCTGGGGTAAAGGTACATATTCATACCACAATTGCTACTTAATACAATTAAAACAACTGAAAATATCTACTAGAAGAAATTAAAAGTTAGTAAAAAAGACAGCAACAACATAAATGCTTCAGAGGGAGAGATTGTTTCTATGATAATTTATCCAAAACAGAAAATATGTTAGTATTTTAAGTAATAAGCACTGAAGACTTTTTGCTGTAGATTTTAATAGCCCAGGTCATCATCTAATTGAAGCCTTTGCTAATTTATTTATTCGCCCATTTATTTCCCTCCAAACTATACCTTCTATGGATTTCATTAATTCATTGCCTTCAGATTCCATTTCCCACTGGCTTTGTCTTCTTTGCATGGCCTGCTTTCCACACAGGAATCCTTCAGTCTCATCTTCTTCCTTTGATGCCTCTCTCTTGGATATGAACCTATTCTTTTTCAAAGTAAGTCCATTTGGACAGTTGTCCAAGATAATACACTATCAAGTTTACAAAGAGAAATTTAATTCTCATTGTGATAGAGACTACTTGGCAACATTTTCCAGGTTGCTCTCTGGCTTACACCAAGAGGCCAAGCGGGTATGTGACTTTATAAGCTATGAAATTGCAAACAATAGAATATCTGTTTGAGATCCATCTCTGGATTACTGAAAAGCCTCTGCAACTTAGAACAGGCTGATATCTGTGTGCGTGTGTGTGCATGTGTGTGTGTGTATGTGTGTGTGTGTTTGTGTGTTTGTGTATATGTGTGTGTGTGTGTGCACGCCACACGTGCATGCATGTATGTGCCTACAAACAGATGACTTGGTAAATTTGTGTGTATGTGTCCTTTAAATGTGTATATATTTTACATTTATGGGATCAATATAAATGTTAGGAAAATTTATTTCTGACCCATTATAATTAAAATATATATTAGTATACACTATGTTGATACCAAATGTGGGATGTGAAACAGACTCCTGAGAGTGGTGTGAGGTTTGTCTGCTAAAAAGGTTAACTGCCTCATACTGGGGCATGGTCGTTGCCAATTGGAAAAACACCCTGGTATGACTCTAAGAGAAGATAAATAGCAGCTCAAAACCCAGAAACTTCACTGTGCATGCTATGCATGGCTCTGCATTGCTTGGATGCTCATCACTCCCACGTGGAGACACTCCTAGAACAAATGCTCCCAAGAACCTTTGAGGCTCTCACTGACGCAGCTGAGGTGGCTTTCAGTGAATGGCTGGTTAGTTATTGAACAGATGGGTCTCCTGGAATCCTGACTATGAAGAGTGGATTTTCCACGAAGGAACTGAATTTAAAACTGTCTACTTCCACTCTTCCTACTAACCTCCTTTCCTATCTAGGGTAGGTGTGTTGGAAGTGAGGTAGAGGCATTAAAGAACACCAAATGAAGTACGTTTTAAAAAGATCAAAGCCTACAATCAAACACCCTGAAGAACACACAGATGGGATGGGCACTCTGATTCAGGAGAAGGACTATCTTAACAGGCGGAGGATGAACTCATGCCGGGGTTACTTGTTAATGAAACAATTTGTTCACATAAAGATGTTCCTATGTCAAGACTAAACTGAACAAATACTTGGACTGGGAAAAAAAATTCTCAGATGAATAAATGGAATTTATTTTCAGAAGAAAAAAACAAATTCATTTATTTTGGAAGAGGGTATTCTAGTGCAGGCAGAGATAGGCACGAGAATCCCAGAGGCTGTCTATTCATGTCTCAGTAGGAAATGGTCGAGTTTATTGGGAGCAAAGCATGTTAACTTGTTTTCTGCAAGGTGGTTTGCAATCTCCTCCAACTATTTTATTAATTCGAAGAAAAGATATTGAGAGTGCCGTATTCTTTTTTGTTTAATTCTTGGACTCTACAGTTTTCCTTTTCTCCAGTGCCTAATTCTGTCCTTAACTTTTCTGACTATTCCCATACAGGTATTTTCATTTTTAATAACTATAGCCACTATCCCTCACATCTTGACTGATTTTTAAAAGCATTTTTGTTTAAAAAAAAAAACCTGTGAATTATTTTGTACATAAAAGTATAAGGCATGCCCCATTTAACATATCCTTTCAACATTTTTGGGTCCCTAGGTGAAAAAAATCCATCAAAAAAAAGCTATTGATTAAGTGATGTCTTTGGGGTAATTATTCTTATCTGTGGGTTGAGGGAAAGAAATAGTTTATATAGATTTTTCTCTCCGAAACCTGTCTGGCTTGGTCTCTAATGTAATGGAGTGGTGGTTGTGGTGGTGGTGCTGGTGAAGCTTCACTCCAGTCAATCTGATGCTGGCACGGTGCCCATGACTGTCTAGAATTGGAAGCAAAGTAAACAATATTTCCTTTTTATAGTTACCCCTTCCAGGAATACTTTGTTACAGTCATGAAAATGAACTACTATATAAAAAAAAGACACATTTCTTCTTTGTTTCCTTAAGGTTCTGTTAGACAGTGGTGGTGGCATTCTTTAAGGATGTCTGTCATACAACTGTCTCATTGCTCAAGACTCAGACAGGAAAATTCTGTTCTCTGTGCTCTTTCAAGAAATAGATAATGAAACTGATATACAGCTACACAATGGAATTCTATTAACTTGTAAAGACAGATTATATCATGAAATTTGCAGATAAACCCATGGAACTGATAGTAATACACTGAGTGAGGCTACTTAGATCTAGTAAGACAGAAGCTACATGTCCTCTCTTATTTGAGGTTCTTACCCCTGTATCTTTAGATGTGAGCTGATAACCTAGAGTAACTGCAAACATCAGGAAAGTGAAAAGGGGCCAAGAAGGAGGTGAGGGAAGAGAAGGAGCTCCACACAGGGGACTAGCAGGACACAGGAACTACAAGGGGAAACTCCAACTGGGGCGGTGGGAGAAATGAGGGATGAGTAACACCAAGAATCTTTCAAAAAGTCATAGATAATGCCTTTTTATTTTTACCTAAAATTACATGGGAGAAAGCCACTAGGTGTGATAATGATTCCCCCAAGAACCAGAGACTAACAAATATTGTAGGAGCATCAAGCTCCCTCCACTCACACTGTTGGTCAGGAATGTAGAAGAGATCCAAAAACCAATATAGGCTGTTGCTGTTTCCCTTGGTTGCCTCCAAGAATATTGTGGTAATTTCCATATTGCTGGAGACACCATGAACTTTTGATAATAGGACTTGAAGAAATCAAGCTAGATCTGACCTAAAACCCTCTCCTCTGAAAACTGGCTCTCATGTTAGTGGAAGGTAGTATACAAGCTACCAAGGAAGGAGAGCTGTTGTGTTTTTACCCAGCAGGAAAGCATATGAGCCACATCAGTGATTGGACTAGTAAGATATCCACAGTGGTATAAAGGTGGCATGCATATCTTGCTGATAATTAACATCTATCTGGTTAGACTTAAGGGCCACTCAGAAGGATGGAATTCATGTCTAGTATTGTAAAAGTAGCCCTATATCTGTGGCTAGAGAAGTCACAGACTTAGAGAAGAACCTATTATTGCAAATTTCCTAAGCCAAAATAAAATTTAACTATATTATACATATTTATCCTTAACCCACAGATAAGTGTACCTCTCAGGCCTCATCAAAGAAGCACCTGTTTTCCACAGACAGAGACTATTACAAAGATCCACAATTGGTCAAAATGCAGAGACTATGTGAATATGGGGATACTGATTATGGGATGCCCAAAGGCAGCTGATCCATCTGCAGCACAGTCCCCTACACCTAAAGCTCAGGAGAAATCGCAGAAGAAGAAGCAGAAATATTGTTAAGAGTCCGAGGCCCAGACTGCCTGCTGTCAGTGTCCCTTAGACATAGCAGGGAAAATTCATCATGAACTTTCAACAGTATAGTTAACTGAACAAGATGAGCATAATGACAGCATCAATTGACAAGCTGGGGAAAACAGGAAATTGTCATGGTCCCAACCCTAGATGAGTAACTATAGGTAGGTAGTCCATGGCTGCTGAGAGGCAGAATCATTTTCTTCCAGGGATGAGCTCTCATATAAGTTGTCCAAATTTAGTCCTGAACATACACATACATGCACACATGTTCATAAATGTAAATATGTTTATGTATAGATTATACAGCTATGTGTGTACACATGTAAAAATAATACTTTTAAAAGGGATGATGAATTTGGAAGGAAGACATGGAAGGAATTGGGGATGGGGCACAAAGGATAATGTAGATACAAGCTTCATGTATAAGTTTCACAATTTTTATTTAAGAAAAAGAAGTAACCATAAGTTTACAGAAGTCTTATTGAAGTCACATAGAGCTAGAATACCGTCATTTTTGCAGAGAATGAAGAATGTGGTTAGGCAAGAAGAAGGGAAGCAGTTAACAAGCTTTGTAGCTGCTCTCCCTGCGAGTCAACCTTCAGTGACTCTCAAGATCTCCCCAGGTTGCAATCTCCTGGGGAACTTTGAAAAAAAAATGCAGATTTCTCACAATAACTCCCAGAGAGACTGCATCAGGGAGTCTGAAGTGGAGTCTTAGAAACTGTTTTTGGCATTAAACAAACTAGCAAACAAAGCCCAAACAACACTCCAGGTGATTCTAATTTTGTTCTGGGTGGTAAAGCACTCATTCAAGGTGACATAGCCAATTAGTTTCACAATCATGTTTAGGTCTAATATTTTTCTGCCTTATAGCTCTCTTCACAGAGAATAAGTTGGACTCTTTTCTAGAAGGGACAATCTATGTGACTGGATATACTTCAGAATTAATATTAGATGCCCGTATCCAAGGAGTGTAGGGGATATTACTGACTGTGTGACTTTATCTGTGAGCTTAAACATTCCAAACCCATGTCTTCATCTATGGTAGAGAAACAGTAACCATAGTGTCTGATGCAATTCTTCCTATGAGAATAAGACCCATTACCTAGTAATCACTTTCCTCACCAGCATATGGAAAGGGTATAGGAATACATTTTTGGGATCTAATGATTACTGATATTTTTCTTTTGACTCCCTATCATTATAATGAAATTTTTTTCTATCATTCCATTTTGCCTGTGTGTGTGTTTTTTTTTTAACAAGGTATGCATGTTGCATTTTGTGAACACTTGTGTACATGTGCTATCTACATGTAAAGCACTACAGTTGACCTTGTCCATGGCTTCCTCTATAAGTCCCCATCATATTCATTGAATTGTTGTCTTTTGAGAGAGCCTATAGCTTGCCGATACTGATAGTTTATTTTACCAACATAATCCTGGTCTCCTATCATCATCTTAACTCTGAGTGCTGGGATTATAGATAGGGCTCCATACCTACTTGGTTTTTCTATGGCTGATAGGGACAGATGACAATTTTATCTATTGCATGACAATCATTTTACCTTCTGTACCATCTCCAAAGCACATTTTCCTCTAGAAATATTTATCTCTCATATCCAGAATTCATAGTCTGTAAGATTTTTACCATTTCTCAAAAAATGTAGGATGATTTTCTTGTAACTTTTCTCTATGGGTCTTTGTATCAATGTGCCTGTATGCATGTATGTATAAATTTTTGTATGTATGTGAGTGCAGGCTCATGTGTACACATGTGTGCAAAAACTTCAGGTGCTATCTGCCTTCTCTTTCTTTCTTTCCTTCTTTCTTTCCTTCTTTCTTTCTTTCTTTCTTTCTCTTTCTTTCTTTCTTTCTTTCTTTCTTTCTTTCTTTCTTTCTTTCTTTCTTTCTTTCTTTCTTTCTTCCAGACAATGACTCTCATTGGCCTAAGGATCACTAAAGTGCCCAGATTATCTGACCAGTGAGCTCCAGGATCTCCCTGATCTGTCTCCTGAGGACGGGATGAGAAATGCTTGCCATCTTGACTAGATTCTAGGAATGTGATTCTAGGGTTTCGATTTATGTCCTTACGATTTCATGACAAGACTTAATTGCTCCAACCCTCTCTACTCCTCCTCTATATGACTATTGATTCATATAGATAGCTTTATTCACTACTTTTCTTGCCAACTGTGATAAAATATCTGATAGGAAGTGATTTAAGAAAGAACAGTTTCATTCTGGCTCACAGTTGAGGAAATGTATTCTGTTGTGACAAGGAAGGCATGGAGGAGAAGCAGGCCTGATGGGCATATTGCAGCCACAGTCAGCAAACACTGAAAGGAATGCTGCTGCTCAACTTTCTTTCTCTTTCTTATCAGAGTAGGATCGCAGCCCAAAGAAAGGGTGGCACACACATTTATGATAGTTGGTCACACTTCCCTTAGCCTAACTTATATCATCCATCACAGACAAGCCAAGGTGATTTTCTGCCCTGTCAAGTTGAAAATCATAAACCATCAGAATTATCAGCCTCCCTAGTAAACAAATGGGATAGTCATACACCTGCTTCATTGTATAGCATTGCAGTTTGCATCTGTGAGGACCACTGTCATGCTAGCTGGTGCCCAGGTTTCCCTATGTGTCAGGAGGCTACTTTCGGCCCTATTGTCAATGTCATCTCTGTGGGCTTCTAGGAGGCTGAGTCAACTAAAATGCAATCACGTCAGAAGTTTTATTACGGACCATGGATTAGAAGGTGGGAGGCCCATAATTCCTTTGTCTCAATTTGGTATGACACTAATGCTCAGGGAGGATTTGGCTGAGTTTTTAAAGGGCCCAATATGGTCCATCATTCTCCACTAGTCGCAAACACAAATCCTCTTAAATGCGAGTGGACCCACAACTGTGTACAATTGTGCTGTGAGGGACTGCATGACACTGTGAAGGTTGTTTAGATGCAAGCTACTCATTTAGACTCAAGGAGAAAAAATTAAAACTCAAAACCAGAATTAATGCTTATCTCTTTGTGCCTACTCAGTGACTGTCGATGCTGGCTTTCATGGGCAATAGATTCAAGCCCCCACTGAGACTGAATGCTAAAATTTATGGACTTCTCCATAGTCATTAATTAATAGTGTGCACACACAGAAAAAATAACCAGGCGGAACACTTAGAAATGAAATTATTGCTGAAGCACTGACTACATGGTTTTTAAGTGGTCAGTCAGGTGAATAAAATGAATAATTAAAATACTGCACAAGCGGGCAGCATGGACAAGCATTTCAACAGGTTTCTAATTCTCTCTGAAGAACGTACATCTTGCACAGAGATCTGCATTGATTTTATTCTTATCTATTTCCCATGGCCCCTTTGTAGCTGTGTTTTCTCTGAGAGAATTTAGTGGAGGCCTTTTTCATCGTGTGTGATGATCTCACGAAAGATGCTTTAGGGATCACTTGCAGTAAGTAACTGAGGACTTCATTTCAAGCTAGGAACCCGCAGAGAAGCAAAAATGAATATGGTTTTAGCATAATGAAAATTATGCTTCCTCTTAGCTCTCTTTATATTTGTTGCAATGTAATTTCCAGGGGGAAGTTTTCTTAGAAAAATGCATGTCTTATTGAGAATAGCTGTTATGAATTGGAGCTATGTCAATTTCAGAGTATATTCCTTGAGAGAAGTTTTATTGCATGGCTGAAATTATGGAGAAAAAAATTGACCCAGGCCAGAGGAAGGGGAGGGGAATAAGGGGAAAATGGGAGGGAGGGAAAAATGGGAGGATACAAGGGATGGGATAACCATTGAGATGTAACAAGAATAAATTAATAAAAAAGGAAAAAAAAGAAACTATGTGTGTCTTTATTTTTGTCAACTGCCATTTTTTCTGATGTTTTTTATAGATTTAATTGGCCATTTACATCCCAATTTCTCAAGATACATTTTTAGAATTTTTGTTTACTTTTATTTGTGTGTGTGTGTGTGTGTGTGTGTGTGTGTGCCCTTGTTGTGTGCAGATGCCCATAGAGGCCAGAAGAGGGTGTCAGTGTTTGGGAGTCACCTGATGTGGGTGATGGGAACTGAACCTAGGTCCTCTACAAGGGCAGCAAGTTCTCTTAACCACTGTAGCATCTCTCTAGACTCGCTTAACCACTGTAGCATCTCTCTAGACTCTCTTATTTACTGTGTTGAGTTTGTTAAAAAAAAAACTGATTAGTTTCTTCTTCTTTAACCACTTCATACATGTGCATGATGCAACCTGATTACTTCCCTTTCCACCCACTCTTACCTCACTCTCACCTCTCTTACGCCCCATCCACCCTATAAGGTGTTTTTCTCACATTCTCTTTTTAAAACACTAACTTGAATCCTTGTGAATTTCACGCATGCAGATGGTGCATTTTGATCGCATTCATTTCCTGCCCATGTAAGTCCTCCTAAATCTACCTCCCTCCACCTCAATTCTTACCCATCTTCCATCTTTTGTTACCTCTTTTTATTGTTATACCTCATCTAGTCCAGTGGGTGATGCCCATATATGTATGGGCCATCTGCTGAAGCATGAATCATCTATCAGGAGCTTCCCCCTAAAGAAATCTGACAGCCCCTTTCCTAGCAACCATCAACTGTCAGTGCAACCTCTCAGCTTGCAGTGGGGGTCCTGAGACCCTCTTCACTGCATGCTGGAAGGCTGACTGTCTTACTCTTGTGTAGATCTTCTGAAGACAGTCAGCATTCCTGTTAGACCACGAGTGCATCAGTCCTGTTATATCCAGAAGACAGAAAGGGTTGCCCAAGTCTTCCCTGACCTCTGGCTCTTATGCTTTTTGTTTCTTCTTTCATAATGTTTCCTGAGCCTTGGGCATGTGATATGCAGACACTTCTCTTGTTACAGTCAAGTGTTAAATAGTTTATACAATCGTTGATAAGTATGTAGTCTCTGTCTCAAGTACTCAGTGTTGCCAGTCCTCTATGAAAACAGAATAAACAACACTTAACAGATAAATACAAGTCTATGCTCACCAAAAACTGCTGGTTTGGAAGTGGCCCATGGGTTAAAGTTTGCTGTCCCCTGGAGTACCTGCCTCACAGTGTCAGTAACAATAGCAAAACTTGGAATGGTTGATATCTGGGGTGGGGTGGGGGAATGGAGGTTTGATAGGGGATATGGGGAGTTATCAGCCTTCCCTGAGTCTTTTCTTCCTTTGCAAGGCCATTTTCCTCAACATGTCCTGAGTTCTGCTCCTCTGAGGCAGGGCTGCTGCTAGCCAGGGGAGGTCGTGGAGAGCACTATAGCCTGTTTAGTGAATCAGAAAGTGTTTTCCCTGTTCCAGGTCTGTAAAGGAACTTCCAGTGGAGGGAGTCCCAGTCAGCTCATATTCCCTGATGTTTTGGATGTGTTTTGCTTTGCTTTGCTTACAGGTTAGAGTCCTTAGCCTGGACACCCTACAATTGAGCCAAAGAAAGACTTAACCGGTGATTTTTGTCAAAAGTCAAAGGGAAGATAAGGAGAATAAAAAGCACTGCCGTTCCTCAGGCAGAACTCAACAGGAACAGAAAGCAATGTTCTCTTCAGATGGTGATCCAGGCAGTCCTTGAGAAAGCTTGCCACAGGCCTCAGCTGAACACATTAGAGTTGCATAGGTTTGCCAGATCCCAAGGCTAATTAGGCCCAGGCAGAAAGAAGCTCAACATTCCACAGCCTGGCTGGCCTCTTTAAGGTAAAGCTTCTTTGAAGTCTGAGCATTTCCCATTGTTTATTTAATCTTCGGCTCCTGGCTTTTTCCAAAAAGGATTTGAGGGAGCTTAAACATTAATGAAAATACAAACCAAGACTACGTGTAATGAGCCAAATCCAAGTCTATCCAAATAAAGAAAATGGAATAAATGTTGTGGGAGGTGGGAGCCAAGCTGATTGCTTCTTTGGGTACAGGATTTGGCAGAGGGGAAAGTTTTTTGGGCTGTAACCAGGGTAGACCAACATCCAAGACCTCATTTAGAGGAAGACACCTTGTCAGAGTGAGGAATTCATCAGATTACAAGGTCAACATCCATTCCCCTGTCCTGTGCACTATTATCATTCTTATTTTAAGTCATAATCTGGTTTACATAAGGATCACTTTTAGGGATTGCTGATGGTACGAAAGCCAGAGACAACTCCTGAGAGTATATGCAAAGGAAAATGAGATAACTTGCTTACTTGCTTGTTTCTTTCCTTCCTTCCTTCCTTCCTTCCTTTCCTTCCTTCCTTCCTTCCTTCCTTCCTTCCTTCCTTCTTCTTTTCTTCTTTCTTTTTTCTTTGTATTTGTATGTATAAACAAATATCTACACACACGTATGGTATATGTACATATATATGACAGCATAATTTAGCAGCTTGCAGGCAAAAAGAGTCATTGTGACTGCACATGTATGTGAATAAGCACGTGTGTTTGCATGCATGCACGTGCACACTGAACCAAGGAAAGTTTGAGCAGCTTGCTTCAAGTTCAGCTGCTCATGCCAATTAGTTGTGTTTAGAAAACAAGGACATTCCTGCTGTGTTATTTTCTGAGGATTGATATAACAAAGGAAAGCAAGCACATGGGTTAAAATGGGAGAAATTTATTTCCCGACAGGCCTGAAAGTTGGAAATCTGGAGTTAAGACAGTAGGTGAACTGTGCTTTTCCTGACAATTTTTCAAGTGTATCCCCTATTTCCAGGTTCTGGCATGTCTTGGCAATCCTTGCCTCGTGCAGACACCACTACATCAACATGCCCCACCCACATCTCACTATCCTTATCTCTAAATTTTGGAATTCCCCACTTTTTGTAGCAACCATAGTAATATAGATTGAATCCATACTAATGGCACCATTTTATCTCAACTACTTCTCTAATGACATTTTTTTTTTCCAAATAAAAACACACTCTAAGACACTGGATGGTTCGGCCTTCATAATAACCATTTCTTTTGGAGGGAGGGGGACACAAACGAACTCATAACACTTCGCATGTCACCCTTTAAAAAGAAGCCTGGGATAAAGATAAGCACTCTGTTACTGGCTTTGCTGCTCACTGTCAGCTCTTTAGTGCCTGCCTGCTTAATGTCTCAGAAGGCTGCCTCTTTCAAGTAACATTCTGGGAACATTAGTGTGTGGGTAGGCTTATAGCCAAATTCTTTCCTTCCTTTGAATTTTATAATTTTTCCATAATAAAGGCAGGGTTTTTTTTTCCTGAGGAACAAATTAGGGTATTGGCATGACTTCTGCCAAAAATCCCTGCGGTGGGGCATTTCTTTTCATCATAGAAAGGAGCCCGGGAGAAAATGGTGTGGAATTCCCTTTAACTTGATGAAAGGACCGTTAGCCCCACAGGTTAAGTGACTAGTCCAAGGTCACATGCTAAGAGTTAGAGCCAGAAAAAAAAAATACCCTCAAATGATCAATGCAGATCAAGCAAATGCCACTGCTTCCACCTGTGAGCTTAGTCCAATGTTAGAATCTCCTTTGAACTTGACCGTCAGAAGTGCTGGGTTTAGAAGTCAAGCCCTTTCTCAAACCTCACTTATTGATCAAAGGCTTGTCCCTTTCACTGTTCACTGCAAATATCATATGCTTTCCACATAATAAAACAAAACAAAGCACTGACCTTGCTAGACCCAAGAATGGAAATATCAGTTTGAGTCTATTATCTTACCTTAATGTAAAGAATGTTTCTTGATATGAGTTTGGCTTGGAATTTTACTTAAAATTAAAAACACTGAGGAAATTGCATTGTGGGATATGCGAAAGTATAAAAACAGAGTTGACACCGCAGTATTTTAATGTTGAGTCTCCCTTGAGTGACTCAGGAGATTTTAAAAAATGACGTTATTTATCAGTTTCTTAAATTTGTGGGTAAAATCCATCATTCCTAACTCCTGGTAATGGTTTTCAACTCTAACTGGGTATCTGTCTAGCAATCAACTTAGTGTTTGGGTATTCATTAATGTATTTTGGAAATAATCCAAGGACAATTATACTTTCTTGGGTGTTCTCTATACATATGACATTGAGCTACATCTATGCAAAATCCCAGCAATAATCCTGTTTATAGTTATTTTAACCATTTCCCACTAACCTTTTAGTTATTTCTTGTCTGAAAAATAATGGAAAGGATGCTATAAGTTCTTGTTGTGGTTTATTTTGGTTTTCCTCTTGGCAGGATTTGGATTCCCTCATGAGACAAGCCTTTAGGCAAACCTGTGAAGAGTTGTATGGATTATCATAGTTGAAATGAAAAGCCACACCCCCATACAAACAACAAATGCGGATGGCAGCCTTCTATGGCCCAACGTGGTGTACTACATAAACAGGAGAAAGCTGGTTGAGTGCAAACATCCATTGTTATCTGCTTTCTGAGTGTTCAGAAATGGGATCAACCTACCTCCATCCCTGACACAATGATTTTTGAGCCCATTACTAGTTTTTCCTGTCCATCATGATGGAGTGATTCCCTTAAATTTTAAGTCAAAATAACCCCGATCTCCCTTAGGTTGTTTTTGTCAAGGAATTTGTATCATAGTAACAAGAAAAGTAACAAACTCAATACCAATATATTTCAAAAATGCTATGGGAGAAGATAGGAGGGAATAATATAAATATCTTATTTTATTTATATGGAAGAAAAGGATTACAGTTAAGGAATTTAGAACAGGAACTTGAACTCAGGCATGCCTGTAATACTAAATAGCATTACCAATAACCAGGGAAGTCATTTAACAGCCAAAGAAGTGTAGCGCTCTCTCTCTCTCTCTCTCTCTCTCTCTCTCTCTCTCTCTCTCTCTCTCTCTCTCTCCCCCCCTGTGCATGTGTGTTTGTGAGTGTGTCCTTTACTAGCTTTCTTATATCCAGCTAGCTTTCTTATATACTTCAAGAGTACCAACCTAAGAATCTATTTTCATTCGTCTATATGCATATATAGAGTTTGACCAGCATTGTTTGTTAAAGATACTGTCTTTTTTTTCTTTTTTAAGTATTTCTGGATTCTTGATCTAAAATTGGGTATCCAGGTGTGTGTAGACTTATATTTGAGACTTTAATTAAGTTTCATTAATCAATGTGTCTGCTTTTATATGAATACAGTGCTGTGCTTATTACTATAGCTTTGTAGTACAAAGAGATCCAAATGGATCAAGGACCTCACCATAAGACCAGATACCCTGAATCTGACAGAAGAAAAACTGGGTAATGGGTTTGAATTTAACAACGTAGTGTTTCTAGATAGGATGCACTAAGAACCAACAGTTAACAAATGGAATCTTATGAAACTAGAAAAGGACAAGACTGGACAGCAATGGACAACATCCTTTGGCAAAGGTTCCTTTTGAAGCTGGGATCAATTGACCTCAAGTTCCAGCTGTACCCCTCTTGTGCTTATAGTTGGAAGAGTCAACATACTAATACAGAGATGCTATAGCTTTGTAGTGCAACTTGAAATGACCATTTGAAAAGCTACATGGAAATGTACTACTTCAGAAGTTTCCAGTAGTTTCATATATATATATATATATATATATATATATATATATATATATATATATATATATATAGATATAGATATATTTATATGTATATATGAAAGGAATCTAAATGAAGTCACCCTATAATAGTGGAGACAAATACTCCAACTAGACAATAGAAAACTAGATATCTTATGACACCAAATAAAGCTTGTATGTATGTATGTGTTATATATAGTTGACTCCTTGGCCAAAGAGATCCATGGAAACCCAAATATCACAGGCTATTGCGAAGGTCATTTGTTGTTCTCCATGGTTTGATTGTAAGCTACTGCTACAGACAACACTTCCTTTTGGAACTGAACATGGAGAAGGCAAGCTGATGATTAACTAGAAGTTTCAGCTCTGCTGACTAGTGTTCATGGTGTAAGAAAGCACTCCTCATGCTACTAGAAGAGAAAGGTAATCCTCAGTATCTCCCAGCTGCAAACCATGTGTCCTATACTAGTGACCTGCCCTTAAGATATACTAATGGGATAGTGACACAGATGTTATGAAAGTAACCATATAGTTTTTAAAAAATTGGACTTAAGGTCCACTCGGTGAGATGTAACTCATGCGATATTGCTCAAGTGGCCTAGAGCCTGAGACTAGATAGGCCAAGGGCCCAGGGGAAAACTTTTCTTCCTCAAAATCCCTTTGCTCAAGGATCTCCACGGAAGAGAAGGCAGAAAGACTGTGGTAGCTAGAGGTGATAGATGACTCAAAGTAAAAGCCACAGCAGGACTGACATGCACATGTACTTACAGAGCCAAGACTTGTACTGGCCCAGGTGGTGTCCTAGTGCTGAAAGGGGGAAGTAGACACAGGAAGACACCACTAACTGAGAAGCTACTTGCAAAAGGAAATCAGTTTTTTTTTCCAATGGAGTGTCACTAAGTCCAGAGCAGGCCCCATGCCTATGAGTAGTTGTCCAACACAAGATGAATTTCACATTTTTAGTTTGTTTTGTTGTTGTTCTTTGTGGACTTTTTGTTTTGTTTTGACACTCATTGTATTATTGCTCTTTTGCTTGTTTTGATTTTTATTTGTGTGTCTGTGTTGTAAGAGTCAGTGAAGAAAGAGGGAGAGAGAAAAAAGAGAAAAAAAGAACATAAATTTGGGTGGATATAGAGGTGGTGAGGATAAAAGATGAGTGACAGGAGGAGAAAATGATAAAAGTATAATGTATTAAATTTTTCCTTTCTTTATTAATTTATTCAGATTACATCTCAGTTTTTATCCCCTGGCTTGTCTCCTCTCATTCCTCCCTCGAGCCCTCTTTCACCCTATTCCCATCCCCTAGGCGTATGACAGAAGGAGACCTCCTCGCTTATTGTATTACATTTTAAAATAGAAAATATAAAGTAAAAAGAATATCAATTTTAACATACATTATGTTAACATACATTAGCATCAAGTATGAGCATACATTAATTGAATTACTTGTTTTTGACTCAGTTGTTTCTATTGTTACCTTGAAGCCATCTTATTTCATTACCATGTTGATCGTGATATTCTCCCCTATATCTGTCTATAATCCATACAAATGATTCCACCAACCTTAGCAGCTGATTTTACTATTACTTTCTCCATTTTAACCAAAGAAAGAAACTTCTCTCATTATTCAGGAATTTTATAAGCTTGATTATTCTTTCAGGTCTTTTTGTCTACCTGAAGCAATAATACGTTTTTTTTTCCTTGCTAATTTATCCATAGTTCTTTGGAACTCTTAAATTCATACCATCCCAAATTAAAGTAGACAAATTTAGAAAATATGGCTAAATTTTATTTCAGATCAACAATAAGAATGTTTTAGCATCAGTGTTCTCCATCCAATATCTGTGGCGTACTGTGACTAAAATTTTTGTTATTTATCTGAAATTCAAATTTAATTGGATGGTTTGTCTACTGACACTGAAATATATACCAGAACTTGCAGCCTTTTTTGTAACAATTGCTTGATCCAGAAATATCAGTTACAAGACAACTCTAATATATTACTCTTTGAAAATTCCTCTACAGAGAGCTGTCACATTATGCCCTGGCTCTCTAAGGAGATCACACAGTAAAGAATGCATCTACAATCTTATGGTCTCTTTTCTTTGAAATAATCCACAGGGTAGCTGAGAAAAAGTAGCAATTCCTGTTTCATAAATGAAGCAAGTGTTAGTAACAAAATATAGCTTGCTCATTGTTATGTACCTGAGATCCCTGTCTAACTTTGGGCATATGCTTATTATACTAAACATTTTTTTAAATATTTGTTTTTATTGAAGTGGTGGTGGTGGTGGTGGTGGTGGTGGTGGTGGTGGTGGTGTGTGTATGTGTGTGTGTGTGTGTGTGTGTGTGTGTGTGTGTGTGTGTGTGTGTGTATACACAAAAGATTGTAGGTACCACTAGAGGCCAAAACAGGAAGTCAGAGGCTGCCCTGTAGTAGAGATACAAGTGGCTGTGAGCTACCTGATGTGGATGCTGGGGAACTGAACTATAGATACCAGGAAAGAAACTGAGAGCAGCAACTGCTATTAACTGTGGACACCTCCCCCCCAAAAAAACCCAAGACATTTTAGTTAAGGTGCTTGGTTATAAGTAATAACTTACTTCTTAGTTCAAGCATCAAGTGATTTTTGACAGATCATTGTCAAATCAGATCAAGCAATGGAAAACACTCAGTGATTTCCTAAGAAACAAGAAAATAGATGCCGAAAAACACATCTTATGTCTCCTCAAACATAGCTGCCTCAGTGTCTTCCTGTTTTACCTTCATTTTGTCACAGAATTCTTGAGATTCAAATGCTGTAGACAGCTGTCTGCTGGCCCTAGGTTGGGTTGGTTTCCCATTCCTTACCTTTATCCCTACACTCCTGAGTGGAATTGTCTTTCTTGTGTCTGTGTAATGAAGAAGAATTAATTTATTTTACTACTGTAGAAATCAGGACAGGCATATGAATGTTAGGTGGCAAAGCAAGACAAAACATTCTCCGGATATTTAAACATATAGCATTATTCCATGGCTTTATCTAACTTGACTTGAATCGTCCTTAGTAATAAAACGTGACTCTGGAGAAAACGGGGAAAGAAAAGTAACAACCTTTAGAATAGAATAAAATACTATTCAGAACCCTGGAGATGTCGTGTTTGACATCAAACTCCTCCATGAGAAGAACGTTTTGTGTAGCTTCATGGTCTTCTATGCATTCAGTAACTTTCTCCTCCCCCCTAAAAGCTTCCCCACTAAGATGCTGTAAATAGGCTGGAGCTGTTACACACTATCTCATTTGGGGTGTTTCTGGCTGCCAGCCCCCTGCTTTTCCTTTCACTGACTACTCATCATCCCTCAAGTGTGAGATGACAGAAAGGCTGTAAAGAATCAGAACAGCTTAGTACCATTATGAATAAGATTTCTTATGCTTGTTCCTGTGCAAGTATTAGCAGTTCTAATAATGTATATTCACAAAAGGCTCTAATGAAGAAAACAGGCTTCAGAGGTATAAATGAAGCCAGGAAATTAAATGCCTTTCCTAATTTCAAATACCTTGTCTCTAACAGAATCAAGATATCCCGACCCAAATATAGCTCAGGAAATTACTTGGGACGTGTGTCAATTAAGAATGTACATTTTTAGAGGCCGCATCTAGCAGCCTTTTCTTTTTACTACATGGGCCTTTCCTCCTGAGACTTTGAGTGACATTGTGAGCTTGAGTCCTTGTTTTGGCTTTTCTGACAAAGAAAGCAGTGAGCAGCCATGTTACTGAGATCAACCCTTCCCAAACTATTTTTTGGAAAATTGACATAAATTAGTAGTGACATACTTTTGTCCAAACACATTTTGCATTTATATGGCTTCTTAGATCTCTTACGTGTCACTCTGTCATGGACATTAGGGAAGATGTCTTCTTTTGCTTAAGCTGACTTGGTAGCCATTTTTCTGTATAGTCTTCGTTGGTGAGCCTTGCTTGTGGTCTGGATGGAGAGAATCTAAGCTATCCAATTAGCTTAATAGCATATTTTCTGAAATGCTTTAAGGACTTAAGTGTTTTCTCTTTGGAAAATCTCTGTAATTTTAAAACACGCTTTGTCTCAGTGTTTTACTGGTGGCTTTTTTGCTGTTTTTGTTTTTGTTTTTTTTAACAGAATACCATAAACCAGGTAGTTTATAAGTAAAACATACTTAGTTCTTATAGTTCTGAAGTCTAAAAACTGAAATGTAGCTACCAACAGATTCTGTTGCCCCCTTTTTTATTCTGATTCCCCTAATGAGCATATCAAAGAATTCCTTAAGGCTTTTTTATCTTATTATTTAATTAATTTATTCAGATTACATCTCAATTGTTTTTCCCTCACTTGTATTGACCAGTTCCTCCCTCCCTCCTTCCCTCCTGCTTTCACACTATTCCCCTCCCCTAGGTCTATGATCAAAGGGGAACTCCTCCCCCACTATATGGTCATAAGCTATCTAGTCTCATCTTCATAGCCTGCTTATCCTTTCTCTGAGTGCCACCAGGCCTCCCCACCATGGGGAAGTGGTCAAATATGGGGCACCAGAGTTCATGTCAGAGTCAGTCCCCACCCTACATATAACTGTGGAGAATGTCCTGTCCATTGGCCAGATCTGAGTAGAAGTTCAGTGTTTACTGCATGTATTATTCTTGCTTGGTACAGTAGTTTGAGCAGACCCCCTTGGGGCTTTTTTTTAAAGCAATAACTTTTAGGAGCACTCTGTCCTTAATACCTCATCTCCAAAATGCCACACCCCTTAATCTTATCACTAACAATGACAACAACACCAACCCCCAGCTCAGGTTTCGAGGTATATATCTCAGAAGATACAACCGTTCAGTTTTTAAACATTATTTGAGGCTGACAAAATTCTGCACACACAGATCCTGGGACAAGTTCATTGGAACTATGATTTATGATGAAATGGAAACCTAGGAACTTGAGGACTGAGACAAAAGGTGGAAAGATAACAAGTTGTATTAGTTACTTTTCTTGTTGTTGTGATAAAATACCTTACAGAAGCCACTGTAGGAAGAGGTGATTTACTTTGCCTTATGATTCAATGGAAGCCTTGGTCTCATTAGATCGCAGATCATAAAGCAGAGAGTGGTGAATGCTTGTGCTCAGCTCACTTCATCGTTTCATTCAGTTGTCTATGGAGTAGACCTGTTTACACTTGAGATGGTTCTGTCAACTTTACTTAATCTGACGTTCCTCCCAGGCAGGACCAGAGACTTATTTCCATGTTGACTCTAAACCCCAGCAAGTCTCAATCAACATGATCCATCATACAAGGGATGCACAATGGTCACCAGGCTGCCAACAATTCCAGACTACCTAGAAGGGAACATGACAGCTTTGGGGGCAGCTACACCTGTTGGGATCCTCCATGCAGACTACACACACAAACCTCACACAGTCCAGGGGAGAGAGAACTGAAGGGAAGGTATCTGCCTATATCCTTCTCATGTCTTTTTTTCCCATGGACTGAATTTTACCCATTGGGTATTAATTTTCCATGCTACATGTGACCCCATACCATTCCTAGCTCTGTGATCTACCTCTTTTGGTCAAGTAGGATGGGAAGTAATAGAATCTAGGATTTTGTCTACTCTTCAGTCATGTAACATTGTCTGAACAACACATTTTCCTTTTATTGCATAGACTTTGTCTACTATTGCAGAGAGTATCCTTGGGTAAGCTGGCAAGTATCACTCAGTGGCAGGAAGCAGTGGCTTAGGAAAATCACTAGCCTGGGCTAGGGGAACTTCAAAGCCTGTTTTTGCTTGAGTTGTTTTGAAAAGCTAGAAAGTGAAATACACTTTATATTTACCTTTTACTTATTCTTAGAATCATCTATAAAGTGCAGAAATAAAAATTTTAAGGCAGTGGTTCTCAACCTTCCTAATGCTGCAACCGTTCAATACAGTTCCTCCTATTGTGGTGAACTCCAACCATAAAATTAGTTCATTGCTACTTTGTAACTGTAGATTTTCTACTGTTATGAATTGTAATTTAAATATCTGATATGCAGGATACCTGATATTTGACGTCTGAAGGTAGCATGACACAAAGGTTGAAAACCACTGCTTTAAGGTTTAATATTTTCTGGCTAAACACTGTAAACATAGAAAGTTCCCAGGATGGATCTGTGTGAAATTTGTATTCAGATTCTGCATGAGTAGAATTTTTTCTTTAACTCAGCAGAATATTAATGGGACATCACATATCACCCATATGTATGCAGTGTTGCAAAAAAAAAATCCTCTAAAGCATTAGTAATAATTGTTGCTAATTTCATAGATTTATATTTCCTTTTGTTGAGTAAAAATTATTTAGTGGAGTTTTCAGCTCATCAAAATTTCACTGCATAGTTAATTAACTCACACACCATTAATATATAGAGGTGTGGCACACTCCTGATTTCTTTCATTGATTTTAATATGAAAACAGAGAACTCAAGTCTTCCATATGTCCACACTGAAGGAGAGCCAGATTATGAGGTGGTTCACCACGACAGTGTGGTTGTGTTATGCTTTGATGCTGTTAGATGGCTGTTTCCTGATGAATTAAAGTCAGATAAGAAACAAGAAGGTTCTTTTATGTTAAATGATCTGTTCCTCATGGAGAAGGATGGGGAAAAATAGGTCAAAGTTAGCGTCTTCAAACAAATCACTTTTGCAAACTCTGAATTCCTTGGTCCTAGGAACCATGCTGGGACAGGCAACCTGTACTCCTCTCATTTTTCAGTTCCCCACTGGCAGCC
This sequence comes from Acomys minous, assembly GCF_964271855.1. NCBI lineage: Eukaryota > Metazoa > Chordata > Mammalia > Rodentia > Muridae > Acomys > Acomys minous. The sequence goes on from NC_140489.1 coordinate 21,507,471, forward strand.
TCTTCTTCAGCAGTGCACTTATCTCTTAGTTGGACTTTGTTGCTTTGGACCTTCCAAGTTTCTAATGTTGTCTCAGGATTCTTGGATATCAGTGAAATGGCAACTGACTCATCATCATCTAAGAACCAAGTTCAAGTTCTTTGAGCTGGGCTTTGATTCCTGTGCACCTGGAAGAAGACTTGTTTACAATGGCAGAAGGCATCTCTCCCTGACAGGAGCAGAATGAGACTCTGAGGTAAAGAGCAGAGACTCTAGTGTGGGGCTAGAATTACAATTCTGGGGAAGGCCAGCTTATTCATCCATTCATTCCACAAGTTTCTACTGAGTTGCTACAATGGGCTGCACACTGTTGTGAGTAAATGAGGTATAACAGAGGGAAAATACTGCCTTCACGTGTATACTTGAATGAAGAATTTAATAGTGAAACATTATACTTTAATAAAGAATTTAAGAGTGAACAATATATTGCATATATATAATATATGCTTATATATAGTATGTTAGATCGTGATGAGTAATGAGGAGGAAACAAGGAAAAGGCATGAAGCCTTGATGGTTTTGAGTAACCTAGAAAGTCTCCTAGAGGAAGTGTTTGTTCAGGAGCAAATTCATGTGCTGCATGGCTAAATCTTGATGTCCTGCTTTTGCATATCTCTGTGGAACCCATTGCTGAGTTCTTTGCCAGTGTTTAAAGGGTCTTGTGAGACTGGGCATGCTTACCTTCACGCACTTCACTGTGAATGCACTCTTTAATCTGAAACTCACTCCCTGTGGAACTGATTGAGTAATAGCACTCCTTGAAGAAGTTTTCTCAAATGTGATGTCTTAGAGGATGTCTTAGAGTACCCATGGGGGTGGGGGGGGCAGTTAGAATGTTCAGAGGAAGTGCTGCACATAATAGGGTTTGTTACTGGATTGGGCATATAAAACGTCCTGGATTCATGACATCTTAAGGATACTCTTGTGCTGTTTTGGTTTTTCCTGCCTATTTACATTTTAAGAATGTTCTGATATGCTCCTGTGGTTTTCTCTGTCTATTTACATATTTATTTGCCTGTTTTATGCATTTATTTAATCACCAATTTGATTTGTAGTTTCACCACCATATTTTAAAAATAAAATGTTAGTTATTACTCATTTATTTTTTATGTATTTAAACTCCTGAGTTATATATGTATTTGCCATCATATTAAAAAACTACTAGAAATCAAAATACTGTGATTTAGTTGAGTTCTTTATTTTATTCAACACTGAAAAATAGGAAAAACATGATGTACCCTGTATATAATCTTTGCATATATCTACATATTTATTTATTTAGAATCTTGGCTATGGGTTTGTGTGACAAACATTATTAAATTCATCTTTTAGATAGACACAGAGAGACTCTGAAAGATTAAACAAATTGCCAAGTCTCCTAGTGCACAGGGCAGAACCAAGATTCATGCATAGATATGTATATTTAAAAATTGATACCTTTCTATGAATTTGAGTGAATAAAGATCACCTGCAGAAATGAATTATTCATAAAGTGGAGGTAGCACTATTATCACTCAGTCTTGACCTAAAGGAAATTAATTATCAAAACAAAGCATCATCTTACGTATTTGTACCTGGTCCATTAAGGACTCAGAGCAGAGGAAATTTGTAAAGATAAGAGCAGACCTAAATTTGATGCTCAGCTTGAGTCATAATCAGTAAGGTGAGTAAGTGCAAACAAGCAAAGAACATTTTCTGAAGAACACTTATGAAAGAAAATGACTTAATGCTACTGAGGAGTCTTTACAAAATCACTGTGCTCTCTAGCATCTACACTGCACTCCAACATCCTCTCACAGGAGTTGGTGCCTGGGAGCCCAGAGACAAGACTGTACTCCTTGCAATCAGCATACCTATGGCAAAAAGGCCATCCTCCTGTGGCAGCTGGTCTAATACTGACTCCCACGGTGGAGCCATCTGTACTCCAATCTCTAATGCCAGTCTTGTCCTGTTGAAGCCACTGGAGCTGGTGATGACCTTGTAGAGTACACCTGGCTGATCTTGTTAATGTGGTCATTAGGCTTGATGAAAAAGGCTGCTCTTTGGAAGTTGAGCAAGAGCAAAGAATCCAAGAGCAAAATCAGCATTTTAAAATTATTTTGATGTTTTTTTTTTTTAATTTTGAGACAAAATCACACTGTGTAGCTCAGCCTGAATTCTGGGAATCTTCTTTCCTGGGTGTCCTGATTGTTGGAGATGTTGGGATGATAGACATATGTCACCATGCTAATCCAAACAAGTAATTCTGATGAGACACATGCTTCTGCAGAAAAAATTGTCAGATTACTTCACTTGACTGTTAGCAAAGAGAAATAATATAGCTATAGTAATTCTATAGCTTTTCCTTTATGGAGTCGTGAAAGGTTAGGAGTTATTAACATTAAGGTTTTTGTTTAATAAAAGGGCTTCATCCAGAGTGATTATTAAGTGAAAAAAACATATTGAGCTTTATGTTCCTTAATTTGTTTTTATGGCAGCCTACATTTCAAACTCTCAAATCTGACCTTGAAACTATGAATGAATTAAAACATTTCAACAATGGGAGAAAACAATAGAAAGAACATGAACACTGTTAAAACAGCTGTTTGTGTACTCTGGAAGAGATCATTCATAAAGATGTGCTTTTAAATATAGAGGAATAGATATTATATATATGTATATATGTACATATATACAGAGGGAAGGAGGGAGGGAGGGATGGGGAGAGAGAGAGAGAGAGAGAGAGAGAGAGAGAGAGAGAGAGAGAGACTGTGTGTGAGAGAATTGTGATTTCCATGCTGAAAAGATGGGGAACCATGTAAATCTGAAAAATAAGCCAAGTACAGAATTTGAAAATTAGACCTACAATATCTCAAAATGGTCAAGGTTATAGTCAGGTTGAAACAGGATAAATAATTTATGTTAATGCCAATCACTTTTTTGTGTGTGACCAGTAAGAACTCTGACTATAGGCTTACCCTTATGGAGATGAACAAATGATGGTATTGAATTTTTTAAACATTTCTGTCAAAAGCAGGAGCTACCAGTGCCTTTTTCGCAAGTGAACTCTGGGCACCTGCAGAATGAATTTTATCTTACCCTGCATCACTAATAGGCATAAGTTATGGAATCAGGGTGAATTAGGCTTGGATCCCACCTTACACTGGGCAACTCTAAACAAGATTAAGATTTAAGTTATATTCAAGGCTTACTTATGTGTTTATATAAATAGAAAAATGCTCATGTAATAAGGTGGAAACTAGAAAGAGAAGAGAAGGAAAAGAAAAATGAATCCTGATTAATTTGGTCAAATATATCCAGCCAGACCCTGCATGTGTCTAAAGATAGCAATTAAAGTGGCCCAACACAAAATCATAAATGTACCTAAAACTGAGATTTTCATTTAACTTTGTAACTTAAATTTGTAGGTGTCAATGTTGTGTTGCAATGTCAAAGTTTTGACACACCTACCTGGGAACAAAATTGCCCTTGGAACAATATTATCTTGGTGACCAAACAGGTATGGCTAATATGCAACAAAGAAAGAGTGTGTGAATATACAACAAAGAGAGAGTGGATGAATGCCGTTCTTCTTCTTTGGTCCACCTAGCTTTTGGTACTTAATCAAGACTGACTCCTACATGCTATTTCATGCTCTTTGTCTTTCATGGCAGTGACTATATCTTTTTGTAATTGGCCCTGACTTTCCCATGGTCTTACCTCAATAGCTTTTTAAATTGCTTTTGTCATCCAGTTTTTATGTTCTCATGGAGCCACAACTACCAAATAAACAGTAATGGATTTAACCCCTTTACCTCATGGATTTTCAGGGCTAATGACATGCTTACACTATTACTGCCATATACCAAAGTGTTTGCATTGGTCTAAAACAGAACTACTATCCACCATATAAAAAGAGACTGATCTGGCAGTGAGTTGTCATGGTTGGGATGTTGGGAGTTGGGGTACTCAGAAGTTAACTAAAATTTAATTTAGAAAACAACTAACTTAAGAAATGAACAATTACCTAAATTAAAGATATTCTCCAATTTTAATTTCACTGGAATCTTGATGTTGCCAAACATTATTCAGGTCGGCATTGTTAGCTTTAACAATGTCCATCATTTTATTGGGGAATGGTTGGGCTATCTGGTAATTGTATCTCTTAGAGATGTAATGATCTACCTGGAATTTGAATCTCTACTGGCACAAACTCTGCGTGGTTGTGGTTTTGAATTTTGGCAAACTGATCATATCTTTGATAATCGCTGAATTACTGTCAGTAAATTATGGTTTGATAAATTGAGATTCAAGTATTTCACTTTGACATTGACTGCGGCGATGCGTTTTGTAGGTTAGCCACCTAAGTCTCCTCATTTTACATCTATAAGGTTTCCCAGTGAGAAAATTATAGTTGAGGAGATAGCTTAGAGAGTTATGTGCTTGTTGGGTAAACATGGGGATTCAGATTGCCAGTACTTAAGTCAAAAGCCAGGCACAATAACATACACCTGTGACCACAGGACTGAGGTGACAAAAAGATGGACAGCTTGTAAGTGCTTACAGGCCAAGAAGGCTAGCCAAAATGGTGAACTCCAGGTTTAGTAGAAGACTCTGTCTCAGAAAATAAGATGGAGAGTGATAGAATAAGACAATCAATATTGACTTCTGGCCTCTGTAAGTACATGCACACCTTCCACACTCCTAACTCCTACCTCATCTGTACATGTATGCAGAAATTTAGTCTGAGAAAAAAAACATTAACCATGCTTTCATAGAGTATTTATCTCATAGGATCTGATATTTGAATGTTTGTCTACTTATAAAACAGCTGATCTTTAACAGCCTGCTATGTATCTTCTTCTTTGCATGTGTGTCGTCAATATGTTTTTACTAGTTTGAACTTATACTTTACTTTTTAAAGTACTGGCTCATTTAATTCTTTTGTAGTTTATGAAGTTAGAATAGATTTAGTGAAAATATGATTATTAAATGCTACTTTTGCTTCCTCTTGAGTCATTTTAAGGGCTTTTACTGATATTATTATTCTTTATAGTCAAAGAAATATGCATTTATAAAACTGTATTACTCATAAATAGTAATGTGCCTGTTGGAGGGCAAGTGGGTTCTGGACATAGATACAATCAGAACAATAAAAAGGATCATCATGGCAATATCATTCTATATTTGTAAAGTCATTATCACTGTCAATTCCAGGGCCCCTTTATCATATATTCACCTAATTTGATCCTTTAAAGATAAAAGATAATAAATTATTAGTCTCACTTTGCAGTCAAAAAAGCACTCTCTCAGAGCGGCTATGTGATTTAACTAAGGTTATATAATTAGTAAATAGTGGAGCTATGAACAGAGCTTATATCTTCCAAGGACAGTTTCATAATACCTAAAACCCACGTTTTAAGCACTAAGAAAATGATTACAAATATGCAAGAGACTCTGAGAGGTGTCCCAATATGGATTTCCTTCATTCCTTTTAGAGAAAAGACTTCTATTGCTGAACCATACAGCATTCCAGAAGGCAGGTGGTCTTTAGTCAGCTGAGGTCAATCGTCTTCTCAAAACTTTCTGTATTAAGTAGAACACATACATCCATTGTCCCTCTTATCTTGACTTCACCCATTCTTCTACCTGGAGAAGGATATGAAGCTGAAGCTCCATCTGAACTATGCTCTTGAAGTCCCCACATAGGGAAGAGCACAGGAAAAGCTAGATGTGCGCCAAGTGTGTGATATCTACAAGACCTGCCTGTTCTTCTCTAATCTGCTCTGTTTATGCTACCATTGTGTCAGTTTTCTATTGTAACCAAACCATAATCTTTGATAACATGGCATGCAATAGAAGTCTCAGTTTTGAGATCATAGGTGGTGTAGAAATTTAAAGACTAAAGAAATTGGACAAATGCAGTACAAACTAGAAGCTTCCCTCTGGAGGAGGTCTGCCATCCCCAGGAGTAGCCAGGCCTGTGGGCCCCAAAACAGCCATGTAAGATCCTGCCTAGCCTTTCTTTTGTCCACCTGGGATACAGCTATTAAAGAAACATCCAGGACTGCAGGTCCCCAGGAACATCTAGCCAGTAGAAGTGACCAGTTTGCTATTCCTTGAGCTCCACTATGAGACCCAAAGCTCTGCTTGATTCCCTGGGAGTCCTGTCAGCATCAGGAACACCCAGACAACACCAGTACCCACCAGGTGGCTCAGGGCCAGTATAGGAACACAATCAATAAGATCCAAAGCAGGACGCTATATCAGAACCCAACTATCCTACTACAACAAGCCCTTAATACCCTTACATAGATGAAGCAAGAGAAGATGACCTTATATCCAACCTATTAAAGATGATAGAGGCCTTAAAAGAGGCTATGAATACATTCCTTAAAGAAAAACAGGAAAATTTAATCAAACAGGTGAAGGAAATGAATAAATTCCTTAATGAAATGCAGAAACATACAACTAAAGAAGTGAAGGAAATAAATAAAAATGTTCATGTCCTAAAAATGGAAATATAAGCAATAACAAAAACACAAACTGAGGCAATCCTGGAGATGGAAAACCTAGGGAGGGAAACAGAAACTACAGACATAATCATCACCAACATAACACAAGAGGAGGGAAGAGAGAATCTCAGGTGTAGAAGATATGATTGAAGAAATCCATACATAAAAATGTTAAATCTAAAAAGTTCCTGACATAAAACATGCAAGAAATCTGTGACACTATGAAAAGATCAAACCAAAGAATAATAGGAATAGAAGAAGATTTCCAGTTCCAAGGCCCAGAAAATATTTCAACAAAATCATAAAAGAAAGCTTCTCCAACCTAAAGAAAGAGATGCCTATAAATATACAAGAAGCTTACATAACACCAAATAGATTGGAACAAACAGGAAATTCTCCTACCACATAATAATCAAAACACTAAATTTACAAAGAAAGAAAGAATAGTAAAATATGCAAGGGATAAAACATATAAAGGCAAACTTATCAGAATTACACCTGACTTCTGAACAGAGACTCTAAAAGCCAGAAGGGCCTGGGCAGATATTTTACAGACACTAAGAGACCAAATATGTCAGCCCCAACTACTATATTCAGCAAAACTTTCAATCACCTTAGATAGAGAAAACAAGATATTCCATAACAAAAAAATAGTTTAAACAGTACCTAGTTATAAATCCAGCCTTACAGAAACTGCTAGAAGAAAAATCCCAATCTAATGAGGCTAACTACACCCAGGAAACACAGGAAATAACCCCTTCATCAGCAAAACCAGGAGAGGGGACACACACACACACACACACACACACACACACACACACACACACACACACACTCCACATACACTTTACCCATCAACATAAATTAACTGTCATTGGTTATAGTGGGAAGTTTTGGTGTATTTAAAAATCTCAGTTATGTTATGTAAACATATTTTTGTTTTAATCTCAGGTGTGGGATATGAGGATTGTCCACAGTAAGAAACTATTTACCTCTTGTAGGCTCTCAGTTGGTCATTAATACCTCTCAGCATCAATAGACTCAATTCCCCAAAAGATACAGGCTAATAGAATGGATGTGAAAACAGGACCCATCGTTCTTCTTGCATGCAAGAAAACACACTTCAGCAAAAAAGATAGACCTTATCTCAGTAAAAGGCTGGAAACGGTTTCCAAGCAAATGGACCAAAGAAGCAAGCTGGGGTAGCCATTACAGTATTTAATAAAATAGACTTTCAATCAAAATTATTCAAAAGAGATGGGGAAGGACACTTCATACTCATCAAAGGAAAAATCCACCAAGATGATCTCTCAATTCTGAACATCTATGCCACAAATGTGAAGGCACGCGCATTTATGAAAGAAACGTTAGTAAAGCTTAAGTAGGACATTGAACCCACACAGTAAAGGTGCAAGACTCTAACACCCCACCCCACTTTCATCAATGGACATATCATGAAGATAGAAACTTAGCAGAGAAATAATGAAAATAACAGACATCATGAATCAAATGGAAGTAAGAGATAACTGCAGAACACTTTGCTCAAACACAAAAGAATACATTCTTCTCAGCACTACATGGAACCTACTCCAAAACTGACCATATAATTGGTTACAAAACAAGCCTCAACAGATACAAGAAAATAGTATCTGTACAAGAAATAACCCCTTTTATCTTATCAGACCACCGTGGGTTAAAGCTAGATTTCGACAACAAAAGAAATAAGAGAAAATCTACAAATTCATAGAAACAGAAGAACTGTCTACTCAATGACCACTGGGTCAGAGAAGAAATAAAGAAAGAAGTTAAAGACTTTCTAGAATTCAATGAAAATGAAGGCAAAACATACTCAGACATATGGGACAAAATGGAAGCAGTGCTAAGGGGAAAGTTCATAGAACTAAGTGTCTTCATAAAGAAACTGTAGAGTTCCCATACTAGCTAACTGGATGTCAACATGAAGAAAATGCAAATATATCCATATTTATCACCCTGCACAAAACTAAAGTCCAAGTGGATTAAAGATCTCAACATAAAACCAGACATACTAAATCTGTTAGAAGGAAAAGTGGGGAAGAGCTTTGAGCTCATTGGCCCAGGAAACAATTTCCTGAACAGAATGACAATACCTCAGGCTCTAAAATAAACAATTAATAAATGGGACCTCATGAAACTGAAAAGCCTCTGTAAGGCAAAGGACACTGTCAACAGAACAAAATGACAGCCTGCAGACTGGAGAAAGATCCTCACCAATCCTATATCCAACAGTGTTAATATCAAAATATATAAAGAACCCAAGAAATTAAACACCACCAAACCAATTATCCTATTAAATTTTGGGCTACAGAGCTAAACAGAGAATTCTCAACAGAGGAACTTCAAATAGCTGAGAAACACTTTTTAAAATGCTCCATACCCTTATTTACCAGGGAAATGCAAATCAAAATGATTCTGAGATCTTACACCAATCAGAAAGGCTAGGATCAAAAAGTCAAGTGACAGAACATGCTGGCAAAGATGTGGAGAGAGGGGAAACCCCCCCCCCATTGATGGTGGAGTACAAACTTGTACAAACACTTTGGAAATCAATCTGGAGCTTTCTCAGAAAATTTGTAATAGTTCTACACCAAGACCCAAGCTATACCACTCCTGGACATATACCTGAAAGATGCTCTACCATACAACAGGACATTTGCTCAACTATGTTCATAGAAGCTTTATTTGTAATAGCCAGAATCTGCAAAGAACCTAGATGTCCTTAAACTGAATGAAGATAAAGAAACTGTGGTACATTTACACAATGGAATACTATTCAGCCACTAAAAACAGGGAAACCTTGAAACTGGCAGACAAATGGATAGAATGGGAAAAGATCATCCTGTGTACCACAGACCCAGAAAGACATACATGGTATAGACTCACTTATAAGTGGATATTCGCCCAACATAGATGTCCTCTAAGAGACTCCACGCAGCAGGGGATCAGAACAGATGGTAGAATTCCCAGGACTCTGATTGGAGAGCTGAGAGTGGTATGGAAGAATGAGGGAATGGATGAACCCAGAGGGTTCAGGAGTCCCATAGGGAGAACATCAAGGCATGTAGATCTAGACCTAGGGTGACTGCTCAAATTGATGCACCAGCCAAGGACAATGCATGCAGAGAAACTACAACCCCTGTTCAGCTGTGGACAAATCATTCTCTAAGGTTGTGGGGGAGCAGAGACACCCTTTCACATGAACTCTGTTGCCTGCAATTTGATCACTTCCCCTTGGGGTGGAGGCCCTTGGGGCATACAAAATAAGGGATGGAGGCTATCCCGATCAGACTTGATAGGCTGTGGTCAGATGGTGGTGGAGGAGGACCCTCCCTGTCAGAGATCTAGGGCAGAGGAATAGAGTGGAAGAAGGAGGGAGGGTAGGAACAGGAAGATACCAGCCAGGGGACAACAATCGGGATGGGATGTAAGATGAATAAATTATACCTATATATGTATATACATTTATATACACACAATACACATATACATGCATGTATATGTATAAAATCAAAATTATAAGCTCTAGAACAAAAGGAGGCAAACACACCCAGGAACAGTAGACCACAAGATATCAGCAAACTCAAGGGGGGAGCATAACAACAGACATTGAGGAAATCCAAAGAACGATTAGGACTTACTTCAAAAGCTTGTAATCCACAAAATTGGAAAATCTAAAGTATATGGATGATTTTTCAGGATGGATTTCACTTACTGTAGCTAAAAGAAGATCAGGTAAACAATTTAAACAGTCCTATTACCCCTAAGGAAATAGAAGCAGTCAACAAAATCTCCCAAACCAAAAATGCTGAGGGGAAAATGGTTTAATCACAGAATTTTATTAGACTTTCAAAGAGGAACTAATACCAACACTTCATGACCTATTGCACAAAATAGAAGGAGAATAAACATTGCCAAACTCATTCTACAAAAGCCACAGTCACTCTGATACCTAAATCACCTAAAGACTCAACAAAGAGAATTTCAGACCAAGTTTTCTTATCAACCTTGATATAAAAATATTCAATAAAATACTCCCAAAACAAGTCCAAGAACACATCAAACACATCATCATCAATGATCAAGTAGACTTTATCCAAAGGATGCAGGAATGGATGAACATATGAAAATCTATCAATTTAATCCAACACAAAAACAAACTGAAAGGAAAAAAAAGTTATGTGGTCATCTCATTAGATGCACAAAAAGCCTTTGACAAAGTCCAGCACCCCTTCATAATGAAAGTCTCAGAGAGATCAGGGATACAAGGAACATACCTAAAGGTAATAAAGGCAATATATAGCAAACCAGTAGCCAACATGAAATTAAATGAAGTGAAACTCAAATCAATTTCACTAAAATCAGGGACAAGATAAGGCTGCCCACTATCTCCATAGCTCTTTAATATAGTACTTGAAGTTCTGGCTAGAGCAATGAGACAACTAAAGAAGATCAAGGCAATTGAAATTGGAAAGAAAGAAATCAATGTATCCCTATTCACAGATGATATGATAGTATATATGTGACCCCAAAATGACTTCTACACATGATAAATTTCTACAGCAAAATGACTGGATGCAAAATTAACTTTAAAAACCAGTAACCCTCCTGTATACAAATGATAATTGTGCAATGTCCTTAATCATGGAATTGCAAATAAAAATGACTCTGGGATTCCATCTTCACCCATCAGATTGGATAAATAAAAAGTCAAGTGACAGCACACTGGCAAGGATGTGGAGAAAAGGGATCACTCCTCCATTGGTAGTAGGAGTGCAAACTTGTAGAACCACTTTGAAAATCAATCTGGACCTTTCTCCGAAGATTGGGAATAGGCCCACTTCAAGACCCTGCTATACCAATCCTGGGCATGTACCAAAAAAATTTTTTTTCCACCACACAAGGACATTTGCTTAACTATGTTTATAGCAGCTTTATGCATAACAGCCAGGAACTGGAAATAGCCTAGATGCCCCTCAACAAACGAAGAGGTAAAGAAAATGTGGTACACGTACACGATGTAAGACCATTCAGCTATTAAAAACAAGAAAATCATATTTGCAGGCAAATGGACAGAACTAGCAAAGATTATCCTGAGTGAGGTAAGCCAGACCCAGAAAGAATATGCATGGCATATATTCACTTATAAGCAGATATTAGCCATGAATTACAGGATAACCATACTACAATTCACAGACCCAAAGAAGATAAGTAATAAGGAGGGACCAAGGGGGCATACTTGCATCTCTCTCAGAAGGGGAAATAGAATAGACAGTGTAAGTGGTTGAAGAGAGTGAAGAGGATAGATGAAAAAGTTCAGAGGGAAGTGAGAGTGGGAATCAGATGAGGGGAGGAAGGGGCAGAGGACAGAGGGTTTGCAGAGAGAAGAGAAACCGTGGGTGGGGGCATCTCTGAGACTAACAGGAGCCCTATGACGTGGGAGGCTTCTGGTAGAATACAGGGCTGACTCTAGTGAGACCAGTAGTAGTAGGAATCATGAAGACGGAGAAGCCTTCCTCTAAACCAGACAGGACTCCTAGTGGAAGAAGAGGAACACCAATCCACCCACAATAACCTCAACTCGAAGTTTTTCCTGCTAACAAGATGTGCAGGTGTAAACATAGAGTAGAGACTGAGGGTATGTTCAACCAATGTCTGGTCCAATCTGAGACCCAGCCCATGGGAGAGAGCCAACCCCTGACACTGTTGTGCTTGCAGATAGGAGTCTACAATAGCTGTCTTCTGGCAGGCCCTACCCAGCAATGGATGGAAAAAGATGCTGAGGCTTACAGCCAAACATTAGGCAGAGCCCAGAGAGCCTTATGGTAGAGTGAAAAGAAAGATAGAAGGACCAAGAGGGCTGAGATTCAAAAGACCAAAGGAGCCAACTAACTTGGGCGCAGCGGGGCTTGTGGAGACTGAAGCACCAATCAAGAACCGTGCATGAAGTAGACGTAGGCCTCCTACACATATGTACCCAATGTGCAGATTGATCTTCATGTGGGTCCCCTAATAAGGGAGCATTGGGATGTTCTGACGTGGACTTTGTTGCCCTTTTTTTTTTTTATCACTTTTCCCTGGAAGAGCCTTCGTGCCAGGCCACTATGGAAGAGGCTGTTTGCAGTCCTGATGTATCTGATGTGCTGTATTCGGTTGGCGGGGGTCGGGGGTCGGGGGCCGGGGGAGAGGCTCCCTTTTTCTCAGGAACAAGGAAGGGAGGGTGGCAACTGGAAGAAAGGAAGGAAGAGGCTACATTTGGGATGTAAAGTGAATAAATATTTTTTTTAAATCCCTAAATGGGAGGGTGGAAACGGGAAGATAAGAATGAGAGGATTAAAATAGAGATGTAATATAAATGAATTATAATAAAAAGAATGTTTAAAAATTCCCTAAAGGTACTAACCATCCTTTTTTCTTTCTTTCTTTTTTTTTTTTGGCTTCTGTACCTGAAATGTGCCAACCAGGATAAGAAAACAAAAAAATCCCCAGAAAGTTGACTTGATGGCCTTTGAAGAAATCTTGTGAATTGCACTGTGAGGGTCTGGGTGCCTGAGAGCTGTCAAAAAGCCTGAGAGAGGGACCTATGATTGAATAACAGGCAGAGTGAGATTCACCATCCTTAGGAGAACTAAGATATTAATGATGTTTATACCTGCGGACCACAGCACCCTTTCTTCAGAGTTTTGTACTCTGCCTTTCTTAAGGAAATTTGATGCGGAGAAGGTGGACAGGATAACGTTCACTGGTTACTCTTTCCTTCTTTATCATATTTAGGAAGGAATTTCACACCTTGAGTACTTGAACCACTTTGTACCACCTGAACACTACTCTTCCCTTTTGTTCATTTGAGTCTCCAAAACAATTTTTCTAAATTAGCTTAGTCATATGACACGCTTTTGTGTCAGAATATATACTTATACTTGTCACATAGTGACACAGGAAACATTCTTGTACTCCACCAATGCTTGTCCCAAACCACACCACACGCAGGATGTCTGTTAATCATCCTGCATTTATAATATCAGACTTCATTGGTTGGTCATATAGATACGCCTATTTTAAACTTGATTTATAACTATGAATGTTGTAAAGAGAGTTTCTAGACCTTCCGCAGTTTCCCTATTGTTATTGCCTTAAGTGACAACAGTTTGTTGTAATTAATGAAGCAGTGTTGACTATTATTAAATGAAATTTAGATTTTGCTCACATTTTTCTAGTTTTTGCCTATGTTCTTGTTCTGTTCATTAATACCCCTTCAGAATGCTCCATTGCCTTTAGGTATATAATATTTCTAAGATCTTTCTGATTATGAGAGACTCCCATTTTCCTTGTTTTAGGGTTTAAGAGCTGGCAGTTTGAAAGGATACTTCCTGGTCAGCTATTTTGTAGACTTTCCTTTTTTTTAGAATTTGTTTGATGTTTCCTTTGATGTTTACAATGAGGTAATGGGCTTTCTGAACACCATGGAGGTAAAATACCATTTTATCACATCCTATCAAGGGCAAATGGAGCACACATAATTTGTTATTGATGATGTTACCTCAATCACCTAGCTGAGGTCACCTTACCAGGCTCCTTTAGCAGCAAAGAGTTTCAGTCATTTTTAATGAACACCTTTATATCCTGTTTAATTACTAAAATAAAGTATGGTGCCTCTCTGTAAATAGTATGCAATATGAAAAAGAAAACAGGCAAGGAAAGTAGATAGAATGAGAAAACAATGGTGAAGAAAAGGTTACAGAAATACTCACAGAGCATACTGTACTGCTGCTCAGAATAAAAGGCATGATCTAGCTTTGAGCTTCCTTAGAACAAAAGGAAAAAATGAAATTGTTTATTATGGATCTTGTGTTTAACTATGAATTTTAGTTACATTTTATGTTACTGCTTAATTATACCTAATTTTTCTATTTTGCTATCCTCATCTAATGTGGAATTAAACATTTTTAAACTTTCCTACACATCTATCTAATATATACATATATATTAGTATTTAATATTATAATTATTATGACAGTATATTGAGTCAATTCATATAACTACTTATTTTGTGTGTAGGGATGTTTTCTTGGCATATATGTGAGTGCCTGATACTCTTGGTTCACTAAAGGAGGGCACTAGATTCCTTTAGACTGGAGTTATAGAGAGGTGTGAACTGCTACATGGGTGGTGTGAATCTAGCTTGGGTCCTTGGGAAAGCAGACAATGAACTCAACTGCTTAGCCATTTCTCCAGCCCCAACACAAATAACTTTTAAAGTTTAATTGTCTGAGGTTGAAATTTACCATGGTTTTAGGAATGAAATTGTGAGTTTCAGGCAATTCATATCCGTATAAACAGTGATTAAATGGCTCTTGAGAATAAGAGCATAAGCACCTGTGGATATTGAGGTTGCATCTTCTAACAAAATCAAAATCAACAATACAACAAACTGGAGTGTGGCCATTTCTTTGACACTATGGAATATTCTCAAACTGGAGGGCTTACCCCAGGTTCTGAAAAAGAGACACCTGAGCTAGAATACATGGGCATGGGAAATACTCTAGATGGAGATACAGTACCTCAAAGATGTATTGATGGATCCCTGTGCTTCTTGGACACTATAAGATAAAACCCATATAGAAACCCATTATGTATATACATGCTTTCCTTTGTGTGATATCTGTATACAGATCAGCAGGTTTTATGCTGATAACAGTTCCAGTGGAGAGTGCTTTAGCTAGAAGGATAAAATATCCTCATTTTAATTTGACAATTCAAAGCAGCATGGCCTCAGGGCCCAAGCTTTGAGTCGGTTTAGATCTGTGTTTGAAGACAGGACCAATATTTTCCAGGATCCTCTCTACTTACTTGGCCTAAATGAGTATTCAATACATGTGTGTGCTTCTATTTCTATCGCAGTTACTCAAACCAGGTATCGATTGGTTATGCCAGTGACTGAATAAAATCCAGCCTTTGACATTCTGAAGCTCTAAGATATCCATACACATAAGAATAATGGCTTATTAGCATCCCCTTGTGGAGAAAACTGAAGGAGATGAGACGTCCAACATCACCTGACTCCTCTTTTGCCATCTAATATGGTGTAGGTAAGAACAACACATCTGTGTACTCAGAAAAAAAAATGAGGCACAATTTTTTTAAGCTGCGAGATTTAACCAAATATTAATACATCAGTATTTTATTAATGTCTTTGCAAGGGGTTAGAGAAGGAAAGAATAAGAGGAAGCCCAATTTCAGAAATACTAAGATAAGGGGTGAGAATTCAGGAGGATAACCATGATGCTGAGACCCTGGAGAGTGCTGTTACTGGTCACTTTATTTCTGAATTATTAGATTTAAACTTTCAGGATTGTAGGGGGTTAAGTGGTATAAGGCAATTTTCTGAGGGACATATTACCCTTGAACAAGCGGGCCTTGAGGTTTCAGCTTTAAGAGGTGAAAAGCTTAATTTCTGACCCTCCAGAGAAGTAGCAGTGCTCTTAAGACCTTGCCCAGTAATCACCCATCCTTGGTTACATCAGCATCAGGCACAAGGGGCACAGATGCCAAGAACTTCAGATGCTTACTGTAAGAATTGCTCCCAAGGGCATGTACGCACACCATGGTCTATTTGTGCTAAATGTATGAAAAAGCTGGTGCCAAATATGCAGTTTGCTTAATGATGGACTAAAGACCACTTAAATGAATGGATATTTGAAACCCATCCTTCCAACACAATTACTGGAGCGAGAGTCGTTAATTCTTCCCATTACTTGACTCCCTCCTCCCCCTCCCAACAGGCTAAGTCCACTGACTCCAGAGGGCAACTATCTGCTTTGTTTCTAGTGAACTCAATTCATCAGGTGGCAGTGTTTCCAAGCTCTTAGCACCTCACGTATAACACTTCAATTACATAGAGAACAGTAATTACTTAATGTGACAAACAGAGGAATGCTAATTAACTAAAAAGTTCATTTCAGGGCACTTATACTAGAGTCCTGCAAAGTAAAGGGGTCATGATTTAATGTATTCTCTTGACTTGCTTTGTAAAACACAATTCTTCATTGTAATACTGCCCAAAGATCCAAAGTCTGTTGCATTAACAAGGAATTAATGACCCTTAGTTACCAAGGAGGTCCCATTTCTGGTTTTTTTTTTTAATTCACAATGAACTTAAGATTCATGATGGAGAGTAAAGCTAATGCGCTTGGATTTTATCCTTGTTAATTATAAATATAGCAAGTTACAAATATATCTCAGTAATGCTCAGCCTAGGAAACTAAACCTATCATATAAACCTATCATCTACAATTAAGATATATATATATATATATATATATATATATATATATATATATATATATATATATACACACACACACACACACACACACAAATGCATAAACATACACACATACACATATATTTGCATACATATTCATTTTCACTAGAATTGTACATTTGATATACCTAATACAATGAGTGTCTTTAGAATATTAAATATTTAGACTCTTTAAAGGGTACATTTTAACTTAGCTAAGTAATGCAAATAAGAACAGAACCCACTAATGAATAAGTGTTCAAGAATCAAAAGAAATGTAGTCTACCATTTGCCAAAAGGAATCATAGCATATGCTTTACTTTTAACTTGACACAATATTTTGACATAATATATAAGTATAAGCATTAAAATGCTTAGCACAGGACAACAGAGAACACAAGAAGGTGAATTAATTAAAAGTGTTGAGTGTAGCTTAATGACATATTTTTATGTTATAAATAAGTTGAGGTTCTCTTTTCATAAATATTTTGGTGTCTAGCATATGATAGATGTTTGGCACCTACCTGCTGACTGAATTAGAAATATTCTTTATGCGTTCAGACAATAGGAATGGAAATACCTTTGGTGTTACCTATGAAAATAAACTCCAGAGATCTAAGTGTGACGCCAGTCCTCTCTACTGGAAATGGCAGAAGCCCCAAGAGCTTACAGTTATTTCTATTATCATAACTACAGCCAATGATTATTGGTCAGTGCCAAGTGGCAAGATCTTTTCAATACTTCTTTTTTTTCGCAAAAACCTGAACTTGTCTTCCACCAATTATGGGTTCAGCTGTATCACTCCAAATCTGATTTAAAAAATTTTTTTAAATTGATTCACTTTACATTGTAGCTCCCCCTCTCTTGTCTCTCCTGGTCCCATCCTCCCGCATCCTCCCATCCTTTCTCCTAGTCCTCAAGAAGGGGGAGCCCTTCTCCCCTATTGTTTTACCCCAGCTATCAAGTCTCATCTGGATTGCCTGCATCCTCTTCCTCTTTGGCCTGTCAAGGCTTCCCCACCAGGGAGAAGTGATCAACAAATAGGCACCACAGTCCATGTGAAAGGTAGCCCCTACTCCCCATATTGTGGGACCCACAAGGAGGCTGTGCTGCCTAGCGACTACATCTGCGTTGGTGTTCTAGGTGCTTACCATGGTCATTGGTTGGTGCATCAGTCTCTGCCAGCCAACATCCATCCACCCACCCCCATCTCCAGGCCCAGATTTGTTAGCTCCATTGGTCTCCTTGTGGAGCTCCTGTCTCCTTCAGGTTCTTGTATCCCCGAACTCTTTCATAAGACTCCCTGTGGTCCATCCCAAAGTTTGGCTGTGAGTTTCAGCGTCTGGATGGAGTCTTTCAGAGGACCTCTAAAAATGGCTCCCCTCCTGTTCCTTCTCTTCAACTCTTCAACTGCTTCCAGTGTCTATTCTATTTGCTCTTCTGAATGAGAATCAAGCATCCTCCCCAGGGTCCTCATTATTCAGCTTCATTAGGTCTGTGTATTGTAGTGTGGTTATCCTTTATTATGTGGCTAATATCCACTTATAATTAAGTATATGCCGTGTGAGTTTTCTGGGTCTGGGTCTGCTTACCTCTCTCAGGATGATCTTTCCTGGTTTCATCTATTTGCCTGCAAATTTCAAATTTTCCTTGCTTTCTGAAGCTGCCATAGTCTAGTCTTCTTTTCTTTGACTCAATATTTGACATACCAGGGTCCACTATTTATATCTAAATCGCTCTTCCATAATCATGATTATGGCTAGAAACATCAGAAGGTCTAAATTTCTTTTCGACCATTAAGTATTGATTTAGTGACTCTGAAAATTACAAGTTTAGTAGGCATCCTTCCCTTCTATGGGGGCTTCCACCTTCTTATCTATACCTTAGACCTTGGCTCTTTCTTCCCTTGGACTCTCCAATTCTACAAACTCACTCACCTTTACCACTCCTTCATGATATCGTTCTAATTGTCTTTGTGTGTAGGGGAGTCTGTGTCAATATTGCAGTATTATTCAGGATTTCATTGTGGGCTTTCTTTTTTTTTTCCAGGACGTAGTTTGCAGCTCTAGGTGATCTTTCTGTTTCATATAAATTTACAGTAATTTACATTTACAGAAAGAATAACCTATGTCTCTAGAATATTCTCCAGTGGCAAACCTTTATCTCTGTCTTCTTCCTATGAAGATACTTAAACATCTACAGGGCAGCTTTTCTGATCACTTTTCTGTTTCTCTAAAGCTCTCTCACTCTAAAAAAAAATCACAGCCTAGTTTACAATATGACCTATTACTTTTCACTTAGAAACTGTAAATCAGCTTTTCCTAAAGTTGAGTGACCAAAGCAACAATTATAACACTAGTCCACTTAAATAAGAAACAGAAAAGAGTAATTCTTATTAGTTGAAAATAAAAATAAAAATATATAGAGTCATGCTATGCTGATTTGACCAAACTAGAACATATTATGTAGCTCTAGTTGGTTTCAAACTCATTATCCTCTGCCTTAGCACCCTAAGCACTGGCATTAGATGCATGTACACTACATTTAACTTGATAATTCTTGTCAGATTACCTCTGCTTTAACCGTATTGAGGCAGTGACATTCCAACAAGATAACCAACTATAGGCCTAAGAAGCAGTGCTTCATTTGTGATGCGTGCACTGTGCTCTTTTGGGTTTTTATTTTCTCCTTTCTTCTTCTTCTTGTTCTTGCTCTTGTCTTTGTTCTTCTTCTTCTTTTGCTTTCTTTCTTTCTTTCTTTCTTTCTTTTCTTCTTCTTCCTCCTCCTCTCCTTCTTGTTCTTCATTTTCTTGTTCTTGTTCTTCATGTTCTTGTTCTTCTTGTTCATGTTGTTCTTGTTGTTGTTCTCCTCCTCCTCCTCCTCCTCCCTCTCTTCCTCCTCTTTTCTTCTTCTTTTGAGCTCAGGGAAAGTATCAGAGGTTGAGATCTTCATAATTAAAATGTGTAAATATAATTCTCTAACTTAACAATTTTAAAGAAAAATATGCACCATGCTATTTTTCTACTGTCTATATAATTTCAAGTTCTTGTTTACATAATTACCAACCCATTTGTGTGGGATGAAGGACCAGATGAATGTGTTACAGTTGATTGTCCAGGTACTGGGGGATAGAAGCTATCTGTACTTGCTTCAGAAGTCTATCCCAGGAAGTATGCAAAACTATGAGCTATACTGCTAGAAAAGAGATAGGTGAAAAGTCTAAAAATACATACATGCATAGAAGAAGTCATGTCATCTGACAGCTTCATAGAGTCAAAGAGTTATAGGTGAGTTGTGGAGACCAGGTTACATGTTTGTCTGAATAAATGAAATAAATCGGTTATTTTTTTAAAAAGAGATTGTGCCTTACCACCTTACCACAGCATTCATTCTGAGACTGAAACACTGAATGTGTAAAGCAAATTACACAAAAGAACATATTGTGAAAGGCCTGAGATCACCCTCTTTACATATAACAAAGTGAACATCCTTGCCCGTGGCACTGATTGCCTTCCACTCTGATCCTTCCCTTCAGACTGAATTTTGCTGCTGTGAAAATCTACTGTGTATCACTGTCTACTCCCTGCCCAAATCGAAGGTCTGTGATTCAAATTCAACATCCTCCTGTCCTGTGCCTCCATGTGCTGAGGCTAGTTTCAAGTGACTCTTGCATTTGTGTAGTTTTCTTCATTCTCATGGCCACAGTTTGTGGCCTTATCATAGTTCTTAAATGGACTGTTTTATTTTCGATATATACCACCAACTATTTAAAAGCATTAAAATAGTAGTTCAAATATTTAGGTAGTAGTGTGGCATTTTCCCATCACTAAAATATTTTACTACTGGAAAAATAAGGAAAGCAAGGATGCACATATTTTTAGTAGTTAGGTATCACATTCTGGGCTTCTTAAGTCCACATCTTTATCAAAACCAAAGATAATGCATTATGTTGTACAATGTATTTAAGATCATCAACATTGAGCAACTCTCACAGCAGAGATGTGCTTGTTCTTTCTGTCATTTGGGTTTCTCATGCCTATGCAGAAACTTCCTGGCCTGATATTAGAATTTATACTACTACTACCAAGCCATTAAGAAAGAGCAATCCCCAAGTCTTAGCATATAGGAGACACTGCACTGGCTCAGTTTGGGTAGTTGGATAATCATCCAAAATGTTTCCTTCTCTGATAGAACTATATCCTGACTGACCATGAGTCATAATCAGCCTGTAATACTCAGTCTGGTAATAATGACAGTATTCTGTTTTATGATGACTCAGCAAGGTATCATGGAGCCTTGCATGAACAGTGCCGCCTCTGTTTTGAGAATATATTCGTAATGCATTCCTCCCACTACAGAGTGGGAAGCTTTGAAGTGCTTTTTATATAACTAAAGGGATTATGTAAGTTTTATTGTTAAATGGATTATTTTTTAAAAACTAAAAAAAACCCTTTAAATGGTTTAATATCTAATTTTCTGTTAATATCTAAATATTGTACTTTGACAAATACAGACTACCTCATATCTAGTGCACAGTGTATCTAAAACTTTAAATTCAGTGTCTCAGACCTTTGTGATGATTACCTTATATGGATCTCTCTTTTTCATGAAATAACTTTTAGTCTACAACTCTACTGACTGGAAAATCTGACATAGTTTTTGTCGTAATAGAAGATATTTGGTTTCATCAAAGAAAGTGTGTATACATGAATTCACATGAATATGTGTGTATACTCTGTATATGGGATTATATTCAGATACTTATTCTCTTCCCTCCTGAAAAGATTTTATCTTTTAAGCATGCATTTCCATTTGGCATGGAAAGGCATCACCTTCTAGTGGAAACTCTGTCAGTGTTGCTACATCTGATGCTTTAACGGAGGGCCATTTGAATACTGTCCTTAAGGTCCTTAAGAGCATGAGTTGAAGGTCATCCACTTAGTGAGCTTTGGAAAGAGAACACTGTAGGGCATGGTCTGAGAAGAGTGGAAGGGGTAACCAGGATTGATAGGATCAAAGCACATTATATACATGCATAACTTTCTCAAAGAATAGAAGAAAAGGTTAGTTGCAGGAATTTCACTTATGCCACTTGTAACCCTAGCAGATTTTGTGTTTGTCATATAGTTTCCTTTTATTTTGGAGACTATAATATAATTAAATAATTTCCCCTGTCCATTGTCTCTTCGAATCCTTCCATATACTCATTACTCTTCTTATCCTCTTGGCCTCTTTTTCATTGTTATTGTATTCATATACTTGTATGTATATACATATGTTTCTAAATGTAACCTGCTCAGTCTGTATGTTATTTATATTTATTTTTTTGGGGGGATGACCATTCAGTATTAGAAAACCAGTTGGTATGGTCTTCCTGTGGAGATTAAGAGACTATTTGTATAATGTAATATATAAACAATATATACATATATCATGTACGTATATATGTATGTATGTGTATACATGTGACTATAGACAGACACACATCTTTTCTCTACCAGAAATTTTATCCTCACTGTCCTGGAAAGAACATAAACACTTTATTTTGGAGCATATGATAAAATTCTAGGAACTGGTTTCAATCTATAGTCAGTTACCTGTCCTTATTAGGTATGCATATCACACTAAAGGCCCCTGCCATTCATCAATACGTCCACACTGAGAAACAGCTAGCCTTAAGCAACTGTTTGAAATTGTTTTGCCTGAGATTATCCCTGGAGAGATTCAATATAATTAAAATTAGTAAAATTTAATACTTGTTTATTTCCAAGCAATCTTGGAAATGGGTCGTGGCTCTGTGTGATAGAAGAGCTTAATGGGCTACAGCAGAACCTTTCTCCGTGGTCCTGGAGAATATGTCCCTCATGTTCTTCATGGAATAATCTTGTGTCCTGCCACAGTTCTACAAGGGACAGAGATGCCTGAGTAGAAGAAATATATAGATTCATTCTTGTTTCAAGAAATAGGCTATTTGGTGCATGATACTTGGGACTCTGCAAAGACCTTATGTATATGCACCATCTATTGGTTGATGGAAAATTATCTTAGATATTATAAACAAATTATGTGACAAATACGTGTCTGTGAAATTCTGTAATAGCCCAAAGACATCTCTTTGGTCTTACCTTTATAGGTACTTCTTTTAGAGAAAGATATTGCCCCGAAATGGACAAAAAATTCCATCAAGTTTTGTGACTTTGTGTTCTGAAAAGCCTTAGAAATAAAAACTTAACGTTTAGGAGCAGTGGTGGTGCACACTTTTAATCCCAGCGCTTGAGAGGCAGAGGCAGGTGGATCTCTGAGTTGGAGGTCAGCCTGGTCTAGAGAGCAAGTGCCAAGACAACCAGGGCGACACAGAGAAACCCTGTCTCAGAAGACAACAACAACAACAACAACAAGAACAACAACAACAAAAAACCTCAAGCATTTTGGTAGATACATAATCGCTGGCTGGAAAAATGAGTGAGAGTACAGATAACATGATCAAGAATAGGGAATGATTCGGTTAAGGAGAAGAATGAGCCTCCAGTATCCAGGAACTGAAAGAGTTTGAGGATTATCAATAAGAAGAAACCAAAGAAGCAGCTAGGAACCATGTGTGGTTTGGGATTACTGTGATGGCGTGTTCATATTGGTTCCTGGCAATGGGAAACACCCAGGAATGTTTTAGGGAAAGGAGTGACCTGGAGTGCACTGGCTGAAACTTGGAATGTCTTGAAGTATTAGAAGACTGGAAAGGATCGAGACAGGTTAACCATCTGTGCAGGGCTGATAGATCTAATATGGAGTGACTGTATAAAGAAAAGCCTTCAATCTGAGAGAAAATTTTCCATCAATAACTGTTGGGTTCAGGGTAGGTGCCGAGAAAACTCACTTCAGATATGGAATCTTATAACAAAAGCTTTATTTCCTGAGATCAGGGAGGCAGCCAGTTCAGGATCTGAACTACATCCCCAAGGGGAAGCTGTATTGTATATTTAAAGGGTGAAAAACATATGGCAGGGGGGAGCAGGATGGGGTGTAGCACTGTCCAGTGATATTTTGACATAAGGGGTTGAGCAAGAGAGTTTCCAACAATCAGGATAGGAGTAAGTCCTGGGCCTGGGAACATAAACTTGTTTGACCCTGCCAGCAAGATGGAGAAGTTGTCTTTGAGGTGTCTGGACTCAGACAGCTGTTTCTTTACAACGGAAGCTGTTT
This sequence comes from Acomys minous, assembly GCF_964271855.1. Classification (NCBI taxonomy): domain Eukaryota; kingdom Metazoa; phylum Chordata; class Mammalia; order Rodentia; family Muridae; genus Acomys; species Acomys minous. The sequence goes on from NC_140489.1 coordinate 21,531,543, forward strand.
AGCTATTGGGAAGTCTCCAGTTACACTAGGGCCTGGGGTTTTGAATTTAGCTTCTCCCTGTGATTAAATGGAGTCTGAAAATGAAAAGATAGTATTTAGAATAAGTTCCTTTTGCTCATTCCCAACACAACAATTTCATTTTTTCATAAAGCATCAGTGTTTCCTTTCCTTATGGTGATTTTATTCTGGAACTATACAGCACATTACCCTTTTTAGAGAACCTACATTGTTCCATTTGCTTCTTAGAAATCCTTCCAGTGAAAGATGGAATAGCCATTATTATCATCACCAAGTCCAAGAGATGAGTCTATGGTTTCTTCATCAGAAGAGATAAGAGTATTGAGATTTTGGTTGGTCAGTTGGCTTTATAGCCTAAGGTTTTATTAAGGTTTAGCCTAAGGTTTATTTTGTGTATAATCAATCAACATGTTGTGGCATCTTTTACTTTCTGTGTACTTTTAAATACCTCAGCACTTGGGGTGAGAGAGCTAGGCCAGTGATTAAAAGCACTTGATGTATATGCATGAGGATTTGAGGTCAGATCTAGTCAGTCACATGTGAAGCTGGGTATGGCTGCATGAGTGTAACTGTTTCTGTCGATGGAGGAGATAAAGAATCTCTAGGTGTTGCTGGCCTCCAGTCTATCCTCATAAGAGATCCTGGCTCAAGACATAAACATGAGAATAGTATCATAACTCTGTTGATGTCACCCTCTGGCCACCATGTGCACACACACACACACACACACACACACACACACACACACACACACACATACACACACATTATGCCCATGCCTTCCCTCTCTAAATTTCCCAGAGACACTTGGCTGAAATAATTTTTTTTCTTTTTTTTTTTTCTATCTCAACTTCCAGTTTCAATAGCAAAATCTTAGAGAGAGATAAGGTGCATCCAGAAGACCAGGAATTGCACATCCAAAAAACTTCATTTTCAATCTTGGTTTGAGTTTGTTAATATCGCACCAGGGATGAGTTTCTAGGGGCAAACTGTGTTTCACTTTCCTTTTGGCTGAATGGGCAGTTTCTCAAGATCCAACTTGAGTCAGTGATTCTAGAACTCCCACTGTGTGTTAATTCGAAAGTGATACAAGTCTGCAAAGGGAAAACAAACGTAGCCCTGGGTAGCTCTGCCTGTGAGCAACAATCACAGGCTTGTGGAAGGGGGACCGAGACTGAACTGCAAAAAACCTTTGATCAGAATTCTAATTGTCTTCCCGAAAGCATCAGCTTAAATGCATTTGGACAAGTTAAATGCCTTTCCATTTTTCTTTTTCTTCCTTTAGGAAGTTCATTTCTGTGCGACAGTTATGATAGAGCAATGCACACTGAATTATGGTGCTGCTCACTCAGCCGATTGTTGGTGTGTGCAATGGAGCACCTGTTAGTCAAGAAATCCCTGGGATACAGAACTGTTCAGCCAAGCAGACTTCTTCAGACAGAAGGAGGGCCTCCAGAACATTCCTGCTGAATTATGCAAGATTTTCTGGTTTACGGTCATTAAAGGCAGTGATAAAGCAGCTGTCGCCGAGGAGGATGTTGTCAAATATCAATGCAGAGACTAGAAATCGCTACCCAGACACCATTCATCTCATTACTGCGAGCTTTCTGCTGGTATTTCTCTTATAAATCCTCCTTTTGATAAGATTATAATTTGCCTGACTAAATATTTGCTCCGGGCATCACCTTGATGTAGAAGTATAAAACGAGCAAAATGTGCAATCCATGTCTATGCACTGTAGATTTTAAATTGAGTTTCCCAAGAAAAAGGCTTTAAAGTGATGCTGCAGTGAGGTTTTTTTTTTCATCTGCAAATGCAGTTGAGTTGCTTCTTTTAAACTAGTCTGTTCATTTCTAGTCTGATTGCCAAAGCAAATTGGTGTGAACTGGGTGATGTGGAGGATGGTAAAAATGAAATATTGCAAAGATGAACAATTTTTGTAATTTGCGAATGTAGCTGGTCTGGGATTTTAAAGATTATTTGTGTTTGATCAGTGAATGTTGGGAAAGGGAAATGTTTCAAGAGAGTCACATTACTCAGCTGCGAGGCATGCCAGGCACTGAGGGACATGCCAGGGACAGGGTGGTGTGCTCAGTAAATAACAACTTAGGTTGACGGTGATGGAGGCAAATATTTGGACATCTCTGAGGTGCTAACCACACACAGAGGTAAATGTTTATTGAGACAATATAATAGAATCTCAACCAAGAACAAAGTTTTGTATCATAAGAAGTGAAGATCAAAAGACTGTATGCTATTTCCATATCAAGAGGCCATGCTCTGTCTCTAACAGATGCCAGTCAATGGGTTTGAGTTATTTTGTTAAGCTAAGTGGAGTTTATGTTTCTCTGATGTATTAAATGTATCAAGGAAATGCATTGTCAGCTGAGACCATGGGGAGGGGCGGTGCCAGGGGCAGGGGAGGGCGAATGGGGGGAAACAACCACACAACATTGTAAGGATCAGTAAGCCCAAACAACAAAGAGAGTTGGCAATGATAAAATATAACTTCTCATCTAGTCTCATGTAAATTTTAGAAGTAAATTTTATTAAACAATCGATCATTTCTATTTAAGCACACATGATCTTAGCCATGCTGATAGGTGTAAGATGGAACCTTACACTTGTTTTGATTTGCATTTCCCTGATGACTAGGGACGTTGAACATTTCTTTAAGTCTTTCTCTACCATTCAGTATTTCTTTGTTGAGAATTCTCTGTTCAGCTCTGTACTCCACTTATTAAAATTAGATTATTTGGTCTGGTGGTGTTTCCTTTCTTGAGTTCTTTATATATTTTGGATATTAGCCCTTTGTTGGGTGTTGGGTTGATGAAGATCTTTTCCCAGTCTATAGGCTGTTATTTTGTTCTATTGACAGTGACCTTTGCCTTACAGAAGCTTCTCAGCTTCATGAGGTCTTATTTATTAATTGTTGATCTTAGCGCCTGAGCTATTGAAGTTCTGTTTAGGAACTTTTCTCCTGTGCCAATGACCTCAAGGCTTTTCTCCACTTTATCTAACAGATTTGGTATGTCTGCTTTTATGTTGAGATCTTTAATCTGTTTGGACTTTAGTTTTGTGCAGGGTGATAAATATGGATCTATTTGCATTTTTCTACATATAGATATCCATTAGACCAGTACCACTTATTGAAGAAATGCTGGACCAACTGGGATTGGAAGCTTTCTTTGAAGCTGTCCTGTTCTGGTGAGGCACAGCAACTGAAGCACTTGGGGCTGGAACATGAAGGATGCAAGATGTGTCAGTGTCCAGCATGCTAAGAGGACTGAATCCTGTCAGGTCTGATCCAGCATCAGTGTCTGGTGCTTCTGTTCTGAAAACATGTAATTTCTCACAAGTATTAAACAGTCCTAAAATTATAAATCTATGAGGTGTGTGGGACTCACAGAACAATTGAGACTTGTTCTCTGCTTTGCAGAAGAAAGACATCTTTAAGTCTTCATCCATGCCATATGAAGAATAGCATTTAATTATAAGTCACAGGGATTCTGTAGGCAACAGGAAACATTTCCTATGCATAGACATTCTTGTCTCAGCCAGTCTCAGAGCTATGCCCATGTAGCTATATACTGCTTGTTCTTCAGTTTGAATTCTTTCCATCCTGATTGTAGCCCCCTCCTTCATCATCTCCTGATCCCACCCTCAGTTTCTGTTTGTAGGAGGATGTCCAATCAGGCTGGTCTTCATTGCTGCCTGGCTTGGGTTTCCAGACCCCTGAGATACTTTGATCCTGTACTTCGTGTAAGGGATAGATGAGTAAACAGGAAAGGAAAGCAAAATGCAGGAGAGCAGGAGAGTATGCATGTGCACTATCTGCCTCTCCCCATAGGCATCATGGGAAATATAAGGAAGGAAACCTTGAAGAAGGGAGTTGTTACCTTCAATATCTGACAAGCTATAGTTGAAGGACTTGTGGCTAGTGGTTGTTAAAATTTTAGATCCTTGGTCTATTTTCCTTGATTTATAAATACAAAGAGTTGGGAAATAAGATTTTATTGCAAGAACAATGAAAGCCTGTTTAGTGGCAAACCTCATAAGATTTAAATTTAGCCTCTTCAGGTTTCTTGATACCTTTTCTCTCATATACATTTTCATAAGAGTTTAGTAAAAATAATGGGTTTGATGTTTATGAGCAATAATAGTCATTCCTGGGCACACTGCTTAATATGCTATATCGATGTACTTTATTATATTACTAAAACATTGCCAAATGTGTATTACTAAACATACGATGCCAAGCATTTGAGGTGAGGTATTATAAGTATGTGGAAGGTCACAAAAGTATAATGATATTAAGTAGACCTTCAGAATCATTTAAAATAGCCAATTAGGTCAAATAATCTCCAGTTATAATCTGAGGATTTGAGATCTATTTTTTGGCAATTTAAAATGATATTTGCCTTCTCCAAACAATTATGTAACAACAAAATGAAAGAAGTTAACAAATCAATGATTATGTATTTTCGATTTTCTAAGCATTGTTCTCATTAAAGCCTCTCCAAATTCTTTGTGTGAATACTGTTTGTACTATTTCTGTATTCATTTTACTAATGGTCTAAAACCTCCAGGCCTATTATATGAGGAGAGGAGGAAGCCTTGAGCAAATGTGTAAAGAACACAAGGAACTGAGTGAATATGTATTGTTCAAACATGGGCATGATCAAGACCCAAATGCCTCAGAATCACGGCAATGGCAAAAATTTCACCATATCGATCAGGCTCAGAATTGACAAATCCTTCTTCTAGTCTATATGTAAATGTTGATAGTGCAAAAAACTAGCAAGTGCAACTTCCTCCTTTGGGAAGGTTTCCCTACAGAGAATGTCTAACCAGCCTAGCTAACTTCTCCTCTCAGTTACCTTACATAAAGAAGAAAAACTAAAACTTTAAGTTTCAGGCTGTTGCTTAGTTTGTGTTCCTCCAGATGAGCGAGTGCAGCTCACCTGATCCAGCTTCTCTGTTCATGTGTCTGTTCTTTCTTCCTACCCTCATTGCTTCAGTCAGCTTTCCAGGACCAAGACACACAGGACACAGATATTAATTCTGCAATCCAAAGTTTGCTAATGGCAGAGTTGGAATTTAGAAGAAGAACACTTTCTCTTTAATACTAGAGGCCATGACCAATATACAGGACTGTTAAGAATGTGTCTAGGATGTTACACATAAAACAAGTTAATAGAAAAACTCCTAGGGAAAAAATCTATGGAAAATATGAGCCATATGGCAATAAATATAAAGACAATAAAAATGAGAAATAGGCATAAATTCTTATTGTAAACACCAGACTGGAAAGATCTCAACAGAATCCCTAAGAAGGAAAGGCTTAGTGGCAAAAGCTCAGAGAAAAGCTATATGGATTATAGACACATAACTCTAAAAAGCTTGAAGTTATCTATTTTGCATAATTGGTTTATTTTTTATTATGGCCATGAATTAGTTATTTGCCTTCCCAAATCATATTTTAAAAGTTTTAGCCGGCGTGGTGGCGCATGCCTTTAACCCCAGCACTCGGGAGGCAGTGGCAGGTGGATCGCTGTGATTTCAAGGCCAGCCTGGTCAACAAAGTGAGTCTGGGACAGCCAAGGCTACACAGTGAAACCCTATCTTGAAAAACCAAAAAAAAAAAAAAAAAAAAAAAAAAAAAGGTTCAGTAAAATATTACACTGAGATATTTTGGCATACAATAAACATGCCACCTATGTCTAAATAAGTAAAATAAGATATTCTTGGGAGAGTTCTTTATAGTTTGAATTCTCTGAAAAAAACAGATCCCTGGGTAGCATTCTTTGTTATTGTATGACTAAGGAGTAGAATATGAGGTGGAAAAAAAGGAAGGACAAATGAAGTGAGGCATGGAAAGAGAAAAAGTAATGGGAAGATGTATCTAATTGTTGGATCTTAAACTTCCCCCTCTAAGAAGTCCCATCTAAGGGAAAGAAGTGTGGAACTTCCATCACCACTTGGTCAGACTTTTATCTCACTGGGTACTCATGAAGTTTCCATAATTCCAGGTTGAGCTCATTGCTTCTGAACCAAATGCACCCATACCACTTTATAATAAAACCCAGAAATAAATACTGCAGAAATGTGTTTTGATTGGACACAGTTTTCTTTTTTCCCACTGACAGTTAATGAACTTTATTTGCACTGGGGTAGCCTATCAATAGCACAAATCATATGAACATCACTTGATATTATAGTATGTGCACATGATATGATGCTCCAAAAATACTGTATTGAAAGGGTGGGGATGTACTGGCATGTATTCTTTTATTTTTCTTATTTTTATGTTTTTATTTTTTTAAAGTTTAAAGTTGCAGGACTGGGTTGTTTTCTGTGAAGTAGCTGGCCAAGAGGGTTCTGTGGAGATCCCCCAAACAACCCAGATTGCTACTAGGACAGAGGGTTGCCCCCCACAAACTGACAGCAGGGCCCCATTGTTGAGAAAAATATCCACATGGCTCATTGAACATAGAAAGGTTGAGCTGGTGCCTGCGTGAAGACTTCGCCTGTTAAGTATAGTCTCTTAGGTTTGGGAAAGTACTTGTCAGTATATCAGAAGAGAAACCTGAACAACATCTAACCCATAAAATCTTTTTTATTAATTTATTCATATTACATCTCAATTGTTATCTCATCCCTTGTATCCTCCCATTCCTCCCTCCCTCCCATTTTCCCCTTACTCCCTTTCCCTATGACTTTGACTGAGGGGGACCTCTTCTCCCTGTACATGCTCATAGGGTATCAAGTCTCTTCTTGGTAGCCTGCTATCCTTCCTCTGAGTGCCACCAGGTCTCCCCCTCCAGGGGATATGGTCAAACATGCGGCACCAGAGTTCATGTGAAAGTCAGATCCCTACAAGAAGAACATTATGACGGGCAGATCTGGGCCCTGGGGGGGGGGGGGTCCTACTCAAACTATGGCATAAGCCATAAAATCTTTGACATACAATTCATCCTGCCTGCAAGATGTGCTGGGGAAATGATGTCACAAATCTTGCGGTAGTGACCTACTAATATCTGATTTGACATAAGGACTATTCTACCAGAGGGTGCCTAAATGCAATACTGTTTGGATGGCCAGGAAGTGGAGACTGAATAGTCCAGAGACCTAGGGTAGAACCAAATGTAGCTGGTCTGACAAAGTGATACTCTGCTCTACTCATAGATTAGTACTTTGTCTAGTCTTCATTAGAGAGACCTCCTGTGGCAGCAGATGAGAGCGAATGCAGAGATCCTTGCTAGATGCTATGAGGAGAGAGTCTAAATTGGGAGTCTCCACTGGGTCCCTCTTTTTTGAGTTTGGAGGGATCCCATGGATGAGGGGGAGGAAACAGTGTAGGAGTCAGAGGATAGGAAGAACAGCAGAAGAACTCAGCCCACTGAATCAACTAAACATAGCTCACATGGACATACAGAGACTAAAAAGACAAGCATTGGGTCTGCAAGGGTCTGCACCAGGTCCTCTGCATATATGTTATGACTGTTAGCTTGGTGGGTTTGTGGGACTCTTAACCGTCAGAGTAGGCGTGTGCCATTGATTCTTTTGCCTGTTCTTAGGACTCTTTTCTTCCTTTGGAGTTCCCTTTTCCAACCATGGTGTGAGGGCCTTTTACCTACTCTACTTTGTTTTGTTAGTTTGCATGTTTTCTCTTGGAGGTCTGTTCTTTTCTGAAGGAGAGGGAGAGGGAGGATTCAGGAGAGAGGGGAGTTGAAGAGAGCTAGGAGGCATGGGGGAGGGGAAACTGTGCTTCAGATGTATGTATGAAGGAAGGAGTATTTTCAATAGAAAGAAAGAAAAAGAAACAGAATTACATCATTTTACCTCCTATTTCTCCCTCCAGCCCCTCTCTGCTACCTTACCTTGTGCCCTTTTCATACCCCCTCAAGTTGACAGTCTCATTTTCTTTTATTACATTTATGTGTGTGTGTTGGTGTATATATAAGCGTACAAAAATGCCACTTGCTTAGTCTGTTGTTGTTTGTTTAAAGACTGATGCTTCTTCATCTGACAGCCAATAAAGAAGCTCATTCCTCCATGAGGCTAAGTCCTCTTCTTTGAGCAGTCAATAGTTGTTTATAATTCATTGTGTAAGGGTGGCACACCATGAAAACCTGCTACATTAACATGTCGTCAACACTGATATTGTTCCTGTTTGTGTAGCCATTTCTGGAGAGACTGTTTTACAGCTGACTTTGTAATTTTCTGGTTCTTACACTCTTTCCAGGCCTTATTTCATGACTCTCTCTTAGCCAAAGCTTCAGGAGATGTAGTATAACCATTTGGTGTGGTCTCCTCAACATCTCTGCATTGTGTCCACTTGTAGTTTTCTCCAATGGTTTCCATTTGCTATAAACAAAAGTTTCTTTGATGAGAGGTGGTAGATACACTTGTCTGTAAGTACAGGGATAAAATAATAAAATAACAAAGAATAAATGTTGGCAAGGTTGTGAATAAAAAGGGACACTCATTCATCATTGCTACAAAGGCAAATTGATACAGCTACTCTGGAAATAAATATGAAGAATCCTAAACAATAAGTAAATAAAATAAATCTACCATATGATCTAGCTATAACATTTCTCAGCATATCATATACCCAAAGGATTTAATTTTGTACTGCATGGAAACTTGGCCAGCAATGTTCATAGGTATCTGATTTACAATAGCCAGTAAATGAAAGCAACTTAAATGTCCTGTGACAGATGGATGCAAAATGAAAATGCTGTGTATATACACCTCAGAATACTATTCAGCTATTATAAAAAATAAAATCATGAAATATAAAGGTAAGTGAATGAACCTAGGAAAGGTTATACTTAGTAAGGTAACCCAGACAAAGAAAGACAAATGACATATATTCTGTCTCATCCACATTTCCTAGCTCCAAATCCTTAGATGTGATTATACCAACATAGAGTAACCATAGAAACCACAGACGTACAAAGGGACCATAAGTTAGATTGACGGGCTTCAAGGAAGATACAGGTTATATGAAGTGGGAGCTCTAGCTGTGGAAGAAGGAGAAATCAATATAGAAAAGAAAAGGGGACAAACAACATCAAGATTCTTTAATAAAGCCTCAAGAAGTCATATAATTTTACCTAAAATTATATGGTGTGTGTGTGTGTGTGTGTGTGTGTGTGTGTGTGTGTGTGTAAAATCTTAAAAAGAAGTGCAGCCACATGGGCTGACAATGCTTCCTACAAAATACATAGATTGACAAAAACCCACTTACCACAGTTGGCAAACTTCCTTTCAAAGGGTAGACCAAATGACTCCAAAACAATATAGATTACCAATGTATCCCTTACTCTCAGGAGTTGAAGGTAAGCTCCTATTGCTGAACTTGAGGCACATTTAGTACACAGGACTTGAATGACACCTGGAAGCCTCTTTCTTGTGGTCTAGATTCCATAGTTCCAGAAAAATGCTATGAGGCTGCCAAGGGAGAGGAGCAATTAAACTGTTCTACCAAGATGCAACACCTACAAACTAAGACAATTATGGAAAGACATTATGGTAAGATATGCATAAAGGTGTTTTAGTGGTAATTGCATGTTAGTGGGAACCAACAGCTGCCTAATTGGATTTAATGCCCACTCAACAGGGGGAGGAATGCCTCATACTGGAAACCTAGTCACCTTTCTCTTGCTTAGATCACAGATATTAGAAAAGAATGTACTAATGCTGTTTTGATAGACAAGCACAATTACTGCATTCTAAATGTTTTTAATTCTCTAATAGCATTTTTGTAATTTTCTTAATCAATTTTCCTAACATTAAACAATAATTATAACTAAAAAAGAAAGCATATTTTACTAAGAAAAAAATTGAGTAATAACTAATGTTATTTTTGTATTTTAGCATCTTGGCATACCAAGTGCTATCTTCTGTCAGGGATTATATATTTCTTCCTGGCTTTGATATTCCTTTATGATGATTTGGCTATTTGTTACCCTAGCAAGGGCACTGGAATTGAGGATGAGGGTCATTGGAATGCCTGAAAACAAATCTTTAAAATACATGTTTTTGACCATTGAATAGTATTCAATTGTGTAAATCTGCCACAGTTTTTTTCCATTATTCAGTTGAGGGACATCTTGGTTGTTTCCTGATTCTGGCTAATACAAATAAAGCTACTGTAAACGTAGTTGTGCAAATGTCCTTGTTGTATGGTAGAGCATCTTTCAGGTAGATGTCCAGGAGTGGAATAGCTCAGTTTTGAGGTAACACTACTCTCAGTTTTCTGGGAAAATGCCAGATTGATTTGCAATGTGGTTGTACAAGATGGCTTGACAGCTCATTCTCCACATGGGAAAAGGGATGGTAAGTGGAGGACTGCCTCAGACATGAACTCTCGTGCCCACGATTTGATAACTGCTCCTTGGCGGAGAGACCCTGTGGGAACACAGAGGAAGGGGATGCAGGCTATCCACATTAGACCTGATACGCAGTGGTCAGATGGTATGGGAGGAAGACCCCACCTGTCAGAGGTCTGGGGGGCAGGGAGAGAGAAGAAAAGTGAGGGAGAGTGGGAACAGGAAGATAAGAGCTAGGGGAGTACAATCAGGAAGTAATGGGAATAAATTATAATAAATAAATAGATATATAGATAAAGATTCTATCTATCAACCAAAAAATGTGGTTTTCTTTAGCAGAAACCAAGAAATATAATGAGCCCAAGATTGTTCATTTATCAAGTTGGAAGTCCTAAATTTCTCAGCTTACTACAGGAGTTCTAGTACACACTTCCTGTTTTCTAGATGAACTAGCCTTACAGAAGTTCTTATAGACAACTGAATTATGTTTGAAGAACCTCAGGTGAATTCTTGCCTCTGGAATGAACCAATTAAATTTAATGTCAATGGAGTGATAAGGCCAGGAATTATACTGTAATCTAACAAATGTGTGTTGGAAATTGTATTAGAAAATCTTTATCTGTGTGTTTATTTTTCTTTAACAACTATATCACATGCTCAGCAATATATTGGGCAGTAGACTGAAATAGAATAAGTATCATGGTTGATAAACTGTGGGATTTGATATCAGGTTCAGCTAGGTTTAAACTGCAGTTTTTCCGACATAGTATCTCCTTATCTTAAGTAGGCATCTTAATTTGATTTAAACTCTTATGAGTTTATTCTTATCCTTGAATCACATTTTAGAATTTCCGAGATGACTTTGGCAATATGTTTGAAATTCTTATTTAATTTTTCTATTGTTTGAGAGTGTCACACCTGCTTATGTACTTTTATAAAGCCCACTTCTTCTCCTTTTCTACCCTACCCCAACTTCTATATCTCATCCTAATGTTCATTTTTTTTTCTAAACCCACTGAGTTCACATGGTGCTGCCTGAATACACACAGAATATTCTCCAGAACATTTATAGCCTCTCAGGAGATGCATCTCTGAAGAAATCTGAATCTTCCCCCTCCAGCAGTCATTAACAATAGTTCCTTCTGCAGGGCTAAAACTCAATGTGCCCCTCCATCACCATCCTTTGCTTTGGCTGGCTTGATCTTACACAGGTCTTGTTTTTGTAGTTTCAACTATTGTGACTTTATGTCTGCAATGTTGTTATCGGGTCTGCAAACTAATGTTTTCTTGCAGACATCCACCGCATGTGACTCTTCAGTTTTTATGCCTCTTCCCTCTTGATGATCTCTGAGCCTTGTGTATAGGCTATGTGATATAGCCATCACATTTAGTGACAGACCCTCCACAGTCTCTAATTTTCTATACCTTGTTTCACATTCTCCAACAAGTATTTGTTAGCCTGATTATAAGTACTAAATTTCAAGCTTTTTGTAATTTTCAGATACTCATTTCCACTCCCCGTTTGTTAAAAAGATAAACAAAGAGCTAAATATTACTATATAATAAGAAAGCCTTTAAAGGCATTATTTAATTTAACATTTTCCATGTTAACTGGGACTTTGTTAACATGAAGCACCAAGTAAACGGTTTCTGCTGAGACAATAGCAGCTATGTTAAAGTCATTTAGCACAAATTCAATTTCCTATAAGACATAATTCAAAGACTGCCATTCATACAAGTAGTCAAGAGTCCCAAAGCTTCTCAAAATGGATCATTTGATCATGTGATAACGTTTTATTTTTCTTCTTCAGAAAGTTCGCTCAAATAAAATTTACATGATTTGATCAATTGTGGATTTATTTACTTTATGTCATTACATATTTAATGAGGGCTGAGAGCTACATCCATCTATGAATATGGGTATATATCTTTAGAATGAAACTGGGATTTATATTGGTTTTGGAACGTGGAAGTGGCAGGTTCTCTTCGAGATCCCATAACCTTGCCTATCACATGTAATTGACTATGTTGTACTACTAGGCATGACTTCTTTCCTATTAAACATGCCTTAAGTCCAAGTAGACAATTAAATGGCTATCAGCTATCCCAAGATACACTGGTGCCCAACCCCAGTTGATACATTTACAATACAACCCTACATCTAAGGCTCAGTGAACATGATAAAGAGTGAGTGGAAAGTTTGTAAGAGCTAGGGGCCTAGGTTGTCTGTTGGCAGATGATACTGTTGATATTCTAACATGAATGGGGGAAATCTCACAGGGCTCCACCCTTAGAAGAAAAGTAACAAGCCATTGATGGCTGTTGCAGAAGGAATCAGTACTTTCCACGAATAATACTCATAAGTAAATATGGATAGTCTTTATAGCTAGAGCCTGCTATAGTTATTCAAGCTAGTTAATCTTAATGTTGCTTCTGCTTCATGTACTTTTTCTTTTGAAGACCATGGTTATGATTTTTGCTCACATTTACTCCTGCACTCAGTACTTCCTGTAGCATCCTCTGCTTCTTTGTATGGCCCATCATGCCATGAACATCTTTCTTCTGATCTGTAAGTATAATAAATGATCTCTTGACTTATGTTGGGCTTGCCATGCCTAAGTAATGATAAGCTTCTTGTTAAAATATGATAAATAAATCTCTTATGTTCAGGTTGGATTTTCAGTCCCTACTGGAATTGTAGTCAATATTCCATTTATGTCTCTGCCTTTTCATTTTACTGTCTAACCATTCATCTTTAATGAGTGGATGAATGGATAGAATATGACAATTTAATGCCAGTTTGGGGATATATTTAATACATCGCTGGAATATGCTTCTTATACTTTATTTTGAGTATTAAAATTATGCATAAGATAACATTTAACTTTAATCTAATTAAGATAACGTTAGAGTTATAACTTTTTTCTATTTTATTCTTTTTTGTGTTTAGTTACTTTTTCCTTTTTTGCATTTTTATTAATTATTCAGATTATAACTCAATTGTTATCCCATCACTTGTATCCTGCTTCCCTCCCACTTTCACCCTATTCCCTTCTCCTAGGTCTATGACCGAAAGGGAACTCCTTCCCCTCTATAGGGTCATGGGTTATCAAGTCTCATCTTGGTAGTCTGCTTATTCTTTCTTTGAGTGCCCTCAGGTCTTCCCACCCAGAGAACGTGGTCAAATATGGGGCACCAGAGTTCACGTCAGAGTCAGTCACTTATAGCAGTTTATTTGAATTTTATGAAAAATGTTCTCTAGCTGAGACCTCTAGTAGCAGGGGTCATTGAGATGAAAAAGACAGGACTCCTAGTAGAGGAAGTGAAACACCAACCCACCCACAAAAACTTTAACCCACCTACAGTTTACTTGCCTACAAGATGCACAGGTATAAAGATAGAATAGAGATGGAGAGAATGTCCAACCAATACCTGGCCCAACCTGAGAACCACATCATGAGAGAGCCAACCCCTGACTCTATTAACAACACTCTGCTATGCTTGCAGTTAGGAGCCTAGCATAGGTGTCCTCCGAGAGGCTCCATCTGCCAATTGATCAAAAGAGATGCTAAGTTTCCCAATCAAACATTGGGCAGAGCACAGAAAGCCTTGTGGAAGAGTGAGGGAAAGGATAGAAGGGTACGGAGGAAGCACAAGGTCCACAAGCAGACCTACAGAGCCAAGTAATCTGGGCCCAGTGAGCCTTGCAGAGACTGAAGCACCAACCAAGGACCATGCATGGACTAGACTTAAGCTGATGGGCAACTTAGTCTTCATGTGGGTCCCATAGTATGGGGATCAGGGGCTGTCTCTCACATGGACTCTGTTGCCTGCTTTTCTATTACTTCTTCCTGGTGGGGTTGCCTTGCCAGGCCACCATAGAAAAGAATGAGCCCAGTCCTGATTTGACTCTTGCACTGGGGTGGGTTAATGGGGGAGGTCCTATTTCTGAGGACATGGGAAGGAGGGATATGGGGAAGAGGGAGGCATGGTGTGACTGTAAGGAGGGATGTAAAGTGGATAACTAACTAACTAAATAATAATAAATAAATAAAAGAAAATGTCTCCGTTTCTTAGTTGGTAACTTATTTTCCTTTTTTATAGTTTGATTGTTTCCTTGTTTGACAAAACGTTTGGTAGAGAATAAAATGTATTTCATGCTGATATATAATTACAAGTACTGCTTGCTATGATTGTACCTAAATATAATTAAATAGAGCTTCAACAGTCTTGTGATCTGACATAGTTGTGGGTGATTTGCATGTAAGATTATTCTAGGAGATGACAAGAGGCAAGGGCAGTCTATTTTGGACGTTTGAGCTGGCAACACTCACTTCTCTGCTGGTCACACCTGCCATATGTTGGCTCCTCTTTCCTTCCAACTGTTTTCCTCCCTAAGAATGACTTCAAGGCAGGAGACATCACTTCCCACTTCTGGATTTTAGAAGTGTTAGCATTTGCATAGCAAGCAATTTGCATTTGGCTGGAAGAACTCAATGTGTGTTTTGATCCCAGTGCCTTTTCTTAGGGTAGTTGAAATATTCATCAGTAAAGCCACTTCATCCCAGTGCCAAAAAGCAAAATTCTTTTTACTTTGAAATCTATCACTGAAGTATTCAGGTCCTAAGAAAGACTAGCATGGTTGGAGAGGGATACTGGGTTCTTTGGGAAGTTGAAATAAGATTTTCAAGGCTGGACTGTAGACAAAGATGTGAATTCTGCCGCATATACTAACACAATAAATTTATATGTGATGGGCGATATTCAGAATGGGGCAAGGCAGACAGAAACAACAACAGTGGTATATTAAAGTAGCTTTTGTTGCTGATGATGCTTTTGAATTTAAGCATTGCCAAAACTTGACTTTCTCCCAAGCTAGAAAGAAGCACTTTAGATGTAAACTAAGACATTTAATAGGTTCTTTAAAATATTTTTTAAAATCTTTTTCAGTTTAACTCTCACTTTCCCATTTTGTTTGCTACATATGACTAAGTAAGTATAAAGCAAACTCCTTAAAGCCTTAGTTCTTGTAAATAAGAAAAAAATTATTGGAAGCCAAAATAGCTGAAAAAACCCAAGTCACAGTTTTTCACTTATAATGTTGAAATTATGATTTAGTGATATCAAGAGCCACTAAACTGACTATTTTGGGCCTTCCTACAAAAAGAGTGTTTCAAGGGAACTGCACACTTCATGTTCCTCTTATTTGTGTCTTAGAACAATGCCTTTAGGTGAAACATGTCCAGCATCTCAGATAACAGTGAGTAACAATACATGGTGGGATTAATTATCTTGGAATTTAACAAATATGCTTATGAGATTCCAGGTATGAGTTGACATGTCTTAGCTTCCCAATAATTTTAATTATCTGAAATGAAAGACAGAGAAGAAAGGGAGTCCAAATTGGGAGAAAAGATTCTCTAAAAGCAAAAGAAGAAGGAGAAGAAGAAGAAGAAGAAGAAGAAGAAGAAGAAGAAGAAGAAGAAGAAGAAGAAGAAAAGGGTGCTCTAGGAGATACAAATGCAATGTGTTATGAATGCAGTGACTATAACCTCATTCTTTAGCCATATAAAGGGAGCTGTCTACAACATTTGCTTATCGCTTACCAAGGTTTTTTTTGGCAGTAGTAGGAAGGAGGAGAGGAATTAAACTTAAAAATGAAATGTAAACTATATATGACAAACTTGAGCACAGCAAAATTTAACAGGTATGTGGTTAGCAATCAGTCCTTTGACTAAGATGATCTCATAGTTCTGGACTATTCTATAATCTCCTTTCCAAGACATCTATATTATCTGTACTTTGTTTTTTGGATGAAAATTATATATGTATATATACACACACACATACATCTTTAAGAGACAATGAGTTCAGCTAAATAAACATTTTCTAGACTTTTTCAAAGCACACTTGGCCATGTAGCAAGGTCCTAGGCAATGAGATCTCAAGAATACTGGTTTGCACTGATCCTTTTCTGTTTGATATTGGTTGGATTTTACATTTAATGGCTGGTTAGAGTCTTTGTGCATTAAGGAGCAATCTAGATTATATAAGTCACATAAACATAAGCAGAAATATCTAAGAGCCTGTAGATATTTCAATATGAAATATTCTTCCATTGGTTCATGTATTAAATATTTGGACTCTAGCTACCAGTACTGCTTTGTAGTATTCTGGAAGCTTTAGGGGAGTCTTAGCTAGAGGAACCTTGTTGCTAATTTTTCCTTGAGCTTTCTGGTTCTGCTGTTGGGTGTGGTCCTGTATCACTAGCACTATGAAAGGCGATTCAAGAAGATGTCAAAGAACTCCAAACCAGGCCAGCATATATAGTTTAGTCCTATCCTGAAAAATTAAAAGTGGCTAAAAAGGCATTTTTTTTTTACAATCAAGATGTGAGAGCTGATATCTTGTCCACCATATGACCTGATGATTTGCTCAACCATCTCTCTCCCTCTGTTTACTCATTTGCAAAGGAGAAATAGATGAGAACTATGCAGAACACACAGAATAGCATCTGAAACACAGTAAATGCTCAGTACCTACTCTATGTTGGCTCATCATAAATATTCAGTAAATCATAAAAATTACTGCTGAGTAACTATAGTAATTCTTTGTGGACATCAATAATATATTGGTACAGTTAATATCATCTAAAATAATTTATTAATATGAAAATTGTTAAGTAATGAAAGAAAAAAGAATATGGACATTTTCATTTAAAAAATAATTTTGGAAAGCCAGAGAAATGGACTGAGGTCACATTTAAAAAGCACATCTATTTTTTTTTTCATTTTTCTTTCCCCCACAGACACCTGTTCAGATTGCTTTATATAAAGATTGAGGATAAACTATGTTGAAACCAGTTAAAGAGGTAGAAAATGAAGAAATGAACAAAATTTATAAATTAGAGAACAAGAAAATTTATACATTTAATTTGAGCTCTGTTTGCAGAAATTTTGACATTGATAAATAGGTACAGTGGAAAGAAAGGCATTCTTAATTTTAGTATTGCCTCTAGAATAATGATTTCAATATTTTGTTATTCTCTCTGGATCAGAACCAACTTTTCTGAAATGGCAAGGTTTGTGAGCTTTGCCTTTCTATCCTATATTCTATGACCTCAGCCCCTGGGGATCATGTAGGTTTGTTTCAGAGAGTAAGTTCCTACCTACCTTAAAACTATACAGTAATATAGGGCCTTGCTTATCACACTAAAAGGCATAGGCAGCAACTGTGCTTCTTAAGAAAAAATATCATCAAATGTATGTCATTGTCCTTTCTGGTAAGGTCACTTGCAATTTATATTAAACAAGGAAAAATGTTCTCAAAAAATAGTGTATTGACCTACTTTTAGTAAACCCAGCTGTTGGGGTACACTGTGTGAATATGTGTCTCTGAATACTCAGCTGTTAATTCTGTCCCTGCAGAGAGCTATGGCCCAGCACCACTCTCATATTTTGTAAATATTTGTTACTTCCTCACCTGCCTAAGGTGATCTAGAATTGTATCTGACTGGCCTTAGTAAGGAGATGATGGCCAAGGGTTGGGCAGGAGGGGAAAGCAGCTATTGCAGGGAGAGAAAGGACAATGAAAGAATTATCAGGTGCAGAAGATTTGCCAGCAGGACACAGAAGTAGCTGGACGTTGAAAGGAGCAAAGATGTAAAAAACTAGCCAGGAGGTGAGCCATGGACTAGAATAGTTGGGAAAAGTTAGATGAGGTAGCCTAGAGTCTGCCCAGCTCTTTTAAAAAAATAATTTATTCACATTACATCTCGATTGTTATCTCCTTGCTCTGATCTTCCTATTCCCACACTCCTTCCCTCTTCTGCCAGTTCCCCTCCCTTAGATCTCCTGTTAGGGGTGGGGGCATCCGTCCTACCCCAACTGTCTGGCAACAGCCTGTTAGGTCTCATCAGGATAGCCTGCATCCCCTTCTTCTGTGTGCCCACTAGGCCTTCTTACCAAGGGGCAGTGACCAAATCCTGGGTGCCAGAGTGCACCTAGACATTTCAGCAGCAATTCCTCCCATCCCCTTACATGGAGAATCGGCAGTCCCTTGGTTACATCTGAACAGCGCGTCTTGGTTCTCCGCATGCATTGTCCTTGGTTGTTGTATCAGTTTGTGCAACCCCCACGCCCCAACCCTGTGTCCAGATCCTCAGGCCTTGATGGTCTCTCTGTGGAGCTCCTGCTCCCTCCTGGACCTTCCATCCCCCCACTCTTCCCTACAAGTTTCAGCACTCCACACAGAGTCCAGCTTCCAATCCCAGTATCTGTCCCAATCTCCCACTGGATGGAGTGTCTCAGAGGAGACATATTTTGGGCTAATATTTATTTATACGTGAGTATACACTATGTGTGTCTTTCTGGGCCTGGATTACCTCACTTAGGATGATCTTTTCTAGTTCCATCCATTTGCAGGTAAATTCCAAGATTTCCTTGTTGTTAAGTAATTGAATAGTATTCCATTGTGTAAACGTTTCTTTATCCATTCTTCAGTTGAGGGACATCTAGACTGTTGTTACAAATAGCTATTACAATAAAGCTGATATGAACATAGTTAAGCAAATACCCTTGTTTTATGGTGGAGCATCTTTCAGGTATATGCCCAGGTATTGCTGGGTCTTGAGGTAAAGATGTTCCCAAATTTCTGAGACAGCACCAGATTGACTTCCAAACTGGTTATAAAAGTTTGCACTATCACTAGCAAGACAGGAGCGTTCCCCTTTCTCGACATCCTTTACAGGAAGTGCTGTTACTTGAGTTTTTGATCTTAGCCATTTTGATAGGTATAAGAAGGAATCTCAGAGTCATTTTGACCTGCATTTCCCTAATCACTAGGGACACTGATCATTTCTTTATGTGGTTCTCAGCCATTTGATATTCCTTTGTTGAGAACTCCGTTTAGCTCTGTACCCAATTTTTTAATTGGGTTATTTGGATTGGTGGTGTTTAATTTCTTGAATTATTTATATATTTTAGATATTAGCCCTTTTTCAGATATATAGTTGATAAAGATCTTTTCCCAGTCTATAGGCTGATGTTTTGATCTGTTGACAGTGACCTTTGCCTTACAGAAGCTTTTCAATTTCATGAGGTCCCATTTATTTATGGTTCATCCTACATCCTAAGCTTTGGGTGCTCTGTTCAGGAAGTTGTCTCCTTTGGCAGTAAATTTTAGGCTTTTCCTCACATTTTCTTCTAAAAAATGTAGTGTGTCTGGATTTATGTTGAGGTCTTTAATACATTTAGACTTTAGTTTTGTACAGGGTGATAAATATGGATCTATTTTCATTTTTCCTCATGTAGACATCCAGTGAGACTAATACTATTTGTTGAAGATGCTTGGTTTTTTTCTATTGTATGATTTTTGCTTCTTTGTCAAAAATCAAATGTCTTTAGCTGTGTGGATTTATTTCTAGGTCCTTAATTTTATTCCACTGATCCACCAGTGGATCAGTGCCATGTGGTTTTTATTACTGTTGCTCTATAGTACAACTTGAGATCAGGATGGATATTCCTCTGGGAGATCTGTTATTGTACATTATTTTAGCTATCCTGGGTTTTTTGTTTTTCCATATGAAGTTGAGAATTGGTCTTTCAAGGTCCATAATAATTTGTGTAAGTATTTTGATAAGGGTTGTATTGAATCTGTACATTACTGTTGGTAAGATGTCCATTTTTACTATGTTGATTCTCCAAATCCATTAGCATGGATTTTATTTTCCACTATCTTCTTCAATTTCCTTCAGAGACTTGGAGCTTTTTTTCACATAAGTCTTTCACTTGCATCATTAGAGTTACACCAAGATGCTTTATATTATTTGTGGCTATTGTGAAGGGAGTGGTTTCCCTGACTTCTTTCTCAGCCCACTTGTCATTTGTATACAGAAGGGCTACTGACTTTTTTGAGTTGATTTTATATCCAAGCACTTTGCTGAAGGTACCTATCAGTTGCAGGAGTTCCTTGGTAGAATTTATTGGGTTAGTTACGTATACTATCATGTCCTCTGTGAATAGTGATACTTTGACTTCTTCCTTTCCAATTTGTATCCCCTTCATCTCCTTTAGTTGTCTTATTGCCCTAGCTAGGACTTCAAGTGCTATATTGAAGAGATACAGAGAGAGTAAACAGCTTTGTCATGTCCCTGATTTCAGTGGCATTGATTTAAGTTTCTGTTTAGTTTGATGTTGGCTATAAGCTTGCTGTATGCCATCTTTACTAGGTTTAGGTATGTGCTTTGTATCCCTGATCTCTCTACCTCTTTTAACCAGAATGGATGTTGGATTTTATCAAATGCTTTTTTGGCATCTTAGGAGATGATCATATGGGTTTTTTTTCTTCAGTTTTTTTTATATGGTTGATTACATTGATGGATTTTTGTATGTTGAATCACCCTGCATGCCTGGGATGAAGCTTACTTGGTCATGGTGGATGAGATATTTTATTTGTTCTTGGATTTTGTTTATGAGTATTTTATGAGTATTTTTGCATCAATGTTCATAGAGGAAATTGGTCCAAAATTCTCTCTTTTTCTTGAGTCTTTGTGTGGCTTAGGTATTAAGTTGACTGTGGCTTTATGGAATGAGTTTGGCAGGGATCCTTCTGTTTCTGTGTTGTGGAACAGTTTGAGTACTTTTGGTATTAGTTCTTCTTTGACATTCTGGTGGTATTCTGCACTGAATCCATCAGGTCTGGGGCTTTTTTTTTTCATTGGGAGACTTTTGATGACTGCTTCTATTTCCTTAGGGGATATAGGACTATTTAATTTCTTTGCCTATTTATTGATTCAAGTTAGTTAAGTGGAACTTATCATGAAAATGGTCCATATTATTTAGATTTTCAAATTTTTGTACCATATAGACTTTAGAAGCAAGACTTAATGATTCTTTGTATTTCCTTGGTATCTGTTGTTATGTCTCCCTTTTCATTTCTGATTTTGTTGATTTGGATACCTTCTCTTTACCTTTTAGTTGGTTTGGCTAAAGGTTTGTCTATCTTGTTGATTTTCTCAAAGAACCAAATTTTGGTTTCCTCGATTCTTTAAATTGTTTTTTTTTCTTGTTGTTGTTTCTAATTTTTATTTCAGCCCTGAGTTTGATTATTTCCAATAACTTGCTCCTCTTGGGTGTGTTGGCTTCTTTTTTTCCCCTAGGCTTTTTAGCTGTTCCATTAAGTGACTTGTATGCAATATCTCCAATTTCTTTATGAAGACACTCAGTGCTATGAACTTTCCTCTTAATACTGCTTTCATTGTGCCCCAAAAGTTTGGGTATATTGTGCCTTCATTTTTACTGAATTATAGGAAGTCTTTAATTTCTTTATTTCATCTATGACTCAGTTGTCATTGAGTAGAACATTGTTTAGTTTCCACGAGTTTGCAGGGTTTTTGTTAATTTTATTGTTGTTGAAGCTCTGCTTTATACAATGGTAGTTTGAAAGGATGCAGGGGATTATTTCATTTTTTTTCTATTTTTTGAGGCTGGCTTGTGATGGATTATATGGTCAATTTTTGAGAAAGTTTCATGTGATCCTAAGAAGCTATATTCTTTTGTGTTTAGATGAAAAGTTCTGTGGATGTCTGTTAGATCCATTTGATTCATGACCTCTGTTAGCTTCATTATTTCTCTATTTAGTTCTGCCTCGATGATCTATCCACTGATGAGAGTGGGATGTTGAGGTCTCCCACTATTAATATATTGGGATCAATATGTTATTTAAGCTTTAAAACTGTTTCTTTTAGGAATGTAGGTGCCCTTGTATTTGGGACATACATATTCAGGAATGTGATGTCCTGTTGGTGGATTTTTCCTTTGATGAGAACAAAGTGTCTTTTCCCATCTTTCTTGGTTAATTTTAATTGAAAGTCTATGTTCTTAGAGATTAGAATGGCTACTAAACCTTGTTTCTTGGGTCTGTTTGTTTGATAAATCTTTTTCCATCCCTTTACTCTCAGGTAATGTCAATCTTTTTTGCCGAGGTATGTTTCTTGAATACAGTAGAATGTTGGATCTTGTTTCTGCAGCCATTATGTTAGTCTGTGTATTTTTTTTATTGGGGAATTGAGGTCATTGATGATGAGAGATATAAGTAACCAATGCTTGTTGCATCCTTTTATTGTGGAGTTGGTGGTGATTGTGTGTGGCTGTGCCTGTTTTGGTTTTGCTGTTGTGAGATTATCTATATACTGTGTTTTCTTGAGTGTAGTTGACTTATTGTGTTGGGATTTTCCTTCTAATATTTTCTGTAGAGCTAAGTTGGTGCATACAATATTGTTTAAATTTGATTTTTGTCATGGACTATATTGATTTCTCCATCTATGGTGATTGAAAGTTTTGCTGGATATAGTAGTCTTGGTAGTCATCTTTGGTCTCTTAGTGTCTGCATGACATCAACTCGGGATCTTCTGGCTTTCATGATCTCTATTGAAATGTCAAATGTAATTTTGATCGATCTGCCTTTACATGTTACTTGACCATTTTTCCTTGCTGCTTTTAATATCCTTTCTTTGTTCTGTTGATTTAATGTTTTGATTATTATGTGGTGGGAAGAATTTCTTTTCTGGTCTAATCTATAGTCTATTTGGAGTTCTGTAGGCTTCTTGTATGTATGTTCAAGAGTATCTCATTCTTTAGATTGGGCAAATTTTCTTTTATCATTTTCTAGAAAATATTTTCTGGTCCTTGGAATCTGGCATCTTCTTTTTCATCTATTCCTGTAATCCTGAGGTTATGTCTTTTCATGATGTCCTTGATTTCTTGGATATTTGGGTCATGAATTTTTCTGTTTTAATATTTACTTTGAGAGATGTATCAATTTCTTCTATTGTATCTTTAGCTGCTGAGATTCTCTCTTCCATTCTTGAATCCTGTTGGTGATACTTATCTCTGTGATTCCTGGGGTTTCTCAGTTTGTGTTTTCTTAATTGATTCTAATTCGATTTTCATGTCTTGAACAGCTTTACTCATTTCGTTTGCCTGTCTGATTGTGGTTTCCTGTTTCTCCTCGATGACTTCTACTCCTTAATTTGTATTTTCTTGTAATTCTTTTAAGGATCTATCCATTGTCTCTTTATGACTCTCAAATAACTGTATAAGCATAACTTTAAGGTCATTTATTTGAGATTCAGCTGAAGTACTGTGTCCATTGTTGTTTGGGATTTCTGGTGGAGCCATGCTGTCCTGGTGTTTGTTGGTTGTGTCCTTACCATTTCCTTTAGCCATATGCTAAAAGGGCTCAGGTTTTCTAAGCTGGCAGTTGAGGGGGCGAGTCCCTTCAGAAGGCAGCTGCTTTGTTTACTGGCTTGGCAGATACTGTCCTGGAGCTAGATTCCTCTGAGCTCTGCCACCTAGGATCTCAGATTCAGCAAAGTTCCTCTGACTACTTGGTCTCCTCAGAAAGATCAACAGCAGAGTAAGAACAGTGTCTGGGAGGCCAGAATGCTATACCTGGGACGCAGATGCTTATCTTGATGTTGCCACGTACGGCTGTGCCAATGCTCTGTTCCCTAGGGGGCCTGCACTCACTCCAGTATTTTGAAAGAGTGCTGAGTGTTTGAAGTCTGTGACTCCCAAGCCCAGGGTGTGTCCAGTCACTATGGGAGTAGGGTAGTGGCAGCTAATTCTGATCTTCCCCAACTGTTCAATCTGAGAGGTCCTCAAGTCTGTGTTTTAGATCAGCAGCCTGTGTTCACTCACCAGTTTCGCTGTGCCAATCTTCTGTTCCTCAGGAGCCTATACTTACTCCAATATTTGGAGTGAAGGGTGCTCAAGGTTTGTGCCTCCTGAACACAGGGGATGTCCAGCAATGATGGGGGTGGAGGGGGCTGCTTCTGATCCTCCCCAACTGTTCAGTCTGTGAAGTCCACAAGTCTGAATTTTGGATCAGAAGCTCATCCACTCACTGAGTTTTGCTGTGCTGATCCTCAGTTCCCCAGGGAGCCTGCACTCGCCCCAGTATTTGGAGGCATGCAAGGTGCTCAAAGTTTGTGACTTCTGAACTGAGGCTTTTCCAGCGGTGACGGAGTGTTGGTGGCTGATGTTCCTGGGATTTTTCCTTCAGTCCATTTCCCAGTCTCTGCTCCTTTGACATGGTACATACTGCATACCACCATACTGGAATCTATCAGAGTCTGCCCAGCTTTAGTCATTAATAGAAATCTCCTGTCATTAGTTAACCACTAGTGGGGCCAAGAAGTCCCACTATACTTATCTAATAAGATAATGAGTTTGTCAGGTAGATATATATTTACCTGTTGACACACCCTGGAGCTTTTCTCAATGATCTACATAGCTAAAGAGATTTAAATAAAGATTTTTCCCAGGCAGAATCATTGGCATTACAACTAGAAAAATACATATAACTTCTGCTTTAAAGTTAGTTTATTTTTTGCTCTCTTGTAACAGCCAACTTAGCTTTTAAGATGCAGTGATTATTGCTTTATTTCTTATAGCAACAAGTCAAGCCCCAAAAATCATATACAGGGTTTTTTGTTTGATCTTTTAAATCATGGTGTAGATAAAAGAACCAATTATAAAAAGGGAAAGAAATTATTCTATTCAAGAGACTTTGCTCTAGAAGTAGGTATATTATAAGAAGGAAAAGATTTGCTTCAATCTAGATTTTTCTTGTTCCTAACAGGTTACCATTACCTCAAAAGGAAAACAAAATAAAGCCACAAGGTAAACTTTATATTAAGTCAAGGTTGTGAATCAAGTTGTGAATTTCTGTATTTGTTTCTGTGGACTCTAGAAGAAAGCTTCTCTGGTCATGGCTGAGCAAGACACTGATGTGTGAGGATAGCAGAATGCCATTAGCAATCATTTTAGTGCTACTTTTCATTAGCAGAGGAGTGGTGCATTGTTTACCCTTATACACGACCTGTCTAGTCTCTGGTCCTTGGTAACACAAACAGTGTCTAGCATGGATTCCATTTTATGAAGTGGGCCTAATAGCCAATCAGATTGTGGTTGATTATGCCCACAGCTTTTGTGCCGCTATTGTAGCAGCACACCATCGCAGATCAATGAGTTTATAGCTGGGTTAGTGTTCACTTGCTCCTCTGGTAGCTTGCAGAGTTCCTTCTAGTACCATGAACACTAAGTGCAGGCTCTAGGTAGGCAGTGCCTTCATTTCTCCACATGCAGTGAGTGACGTAAATGTTGTCTACAGGAGTAGAGTCTTATCATCTGTATGTGGAGAGCAACCAATAGCTTGGCTCCAATACGGGCTGTTTGGGGCCTTCCCTTGGGCTCTTCCCCCCCCCCCCTTGGGCTCTTTAACCAGCAACTCATAATGATCTCACAGGAAATCATTTTCTCACTGGATCTCACTGGAAAACCTTGTAGGTCTTTGTTTATATATTATGGTATGTAATTTTGTGTCTTAATGGGCTTTGAATGGGTGTGAATTTGTGTCTCTGTATCTATATGTCTTTCTTTTTCTTTGGCTCTTTTTCTCCATTCATTTATTTGTTTTCTCTTATTCTGGATTTTTTCTTCTTCTTATTTCTTCTTCTTCTTCTTCTTCTTCTTCTTCTTCTTCTTCTTCTTATTATTATTATTATTATTATTATTATTATTATTTATAAATGGCTTTTTTCTGATAAGAGAAAGAACAAAAAGAATATAGATTTGAGTAAGTGAGAAAGTGGGAAGGATCTGGGAAGAGTTGGAGGAGCGTAAACCATAATATGAATATACTACATGAGAAAAAAATTTTTCCGTGGGAGAAGTCTCAAATTCAATTCAGTGATATTTCACATGAAGTGCAAACTTTATCTAGTCTATCTGACAACACTGGCACGTGAGGGAGATGAGTTCTTTCTTTGCTTTGGAGTTATGCTTCTATAATAGCAGCTATTGGCTAGGCTCTTCTAAGTCTGATGGAAGTATTTTTGCCACATATTGACTTAGGCAGAAATAAATGCCATATCAAAAATGTATTTCTAGATCTTCACAATTCCAATGTACATTTTGGGAAGACCCTCCAAGTCATAAATAACGAATACTAGCAGATAAACCCTCAAATGATGTCTATGGATTTGCAATATTTACAAACCTACAAACCACTGATCAACATTTTTGTTACACAGGAGATATAATACAATTAAAACTTAGAATTTGAAGAGTTTAGGGGCTCCAAGCTTCTCCGGGTACTTACATACCTATGCTGTCTTATAAAAGTTCCCCTAAAATAGTGTTGATTGCATTCCATGTGACTGTAGTAGTCACAGTTTACTGTTTTTCCTTCTAAGCTACTGATACCCCATATGCAATCAGTTTTGCTGTACGGCTGACAAATGTCAGAGTCTTCACTCATACTGTTAACACTGTGTCTAAGGTAATTAAGTGAATGAGTCAGCCTCAAAAGTCGAAGAGGTCATATTGGAACCATTCCATGTGCCTCTGTGGCTCCAGAGTTTGATGGGCTATGACAATATTGCCCCTGCTATGAAATGCCCCACAGACAGAAAAAAAAAATCTACCAGCCAGAGGACTATATCAACTGTATGAAGAACTACAGAAAGCAACCCGAGCAGAGACTAAAGAGTGTAAGGCTATGAGAGTGAATGGCTCTGAAGAACATGGACTAGAGGGGTTCCGCAGGACCCAGGCACTGAAAGGCCCTGAGAAGTATTAGCTCTTACTGTGGAGGTACTTCAGCAGTGAGAGATGAGGACTCTTACTGTGGAGGTACTTCAGCAGTGAGAGATGAGGACTCTTACTGTGGAGGTACTTCAGCAGTGAGAGATGAGGATCCTGACATTCTAGGCTTGGAGTTGTAACACTAGCTGCCAGGTACTGGGCCACTTTCTTAAAGAGCACCACAGCTGCTTTACTTAAAATTAAGGGTCCAGAGATGCGGATACCAAGAGTCGCACTTTGCCTATTTGTAGTTCTTATCCACGTAGAGCAAATAACACCTAGACAATGATAATAGATTGCAATTTGCCCCAAATTTTCAAGGATTTCCGCCTGCTTCGTGAATAAGAGTAGTTCCAGAATGTTCTGAAGGTTAGTGTTAATTTACCACCGTCACAAATTGTAAGGCCTTTATTCATTGGTCTCATTTCTAAACTAAATTTATGTGCTAAACCTGGTAAAGAAAGATCACAAAGATACAAGCTAAGTCCCTGCTGAGATGCCCAACAAGGGAAGAATAATAGAAAGAATATTAGAATTATTAGAAATCTGCTACTTATAATAGCAAATCACCACATCAGGGTAGCTTTAGTTGAACCATCATGATAGCTGCAATAGGAATTCTATATTACCACGTAACCTGGATTGGAAAATTGTCATTAAGCATACCATGGGTCCATTTAGTGACATTATCATTTATAACTCTTCAAAAAAGAAAGTAATTTGAAGAATTATCTCAGATATGTAAATGTGATACCTGACAAATAAAAACAAAATATTAATGATGAGTTATATGCATATGTCTTAAAATTTCTACTTAACATTAGTATGTTAAGGAAAATTGATAGCTTTCTACTAACAGCCAATTAAGGAGAAGCTCACGTGTTATAGAAACAATTTTAATGCTACTTAATTTCTTCTACTGAGCAAATGGCAGGATAAAAGTTTCAGTGCACGGTGGACCCAGTGAACAACACAACAACAACAACAACAACAACTCATGGGAAGGAGGCTATTTGTAGACTGGGATTGTCATGGCATAACATGGAGGCTAAGTGCAGAGTAGAGATGTCAATGTGCCTGAGTATACAATGGGGCTCTCCAGGTAATAAAGTTGGGTGTACAATGGAGCTGCCATGGAAATGAGGTTGAACGTGGAGTGGGATTTTCTGTCTTTTGTTATTCCCAAATCAATTTTTGGTGGACCACATGACTGGTGGGCAAGTCTTGTTTTTTAATAAATCAAAAATCCTCTATGCTTTAAACACAGGTGGACTGCCATTTGTTTAGTATATCTCTATTTATTATATATTTCTAGTTGTTCAGCAATGGTGACTGCTCAGGACAAGAGAAAAAAAATCTCACTGTGTTCAAGTGAATTGAGGAAAAAGTTCAAATTCTCCTGAGTTTGCAATTAATTGGTTAAATAATTTACACTTACCACTGCTAATATTCCTGTTGTCTCAACTTTTTTTGTTGTTAAAAAGGTTGGTGGAAACAAAAAAGATTAAAAGCATTTAATAACATAATCACGACAAACAACTTTTTTTCCTCATCTTTCCTCTTTAGCCTCCCCTGTTCCTGATTCTCTCCTTCCTGTCCTGCTACCTCCTGTCTGTCCCTCTCTTGTCTTCTTCCATTCCCTTCTCCTATCCCTTTTTTATTTATTCCTTATTGGTACTTTTTCACTGGAGAACATTGACCAGAAGGCATGCGATTACAGGAAGTCTTCTGTGTGGGTTGTATATAGCCTCATTTTTTTACTCTTGTGTCAGATTATCTGTGCACAGCAATTTTCTGAATGTATTGATCCTTAGAAAAATATGGTAATGGGATTTTTTTTCCTGGATTCTGGATCTCTATATTATGGGTACCTTCCTATCAGTCAAATTGAGATTACCCTGACATTCTTCCTTATAATTCTCTTACAAACAATGGCTGTAGAGTGATAAATCTCAAGGTGTACATTATTGGAATAAGGTAATCAGAGAAATTAAGAAGTCTATCAAGTTTTAGAGGAGTGATGTGAACTAGAATATGGAACAATGTTCATTTACTATCTGATTAATAATTTTTGTGACAACAAAGTAACTTCTGGATGAGAAAGGTAAGTTTTAGAACTCTGACATGATTAGAAAAAGTTGAAAATCATTGAGTTTGTATGAATCATTAATTTCATCTTCCACAGGACAGTTTCCCTCGGGAATTGGTACTCATTCCTAATACCACTCCTGAGACGTGGTAACCACTCTTCTCTTGGAACACTGTTGTGCGGCATCTTACGCTTCGCAAGTCTTGCATCATTTACTCACTAATTCCTCAAATACTTATCAAGCCCGAGTAACAACTCAAATGCAAAACTATGAAGAACCAGGATATATAAAGAAGCCCAGGAATAAAACAACTACTCATACCGAGCTTGCCACTCTCTTTTCTAAAAAAGGCATTTGACCAAATATGTATGTTACAACATAGTGCGACTGAGTAATGGATTTCTTTTTAGGCAGAGGACTTATAAGCATTAAGGTAAATGCTAGCATGGGATTTGAAATAAGATTGACTTAATTTCCTAGTGGTAACCTTGGAGGAATGTCATACTTCTTTAAACCAGAGAATGAGCATCATCATCACCGTGTCTGCCTCCTGAGGTGAGAGTCAGAGCTAACCGAAGGAACACCTGGTAACACTCCGTTATAACAGTCCTTCATTCGGAATTATTAGTTTGAGTGAATTATAGTTTTCATGAGTTATAAATAAAAATGTACAGTTATTAAACATCTATTTATTTCATGTAGTATATGAAAAGTATTATATATATATATGTGTGTGTGTGTGTGTGTGTGTGTGTGTGTGTGTGTGTGTGTGTGTGTAGTTCAATCTAAATAGAGGTAAAATTTATACTGCCCTCCAAAGGATCCAGCATATCCTAAGATTTTTTTCCCCTAAGTTGAAAATGGATCATGATTTCAGGCATAATAAGTTATGCCTTTAACCCAAACACATGGGAGACAGAGGCAGGTGAATCTTTGTGAGTTTAAGGCCAGGTCTGGTCTACATAGTGAGTTCCAGGACAACCAGAGCTGTAGAGAGAGACTTTTTCTAGACACACACACACACACACACACACACACACACACACACACACACACACACACACAGGAAAAGAAAAAGAAACAAAGAAACAAAGGAAAGGAAAGAAAATGGAATATGTTGCATTTGGCTTCCTGGGTGACATGAATGAGCAAAGTGAAACATATTGAAGGTTCATTCATGTACCACAATTACTTCATAATAGAAAATAAAATGGTCATGTCCACAAATGAGTTTTGTAGCAGAGATTTTCTGCATGCCAGTGTAAGAACTAACATTCAAATGTATCCAGGCTATGATGAGACACTGCAAAGTGTTTCCCCTAAAACCAGGCTAGCTTCTCCTCTAAACCTACCTCTCCAGGTAAAACTTATTGCCAAAATATGGCAGTTTGCATGTATGTAGCATGAGTAGACTGCAGGGCTTCGGGCCTGGCTCGTGCTGACTGCGCTAAACAATTCCTACCTGTGCTTTTAGCATTAGACAAAACATCTGCTTGTTAATTTAAATTCCTACCCAGAGACTACATTCTCTACCTAATAAATATTAATTAGAGCTGGCCGGATTCAAAGCAAGAATCATCTGCGTATTTGCATTTTGGTTATTTGATTCATCATCCAGAGAAACAGGCCCTGATTCCGTGCATTGTTCTGTCACTCATAACTCTCCATTCAGTCATACAAGCATCTTTTCACTTGAATAAATATGCAGTCAATAGTTCCTGTCATGTACATATCCAGAACTGGGATTTTTTGTTGTTTGTTTGTTTGGTGGGTTTTTTGTTTGTTTCCAATTTTGTTGTTGTTGTTTTGTTTTGCGATACTGAACTACAGAGTCCTTCCTCAGGTAGCAATGCTCACTGTGTTACCAAAACAACAGAACTGATACTCATTTCCATGTATAATGAGATTCTGGGTTCTTTTTCTCAAGAGGAGGAGAAAACCAGATTAGGCAGCTAAGACAAAATCAGATCTCTAAAGTCTCTTTGAGCCTATTTTGCCTTCAGTTCAGGAGAAGTACTAATATCTGTTTAATATCCAGGGAGTGACTCATAAGACAACTGCAAGAAATATTTAACTCCTCATTTGTGTGATCACTCAACAAATAGCTATTAAGTGGTTTTGTGGGTACGCACTTTGCCAGGGTGTTGACATGCAGCAATATATAAAGGAGACACGAGCTCATCTCTCCTGCAGTGAAAACCTATGAAAGCCAGAAATTAAACTAAGAAATAAACACATAGGCATACCAACATTTTATTAATGACAGACCATATACATATATGACAGTGCAAGGTTGGAGTAGGCATTCCAATAGGCTGTGGGTATCTTAGTCATGCTATCACTTTATAATCAACTATGTTAACATGTGTTTGTGGTGGATTGGTGTAAAAAAAAAAAACGTACTGTGCTGACAGCCGAATAAAATATGACACACCTAATTATGTGTAGTACGTAAGAAATAATACTAATAACACTGTGTTACTGGTTGGTGCATTTGCTTTCATATACTTTTTATTGTTATTCTGGAGTGTACTCTAGTCAGACAAAAGCTGTTCCTGAATACAGTGACATGCTGTGTGAGCAGTATCCTCGTTCATCTCATGTTTATGTGTTTCTTGGTCTCATCATTTTTCCCTGTACTTTATATCACCTTGGGCTGTGTTGCTCAGAATGGCTGCTAAGTGTACAAAAGCCCCCTACTACTGTCTCAGTAGGATACAACACCACGTGATCGATCTGGATATGACATAGAAAATGATCAATGATGCCAAGGAGAGAGAATCAGTAATGGTTGCTGCTCTGCTCTCAGTCAGGTGTGTGCCATTCTACCATAACTTTGAACTTGTGACAGTCTCACGGCAATGAAATCTCCCGACAGTGCATGTCTCACACTATATTTCAGTTGTTAAGTACCACTTGACAATGTATATATTTAGTAAACATGTTGAAAGTAATAAAGAGGATGCTTGGATAGAGCTAACACACATCGGTTACAAAGGTTTCAGAAATGAAAGCAGGCATAAGAGTCATAGGATAAGGGCAGGTTGTGATTCTGTCAGTGTGTGTGTGTGTGTGTGTGTGTGTGTGTGTGTGTGTGTGTGTGTGTGTGTGTGCATGCTTATGCATATACACATAAAAGGATCATGCGGGAGTAACAAGGTAAAATATGAATGCATATTTGAAGCTGAAAGGAAAATTACTGACCTCTAGTATGCATTAGAGTTTGTCCTCTTCAACACTTTCATATTTACTTTTATTTTTTGTTTATAATAAAGCAGTTCCTAAGAAGCATTTTTTGCTAAATATGATGATTTAAAAGGAATGAGATCTTCCTACATTCATGATATTGGAGCTTTGATGCTCAGTCTGTGTCTTTGGTCTGTCTAAGAGATACGTCTCTGAGGCTAATGGGGCTGAATAAGTATTTCTTTGCGATGTAGCTTTGGCAGACATTTGCTTTATAATTCCCCACAGAAGCATGATTTTTGGCTTTTTATCAGGAGGGAGCATTGCTCCTTTTACTCCAAGGCCACTGACAATGTTCTCATGAGGTCAAAGCCACTGTAAATGGAACTCTTTCCTGAAACAACAAACCCCAGAGACTGAGCTTGTTTATACGTTAGATGTCTCATTACTGTCTTTCACTGAAAGCCTCCCATGCTCTTCTGTAGCAGCCAGCATCCCACTCTCCTTAAGAGCACATTTTAGCTGGAGGTACCCACTCCCTCTATGCACTTGCTCTATGATTATTTTCTAATCAGTAAATACCTATACATCCTGCAATCTTTCTCAATATTTTTATGACTAGATTTTTATTTATGGTTATAGTCTGTTGTCTGAAAATGACCACTCTTTTAGTATGTTACTCATTTTTATCAAAACTTCATTTCACACCAATGTAATAGATTTATGTGTTCTTTTATGCATAAGTTATTCCTTGTTGAATACACATTATATTTATACGTAATCCAATTCCCTTCTCTTAGGAAGTTCTCTGGAGATTTCCAGCTACCGATCAGTTGCCTTTGTAGGTGTAATGCTTAGATTCTGAACTTGACTTGGTTGTGACAATAGTGTATGTCAGTAAGAATTCTTTTTACATTTGCCCATAGTTATGGAATCTAAGAGTGTTGGATATGTTCCCAAGTTTGTTGAGCCCACGGACTACCTTGTGTAATGTAGGTGCTCAATGGTATTTGTCTTTATTGTATTTGTGTTTTTTAAAAATGTGCATCTTATCTTATATTCTTGGTAGAATTTATTACCACCTAATATGGAACAAACACCGTGAGACTTCAATTCAAGCAGACCTAGCTTGCTAAACACTGTTCTAGTCCTTAGTTCGGTTACCACAAGAATAAGATCTCATTGAATGTCTCTGAAAATACGGAGATCTAGGACTATCTGTGTTTCCATCTGAGTCCTGCAATCTCCATAAAGTGCCACCATGATGAAAGAACCGCTAACACTTTTGTAATGTCCAGTGGCAATGCTGTGTTGTCTGTAGCCCAGGGGGGCTGCGCGTTGAGTAGAGACAACTAGCATACTTATTTTAGGGTGGCTGTCTTTGCTATGACCCCTTTTATTTGTGATTCTTGCTTTGTGTCTATATTCTGGGATTACTTTTCTAGCATTTAACAGTTCCTTTTGGAATTTAAGGTAATGAGGGCTGTGCTCTGGGTCAGCAGCTGACAAGAATTGTTGATTGTTTAGAAAAAGAGTGAATACGGTAATATTTATCTTTTTGTAAAAAACTAAAATACAGCATGACATCACATTAATAAGCAGTACTTTAAAAATCTTTAGTTATTGGGCTGGAGAGGTGGCTCAGAGGTTAAGAGCACTGCCTGCTCTTCCAAAGGTCCTGAGTTCAATCTCCAGCAACCACACGGTGGCTCACAACCATCTAGAATGTGATCTGATACCCTCTTATGGCCTGCAGGTGTACCTGTAGGCAGAACACTGTATACATAATAATAAATAAATAAATCTTTTTAAAACCTTTAATTATTTGGTTACCATGTTCTAATTCAAAATCACTAATCATGAATCTCTTATTATCTTCTGAGCATTGAGATAAAGTTTAGAAAGTCTAAGGATAAATTGTGTATTTTGTTGTGTAATCCCAGTAGTTGAGCCAGAGTCAATCACATCTGACTTCAGCCAGCTCTGGGCGGGGCGTGGGGGGGGGTTGCTATGCTGCATTTGTCCCCAGTCATATTAACACACCTCCCTAGTAGCTCAGGGAGCTCCTCCATGACATGATGCTGACAGGACTGTAAAACTTGGCTGTGCTATAGAAAGAACATAATACTGATATTTCCCCGCGTCCCCTTATCTAGTAGTGACTCCATCTTTCTTCTGATCATGCTTGTTTGTGGCCAATTGGTGTTCATAAAGAACCACCGGCTTCGGAATGCAGTTATCTAAAATACCGTTCTGGTATTAAATAAAAATTCGTTTGGAATTGTATCATGTTATAACACGTGCTGCTTTACATGTGTATTGAATGAGCAAGTTAATGAAAACTTATAAATTACTATGATTGGAAATGGCAGAGAAGCATGCTTCAGTATGCTGACGTTTGGTGGGACTGTTTGGCACATTTTTCATTGTTTCTCCTTAAGTTGTTACTATTATCCAAAAATATGCACATAAGCCAAGAAATTAAAATATTTAAATAAAATCATAAAAATCTGAGAATATATGTCATGTGCAATCTGAGTCAAATAGAATCACAATGCCTGATTATTTAACTACTAAAATATTATGGTAAAAGTTATTTCTGTGAAAAAAAAACCACCATGACTATAAGTTTTCACTATGAATTTTGCTGTCTTCTGTTGTTTATGATAACATTTTGGCATAAGAGTATATGTCATGAAAGTGATTCCTTATAATGCTTGGTGAACATTTGGTGAAATGGAAAAATCAGACGCAGTTTATTAATTTGAATGTGTATGTGCGTGTGTGTGCACAGGCATATAGATGTGTGCATGTGTGAAGTACAGCATATGCATATGGCATATGTATGCATGTGTAGAACAGAGATCAACATTTGGTGACATCCTTGCTTTCCATGCGCATCACATGCACTTTTAGAGACCAACAGTAAGTTAATAGAAATGCAGTAAATGGAGATAAGTCTCTACAGTAGCAAACAAAAGCACTAGGAATATTAATTAGATTGGTTCTGTCTTCTTTATGTTTACTTGCTTGTTTGTTTATTGTATGTGTTTTGTATAGGTACATATGCATGCTAGCAAATGTGTGGAGGTCAGAGAAGAACATGTGGGAGCCCTTTCTTTCCTTCTACCATAAGGATGCCAGGGGTCAATCTCAGATCATCAAGTTTGTCAGCAAATTTCTTCACCCACTGAGCCATCTCACTGGCCCACGTAGTAAATTGTACACACACACACACACACACACACACACACACACACACACACACACACGAGAGAGAGAGAGAGAGAGAGAGAGAGAGAGAGAGAGAGAGAGAGAGAGAGAAGGATCCATATATTTATGTATTTATATTTGTATGTCTATATATGTATGTACATATATTGCATGTGACTTAAATTTTAAAATTAAAAATAACCATTCCTTTTCTGGAAAGAATGACAATAGTGGCTAACTGGTTAAATCATGCAGTGGCTTTCCATAATTACAAGAATTATAAAATTGTGTTTTCAAGCTTCAGAGTTTGACATAATTCCTTTCAGTTGCCAGAGGAAAGCAATGCATGGTTCTTCTCAGACATGTCCCTTCCCTCTATCCTCTCCATCTTAACTCATGTGGTATTTGGTTTAAGCCACCTCACTGAGGTAAAATTTATACACCATAAAATGGACTATTTTAAGTCTCCAATTCAGTGGGTTACAGTAAGTTTACTAGACACCATAAACCACTGCCATAATCACATTTAGACCTCTCTCAGCACTGCCCAGTATTTAGAGTTAATGTACACTTCAACCCAACACTTGATAACTATGGCTCTCTTTCCTATCTCAATGTGCCTATCTTTCCTGGTCACAGCACATAAACACAATCATACAACAGTTGGCATTTCATGTGTGGTTTCTTTCCTGACCATGTTTTCGAGGCTCTTCTATTTTATTGTGCAATTCAGGAAGTCATTGCTTTCTATTATTACATATGTCCATTTTATGTAAATAAAAATCTAATAATTGTTTGTAGAGAAGGAAGCATATCAGATTATTTGATTCATATGTCTATAGTTACCTATCCCTTCGTCTCAAAACCCCTAGGCATTTTCTTACCATCATTTAGAGTATACTGTTTCCATGAAGCCAGCAGATGTGCCAGAAATGCAGTGATTATGGTCCATGCGGCCTCTACCCAGACACCGTCATCATTGTCTTTTTTTAAAAACCTACTTTCCTTAGTTTGAGCAGGACCCCTGAGCCCAAATCTGCCTATCATAATGTTCTACTTGTAGGTTTCTAGGACCCTCTGGATCCTCCTACTTTGCCATTCTCCCATGCTTCTCTCATCTAGAGTCCCACTAGAATGTCCTCCCCTCTGTCTCAGTTTCCTGGTAAGTGAAGGCTTTCGTGGGACATGCCCCTTGGGCTAGTATGCAGATATAAGTGAGTATATACCATTTGAGTCTTTCTGCTTCTGGGTTAACTCACTCATTATGATCATTTCTAACTTAATCCATTTATCCACAAATTTCGGGAATTCCTTGTTTTTAATAGCTGAATAGTATTCCATAGTGTATATGTACCACAGTTTCTTTATCCATTCTTCTACTGAGGGACACTTAGGCTGTTTCCATGTTCTGGCTATTATGAATAAGGCTGCTATGAACATGGTTGTAAACCTTAAACCCCTACCCAGATGTAGACAATGGACAGAACACTCTCCACAGTAGAGTGGAGAGTGGGATATTACTTTCTCACATACTCTGGTGCCTCACCTTTGACCATGTCCCCTGGAGGGGGAGACCTGGTGGCACTCAGAGGAAGGACAGCAGGTTACCAAGAAGAGACTTGATACCCTATGAACATATACAGGGGGAGGTAATCCCCCTCAGGAACAGTCATAGGGGAGGGGAATAAGGGGAAAATGGGAGGGAGGGAAGAATGGGAGGATACAAGGGATGGGATAACCGTTGAGATGTAACAAGAATAAATTAATAAAGGAGAAAAAAACAAAACAAAACAAACAAACAAAAAAATAAAAACCTACTTTCCACTTATTTCCCTTCTTTTTTTAATCCAATCTTCCTATTGTCAGTTTTCCTTATCCACAGCTTTCTCAGTTACACTTATTACACGTACTTATATTTACAAAGCAAAGAGAAGTTGTTTAGATAAAACACAATGTCTTTGTCTAGTCTATTTGATAGAATACATTCCAGATATAGCTGGGGAATACTAATGGTGAAAAGGCAAAGTGAATGATAGCTCACAATCTCAAAAGCTCTATGTATTTAGGAAGAGAAAAAATAAGACAGTGAAGTAAAGTTAAGTTCTTCGGATAGTTACAACATTTGGCTTTGAATCCGAACAATCAGCAAACAATATTGGTGTGTGATTCCCTGGAGCCCTGAATGAATATGTCTTTTTAAGGATTAGTTTCTTTTTCACTGCATTTGGGTAATTACTCATGCTGCTATGAAAATTGGATAACAGCCCACAATGTATCCTGAAATGTAGAAGAATGTGAGGGAAATAAAGCAAGCAAACCCACAACACGAAGTCACGATCAATTCAGGCTCAATCAGGCTTCACAGGTGGAATCAGCCATTGAAAGGGCCCTTTCCTCAAGAGATTGAGGCAAGTGACACTTTTCTTTGTGCCCTTTCATGGCTTTTTATTTCGCACAATTACAGCATACAGCAAGTTTGAAAGCAAAGCTTCTGGAAATATGTAACAGGACATTGAAATGAGAAAAGGGAAAAAGGCAGAGAGACATTTTATCGAAGAGAATATTGTAGAGTGTAGCTTAAAATTGGACACTTGCCTTTGATGGGTCTGCTTTTAAAATAGGAAATTGATTTTCAGTTAACCAACTGAAAGGGAAGCACAGGGTGACACTTGTGCTCTTAATTCTGTTGGCAGTCCTTCCTTCCTCACCACTTTTCTTGGAAAGGCATGTGAATACTTTTCAAATAGAAAGTGCATAGGGCTTAGGCATGCTGTGCTCTGAGTGGTCCAGTCTAAATTTATTTATTCTTTGCCTTTGTTTTCTCCAAGACAGGAGAAAAGAAATGTATCAGTGAAGGTAGGATAAGGCTCAGAGGAAACTGTGTGCAAACACAGACAGTTCTTTGAAACTGGCAACATGTAAAGAGTGAACTACATTTTAGCATATAAAAAGTGACACATGTGAATTCATTTTGATAGGAGCTTAATTTATATTAGATTGCTAGGGATCTGTCATTTCTAATTATCTGTTAAAAATTATTTTGCTTTATGATCTAATTCCAGTGAGGAACTTTAAACAAACCATACCATGCTAAAAAGTAGTTTTTGCTTATTTTTATCCTGTTATTATGAGAACTCCCAATGTTCCCCCTACTATATGTTTTCCTGTACATGATATAGTGCCTGACACACAGTGGGTTGTCAGAATTTAGTTTGGATAGGTGATTGACCGAGTAATTTATTATAACAGATATTTTACTACAGAAGTATTTTGTTTATTAACCCATAAAGCTAAATAGAATGCAGCATTTGCTTCTGTCTCCCAAAATGTGACATTACATGTGCTAAATCAGCTTTCTACCTGTAAGGAAATATCAATAATGATCAGGTTATAAAATTTTGCCTCATGGATTTTAAAATTTCAGCCCATAAGTTGACTGGCTTCATTGCTTTTGGCTCATCCTGGGTCCTCATATCATAGCAGTGAGAGTGTGGCAGAGGACTGTGTTCATCTCCTGGCAACTGGGAAATAGATAAAGGGAGAGGATCAGTGAGATGACTTAGGGTCTAAAAGTGTGCATCCAAAACCTGACAATTTTATCTCATTCACTGGAATCCATGTAAACGAGGAACACGAAAATTGACAGCATCAAATTGTCCTCTGACCTCCACACACATGTGGTGATGTGAATACCTAAATATACACACAGTTATCACACACACACACACACACACACACGCACACATACACACACACACACACACACACATACACATATCATACACACACACACACACAAGTATTATACATATACAATAATAAATAATATTTGTAACTACTGGCACAAAGGAGTAAAGCTAAATTTTCAGCATTGTCTTTGATGGCATACTGCCATGACCCAACTTCCTTCAAGCAGACAGTACTAGCTCCTAAAGTTTTTCACTACATACTGATTGTAGTGTGGGCCAACCCCATAACATGTAGCTCCTTGAGGGGCGTTTGCATGTAAGGGGATGGAACTAGAAAAGATCAACCCGAGTGAGGTAACCCAGACCCAGAAAGACAAGCATGCTTTGTACTCACTTATAAGTAGATATTAGCCATAAAGTACAGGATAAAAATTCTACAATCCACAGACCCAAAGAAGCCAAGGAAGTGCCCAACGGAGGATGCTTGAATCTCACTCAGAACAGGAAAAAAATAGTCATCTGAAGTAGATGGAGGGAGGGAATAGGTGGGAGAGCGGATGTGGGATGGGGCGGGCAATGGGGCTGAGGATCAGGTGGGGTGACATGGGAAAGAAGACCAGGAGAGAGAATGGAAATCAGTAGGGTGAACCTCTGGGACAAGGGAGGCTCCCAGCAATCTATGGGGGTGACCCTAACTAGACTGCTAGCAACAGGGGAAGCTATTGAGCCTGCAGTTACAGGTGGAACATTCAGTAAATGGAGGGGGACATCACTCCACCCATAAAACCTTCTACCTACAAGACATATAGGGATAAAGATGGAACAGAGATTGAAGGAATGGCAAGCCGATGATTGGCCTAACATGAGACCTACCCCAATGCGAGAGAGCCAACCCCTGACACTGTTAATGAAACTCAGCTATGCTTGCAAACAGGAGCCTAGCATAACTGTCTTCTGAGAGGCTTCATCCAGCAGCTGGTGGTAACAGATACAGAGACCCATAGCCAAACAATAGACAGAGCTCTGGAGTTTTGTCAAAGAGTGGGAGGAAGGATTGAGGGAGCCGGAGGGGTCAAGAACATCACAATAAGACCTACAGAATCAACTAACCTGGGCCCATGGGGGCTCTCAGGGAACCACTAGCCAAAGGGCATGCACGGCCTAGATCTAGACCCCCCTAAACATCTGTTGCAGATGTGCACCTTAGTCATCAGGTGAGGTCCCTAACAATGGGAATAGAGGCTTTCTGCTGCTTCCTTTTGATCCCTTTCCCCTAGCTGGGCTGTCTTGTCTGGTCTCAATGGAAAGGGATGCACTTAGTCCTGCTTTCACATGAGGTGCCAGAGTGGGTTGGTACCCCTTGGGGGCCTCCTCTTCACTGAGGAAAATGAGAGGGCATGTGAGGCTGGGACTGGGAGTAAAGGAGACCCTTCTATCCTGAAGTTGCCCTTATACTTAGAAAAGAGTTAGCTTTTACATTCTTCCAAAGTAGAGTGTAGGATCTTTAGTCCTTATGAAAAATAATATTATAAAATGTATAGAAACATAGATGGAACTGGAAAATATTAGGTGATGTGACACAGGCTCATAAAGATAAGCACCACATGTTCTTTCCAATATGTAGATCCTAGACTTTGAGTTTTAACTACATGCATCTAGGTAGGTATAAGTGTGGGCTGAACCCAAGAATCTAGAAAGGGACCCATAAGATAAGAAAACAAAAGAGTTGTTAAGAGAGAAGTGTTGAGAGGATAAAATAACCATGTGTAATATGGAAACTTGAATACAGGAGACAGTACACAAAGGGGATGGGTGGAGACATGGAGATGCAGAAAGGAGAGATGGAAGGAATGTAAGAGTCTTATGTGGGAAATAACCACTATATATAGAGAGAACAAGAACATGGATCCACAGGAGATTCATGACAGCCTTTGCTAAGTCCCACTATGTCTTCAGTGTAGCTCATATCCATGTGTCCAGTCCCATTTCTACACAACTGGTCTTTGCTTCTTTTGCCTCCACTTAAGTTGACTCTAGTCTTCCTCAGGCCATTTCATTCTCTTTCTGGTCATCTGCTTCTAAGGTTATAGATGAAGTCAGGAACAGTATCTGTCAAACCTGCTATCATGTTGATCGTGAGTTTCAAGGGTTGGAAGGAATGTTGTAATTGGTATCATGATAAGAAGAATAAAATATACCCCTGCATAAAGATTATGGGCAAATAGGTAAACACAGAGAAATCACTACCTCCTAAGAGAAGACTCCAGTCATCGGCTTATTACATGGTGGTTCATGGATACTCATGATAATATGGCCGGAACAGTCCTTCAACAGAGAGAAGAGCCAAATATGTAGAATTTTTTTTTACCTTTGTAAAAAGTAATATATTCACTTACTAGTCTATTGCAAGCATTTTCCAGATCACAATACATAAGACCACTGGACACATTACTGTCAATGGACATTTTAGTATTTATTTAATTCCTCTCTACTTTAAAATAACATGTGTCTACTATGAATAAAGGAGAACATTAGGTTGAATAAGTTGTAAATTTGAATACTAATTAAATGAGTTATATCTTTGAAAAAATATGAAGAATTGGTCTTTTTCATAACCTGGACTTCGAAAGAAAGAATGACATGGTGTTCTAGTAATTGGCTGCTATTTTCCTTTTCTCTATTACACTTTTATATACTTATATTGAACTGGCTTTGCAATTTGTGTGTGTGTGTGTGTGTGTGTGTGTGTGTGTGTGTGTGTGTGTGTGTGTGTGTGTTGCCCCTTTCATTAAAAACACCATGACTAAGGTTTAAGTAAAGTAACTTCTGGCTACACTAGGCAAAGTTGAATTGACTTGCACAGCTTGGCTTCTTCAAGTCTTTGGATAATTAGCTATCAACAGCTAGTTCCTGGGGGTTGGGGCTATCAGGCTATTTTTAAAAGTTCTCATATGCCCAAAGAAAACACTATGGGGCCAAAGCCAGGCATTGCTTTCTACCATTTTGTGTTTCCCCAGGCTTTCAGAAATATACTCCAAACTTATCTTCTATAGAAATATTTCCTAAGGAGAACCCTGCTACCTATGGTTTTTGTGTATCTTGTATGTAACTAATCTAGGATCTTGTGTGTATCTATTGGGCATGTTTTCTTTCTTTTATATTGTTTATTGCTGTTCATTTAATTTTGCACCTCTCACTGCCCATCCTTACTGTAGTTGTTTTATTTATTACACTATTGTTAGATTGTATGTAGAGAGATTTGACTGAATAAAACTGATATTGGAACAGGGTCATTGGCTTCAAAATCGATCATATTTAAAAGATAGCTGCTCCTTTCCTTTCTATTACGTAACCTTAAATATTGGACAGACATGCATTGTATATGTGAGTGGGTATAGATTTTGCGGAAGATCCTTCCAGTAATTTATTGCAGCATATTTATATGTAAATTACAGGCTTTGTGATGTCACTCATATTTGAAATTTATACTTTGTTTCTTGCTCTCCATCTCGCCCCCATGCCTTGTACAGACCTTTTTTTCCATCAAATATAGAATACTAATTTTAAAACCCATTAAAATAAAAAGAAAGGCACATAATTACAATGGTAGACCTTACACCCTTCTCAAGCAATGCCTTAGCCTCTCAAAGCAAAAAACAAAACAAAACAAACAAAACAACAAACAAACAAAAACTCTTTTGAACACATTACTTACCAAGAAAGAATTTGAGAACAGGACAAGACCATTTCATAGCAGTGCTAAGAAGAGAGTGTTTCTAGAAATGAAGTGTGCTGATCTGACAACAAAGAAGAAAATCTTAGGAACCAGCATTATTTTAAAATTTTTATCTTTTGTTTGTTTTTAATGGTCATTTTTATTATTATTATTTCACATTCCAACTGTACTTTCTCCTCCCTCCCCTCCTCCCAGTGTCCCCCCCCACACTTTCCCTCTGCCCCTCTCCAATCTACTCCTCCTCTGTTTTGCTTTAGAAAAGGAAGGCCTCCTGTGGATATCAACAAAACATGGCATAGCAAGTTCCAGTAAGACTAGGTGCCTCGCCTGGTATTAAGGCTAGACAAAGCAACCCAGTATGACGAAAGATCCCCAAAGCAGGCAAAGGCATCAGAAATGACCCCTGCTCCCATTACTTAGGAATCCCAGAAGAAGACCAAGCTACGTAACTGTTATATATGCAGAGCACCTAGTTCAGTCTCATTCAGGCTCCCTGGTTGATGGTTTTGTCTCTGTAAGACCTTATGGGTCCAGTTTAGTTGATTCCGTGGGTTTCTTGTAGTGCCCTTGACCCCTCCAGATCTTACACTTCTTCTTCCCCTCCTCTTTAGGATTCTCAAGCTCTGCCTAATGTTTGGCTGTGGGTCTCTACATCTGTTTCCATCAGTTGCTAAATGAAGCCTCTCTGATGACAACTGTGATAGGCACCAACCTATGAATATAGCAGAATATAATGAATTCATTTCCTTGGCTTATTTTTTGCCAGTTGTGTTTGGTTCTTTCCCATGTCTATAAGCCATCCAGCTTCTCGGTCCTGGCCTTCCAGGCAGTGTCAACTGTGGGCTTCTTCTTTGGCATGGATATCAAGCTGGATCAGTCATTGGTTAGCCTACCATTTTTTGTGTCAACTTTACCCCAGCACATCTTATAGACAGGAAAAATTGTAGGGCAAAGGTGTTGTGGTTGGATTGGTGTTCCTGTCCCTCCACTGGAAGTCTTGCCTGCTTACAGGAGATGGCCGTTTCAGGCTCCATGTCCTGCATTGTTAGAGGTCCTACCTAGGATCATCCTTGTAGGTTCCTGGGACTTTCCACCGCACTGAGTT
Source organism: Acomys minous (assembly GCF_964271855.1). Taxonomy (NCBI): domain Eukaryota; kingdom Metazoa; phylum Chordata; class Mammalia; order Rodentia; family Muridae; genus Acomys; species Acomys minous. The sequence goes on from NC_140489.1 coordinate 21,575,572, forward strand.
GAACTTACCCCTTTAAGGCAATGGGTGATAGCATGTTGATATATACACACGGAAAGACAATCACTACAGGGAACGCTGTAGGAAGATAAATATCTAGCTAGGCTGTGTTTGTAAAATATCGAAATAAGGCTTAGAAAACCAAATACCACTAATTTCTTTCCCACTGGCAGTCTGGTTTTTTCCATTGCACCGATCCTTGCAATAGAATGTCCTCGTGACGCCTGTGGTTATTTCAAGTGACGCTGAAAATTTAAAAGTTCTACAATAGCAACAAAAATAGTGTTCAGCTTTTTTATTTAACAAGTATGTTATTGTCCACTGCCATATTTTCTTCTGCTATCTTCTGTTATCAATACAACTGCCAGCTGGGTGAATACACAGAACTTGGTTTATTTGTCTTTTGGCTACTACTCTCTATTTACCTTCAAATTCTTAGTTATCATAAACTTACTGGGATTTTTTACTGAGAGACAAAAAAACGTCCATTGTTCACTTTCACTCTTCTAACGCTGCGTCAGAAGTGTGTTGAGTCCTACATATTCCTATGTCTTCAGAGCCTGTTGCCTAAGAGACCTAGCTCCTAAGAGATGTCTAGTGAACCATCTATGGATGAAAATGAAAATAAATTAGTGAGTAGATAGATGCATGTCCCTGTGAATAATTATGTGTAACTTAGTGCTACCGGCCATATTAGAATAGTTATAAAAACAAACAAGTAAGCATGCTATAATTTCAACAAGTCTAGGCTGGTAAAACCATGCGGAGTTTAATCTTTGTTCTTTTACCTGTTATGAGAGGAGACAAACATGTCTACTGTGAGAGGAGACAAATATGACTGTCAGGTTATGATCTTAGGCTTAGTCTGGTGGGATTCTAAGTAAAGTAGAAAGGGCTTGGATTTCTGCCTTAAGCAAAGTAAAAAAAAATAATGAAAATAAGATGAATAGGCAAAGACATGTCTATGCATAAATTGCAAATGTAGGACAAGGAAGAACTCCTCCTCTGTGCATAAAGATATCGACTTGGGCAGTATAGGGTGAATTATAGGGCAAGAGTTGGTGCTTTGTAATCAGCGCTGACTACAATGACATTGAACTAGTGGCTTCACTGTTATCATTTGGAAATTTGTTTGTTTCTTTTTTTTTTTTTTCTTAAATCACAGTGATTTTTTTTTTTTTTAAAGAATATATCAGTGACCTGCCACCAGCTAGAAATGAATTCTCTGGTAATATTCATGAAGCAAGAGTAGTTAGTGGTAATTTTAACAATTTTTAAGACAATAAAGGTTTTAAAAGAAATTTTCATATCTTGCTCTTGATTAATTTGCCAAGTTTATGACTCCCCAATATTAGCTAGTTTTGGCTATTTTTACATACTAGGTCCTTTTTTGTTTGTTTGTTTGTTTGTTTGTTTTTCAAGACAGGGTTTCTCTGTGTAGCCTTGGCTGTCTTGGACTCACTTTGAAGACCAGGATGGCCTCAAACTCACATTGATCCACCTGCCTCTGCCTCCTGATTGCTGAGATTAAAGGCCTGTGCCACCATGCTTGGCCCTTTTTTTAATGTACAAAATTTATTGCCGGAATATCATACTATAAAATGCCCTGACAACAATTTTAGTACTGGCTACCAATTTTCACATTTTCTCCATTTGTTTTCCTTCTTATGTGGAGTCGTAATCTCCAACAAACAGCACTAGCCTTTCGTTTTATTTATTGTCTCAATATAGGGGACAATTACATATAATTAGCTGGATCATACCAGGGCATTTGCTGGTGGAATTTGCTATGCATGCGTTTACTCCTTCAGGGAGTTGCTTTCTATTTCCTGCACCACTGTTCAGATGCTGTTTAGAGAGACTTACCTTCCCCCTCCCCTTATTTATTGCTTCATTGGTCTAAAGCTGGAAAAAAATGCGTATGAAAATCGGAATGCAATAGCCTGTGAATTACTATCACAGAAGGCAGAGGAAATGCTGCATAATAATTAGAAAATGCCCAGGAAGGCGCTGGGTTAGCTTCAGCAATGTTTAGCTGTGGGTGAAGAAAGCCCTGTGAATTTGTGTATGATATTTGTAGAAATTACGTTTGATAGCGTGAAAGATGTATCATTGTCATCCTTAGCCTCCTGAATTATCTTGTTGACTTAGAGTGCTGTTTCACCTTGACCTTTCAAAGGATTTAATCTGTACTGTCTTTCAGGCGTGACATCAGCTGCTTATAATCAGATAGAGGTTTTTAGGTTGATGTGATTTTTACTTCATTATTCTGTCGACCACTCTTGTCCTTAAAATGATAGAATATGCTATGTGAATGAGTTGAAGGGGTAGTATGCATTGTTGAATGAACTACTTCCATTTGACTTATGAAAAAAGAAGCCCAGAGCAGCCAACCATTTGGCCAAAAGGTACAACTAGCAAATTAATACTCATGTTTATGCTTCTTAATTAAAGCAGAAGTTTTTGCTTTTCTGTCTTTATCACAAATCAGTCATGTTTGTGCATGAGTGTGTGTGTGTGTGTGTGTGTGTGTGTGTGTGTGTGTGTGTGTATGTTCATGTGTAGGCCATAAGTTAGCCTCAAATGTCACTCCTTAGGTCATTCCATCTGTTGTTTGAGATGGGATCTCTAACTGGAACTGAGGATTGCCCATTACTCTAGGGTAGCCAGACAGTGAGGCCCTGGGATGCTTCTGTTTCTATCCCCACAAACACTAGGTTTACAAACTCACACCACAATCTTTGGCTTTTTCCATGAATACTGGCGATCAAATCTATGTGCAAATACTTTACTGACTAAGCAATCTATCCAGCCCACATAATCAGCTATTTTTAATAGATTCTATTCTCTGCTTCCTAACCTAACTTCTTTACTACTTTGTGACTCTTCTGGGAATCACCATTCCTACCACTGGATTCTTTCTAGATCAAAATACAAAATAACAATATATTATAATCAGCTAAAAATTATACAATCCCCACTCTGAAACTCACTCACAAGTTGAGTATCTACCAGGCAGGGGGTTTGTGGTTTAAAATAATTCCCAAATTTGATTTTTTTCATTTGTATGCTTGTTTTTCTCTCTTGAATGAATCTTCTATATTTCTTCAGTCAAATACCCTTCCAAATCAAACACAAATTATTTATAAAAGAACCTCTACTTCAGCATTAGCTAAATCTCTCTCTCTCTCTCTCTCTCTCTCTCTCTCTCTCTCTCTCTCTCTCTCTCTCTCGTTTTTTTTTTTCCTGTTTCCCAAAATCCTATGGGTAGAATAGTCTGTGGACTCTCTATAGTAAAATGGGAGCACTCTCTATCTGACCTTTTTGTACTGATTAGCACAGATAGTTCAGTGGGAATATGTACATAAGGATAAACACATTAGCCATACTAACTAGTTAAGGCAAATTATGAATCTGCAATGCTTGTGCGTAAATCTAGTTCCTATTGAGACACTTTAGTATTTCCTCTGTGAATTATTGTACCCACAACATAGGAAGAAGATTGCATGTTCCTCCCAGCATATAACTCAGCATTCTAGTGGACTCAGGTCGGTTTCTATGGTGAAAGTTGGTTAAAACTTCTAAAGGAATCAATGGACTGTTCAGCTGGAGTGTTCCTATGAATGCCCCTATGAATTGCCCCAGCTGGAGCAAGAGACTCTAACCTATTCTGTGTGTGTTTGATGACTCTTTGAAGAGATCTGGTTTATGTGCCAGTTTTGCTTTTGACCAGTTGTGCAACTTCAAAATGTCACTTTGTGTCTCTGACTTTCTTTTACTTACAAAATATGTTGAAGAATAGTACTTACCATTTTCAGAATTATTGTAGGAATTGCGGTATTCTCATAAAGTCTTGGCCATAGTCTTTGTTAGTAGGGTAAGAAATGCCTGTTTTTTTTTTTTAATCCTTGAGTATTATAGTTCAGTAAAATATAATGAAGAATGCTTATCAAATAATAAAGCATTAATTCTATTCAATATCCTAAAATATAAATGTGAAAGCACCATGAGAAGAAAATTAAAAAAACAATTGGAGATTAACTTTAAGAAATATAAAGGTGCATTTGCATTGTTCAAATACTTTTCTTTGTTTTAATAGAGCCCGGAAACATTTGACATTTATTATTTTGATTTCAGCCTCTCATTAGAAAAAATATTATCTTTCAATAATAATTCATTTTTCCTTCCCACTTCTTTTCCAGTTCGGGTCTATTTGGCAGCATCACAAAACCCACTCCTTCTCATAGGTGTTGTATATTTAAATTTCATTTTTATTATTGCAATTATATAACTATTCCTCTGCCAGAGTCTTATCCTCACTCCAGTACCCAAGGATCTGAGACAGGCCTAACGGCACAAGACAAGCCTTCATTTCCAGTGGTGACATATGGCAAATTTCCTGTGCTCTGAGTGGTGAGCTGACCAAGTCTGAAGTTCTAGCTATTAAGAAGGGCCATTTACCTGATGCCAAGTCAGAGCAAGGAAAATATTTAATAATGCATTTCTTATGCCTTTGAATATCAGTCTGAAAACAGAAAGAAGTTAAACACTTTGTTCAATCATTTATTAAAATGAAAGTAGCACCCTGGAGCTGCAGCAACGGGGGAAACCATTGCCAGGTTCAATTTATTTTTAGCTGTTGTGAATTGTACATGAAAAAGACCCCAGTGTGCAGCCCTGCCCCGCTGACATTTCCACTAGGTAATGTACCCTTTGCTCCGCTGCTTTTGAAAAGCCCTCCACTTATTTTGTGAGATAAACAACAAGAGCCTCTGTTTCGGTGCAGTTTTCGTTTGGCTTAATGACCTGCTTGTTTTAAGCAGATGTGGTTTCCTCTTCCTGCAAAAAGGAAAATGTTAGAACTGCTCCGAACTTAGAAACTGCTGTTCTGTGCTCAGTTTACCTGGTGTGGGGATAGTTCTGTGTATTTGTTTCTCAAACTTCTCCCTCTTTACTCTCTGAAAGATTCTGTTGGTGCACAGTAAGCCTACCATTAAGAGAGCTTAAGGGGACAGAGAAATACAGTTGACATTTCAACTGTCACTTGATCAGCTGGTAGATTTATGATCCTGACCTTTTGGGGTTTACTTGACTTACAGCCCAGTATATCTACCTGAAAATAAGGGAAAACATTATGTTTACATTTAGAATAGAGGGACTATATAAGAATTGTCATAGTTTAACACATAATAACTATTCAATGGTAGTCACTTTCCCCCAAGCTACTTGCTCTGTTTGGAGAATTCTTGACATTCTAAAGAGTGGAGATCTTTGTCTTCTCCTCGAGGAGAGGATTTACTTCCTGAAGTTGAAAGAGAAAAGGGTTGGGACTTTCAAGGAATGTGCATGTGTAGCATATACTTACCATTTTCATGTAAATAACGAAGTACACAAAGTAGATCATTAAGCTTAAAATGCAGTGGATTTACAGAAAGTAACATCACAAGTTTAAGTATAACTGGCCCTCACATCATGAACCAGACAGCTGTCTCTACACAGCAAATCAGGACCCCCTCTAGCCGCTGATTCCTCCCTTTTCTCTACTACTTGTGATGATCTCATTTCTAGATCTGTGCGTTTTACTTGCTGGGTGTCAGCAGCGTGCAAACCGGAGTCCTTTACAGAAGACACTTTACTGCTTCTACCTCTATTTAAACTGAAAGTGTGAGACTCTGGTGTCGTTTAAAGCCAGAGATTGATGTTACTGCTAAATACTGTTTCTTTGTGTCATTCACGTGTGATAATTCTGATGGGCATTCAAGCTCCTATTCAGCTTTAGATGTTTTGTTCAATGTTATATGAACATCCATACATTTGGTCTTATAAACATATGCTCATATTCCATTGGAGTGTATGACTATTCATTTTTTGTTTTGTTTTGTTTTGTTTTGGAAGCTGCTAACCTTCACTTCTGTTAACTAACTTTTATTCCCTCTCAAGTCTCTGATGAGGTTGAAGTTTAGTTTTGTTTTTTAACCGAGCTTAGTTGTTTAGGGGATAAGATGTTTTAAGTTTAGTTAGTCTTTTTAATTGAGCTTAGTTGTTTAGGGGATAAGTGTTTTAAGTTGATAGAGATGAGATATGATAGATATTGATTTACATTCAGAGTTTTAGACTCAATAAGATAGGACAGATGTTTTCTGCAAGGTTGCTAAATACAATTAGCAAAAACACCATGAGTGTAGCATTTATATAATTCCTGATTGTTTTGTGGTTCTTCTTGCTGTATGTAGTTTATTTTATTTATGTGTAATAATATAAATGTATATGCAAAATAAAGAACTGCGATTGATTCACTTTTAACATGGCTCTGCAATTTGATTGCTGATGTTTTGTTAAATGAACGTATAATTAAACTGCTTTTAAAATTAAAAAAATAAAAAGGAATAAACTAGGATATATATTCACTCACAGTAGATTCTTACAAACTTTTCCAAAGTTATAACAATTAATTATTTCATTAATAATATATTAAAATTCCATTTGTTTCATATGTACTGTGTTAGTTGTTTTTGTTTCAATCACTCCAGGAGATGTGTCAAGGTGTTTTATTGATGGCTTTAAAATTATTATTATTTTTTTTATTATTACATGTGTTTCTGGTTGCATATATGAGAACTGCGTGCATGCAGTACCTGGAGAGGCCAGAAGGGGATAGGATCATCTTGACCTGGAGTTACAGGTTGTTTTGTTGTGTGACACTTAATATGGGTGTTGGGAAACAAACCCTGCTCCTCTGCAATGGCTACAATTGCTCTTAACGACTGAATCATCTCCTTAACTTCTTAGTTATGGTCTGAATGTATGTCAAACAACTTTTAATAAATCCCCCATTAGAACATCTTGATTTTGAACTTTATAAATGTCTTGCTCATTTTTTTACAGTAGTCGTTTTCTGTGGAATTATTATATGCCCCAGCTACAGTCTTTGTTTTGATGTATGTGTTGTGTGTATTTAACTGCTCAAAGGTCTGATTATGCAGTGCATTAGTGGTAGATTTTAATGTACGTATGTTCTTAGTAGTCCAATTTATTGTGTTTTACTTTCGTGCTACTACTTTTAGGACCCATTTTTAAAAATTACCCAGGTCAAGAGATATTTTCCTCTTATATTCTGAAAATAGAATTAACTGTGCTGGACACCAATTATAAAAACTAGAGTGCTATCTCAGATCTGCATGGTGCTATTCTTTTTGACATGGGACTATTATTTTTTAAATTATTTTATTTTCTATAGATGGGTGTTTTATCTGCATGTGTGCATGTGCACTATATATGTGCCGAGTGCCTGAGGAGACCAGAAGATGGTGTCAGATACCCTAGAACAGAGGATTGTGAGCCACCATGAAGGTGATGGTGACTAAACCTGAGCTCTCAGGAAGACTAGCTAGTTTTCTTAAGTACTGAGCCATTGCTCCAGGTTTGAACCTATTTCTTAATGTATGTCTTGCCTTATATCATTGCCATTTTCTGTTAATGATTTAGACTTATAAGTCTTGTTCTTCAAAAGAATATGTTCTAATACATCAGTTCTCCTTAAAGATTATCTTCAGTCATTTACCAACCTTTGTGTTTCAACATATATATATATATATATATATATATATATATATTATGTATATATATATACATATAATAGTTTATAGTGAATAGACCTTCAAGCATATACAGAGTCAAATAAACAACATATTACTCCCATGAGCATTCACTCTTCCACTTATGTGTTTATCATTATTCTTGTAATATTTACATCAACATCTATGCTCCACCACCCCATATTATTTACATGTACATTCCACATGCCATGTAACCTCATGTCTAATTACTTTTGTGTATATTTTTAAAAGAAACCTGCTTTTAGACACCTGAACAAGAGTATATTCAACTGAGAAACCTCTTCAGTGCCAAATATTTTCTTAGTGTTCAAATTAATGATTGTATGTTTTTCAAACATCCTTTTTTGACATATGTTTGAATTAGAAACTAGTGAGGTTAATATAATTAGTTGGTGGAGTTCTTGCTTATTCCTTTTCATTTTATTAATTTTTGAGATTTTCATACAATTTGTTTTGCTCACAGACACATCCCCTGCTCATCCCAGAATCGTCCTCTGTTCCATTTCCAACCAACTCTGTGCCCTCTGTTTCCAAATCCATCAAATACATTCGGTATTACATATAGACTGTTGAATGTGTGGCCTTCTGCTGGAGCACGGTCAACCCACTGGGGCTGGATGCTTAAATGAACGTTTCTTCTCCCAGAAGCTATCGGTTATCAATGGTTGCTTACCTTTGGGTGGTACTTCACGCCTACCTCTCCTCTCATGCTTGGATTTTTTTTTCTGACTTGAGCTTGCTCACGTCCTGTGCATTCTGTCTCAGTTGCTGTGAATTCATCCATATGCACAATTTACCCTGCTGTTTCCCCAAATGTTTTCCGTGTTGTCATCCACTGGTTTTGGCTCTTACAACCTTTCTACCTCCTCTTTCAGAAACACCTCTGAGCCTTGGAAGGAAGGATACAGATGTCCTAGTTAGGGCTGAGAATCCCACAGTCTCTCATTCTCCACACTGTGACCATTTGTAAGTGTCTTTGTTAATCACCATATACTGCACATAATGCTTCTCTCATGAGGGTTGAGATAAGTCTTAATCTATGGGTGAAAAGGTAAGTCATCAATACTTGGTTTAATATGATGGCCATCACACAGAATAATAGCTGTGGGTTCTCATCTAGTGCCAATGACATGTCTAGCCACAGCTTCTTCCTCCCAATAATAGAGCTAGTTATTTGTTCCATACTACCCTTTCTAATTTTCTGGCTCACTGTAGGAAATGTTATTCCTAGAGACTTCTTTTAATTTAAAAAGCACATTTAAGCATAAATATAAAACCTTTAAAGCTCAAGTTATTCAGTTACTTTATCAGTTTTTGTTTATGAGTATGTCATTCCTTCATGTAACATGAAAGACACATTTGTGTAAAGAGATTCCCTATCTTGTTATTTTGAATATATATAGTGAACCTGAAAAGGGTCAATTTCTCTTCGATTTTTGTAGCTCTTCCTTAGTTTTCAGTTTGATGAGCAGGGAAGCTGTGACTTTGTTAAGTAAATAATAAAGTTGCAAAATTCCATGTTTACCTACCTGTTTCTAGTCTTTCCTTTTGAAAGGTGAGCAAATCAATCATTGGTATGGCCCAAGAGCAAGCCTCAGAAACTCCAAGACAGATGAACTACAAAGATATTTATTAGATTCCAACATGAAATTGAAAAGGCAGTATGAGAAAGTGTGAAAGAGGTGAGAATAAGTTGTAGGTGTATAAAGATGAGGCTTGAGTAACTAAACAAGTAGCAAAGAGTTTACGTTCTCTGAAGATTGGTTTTTGTTTGCTTGTTGTGCAGAAATGAATATTTGCTTTAGTGAAAATTCAATTATTCATATTCTGAGTAAAACCACAAACAGTGAGAGAAAAAAGTATCAGCATTTTAAACGAAGGTGAATAAGCTTCACTAATATTCAAATTTTTATTGTTTTACTAAACTATTATCTTTTTTTCACTGTTCCACAGAGACAATTTTACTTTAAGACACAGCACTCTATTTTTTTCTTAGTAAAAAAAACTGAGACAACATATGAACTTAAGTTTTATTTTTACACACTTGAGGATTGAGACAGGTACGGATGGGCCAGGTTGGCCTTGAACTGGACTCGCAGCTGAAGCTGCCTGCAGCTCCTGGCCGTCTTTCCGCCACATCCCACGTGGGTCACTACATCTAACTGATTTGTAGTTAACTTTCCCCTTTTTCTTTTTCTTTTTTGATATTGGATATTAATTAGCCCAAGACAAACATGAACCTGCTTTGTAACCAAGGATGACTTTGAACTCCTCATCTGCCTGTGTTTACTTCCAAAATGCCAACTGCCATCAGCTGCATTTGTCCTGCATGCACTGCTATGTATTTTCCAACTACTTTAAGAAATAATTGTATTAGTTCAGTACATAATATCTTCAACTTTAAGCCAGGGGATAGCCTTTTGTTTCCTAGACAGGCACAAGAAAATGAGAAAGGTAGGTGAATGACAACTCTGGGCCAGACTTAAGCATAGATTAGAATGACAAGTTTCCAAAGAATACTGTCTGTATACAGTACACTTGTCCTTTCAACTAGCAGTATCTGTAAAATATGACATAAAATTCTACTGAGATGGTATAAAGTTATTAAATAAGTCATGATAATCAATAATGTTAAAGCTAGCCATCTTTCTGGCTATCACTTATAATCACTTGAAATAAAACTGTGGATGGTTTAATCATTTTTACTCTTACTAGAAGCAATGCAAGCTAATTTGAACAGTTAACTATAGTGCCTTTAGTTAGTGAACATTAATTTTAATTAGAAAATAAACTCAAAATTTAAAAACATAATTCATGTATCTATTATAAGACATATATTCTAAAAGAAGTAGTGCTGAATGATCTGCTTAAGCTGGAGATATTACCCACTTTGTCTTGGTTTTATATGACAATTAAAATACACTTTTAATTTTTCTTAAATTCCCTTTATTCCACCTTTGTGTGGCTAACTTGGTCAAACTAATTTGTAGTACACATATATGACATTTAATCAGTAGTTAAACAAACTAATTTACTTTTATAAAAAATAAGTTATGAGAACTAGTAAGTGATGAATCTTATTATACTTTTAGGAAATGGACAGAGAATTCATGTGATTTACTTAGTTTTACAAACCAGGCTTAATGAGATATAATTCTATTGGTATTTTTATCATATTTCAATTATAATTTCGATATGCATGCCCTAATATTGCACATAAAATAAAATATTATAGTTTAACTCTATAGTTTGGAATGCCTTAACATGTGCATAAATCCAGAGTCTGTTCACATACTCCAGGCAATCCTTGCTTTTCCCATGTCTTTTTTCTATTTGCCTATCTACTTCCCGAGGCATTAACAGTTCTCTTTCTAGACTGATTTGAAGTGTAAAAATTAAGATCTTAACACATTGTGAGTGTGAAGAAAATGTTAAAAAGTTCATCTGTCGTTTCTCTTTTCGTTTCATATTTCAGAAGTCTTTCTTCATAGCCTACTATGTCTAAAGAGAAAAACAGAGAATGAATATGTTTTAATTTGACTGCTTCCAGCTCTGTATGGAAATTCAGGAGAAAGACAACATGAGAGAAACAGAAGGAATGTTCCAGCAGGACTATAAAACAACAGTGGCCATCCGTAGCTGCTTGACTTCCTGCACTCACGCCATACTGGAGATGGAAGGCTTGATGCACAGGAACTCACCCTCAGCAAAATCAAAATCAACTTACCTTCCACAGGCCCTGCAGAGACCAGAGTCTATCTTAAAGAAAACTATTATACCTAAAACACATTGTTCCCTGCAGGCCACTTCTGGATTTGTTTCTTTTCTTTTCCATCAAGCTATATAGTGAGCCCTTAGCTCAATTCTTGTTTTTCTTTCCCAGTTAAATCCTTATGTGGACATGACTGACCTAGTTCAACACATTTGTGAAATATAGGAGTTCAGACCTGTTGAGGCGTGGGTGACATGAGCATCTTTCTTAACTGCGGGTACTCATTCTGCTTCGCTGAGCTAGAGCCTCAGATCTGATAGTCCTGGGGAACCCACAGCTTCTGTTGCTGCTAGTCCACAGACTGCACATTAAGGAGAAAGGTTTTGAAGGATTTCCAACCTGGGCCATCTCCAAAGCCACTTGACAGTTGGGGGCCAATATATACATTTGTGGTACATAATGCATACATAGTATGACATGCTAAATAGGACCTTCCATTAGAGAAGAGTCTAGCAATTAATCCATTTGCAAAGCTTTTCCATGTGAAACCCACTGGCATCCAAGATGCTATAAAATATAACAAGCCTCAGGATACCTTCATTGTTCAATCAGAAAGGGAAGCAGATTCGACACGGGTTGTGGTCTTAAGCCTGGGCTCTCCTGGGTGTTGTGTTTTAGTTGCTGGACATGAGAATGTAGACAGTTTTTAGCATAAGATATGGGGAGATCAGGGTATAATGATATTCATACCCAAAATGAGGGTGGAGGCTCATAGAAGCTGCTATTTACCAGTTTTTTAAATTTAATTTAATTTTAAACTTATTTTCCCTGTTTTATTTACTAGTTAGACCTTCTCTTTGCTTCCTGAAAGATTTTAAATTCACAGTCTTTGTACACTTCAATTATTGTTATTCAAAAATAAACAAAGTGTTAGTTTATAACCTTATGTAGATTAGGGTGCCCTGAAGAATGTGTTTAGATGATATTTATAATCTAGCCAATGAAAATCTTGATCAGTAGATATATGTCACAGCCCAGGAACCCACAATTTACACAAATTCCTTAAATAATTTTGTCTTGGTTTATTTCATTTGTTTGTTCAGTTGGTTGGTTTTGGAGACAACATTACTCTATACAACCCAAACTGTCCCCAAACTCAATGTGTATACAGACAAGGCTAGCCTAGAACTTGACATCCTCATCTACGTAAGTACTGGACTTACAGATATGTGTGTCCTGCACTGTACTCACTGAGGTTATTTCGATTTATACTGTCCATGATAAGAATACTCAAGAGTCCTCATGGGCTGCTCCTTTGGCATAGCTTTATTATAGTTGGATATTTCATGTCTTCAGTCAATTTAGTTTAGTGTTCAGTAACTGTAAAATAATGGAAATCAATTGAAAAGAAATAATTTCATTCAGCTTTCTTTATTCCACTCAGCCATCAGTCGTGGAGAATTAGAATAGATTTTTCACTATATGTAAGGTAACTAAATGCCCTTCTTCCCATTTTTGCTTTTTAGTTTCTTTCTTGGCATGCAGCAGTCTAAACAAGTGTTATTTTCTCAGTATGGAGCCAAAAAAAAAAAAAAAAAAAAAAAAAAAAAAGGGCTGGCGGCAATCTTAATGGTAGAAATGGCTTATGGGCACCAACTTCAATCCCATAGATGCCTTCTTTGTTTCTGCTTTTAATTTAAGCCTGAGTATCTTCTGCCTTTAGATGGATCAATTAGTATACTTTCTGGGCAGTGTGTGTTGGGGGATGTCTGCAACCCCTTTAATACTTTGGGATAACATTATAATCTATCATAAGACATTTAGGAATTGATGGAACACTTTCTGATTTCCCCAAAAAAACTTTATGCATGTACCATTTCTGAACTGGAACCTGTAAATTTGCATATTAGCAAATACTACGCAGGGATCCTATGTATGCAAAGAGATGTTTAAAGATTCTTAACGTGGCCCTATGCCATTTTCTTTTTAGACCTCCTGTCCTTCTCTCTGTTTGCTCTTGAAATCCTTGCGGATATAGCTTGCCAAAGGCAGTTGTACATATTATTGACAAAGAAATAAATATGTTTACGATGCTTTCTAAAGAACAGAAAGCCAGTTTTCTTTTCCAAAGGAAGGCTACTGTAATGGTGAGATATTAGGAGTCCGTTAAGGGGAGAGGTGTCTTAGGAGGATCCTAGGCAGGCTGTTTCTGGTCTAAGAGACCTAACACATGTCTTGCTGGGTAGAGGTCAGAGTGATTTGATGGAAATGACAGGGAATAAGAACTAAATGTGATCAAATATTGAGGGTAGGGATTTCAGATGAACTGACTTAGGGAGAGTCTAGCTATCACTGGACAATGCGGGCATGAAGAATGAAGACCAGAACGCCAGCCTTCGCTGCTAAGAGTTCAGGGATGCTGATGTGTTTGGTCAAGGACAAAGTACTTTCCATCATCACTCTCTTCCACCATCTTCCTCACTGAACACATTCCTTTTACAATTTGGGTACCATAAGATGAAACAGGAGGCAGATCTCTTTCTCTTTCCTTCTTTATACAAATCTAAAGAAAATAAAATGGACATATAATAGGGTCTCAGGAATGAAGAAAACAAATCCTCATTTCTTCCCATAATTTCCTTGCCATCCATTTGCCTTTCTCCTTCTCTTCTAAGGCTTCCAGCTTAGGTCTGGCACTACAAGTGAGTTGTTCATTGTTCTGAGAGGGAAATGCCTCTCTCTTCTACTAGTTGGTTTTGCCTTGACTTTAAAATTGGCTTCTTACCCAACTTGTCCTGTCTCTATAGCCTCTTCCATCTAATTAATTATACTAAATCTTACAGAAGGTAGCCTGTGTTCCACATCATTCAGCATCCTTGAAAACATTACATATTTTAAATGTTTTAATTTGAAACTGTCTGAAACAGTATCCTGGATCATAGTTATATGATACCAATATTGTACATTTTTAGCTTTTAAAATTTTGTTTGTATCAACTTTATAATTTTTCCAGCTTTCTGGTATCTTGTTTTGTCTGGGCACATTCTAAAAAGAACTCAGTGGCTCTGTGATTAAAGTTGAAATGCTTTTGGACCTCTCTAGAACAGTCCAAATATATTCATTTCATCTCTTAGTGAGATCTGAAATATTTCAAGCACTCAGATTTTTCTCCAGCTTTTTGTAATTTGCTGACTTATATTCATGTTATTTTCCCTTCTTGCCTATGCTTCTCACTTGTATTGCCTGAAAACTGTATTCACAGTCCAGAACAAAGAGACACACTTATTCTGTCTCTGGCAGGAAGTCAGGTGGCTTTCAACAGGCTTAAAATTAATGACTTCTGGGCATGACTGGGGGACAGCAATAGACTCAGTAGCAAACGACTGTCATAAATTGTTAAAATTAAGTAATAACTCCACACACTATTCCAAAGCTTGTGATTATGACAATGGACTTCTAACTCATGGGAAACCTACAAAGGATTGGTGCAGCAGTTCTTCCTTGAAGAAGAGGTTTTGCTTGCAGGTCTATGGATAAACTTAACCACCCAGGCACTCATTAATAACCATCTTTCTGGAACTCAGCAAAGTTAGTAAGAAACAAAATAAAACAATAAAACTTACTGTATTTAGTCCATGAAAAGCAAGGTAAGTCTGAGAATGAGCATCTCAAGGCTACTCTAAACAAATGAACAAAACAAGCCTTGCTTTGATATGAAGAAAAGTTTCCACAATGTGTTTTTCCCCTCCCAACTAAACATGCAATACTGTACACTGAATATTTTCTAGGTGATTGGATATGTTTTGAAATTCAATTTTTTTCTTCTGGAGAAACGGAGACAGGGTGGTGGGCGAAGGGTAGAAAGTCAGTCACCTTTCTGTTAATACGAAGGCTATTTTTAATCATATGGTTTAGGTTTCTGTTCATTACTTCTTATCTAAAACTTGCCCAACTCTTCTCTTAAAGGGCAGCATATGAAATCTTGGAACTATTTTAATTCCCAGGCTGTGTTGCCTTTTTACTTTAATTTTGAGGAATGGAGAGATCTCAGCTAGGGAATATTGGGAGACTTTTGGAAGCTTTCTCAAGCAGAACAGTGTTTAATATAGTACCCTTTTTACACACTAGATATGCTGTCACGGCATAAGAAAATATTACCCCTGAGAGGACATCTGAGCCAACTGCTCACCCACACAAAATTCCAGGCGGGCAACAGCAATTCCTGACGTGTGGAACTGAAACTCTCCTTCACAGGAAAGTGAGGGTTTTGAATATTTAGGTCAAAGTCCAAAGGAAAAAATAAGGGAAACAAGGGACAAAGAATGTTTGGGAAGAGAGGCACACAGCACCTCCTAGACCTAAGCAATCTGTTTCCATCACCTTTAGACTTTGTGTCCATCAGTCTTTTCTCCTTATCTCTCTGCTACTTCCTCTTATCTCTTTACTTTCATCATCTATGCTAAAGCTAGCAAGTCCCCATGCCTTGTAATCCCTCCCTGTCTGTCCTACAGAAGCCCAGCTTTGAACAGGGCGTTTCTGTTCACAGAAGCTCAACTTAGCTTCCAGGCATTTTTAGTGTGATTCCAAACCCCTTGGTTTCCATGTGAAAAAAAATGCTCACTGTTGTTCTCATGTCCTCTGATCTTCAAGATGACAAATGACTTCATAAGACTGGAAAAAATGCTGACATGAGCTGTCTGCACATTTAGCCCTTTCTTCTATTGTTTATAATGCTTGTTCACTCAAAAAACAATCCCAGTTTGTAAAAAAGATTCCATGGTTGTTCTTTAGCATTTACATGTAATGCTGCTTTCTGTACCAACTGTTTCCTGGAGACAAGTTCTCATTTCAACATCCACTGTAGCCTCATCTATGGTGTGGGTATGTGTGTGCATGTGAGTGTGTGTGTTCTTATGTATGTGTGTATACATATTCCTATGTGTGTGCCTGTGTGTACATATTCTTATGTGTGTTTATATGTTCATATATCTGAGTGTGTGTGGGTACAAGATCGTGTGTGTATGTCTCTGTGTATACATGTTCCTATGTGTGTCTGTGTGATACATGTTATTGCATATGAGTGGAGAAAGTTCTTATCAAAGATCATGTGTGAAAGTCAAAAGTCAAACCCAATATTGGTGCCCACCTTCTACTTTGGAAGAGACAGGGTCTTCTGTCTGCAGCTACTCATTCAAAGATGGCCCTGGAGTATCTGGGAGCCTCCTCGTTCCACATGTCCTCTTACTTTAAGAAGCTTCGGACAACAGAAGCCTACCATGACTTCACCTAACTTTATGTGGGGATATGAACTCAGGGGCTTCACACTATTGCAATAAGCACTTTACCTAAAGATCCATCTTCCCAGTCTTCGTTTATGTTATTATCATATTCTTTTATATCTTTTGCTTTTGTCCTTTATACAGTAAGGCAAAAATTACCACCACTGTTAATAACTAAGTCTTTCTCTAACAAATTCATATGCTTAAGCCTTCCCAATAAAGGTGACGTATTAGGTAAGAAGCCATTAGTGGCATTATCAAGGTTAAATGAAGTCATCATAAGGTTAAGGCTTTGAACTGACAACAACGGACACTTTCATAAGAAGTATCTGAAAAGCATTCTCTGCTATGCGAATGTGCCATCAATAAGGCAGCTGTTAGAAAAGCAGGAAAGGAGACTCTGCCAGACCCTGATCATGTTGAAACCTCAATGTATATAATCTCCAGAAACATTAGAAAATAGACGTCTATGATTAAACTCAATCCGTCTATGGAATTTGTTTTAGAATTTTCAACTAAATAAGAATTTTAAACTATATATTTGTATACCTGTAAAATATCAAAATATCAAAAGCAGTAGCACGCACGTGCTAATTCTATACACTCAGCTGCTTTTGCAAACATTGATCCAATCTGCAGAACTTCCTGTGAGCTTTGAGGAACACTGTTGTTACTTGTTAGTGACAAACTAGAACATGATAAATGTTATAAACTTGGTAAAATGTTCTCTTTACCACTAAATGTCCCAATGGATATTTTTATGTACAAAATACCAGAGTCAGAATAAGTAACATTTGAACATATACAGGTATAGGTGTGTGCATACATACACACATACTATTTAATAGAATCATGTTTAAGAGAAATATTCATTCTTTCTTCCTAATAATTAGTTTTGTTTGTTCTCTTTCTTTCTCTTATAACTGTGATCCCGCAAGAGCAAACTTCACTAAAATACAAGCCTGCCCACCTTTTTCATTAAGTCTGTGCTTGGGGTAGGTTTATTTCATGGCATTTAGCACGTGAGGCTCAAGCTGAGACCCAGAATTGTAAGTCTTCCTGAAATGGTTTATAGTCTACCCTGCCTGTTTAAACTATTTTTGACAGTTTGTCTGATTGCGCTACCTCCTGTGACTACCAAAGTCTAGACAAGTTGCCTTAGACACCAGCAAACATTTTTGTTATGGCTTTTTAGATGTTAACAGCTTGTCAAAGGTAAAGATGAGAAAGAGTCTTAAAGATACCCATATGTCCCCAAACCAAACATTTAATTTCTGGACAGTCCATCAAATACTTTCTTTATGGTACTTTCCCTTGGTAAGTGTTTTTATCTGTGTTTCACCACAAGATCTAGGATATCAAATGCTGGACTGTGTATGCTTATGTTTACTCCTCAACTTTTGAACTTGTAGTACAATGTAACTAACTGTCTCATTAATAGAAAGTAACAGATGCTGGTCTAGTAATCTTTTAATGCATACTATCAATCCGTTAGTAACTCATAAAAGATTGACATGCCAGGCATTTGCTGTTGAAAGAACAGACTGCATTTATTAAATATTGTTTGGTTATTTCAAAGCCATACAATCCTAAACATACAGTTCCCAGGGCATTGGTTTTTTTTTTGTTTTTTTGTTTTTGTTTTTGTTTTGTTTTGTTTTTAGAAATTATCATTCAGTTTTTCCATCTGGCTAGAGACACATTTGATAATAAGCAAGAGTCTACTATACACCATGAATTGTACAAAGTTTTGAGGTTAGAAATTATCCAAGACATCGTCATACATTAAAGATCATGTCATATGAAATTGAACAAACAGAATAAGGTAAGATCTTGACTACATGTTACATAACTTGTGATACATAATAGTGGAGAGATATTTAAATCCAACAGACTTTATGAATGATTCTACAGAAGGCATGACAATTGTTTTATGAGATAGACAGAGTAAGTAGACTTGGCTGATTGGACAGAATGTAGAGAGTTATGATACAATGGTGCCAAGCAATGTAAAAGCAGCTGACTGTAGTATAAGAGCAATGATGGGGTTGCGATGAATTCAGAGAATCAGGGCATTGTTTTTTAACTTGCATCCCCATGTGACAGAAATATACAGTTTTATTTTCCCCATAATTTGTGACATTTCCTATAGAACTTCACAACGATTATTCAAGAAATAGAAATACCTTTAAAAGTCTTTCCAATACTGGGTGCCTATATTTTTTTAACTGATAAAGAAACAAACAGTAGTTTTAGTAGAATAAGAACATGGTCCCTACCAAAATAATTCTAGCTAAATCTTGAATAATATGAACTATATATCTTCAGGATTACCATAAAATATAAGAGCAATCTTTTCTTCAAAGTATCCCTAGCATTGTCATGTCATTTCCCATGGCCAGCTCCTTGAAATTGATACAGAATATTCAAATTCTTGTTATGTTTTCATCCTGGTATAAGAGAAAATATTTCTTTGAATAACTTATTATAGATACCAATGTATTTGGTTTTAGCTCTTGAAGATAACATTATAATTTTAATAAAATAAATTGTATTCTTAAAGAATAAGAATATAAATGTTGCAGTTAGAATGCAACTAAATTCTTTAAACTGTAATAATTTATGTTTACTTTCAAGGTAATTATCTTGCTATCATACTTGAATTGTTGTAAAAGAAAATACTTTAATTATTTTAAGCATAATGTGTTAATTTGAATAAGATTTTATAGTTTTCCATGAATTCTTAAGGCAAGCTAGACAATAAAGGAAAAGTTAGTGTTTCTTTATACACTCTGTAAAATGGAAAAAAAGAAACAATTTTAGAATGGATCACCAGAGCTGATGGTGGTAAGCAGAAGCTAGGGCTCATGGCTCCTAGTTGGGGGCAGAGAGAGCTCATGGCTCCTGGCGGGGGCTAAACCTGATGGTGACAAGGAGGGCCTAGAGCTGGTGGCTCCTGATGGGGGCTAGAGTGGCTGGCTCCTGGTGGGGGTTAGGGCTGATGGTGGCAAACATCTAAAAGGGAAATGGAAAGAAGGAGAAAAGAGAACCACACACACACACTTGATGATGAAGTAAGACCGACTCCAGCACATGGGTTTCAACAAGCTTCTTCTTTCAGGTTTCTCTTAGTTCACATATCCATATTCATTCATTCATTCATTCATTCATTCATTCACACATACATACATACATACATACATACATACATACATACATATATACATACACATCTTGGTGGATGGAACAAACTCTGAAGAGCAAGTTCCAACAACCTTATACACATTCATATACACACACACACATACCTATTTGTGAATGATAAAAGACTTGATAGCCGATGACCATATAGTGGGGGAGGAGGTCCCCCTCAGTCATAGACCTAGGGGAGGGGAATAGGGTGAAAGTGGGAGGGAGGGAGGAACGGGAGGATACAAGTGATGGGATAACAATTGAGATGTAATCTGAATAAAGTAATAAAATTAAATTAAAAAAATAAAAATAAATAAAATAAAAGATTCCAAGAACTTTATTATTTCTCCCATTGCAAGATCTTTCAAGCAGTACAAAAATCACAATGGGTTTACAATCTATTTCTCAATAAATAAATGATCACAATGAGAATACATAAGAAAATCATGTTCCCCAATACCTTCACATGATCAAATGTTTTACATATTATGGGTGAAAAACAAACAGGAGTAGCAAGTTATTTCCATGATTCCATATATATTGGTAGCTAAACAACCTTTTATAAATTAACAGAATATAGCCAAGCAAGGTAATTTCTAAGCCAGTTTTTCTTTACTGGCAGGCTGCAATTTGCGGTTACGAAGAAGGAATCAATTATCTTAGAAAGTAACCTTATAAAGAGAATAAAAGAATCACAAATCTGAACTTCTATATAAAAATTATCAGCTATTTCCACTTTAAATCCTTAAGGTGCTCTTCTACTCGTTAATAATTTTATTAAATCATATCAGGAAGTGGAGGGCAAAAATAAGTATTAGAAATTAGTCTCCTTAACGTCCAGCTTCAGTGAGAGAGTCATATCAGCTAGTGCTAATTGGGGTATTGTCTTTACTTACCAACCTAAAAAATGTCCCTAGCTTTACTATTAAGCATGTACTTTTTTAAAACTTCAAATTGTTCCCTAAGACTTCCTGCATCAGGGCCATTAGCAAAGACATCTTTACCTCACTTTGCTAAACAATCTGTTTTTCCCTAAGACTGTCTATGTCACAGCCACTAGCACAAATATCTTTACCTAATCTTGTTGAACAATCTGTTTTTCCAAATTCTTTCTAAGGGTCACTATTAGCAAACTACACCTGCAGGTTCTTTCCAAGGGTGGTGGTTGAATCACTAATCTGCTCCAGCAGCAATGCCTGGAAGAGAACAAGCATTGTTATTGCGTATGCCATTGATACTGCCCAGTGAGGGACTGGAAACCCCCTTTATAGGACTCACATAATTCATATATTAGGAGGATTATGAGGACTGCAAGGGTAACAAGCAGAGCTATACTCCATATGGCATGAAGTTGTCAAGACGCCTAGTTCTCGTGGTTATGCCTCGTGGAGACACACCCATCGTGTGTATGCTAACTGGCGGGCCATATTCCATGAGCTGTAGAGTTGTTTTGCTGTTTGTCCTCAGTGGCTCCCAACGATTTATCAACGTTTTTCTTAAGTGAACCCTAAATTTAAATGTAAAGTATAAAGTTACTGTAGACATATTTATAGGTTTAGTGTTCTGGAATTTTCTTAGATCCATGACAATATGGCTTCAAGATAGATTGTGCATGAAAATATCTCCAAGGCAATGTGTAAAACATAGATTATTTTTTCAATTTATCACAAAGCTTTTGTGCCCCTCCCACAATAAAATTCATGGTTTGTGGCTATTAGACTAGAACATCTAGATTGATAAATTTCTCAGCTCCAGTCTCAAAGGAAGTGCTCCTTTAATGTAAGCAATTTCGTTTAATCTGCTTTGTCAAACCATGTTTAACTTTGAATGATAATCTCAGAGATTCTTTCTTTTCAATTCTGTAGGGAGCTTTCTACTTCCCCAGGCTATTGTGAGCCTAAAATAATGTTCTCCAGGCAATATTTCTTAAAACTAATGTCTCTTCTCATAGGCTAATTAAGAAATGCACTTCCAATGAAACATATAGTGTAGAATACAAGTTAACTGCTGAGAAAGTTAAAAAAAAAGCAACAAAAAAACAAATGTAGTTAGTTAAAATGTCAGAGATGCTCCCTCCAAAGTTCTTACTGGCCTGTCCCAGAAGTCATCTAAAGAAGAGTTGTACAAAATCCCTTACTGTCTAAAACTAATAAAAATAAATTTGCCCTAGAAGCAGTTACTTTTCTGCAAGATTCTGGAGCAACTGCTGTCTATCTAAACATAAGACTTACAGACATTCTGAAATATACCTCAAAGCTAGAACATTTAGGCAGAACTAAGTCAGGTATAACAAGGCTGCACATCAGCAATGCCTCCTGGACCAGAGATGAGGAGAACACCATAGAGCTCCCCTTAATGCCAATTTCAAACACACTTTTGTTATCTCTGATTTTCATGAGAGGAAAGCACTTTTGAAGAATCCAGTGAGTGACATGTCATGGCACACTTTGCCAATGATGTTTTTACTAATCCTGTTTTTTTTGTTTGTTTGTTTGTTTGTTTTGTTTAAGAACCCATGAGATCTTTCCCTTTACATAAGCAAATAAAATATTTATCCATGTTATCCATATACAATTCCAGGTGGAAAGTGAGAAATTATTCATGCTAATATCATCCTGTCTAAAAGCTGTTGTAACCAGCTCTAAGGAAACAGTGCTCACCTTACATTCATGCAATATAAGTGATGGTGACTCGAAAGTCCACATAAGATCTATGTGGGCTGCCTGCAGTTAGGTCTAACGAAGACTGGCAACAGATGACGGTTAGCAGGGAAAGATTGTGCTCTGATATCCTAAAGAGCTTTTACTCTGAAGTGAGAGGCTCTCCTCTAAATCTGTCTCCTATCATTTGCAAGTTTGTGAATATTGTTCAAATTACTTAGTGCCTTTAAGCTTCAGGCTTAATGCTTGTAAAAACAAAAATCTCTTAAGATTATGGCCTACAGCAAAGTAAATACATTTATAAATTGCAAGTGTGATCCCTGCAACATAGTGGGAGTCAATCAATATTTCTGTTAAATTCTGTGTAGACATTTACATACTATCCCTTTGGTCATTTACTTATACCTCATCATAAATCTATTAGAAACCTGTTTGATATCAGCAGTATGTAGAATAGTTCTCTCATTATTAAAGGTACATGTACATTTTCAAGCCTTATATATTTCACAGGGTTCTGGAGTAGAGGGTAAGAAATAGAACGCATTTCGTCTGTAATAAAAAGATTTCTCCTTATCTAAGCTCTTTCTTCTGCGTGATTTCTCAGCAGTCCCTGCATTTCCTCTTTAGGAGGAAATCACAACCAACGTGGCCATTTCTCCTATATCACTTCTCCTAGGAGAGGCACTAAGTTTGATTCCAAGAGAAACACATACTGCGTGCTGTGCCCAGGTCTGCTTCACATCATGGCTTACTTTAGGAAAATGCTAGCCGAAATGCTTATTTTGTTATTTCATCTGTGGTTATACCGTCTGTATCCTTTTCACGTGGGAACATCATGCCATCATACATGGAAAATGATACATATCCAATTTCATATGAAGTATTTTATCTTCACAGAAATGTTATGATAGTCAAAATTTTAAATGTAAAGCTAACATTAATGGAATACTTTCTTATTTTGACATAATTTGTAGTTTTCACAAGTCATTATTACCTGCATTTCTGGGTTGCTAGCTTAAGCAAATTAAAAACAAATATGTCCAGATAAATCTGAATTTCATATGAGTATTGAAATATTTGTACAAATATGTCCCAAGTATTGATTAGGGCTTATGAATAACAATTGCTCGTTATTAACCCATAATTACAGTTTACCTAAACACATGGTGAGCTCTATTTTTTCATTGCACAGCTTAGAAATCTGAAGCACGTACAAAATGCATATATATATATATATATTCCAAATTAGAATTATTTTAGATCTGGTAATGTAGTAGTCCATTCTGTGTTCCTCTGGTGAAATATATAAAGCAAGTAGAATATATTCTTTCTTTATAAAAATAAAATCATCCTTTGCTCTTGAGTTCTGGGGTCTCAAGGATACAACATCAGTGTCCTTTAAAAGTCCCCTAATTGTCTCACAGCATGGCAAAGGAGAAAGACAAGCAGTCATCTGTACAAGGGTCAAAAAGATTGCATGCGTTCATCTTATAGTTGCACAAGTTCATGATCTCACTGCTCAATGACAAGATCCAGGGGTGGGGAGTGCAGAAACAGGAGAATCCATGTAAGGCTTCTGGTCTCACAGTGCAACACACGCAGTGACAATGAAACCTTGCTTTCAACAAGGTGAAGGTGAAGTCAAGATTGACACCTGAAGCTGTGGTTTGACCTCTGCAAACTTGCTACACTGTGCACTCAGGGGTAAACACACACACACACACACACACACACACACACACACACACACACACACACACACACACACACACACAGCCTCTTCTCTCTGCATCATCACCCTGAAAACAATCCCACTAATACATTGACTACTTCCTTTGGAGGGCACACTTCAGCCACATCTGAACCATATCAACTGTCTCATCACTTACGAGCCCTTAGCAATTCCTTTTCAAATTAACCATCTTCATCCTGCCTTCAATAAAAGTTACTAATCTCAATTTGCATTCCCTGGGCATCTCATTGCTCTATGACACTTTCCCAACTGTGAGCAGGATGTGGAACACACTAGACAGCTCTCCCATTCTGACTCTGTCACACGCTATCACCTACTGAAAGCATGGCTGTTTTTCAGCCACTCAGCTTCCTAATTTGCCTTGTCACTATGCCAATGTCTGTGAAGTAGGATCTAACAGTGTTTTCTATGAAACTCTGTATACAATGAGTGATGATTGGGTTCATATTTTTATACTTTATTTTTTATGTGTGTGTAATGTGAGAGTAACTATCCACATGTAAGTGCAGGTTTGTATGCTTGTGTGTACACAGAGAACAGAAGAAAGCATTGGATTTCCTTTTTTAGAAGATGGACTTTATTTATAACAAACCACATGCAGTAAGAACAGTTATGAAACAATTAGGAATGCCAAATACAAATGAGCTAAACATTTTGAAAGTAACTTGCAAATGCTCAGATTTCTTATAGCTATGGTTACTGGAATTTGTAGGAAGCTGGCTTGGTATGTGAAGGCTGGGACCTGAGCCTGGGTCTCTGTGATTATGAGTGTTCGTAACCTCTGAGTCATTTCTCCAGCCTTGTGCTCAGACTGTTGTTAGAAATATTTGATTATAAGTTTCTAGCCTTTGCTAAAAGTTACATTTAAATATGTGATCTAGAATATAATACTTACATAACTTTGCACTTGATATATTCTATGTAATATATGTGAATTCTATGGGTCTAAACCATAAACATTTTAGAATTATAGATAGATGCAACAAACATTTAATTAATCTCTGCATGAAAATATTTTAACAAGTTTTATGGTACATTTCAAAGGTTATTTCCTGTAGACATATTATTAACAACCTGACTATACATAGTAATTTTTATAGTAATAGTTTATTACTATGTCAATAAACAATGTGTGTTTATAGTGTGCCTGCCACTGTGATAAATAATCTTCACATATACTACCAGTAAAAGCTCACAATAATCCTCATGAGTTGATTGCTTGTATTCCATTTTCTATATGAGGAAATCTGAGCCTCGGCCAAAATCATATAGCTAGCAAGTTGGAGAGGAGAATTCATACCAAACCAGAAACCTTTCCTATGATGCAGATTTGTATTTCTAGATTCAAGGTCCCCATGGTGTATGTGGGTGATGGGATGCCAGCCATGAGACTTTCTCATCAATCATCAGTTAAAGCAGTGGTTCTCAACCTTCCTAATGCTGTGACCCTATGATACAGTTCTTCATGTTGTGATCACCCAAAATCATAGACTCATCTTTATTGCTACTTCATAACTGTAATTTTGCTACCATTATGAATCATTATATATATATATATATATTCTGAGGGTCTTAGATGGCCCCTGTGAAAGGGTGATTTGATCCCCGGCAAAGGGGTTGTGACCCAGAAGTTGAAAACCACTGCTTTAAAGGCTGTTAAAAAATGGCCAGAACAGTATACTGTCTACCACCCTTCTCTTTGGATGAAAGGTTACATCTGACAGCACAGGGTGTCTTTAGAATCACTTTCTTCAGAGTTGACTCACATCTGAGCCCATCAAAATTAGACCAAGTGAACCTGAAAGTGGCATCTTCAATAGAGAAGAAAAGCTACTCTAGACACTGTTTAAAAATATTTCTGATAATCTCTCCTTTCCATTCCAACATTCCCAGGGAAAACTTCTGACTTTTTATTAGCCTTTCCCAGTCACTGACTCAGCATCCACTCTTACACTCCATAATTCACTTCTACCATTAGTTTTAAAACATCAGGATTTTCCCATTCAGTACTGATTTTTTTTAGCATTCTGGAGCGCCACACACAAAACAATTAAATACTGTATCAAGGCTGCATAGGAGGTGTGGAGAGCCACAGATAGCAGCACCCTCTGCTGCTTCCCCGCACAATGCGCCCCTTATGCGCATGCACAATGCGCCCTTGAACGAGCCCCTTATGCGCATGCCTGAAGGCATAGCGTGAGGTGGCATGATCCGAACGCACCAACCAAGAGCGACTACGTGGCAGTCTCTGATAGGACCAGGCACACTATAAAGGTTCTGTAGGAGCTTTTCCCGGGGTCACTCCAGTAGTCAAAGTTCCTGAATAAACTGCTGCAAGAAGAGTTCCCTGTGTTGGTGTCTTTCCTGCTGGTCGGGGGAGACATCGACAAGGAGGTATGTAGTATCACACTAGTCTATGCAAGTCTCTGTGATGATATAGCAATTTATATTTGTATTACCATAGCCAAGTACTTGTCCTAGGCTAAGAATCACAGCTTTTCATTGACAAGGAGAAATTCAAATCTGAGTGTGGCGATGCCCACTCACAACCTGAGGACTGATGAGGTGGACCAGGAAGGCCAGGAGTTCAAGGCCAGCTAAGGATAGAGAGCAAGTATTAGACCAGCCTATGCTACGTGAGACTACATGAGACCTTGTTACAAACAAACAAACAAATAAGCAAAAAGACGCTCAGATTCCTTGGCTTCCGTGTGAAGTATCCATAAGTAGAGCTAGAACAGTTGTCCTCAATGTTCCTAATGCTGCAACTTTTAATACAATTCCTCAGGGTGTGGTGACCCTCAGCCATAAAACTATTTTCATTGCTACATCATAACTCTAATTTTGCCACTGTTGTGAATTGTAATGCAAACATCTGATAAGCAACCATGTTGAAGGATTACTCAACCCCGAAGGTGTCACAACACACATATTCAGAACCACTGTTATAGAGCGTTTTTGAAAAACTTCGTACAATTTTTATGAGCAGTGAATTTAGTGTTGCACTGAGACAGGAACATAAGAGTGTGATGGAATTTGAGAGACGGTAAAACCATAGTACTGAATTCTGAGGGGTATCTTAACGGTTTAAACTTTTTGTAGGATTTTTAATCCAACCAAATGATAAAATTATGATTTCTTAGAATTTGCCTTAAGTATGAAGCTTCTTTTTCATTGTATTAATATTGCAAGGACCACCTGCCGTAGCTCTTGTGGGGCATCTCGGGGTAGTTTACAAATGCTGATGGACAGGTTATAACGTTAGCATGTTAGTGCTTTTCTTGAAAGCTGCCCACTCATTTTGGACATATGTTTATAAGGTGAGCTTCAAAGTGCTGAGTATACATGGAAGCTCCATGAAAGCCATCTTTAGAAGATAGTAAACCCATAGAATGTTCACATCCTCTCCTTTCTCAACATTCATCGAAACCTGCAGAAACAATAAGGACTGTGTTTCACGCACGCACATCCATTTTGAAGCATAGCCAGTGGAAATTAACATTTGAAGTCAGTAAATGCTTATGTAAAGCAATCAGACATATGCCCAGTGCTGTTTGCATTATTTCGTAAAAGTCTAATTATTTAGATACTATGCATAAAATGGACAATTTGTATTTAAATTTTGAAGCTTAAGTCCTTGACTGTATAATTGTACATGATTTTTCCCCCCAGGGCTATAAAGAGAATCTTTAATCTATGATAATTACATTTGAACAGGAATTAAAAACACTTGTAATTTAAATAAAACCACTAAAAAGAGCTGTCAAATATATGCTTGAGCTCATTTCATGGAAATCTTCTAAAGTCGGGCTCAAGATTTCTTTCTTCTTTTTAGAGTTTATAGAATGTTTCCATCGCCTCAAAGAGAGGCCTTGAACATATTAACAATACCTCTAACACCATGGACCCATTGCCCTGCTCAACCTGGATGAGGCCCATTTTATTTTTTAGTTCTCTTAATTTGTCTTTTCTGGATTGCTGGGTCTACAGAATTCAAGTCATACAATACAGGAACTTTTGTAACTGAACTCTTACTTAACATACTTTTCAAATCTTCTCATGTTGTGTGCCAGTCCTTGCTTGTATGGATGAACAATATTTAGTAGTAAATTTAAAATATTTCTTTATTTGTCAAAGATTCAATTTGTGAGCACCAAGTTTATAAGCTTTTAGTGACATGATGGAAATGACGAAGTGACAATACCAAAATATTTTCAAATACGTTTCTTCTGTTTTACATTCTCCCCCTTTGGTGAATAAGGGATAGGATTTCTCTGTATCACCCACAATACTTGTCATTATCTGCTTTGTAAGTATTTACTTCATAGTTGGCTAGATTTACATTTCTTCATGAATAATGATGTACTTTGTGTGTGTGTGTGTGTGTGTGTGTGTGTGTGTGTGTGTGAATTTTAATGTGCATGCATGTTTAGTGAGAGTTTCCAGGAAGCAGTTCAATATGTTATAAAGTGGTAATCATCTTGGGTTGGGCTTCTGGGGACCATTGAACCCATTGCTGCCCTTCTAGTCACTTCTAGGCTGCACTCTATATGACTATTATGATTTTGATATGTTATCTTTACTAGTACCACAGAAGTGGAGAGGTCAGAAGGTAAACAAGTTGCACTGTTACAGAGCTTTCTATTTCTTTTTAAATTCAAATATTTTTGTTCAATAAGAGCTTATTACCTTGTGGTAGACCTGTGGTCATATTTGGATGTTTTGAAAAGTTGTTACTGCTTTTAAGAAGACCTTTAAACAGATACTGTGGCATTCCTCTGTCCCACGTGTCGAATACAAAATTAAAGTCTGTTTAAAACAATTTATTTTCTTGAGTCAGGATCTCATTCTGTAGCCCTGGCCAGGATAAAACTTACTATTTGTCCCAGGAAATCATGACAGTCCTCTGGCCTCAGCCTCCTCCTGGATGCTGGGATCAGAGATGTGAGGCATTATGCCAGCTGAAGGACCCACTGTTGATCTCCAAATAGCAATCATGTGGGATAGAACTTTATGTTTCTAGAATATCCTCTTTATGGGTATGGCTGCGTACTTGTGATCCTGGTACTTTTTTCAAGTGAGCTCTGGAGGTTTGCTTGTTTTTTTGTTTTGTTTTGTTTTGTTTTCAGGCCTCTATTGTGATGCCTGTTCCTCTTTAGTTAGTATAGATTTCAGAAGACTTTTTACACTGAATTTTTGTACTCATTTTTAAACTCACAGACTTCTCTGGACTCAAAATATATGTCTTTGTCTGTACAACTTAAAGTAGAAGGATGCTATATGTTATAACATATATATATATATATATATATATATATATATATATATATGGATACAGTGACCTAAATCTAAGTATAAAAAGTGATTTTTAGCTTGCCAAATGAGGTAGAAGAAAGCAGCATACCCCTGTCTGTTTTAAGGCACTGTTTGTGTCCAATCTGTCAAATCTTGACAGGGTGAATAATTACTTTATCTTGATTTTCATGTTAGAAATTTCTATCTACAAACATGATAGCACAAACTGTACTTCATGATGTGCTTCTGGAGAAGACCATGTAAAGCACTTCAGATGTTTTACTTGAATTGATGGCTTTTCTTTTACCTGAGTTGGCCTTACTTTTCCCTTCTTCCAGCTAGCCATTTCCTACCTTTCTGTATCTATTTTCTATGAGGGAAGGTCAATGGCATTCCTTCCTTCCTTCAGTCGATCTGTAAGGGAACCCATTGCCCACTCATTTCTATTACCTGCGTCTTCATGACCCAGCTGGATGAAGTTATGTCTGCATTTTAATTCAATAAGCGTCTTTTTAGTACATTTTCCTTTGTGCTAAATTTATTTAAACAATTTTTTTGTTGCTTTAATCATTCATACCCTCTTCAATTCTTCATTTTAAGATTTTGGGCACATCCCTCACAGAGGATGTATAAGACATTCTTTTAAGCTTTTCCTTTCCCTAATTAATGTTTTAATTCTTTCATTGGTTAGAAACATAGAAACCATCAACTTGCATGGATATGAACATACTTACATATAAACATATGTCTGTATGGTGTGTGTGTGTGTTATGTTATCAATTGTTCAATCACAACATAGAAATTATTAATTTGGGACACTCATTTGCATCAAATCATTCACTCAAACTCATAAACTAATTTCATAGTCATTTGTTGGTCTCCTTCTGATATTCCAGTTAGCATCCTGGAAAATTATTGTAATCTACTTTTCCTCCTCCAACCTAGTATTATTTTATTAATTTAAAACACTCATTATTCAGTGTAGAGTTTTGATATTGTTGCAAATAGCACTTCCAAAGCAGAGTTTCTTTACCTAAAGTAGGTAAATCTTGAATATTTATTACTATTTTATTTTGAACAATTAAATTTTTTCCATTCAAGTAGATTTCTGTGAAAAAATATTGACCCAGTGGGAACAAAATAAAAATAAAATGAAGACAAAATATAGTGACAGAGAAAATAAGATTGGAGATGGATGGCTGTATTCCCACGCAGGCAAAGATGTTTATTGCAGTGGGGCACAGGATTAAGTTATGGCTTTAATTATGGTAACCAAGAGAAAAGTGAAATATAGTGTATCACCTACCTCAAGTTACCTTAATTAAGGTAGAATAAGCTGAACAGGAACGGAGCATTTCTTCTGCCTCGGAATGCTCCCAAGGCACTTTGCTATTAATTTTATATATGGGACAGAGGCTCATACAGTTGATGGTGTTTTCATTTTTTGTGTGTCAAGATTGATTCTGATTCTAAGAGAAAAGACAACAAAGAACTGAAATTAAGTGCTTTATCCAATAGCCAGACACTTGTCATTATGACTTGGTACACAGGATGTGTTTTTTGACTCTTCTTTGGTATTGTTTTTTCTTTCTTGGTGTCCCTGAGATGGCTCCTAGGAGTTTCCCAGTTGAAATGCAGCAGCCAATATTTGAAGCAATATGTATGGGTTTCGTTAAACTTCATCAGCACCCAGAGAGGTCATCCCACCAATCACAGAAGTCAGGAGGGTAAAGGCACCTATACCAGCTTAGAAGCTGGCTCGCCTGTACACACACAGGGTATGTGGAAGAAGATAGAACATGCATGAGGAGTGGGAAGGAATGTCAGGATAAGGATCAACTATTTCTCCCCTTCCTCCATAAATAGTGGGAGAAACCTTATATATTCACAGATGTCTTAGTTGCCATACTAGTTTTTGTTCTTGGTTTTCAAGTGAAGAGATCTACACTTTGTTGTCACAGGTTCTGAAATGAGCGTGATGTTGACTTAAAAATTATTTGCTCACTTTACATCCTGATCATCGTCCCCTCCCTCTTCTCCTCCCTGTCCCTTACTTCCCTCTTTTTCTCCCATTCCCTCTCCCCTATTTCTCAGAAATAGGGAGCCTCCTCCCTACCTATCCACGCCAGCTTATCAAGTCTCATCAGGACTGAGAGCATGCTATTACCCTGTGTCCTGGCTAGGAGGCCCTGCCAGTAAGGAGCAATCAAAAAAACAGCAACAGAGTCCAAGTCAGAGTCAGTCCCTGCTGTGCCCTTGACTTTTAAGCGAGTACAACTGTGCACAGTTTGCAGGACTTGCCTGTAGAGCCTGAGGCACAAGAAGCCAACCATACCTGGAGGTCACAACCCCTAGGAAATTTGCATAAGGGAGTTTCTGTTTGGCATGGGACAGTAGGATTCTCAAGGGACAGGTTCTCCCTCCTATATGAAACGTACATTTTAAAATTTCTTTATATTATTTTTCATTATGTGTGTGTGCGCTTGAGTGAGGGGCCCACTGAGTCCAGAAGAGCTGGTCAGAGAGCCCAGCACTGGAGTTACAGATGGATGTGATCCCCCGGACATGGCTGCATGCTGGTAAGCAAAGCTGGGTCTTCTAAAAGAGCATTGTGTCCTCTTAACCACTGAGACATCTCTCCTGGTCCTTGGGATGTGAATTTTATGTCTGGCCATAGCTAAATCAAGGATAGCATCAAAGGTATTTTAAAATTTAAAATTATTAGTAATATTTTTTAGATAGCCAGCTTTGAATTCTTGATCCTCGTGTCTCTACATTGTAAGCATAGGATTACAGATAAGCATCATGATGCCTGCCTTAGAAAAACATTTTTTTCCCAAATAAGCGAAACAGCTTAAGGGTCTGAATACATACGACTTTACTTCTTCAACTGACACTAGAAAAGTTAAATCTGCATAAAACAGTAAGAAGTTATGAATTATATTCACCAACATTTGAGTCTTGCTCTGGAACAATAGCCGTACAATTAAAATGGTTTTAATCAAATTGAATCTCCATCAAAAAAAAATTACTTATCAAGGTAGTACAAAAATCATTATTAAAAGCCGGTTCCATCAATAGAATGGAGGCATACCAAGAGCTCTGACCTCAATATATATGTAAATGTGCAGGCTAAGTTCTTAAATGCAACCATCAGTTCTGACAAAATTCAAGGGTCTCTCTAAAAAGAATGTAAATACATTGTACAAAATGCTATTCCGAGGTTCTCTATAATTGCACAGTACCAAACATACTTATTTTCCTCTATGATATTTTCCCCATGGAAAATTCTTTTCTTTTTCTAGTGCCAAAAATCCCTTACCCCACTTTAAAAAAAAAATAAATCAATAGATGATTTCTAATGTTCTGAAGAGACACAATGAATGCCAGCTCTTTAGGCTGTTGATATATTTACTTTAATCTCTAAGCAAACAGAATGCAGGGCCTGCATTTGAACTTTTAACTGGCACATCACAGCAATGCAGTAAGTGACTTCGAAATCAGCGTAAGGCAGAGTGAACAGTCGGCAATATACCGTGCCTATTTAATACTTAATAATTAAATCATTCCATTTATTATACTTTTGGTAGCTGATACTTCTTATGTGTCCATAAAAAAAAACAGTAAATGACTTGTGATACCTTTAATGGGTGGTAAACCTAATAAAAGAATTTTCATTTATTGGACAAATCAGGTTCTGGCACAAATTAGTCTCCTAAAACATGTTTATTAAATTAATTCTTTTCAAAGTCACCTTGAATGTAGAACAATTGTTCATTCGTTAAATTCTTGGCTATAAGCAAGTCAGGTATAAAACAGAGGAGAAAGTGCTTAGTGTCTTAACTTGTGAAAGCCCATGTGATGCTGAATCAAATACAAATGACGTCACCTGGCAAGGTTGTGGGTGATGATGAGAAGAGAACTGTAAATTGACTTCACTTTATCATGCCTTGTTCACTGAGAAGTGAGATTCTTTACTAGGTTTTAGGAGACAATGCAAAGTTAAAGAAATCACCTATTCAGTAAAACTCTCCCAGTCTATGTACCCAATGAATTTAAAGAAAAATTCACAGTGGTTTATTCAGATACTGAGTTCACAATTATGTAAAAAAAGTTGTGTATTTCACATTACAAACATATATTTGAGTCTTACCCATCTGAAATTGTGGTG
This sequence comes from Acomys minous, assembly GCF_964271855.1. Taxonomy (NCBI): domain Eukaryota; kingdom Metazoa; phylum Chordata; class Mammalia; order Rodentia; family Muridae; genus Acomys; species Acomys minous. The sequence continues at coordinate 21,609,247 of NC_140489.1, forward strand.
CTGTTGTTAAAATGTCCACTCAAGAGTGGCTCAGCAAAATACTTGCAGGCTCAGATCCTGTTAACTTTCCTATATTATTACCTAAGAACCTGGGTAAAGCCCATGTATCTCTTGTAACACTGATAGGACCACTGCTGTAATTCAGTTGTTAGTGAAGAGTATCTGTCCTCGACTGGGAAAAACATTTATTTCTGAATAATTTCAAACCATCATTTCCAAAGTTTGGAAAATGTTTGCTTCTGAGGTATTTTTGTTTTAATTGTGCTAACTTTCTGACTAAGTGAACACTTTTCCCTCATTTTCGCTATAGTTACACATCAAATATTGACTTTTGAGGTACAGCTTGCATCTTAGTAAATAAAGCCCCTCTATTTCACATACGTACAATATACAAAGGATTGCTAGAGGTGTGGGGATCTCATTTAAAACCACTTATCATAACGTTCACTCTGGGATCAACAGAAGTTTGCATCATATTTCTTCACAAAAGACAAATTTTATTTTCCTGTACCAAAGTGCATGAATTATTAGATAGTTGGAAAAATGAGTCATTGTTGCCATTGCAGCCAATCTGAATAATTGTGCTTCAAATGCCAAATGCCATTATGAACAGATGTGCTGGAGCTAGTTCTTACAATTTGTCTTATTTGTCTAGTGGCAAAGAGGGCATCTCTTGATGAAACAGCAGTCCAGTTCCATCCCAGTGAATTCCGTTCAGCCAAATCAAACCCTCCATTTTGGACATATATTCAGCAATCTTTCCTGTTACAATGCATTTGCCTAGAACATTCGCTAGTGCTTGTATATAAGCAAAAGGTATTAAAGTTATTGGTTTCCATTTTAAATTCTTGTTCACTACCTGAGGAGCTACTGACAGTTGTTGGTGAGTTGGGGGAGAGAGTGTCAATGCCCTTCAAGTAGTTAGCCTCTCGTAGGTGACTCCATGCCCATGCATGTGAAGACAATATGGCTAAAATTGGGCACAATGGAATAAAATAAAATGTAATGAATAAATTAATAAATAAATAAACATAGGATGCACATGAAGTTGGAAGGGAGTATATTGGGAATGACTAGGGAGAGATGGACGACAGATATGCGGTGAGTCTGATCAGAATACATCTCATACCTATATGAAATTCTAAAGGAATACTCTTGAAAGATAAAAATAAATAAATATTCTCAGATACCCAATCAACTTTTCCATCTCTGCTTTGCCTCAAGCACATGGAAGATTATTCAATTTTCTTTGTCCTTTAAAAAATATTTTAATTAATTCTTAGAGAATTCTGTAAAATATTATTTTGGTTGTTTAGGTTTTTTTTAAATAATTTAATTAATTTATTCAGAATACAGCTCGATTGTTATCCCAGCACTTGTATCCTCCCATTCCTCTCTCCCTCTTGCTTTCACGCTATTTACCCCCCCCCCAGGTCTATGACTGAGGGGGACCTCCTCCGCCCCCACTATATGGTTTTTGGTGCTTGTTCATCCTTGACTCCTCTCAGACTCACCATGCCTCCCTATTTACCTATCCAACTTAATTTCCTTTAAAAAAAAAAAAATTAGTTCTTGTTTTTACTTTTTACCTGGATTCCATTTGTGCCCCCTAGATACTTTTGGGTGAGGCTCTTCACTCTAACAACACCCTTAAACCGAACCGACTTTCCTTTCTCTGGAAGCCATCCAGTGTCTACAGCTCCTTAGTTAAGAATAGGGGCTGTGTGGGTGTGGCTGTGGGTGTTCACATGCACGTGCACGTGAGTACAAATGCTCACAGAATCTGAGGCATTGGATCGTCCTGGAATTAGCGTTACAGGCAGTTGTGAGGCATCTCAGATAGATGCTGGGATTGAACTAGATCCTCTGCAAGAATAGGACGCACTCTTCACCACCGAGCCGCTTCTCCGGCTCCATATTACTTTTCCCGATGCATTATCTTTGCTGATTCCTAACTTGCAGACCTCATCTGGAGTAAAAATATCTGGCCTTCAGCTGAATCAACTCAAGCCCTGTTAGAGGGAAAGGCTGAGATAACCGAATCCAAGGCTCATTTCTTCAAAGCATTTGGATGGGATCACAGTTAAGGCCTTTCTATTTCTAAAACTTTTTTAATTCTGCGATTTGCCACATACATGGTAGTCTTCTTATTGATATTGATTCTGATTGCATTTAGTAAATAAAGCCCCTCTATTTCACATATGTACAATATACAAAGGATTGCTAGGGCTGTGGGGATCTCATTTAAAACTACTTATCATAACGTTCACTCTGGAATCAACAGAAGTTTGCATCATATTTCTTCACAAAAAGACAAATTTTATTTTCCTGTGCCAAAGTGCATGAATTATTAGATAGTTTTAGGTGAAGTTTTAGGTGAAAATTGTGTTTATGGGCCTGCAAGATGACTCAGTGGGTGTGATGGTTTGAATAGGAACGGTCACCTGTGAGGTCGTATATTTGAAAGCTGAGTCTCCAGGGAGTGGCGCTATTGAAGAAAGATTAGGAAGGTGGCCCTGTTGGAGAAGGTTTGACTATTTTGGAGAAACTCCGTCACTGGAATGGGTTTTGAGGGCTTCAAAACCCCATGTCAGCCCAGTCCCTACCCACCCCCCCACCCCCCACCCCACCCCCGGCATCAGCATGCAGCTCTCACCTAGTCCTATACCACGCCTTGCCTGCATACTGCGCATGCTCTCTACCATGATGATATTGGCCTACTGTATCTCTAAAACTGTAAACAAGCTCCTCGCTAAATGCTTTCTTTTATAAGAGTTACCTTTGTTATAGTATCTCTTCAGCGATGGAACAGTGACGAAAAGAGTGTTGTCTGTAAAAGGACTTGCTATTAAACCTTAATATCTAAAGCTGATCCTGGGCCTCACATGTTGGATGGGATAGAAAAGACTCTCACAAGTTCTCCTATGACTTCCACATGTATCCGTGGCTTGTTACACATGCTGCGCACACACACTAAATAAATATATAGAGCATTAAAAGCCACGGTGTTTTGATGAAGGTGAGAGCTGCATGTATCTGTGTGTATAAGGATGAATTTCAAGAGGAAGTTTGAAAATCACCACTTATCATAATACATAATACACAGGGCATCGTGGGGAGCCCAGCCAAAACAAGTACATCTACAACACAGCTCTTATAACTGAAGCCTCCAAAACAACTAAGCAGTGTCATTATCAGATTTGGGCACAGGAGTCCCGCTCAAACTAAGGCACCAGCCAAGGACAATACAGGCAGTAAAACTTTAAACCCCTACCCAGATCTAGCCAATGGACAGAACACTCTCCACAGTAGAGTGGAGAGTGGGATATGACTTTCTCACGTACTCTGGTGCCTCACATTTGACCATGTCCCCTAGAGGGGGAGACCTGGTGGCACTCAGAGGAAGGACAGCAGGTTACCGAGAAGAGACTTGATACCCTATGAGCATATACAGGGGGAGGTAATCCCCCTCAGGAACAGTCATAGGGGAGGGGAATAAGGGGAAAATGGGAGGGAGGGAAGAATGGGAGGATACAAGGGATGGGATAACCATTGAGATGTAACAAGAATAAATTAATAAAGGAGAAAAAATAAAAATATGAAAAAAAAAAAAAAGAAATGCTAATGCAGAAGAGAAATGTCATGGGATCCTACCCCTAACAAAAAAATTCAGGCAACCAATGAATGTTGAGAAAGAGAAAATTAGCCTCTCTCAGGGGTGAATCCCAAAGTTGGCTAGCCAGTACCATGTAGTCAACTCTCAAATCATACACATAGAAATTATACAAACTAAATGGGCCCAGCAGGTTGGATGTTTAGATTTATGGAAATGTATGTATGTGACAATGACAATAAAAAAGTGTCCATCAGTTTGAGAGGAAGTGGAGGATAAGGGAAAGATCAGAGTGGGGACACATGGCCGGGTTAGAGGGAACAGACATGGGAAGAGTTGGAGGGCAGAGTACAAAAGAGAAAAGCGCTGTATTTATATTTTAATTATTTTTAATTAAAATTAAATAGATTGATAAGACTTAGAAGTATAGTCAATTGCATCATGTATGCTTAGCATGTGTAAGGCCCTGACTAATCCTCAGCACATCAGTAATAATAACAATAATAATGATAATAAATTTTCCTACAAATCAGATAGGAAACAAAATATAAATTGCTATTTCAAATGTGGCCTTTTATTAGGTTATCTTCCTTTTCTTCTATTTACTATTCTATTCCTTCCATTCTTTTCTTTGATTTTATTTAGGTATTTCAAATTTCCTAGACAAATATGGCCTACTCATAATGTTTGCAAAGGCTGTGGCTCACATACACAAAAGTTTATATGATCGCTGCTGTTTCAACTTTTCGTCATGAAATTTAGTCTTTTAATATTTCAAATACTAATAATGTTTAAAAATAAATAAATAAATGTAATTGTATATTTTGCTTTCATTTGTTTATAGGATTTTACACTGCAGCGCCAGAGTTACACATGCAAGAAGAACAGTTAATTCCAATATGAAACAGAGCTGTTCATGGAAATACCAGATCATGAATTATGTCTGATTGAAATCTTACACTTAAGATACAAACACCAAACACAGGTTTTAAGTAAAGACATTAGGAAATGTGGCTGGTAATTATAATCAATAGTGCAGAAAAAGTAATGAACTGGACCCCTCTGTGGGCACAAAAAAGGGTTATTGGGAATCAACCTGCCAAGGTTATCTTGGGGGTGGTGGCAAAGAGAATAATAAAATGATGGAAAAGCAAGCAGATTTTATATGACAGTCAGCAGTGTGAGTATCTGAGCTAATTACAGACTCTCTGTGAATGCAAGCCCACCCGAATCCCCCAACCCCCCATCCCCACCATCAGCTGACCATTGGAGAAAGGCTAAAGGTGGTTCCTTGTAGGACACATACCTTCAAGTTTGTTTACTTGATTACATTCCTTCTGTTTACCTGCCTAACTTTCTTCTCTTTAGGACAATGTCACCAGCACAGCCATCAGGCTCAGTGGACTGGTTCTAACAATAATTACAATTTTAATTTTTCCATTAAAAAGTAAAAGCAAAACCAAATAGAGCAAACATCAAATAGACATAGGTAGGTAATTTTAGGGAAATAGTTTTCTTGTTTTTACAGAAATGGCTTGAAAAGCTTTGACATAAAATACAGTCAACACTGTCATATTTTATGATAAAGAGACCCAAATAGAGTAATGTTTTAGTCAGTAAATGATCAATACCATACTATGGAAGCTTGGGCACTAAAACCTCACATGATGGCTCAAATGCATTACTTTTTACATCAGTCCTTCATTTCAGTATCTTCTATCTCTTTCATCACATTTGACATTTCTCTTGAAACTGAACCATAATTCTAAGGAGAGAATGTGATTAAATGATTGTTCTTACTCAAAAATCAAGATAGAGCAATCCCAATTAAAGAAGAATTAAAAACATTTAATTCTTCTAAAAAGAAGATACAATGTTTCAAATAACAACTCAGATCAAGGATGTAACTCTCCAGACCTTAACATTTTCAGTTACTGTTCAAGAGGCAGTGTTTGTGTGAATTCTGGGCTCCTTAAATCCTTGCAGTAGAATAAAAGCTTCTTTTTCAAACAATAGCATATCCTACAGATTGATTCCCTTTTGGTCCATTGACTTCTGCGAGTATGGTTTACAAAAAGATGACATTCATGAATACGTAAATTTGTACAGACTTCAGGATGGTTTGTTTTCTTTATTGCTTACACAGACAATCATATTTTGTGCACTTTAAAAAAATCTCAACAATACATCATATGCCATTTGATTCTTAAGTAAGACGAGGTCATTCTAAGCTTGGAAAAAACTTAGTTGGTATTTTTCCACTCACCTCAGGGTGGCAGCAATTTAAACTTGGAAGTGAGTTTTACTTTGTAATGCTCCAGACCACTGGGTACAGCTACGTGATCCAATAATGTGGTGAGTTTCACATTGCACTGTTCAACTTCAGTCTTATAAAAGGTCTCTGGGTGACAGCCATCTGCCAAAGCTGTGACAGAATGGCACTGTTCTGGAACTCTGCACAGAGGTGTCAGCCAGCGTAAAATGGCACATTTAGTTACTCTTTGAGCCAAGTCCTGAAATGATATTTTAGACCTTAAAGTGACTGCCATTTTGTTATTACATCCCATAAAATATTCTTTTCCCCTTTCAGATAACATTGACATAATTCAGAAACAAGCTAGAAATTGCCTTTAATTTTTTTTCATACAATAATTATCACCACACAGAAAATACTGGTGTAAAGGCATGAGGAGACTTTTAAATTGTAATCTTTTGTACTCTTCACCATATATTCTAGCTCATACATCACATTTCCATATTTCAGAAATATGGAAAAAGGACTTCAAGACCCGAGATGGATAAATGGTTAAAGTTATTGTTCCCCACAAGTAGGAATTAAGATCCCCAGTACCCAAAGGCATCTGGGAGGTATATGGTGGCCCTACAGATGGATATCAGAGTTCCCCAGAGCAAGCTGGCTCATGAGAATAGGCTGATCTGTAAGCACTGAAATTGACTGAGAAACCTTGCCTCCATGGGAAAGGTCAAAGAATAAACAAAGCAGATCCCAGATATTTACCTCATTCCTCTACGTGCATACATGTACACACATGTACATAAACACAGGTACGCAAACATACACATGCATGTATGTAAACACACATATGCAGAGAGAGAAACTGGAGAGTAAGGAGGGGGAGGGAGAGAGGGAAAGGAATGAGCTTTGATTTCTTGTTCCTTCCATGTTACTCAAATCCTTACTGGGAAAGAAGTAATCTCAATGCTGAAATATTGTATCTGCAGCTAATTCTATTAACATGTCTAGCAACTTCATAAATACTACCATGTCAACTGTAGAGACAAGGTACTGTGTAAGCAGTGCAATGGATGAGGAGCAAGTGGACCCTTACATCAGGCTAGGATGGCTGGAAGCAAGGCCTGGCCTCATTACCAGAAAGGCTAATGCTTCACAAAGATCAAAGAATCATGCTGAGCATAAGTGAGAAAATGAAATCAGCATTTTTCATTAAGCAGAAAATTTACATTCTTCTTGGCAACACTTGGTCAGCATCATAGAAGTTTACATTACATTACATAGGTGTGGGCCTATCCTTCACATTAAGAACTTTAACAGAAGCTTGGATTCTACATTTCAGATGTCAAAACCTATCCTATGGCTGTGACAAAATGCTTTCTCTCTCCCCCCCCCCACTGCACCCTGTCTCTCTCTGCTCTCTGTTCTCTCGCTTCTTAGATATACAGTAGAATTATTCTTATGATTAAATCACTGTTGATTTTCAAAAGTTTCATTTGTATCACATTGTATTTTTCTAAATAATGTTTATGTTCAAAACTTTTTTTAACTTGGCACATTCAAGTTTTAGAGGCATTTTAAATAAAAATCAAGCTGATAATTGAAGAATGACGGTATTTGTAGCAGTGTTACTGTTTTAAGCCATTAAAAGTAGAGAAATGACTAGAGATATCAATGTCAATTCATCATTTGAAAGCACTGTCTCTTGTACAAAATCATTTAAAATGTAACATTACTTTGGAAAGTTCTTAAGTGTGGGGGCAGAGTGTTATAAAAGTTAGGGTCTACCACTGCTGCCCTTTCTACATAAAACCAAGTCAGATTTGCACAATCATTTATGCTGATAAATAACTCTTAAAAATGTCTGCAGTCTCATCTCATGATTTGGCTAGTATTAACTAGTCCATTTTTTGTATTGATTGATTGATTGGTTGTTGTTGTTGTTGTTGTTGTTGTTAAAATGATTTCCTTAGATGTGGACCATCCCTAAAAGAATAAAAGCAAGATCACTTTTATTCAGCTAAAAGTGACATTTTTAAAAAGCTTCATTTGGATTTGGGGGATATTTAAGACAGCTACTCTCTTTGTATACTAGCATTTTATCAATTTTCTGGGTTATAGTCATTAAATGACTTGCCTTTCTTTTTTCATTAGTTTAAAATAGAGGTCAAGTTGAGGATATAGGTCCATTGGTAGAGCAATTAAAGCCATATGTGGCTAATATGGCCATGAATTTATGGGGACGTAATTTGTTACAGCAATGGAAAACACAGATTAGCATTCCTCCAATCTCAGAAACAACCTGTAAGATAAAAAAATGCTTCTCAGAAAAATATTAAAAGGTATTATCTAGAACCGCCACAGACTGTCCAGGTTGTCCATAAGCAGGACATGGCACGTGTTGGTCTTAAAAGTTACCCACTGCCTTACCTTCAAAATGGCTAACTGGCAAGCCTGTGTGGGCGGATCAATGGCCTATGAAAAAAGAAAAATTACAGGCACTAGAACAGCTGGTACAGGAGCAGCTAAATGCTCAGCACATTGAAGGATCTACCAGCCCATGGAATTCTCCTGTACTTGTCACCAAAGAGAAATCTGGCAAACAGGATTGTAAGAGATCTTAGTGCAATTAATAAAATTATTCAGCCAATGGTATTTTACAATTTGGAATCCCATTGCCTTCCTTGTTACCTAAGGAATGGCCTATTAAAGTGATTGATTTGACAGATTGCTTTTTCATGATTCCTGCATTCTCAGTACCTACTTTTAATAGAAGCTGCCCAATAAAGATATATCATTGGAAAGTTTTAACACAATAAATGTTAAACAGTCTTGCCTTGTACCATTACTTTGGACATTTGCTATTGGAGAAAATTCATAAGAAATTTCCTCAATCTATAGTTTATCATTATATGGATAATATCTTATTGGCTGAATCAGATAGGCATACTTTAGAAAAGATGTTTTTTTAATGAAATACATAGAACTTTGCCTTGTTGGGGATAGCAGGTTGCTCCCAAAGAACAAAAAGAGGAGATTCTATTAGTTATCTAGGATACAAATTAGGCCTATATAAGATTAGACCACAAAAAGTACAAATAAGGAGAGATCAATTACAAACTTTTAATGATTTTCAAAAATTGATGGGAGAAGAAGCAAAAAGAGACAAACGGTATGTACTCGCTTATATCAAGACACTAGTCCAAGGGATACATCCTATTAAAAACCTTACTTACCAGGAAAGTGGGTCAGAGGAGAGGACATCCTATTGAGACTTTAGGTGAGAGTAGCATGGAAGAATGGGGAAATAGTAGGATCCACAGGGTCCTGGAAACCTACAAGAAGAACTTTATGACAGGCAGATCTGGGTCCTGGGGGCCTCCTCAAACTAAGGCACCAGCCAAGGAGAATATAGGCAGTAAACTTTGAACCCCTACCAAGACCTAGCCAACGAACAGGATATTCTCCACCGTTGAGTGGAGAGTGAGATCTGACTCTCACATGAACTCTGGTGCCCCTTTTCTGACCTCGTCCACTGGATGGGGAGGCCTGGTGGCACTCAGAGGAAGGATAGCAAGTTACCAAGGAGAGACTCGATAATCTTAGAGCATATATGGGGGGGGGGGAGGCCTCCCTCAATCACAGACATAGGGGAGGGGAGAAGGGGGAAGTGGGAGGGAGGGAGGAATAGGAGGAAACAAGGGAAGGGCTAACAATCTAGATGTAATATGAATAAATTAATAATAAAAATGTTTTTAAAAAGTAAAAAAAAATTGATGGGAGATATTAATTGGCTGTAGACCATAATTGGATTAACTACTCAAGATCTGAGGAATTTATTTCAAACATTAAAAGATGATATGGACTTATATAGTCTAATAAAATTATCAGCTGAGACTGAGAGAGAATTGGCTCTGGAAAAAAAAAATTACAGGATGTACATATGGATTGTTTAGATCCAAAGCTAGATTGTATTTTGGCTAATTTGTCTTCTACTCATTCTCCCATAGGAATTCTTAAACAAAAAGAATATAATATCTTAGAAAGGATATTCTTAATACATAAACAGAGTAAAATAGAAAAGACCTATGTAGAAAAGACTTTTTAATTGATCCTTAAAGGAAAAATGACACTTTATCAATTAGCAAGAATAGACCAACAGAAATTGTGGTATGTTTTACTAATGCTGAGATCGCCTCATTATAGGCTGACAATGAACATTGGCAAAGAGCTTGCTGTTGGTTTTTTGGGTTTTTTGTTTGTTTGTTTGTTTGTTTGTTTTGCTGGCGTCAGAGAGAAATTAACAACATATACCCGAAAAGACAAGTGACTTCAATTCATAAAAAGAACTAATTGGATTCTCCCTCATATAGTAAAAAGGGTTTCCGATTTCTGATGCTCCTACATTTTACACTTATGCCAGTAAATCAAAAAGGGCAAGCTATAAGCCATAAAATATAAGTAAGGTGGTTGAGAGTTCTTATGATTCAGTTCAAAAATCAGAATTATATGCTATTTTGATGGTGTTATCATATTTTTAAGGATCTTTTAATAAAGTAACCGAGTCTCAGTATGTTGAAAGGGTTGTTTTACACATTAGAAACTGCTGATCTAATTCAGGATGATTCTGACTTAACTTCACTATTTATTCAATTACAACAAGTGACCAGAAATAGAAATTATCCATTATGTATAACACATATAAGATTTCATATGGGCCTAGCAGGTTCTCTAACACAAGGTAATGATAAAATTGATCAAATATTGATAAGAAGCATGTTAGAGGCTTCAAAGTTTCATAAAACACACCATATTAGTAGCAAAGGCTTAAAGAAGGAACTTTCTGTCACTTGGCAAAAGGCTAAGGAAATTATACGATAATGTCCTATTTGTTCTTTATACAACCAAACTCCATTACCTGCAGGAAGTAACCCAAAAGATACTCAAAGAAATGAAATTTGGCAAATGTATGCATTTCATTTCTTCAGAGTTTGGAAAATTAAAGTATGTGCATCATACCATAGATACATATTCAGAATTTCAATGGGCAACTGCTTTAAGTTCTGAAAAGGCTGGTTCTGTAAATGCACATTTATTAGAAGTTATAGTTATTATGTGGATACCTGTACAAATTAAGAATGACAAAATTAATGACAAATTAAGAATGTTTCTATTGGGACTCTAAGTGAGAGAAATATGGGAGAATGGGGAAATAGAAGGATCCGGAGGGTCCTAGAAACCTACAAGAAGAACATTATGATGGGTGCATCTGGGCCCAGGGCTTCTGCTCAAACTATGGCACCAACCAAGGACAATACATGCAGTAAACATCGAACCCTTACCCAGATCTAGGTGGCCACGAACTCATGTGGCCCATATTTGACCACGTCCCCTTGATGGGGAGGCCCAGTGGCACTCAGAGGAAGGATAGTTGGCTACCAAGAAGAGACTTGATACCTTATGACCATATAGAAGGGGAGGAGGTCCTCTTCAATCACAGACAAAAGGGAGGGGAGTAGGGGGAATGTGGGAGGGAGGAAGGAACGGGAGGACACAAGGGATGGGATAACAATTCAGATGTAATATAAATAAATAAATAAACAAACAAACAAACAAACAAAGGAAAAAAAAGAAATGACCAAAAAAAAAAAAAAAAAAAAAAGAATGTTCCAGCATATGTCTCTAGTAAAATGAAACAGTTTTTGCATATTGTAACATATAAAGTCTATTACAGGTATACCATACAGTCCTACAGGGCAAGAAGTTATAGAAAGGTCTAACTGTACTTTAAAAGATATGCTTAATAAACAGAAGTGGTAATAAAGACCCCCAACAATAGATTACACAGTGCTTTATTAACATTAATTTTTAAAATGCTAATGAAAAGGAACAACAGCTACAGAAAGATGTTGGATAATAATTTTTAAAATAACTGATTAATTAAATCAGCCTGCGTATTTTAAAGATGTGTTGACCTCAGAGTGGAAACCAGGATATGTGTTACACTGCAGAAGAGGCTTTGTCCTTGTTTCCACAGGAGAAGAAAAGCTATGGATATCATCAGAATTGATAAAGATTAGATTCAAACAAGAGAGATCTCATAAAGAGAGGTACTAGTTCATTCAACAGCTTGGTCATTCAGTTCAAACTAACATATAAAACTAAAGTTTTCTTCTTAAACAAAAAGGATAGTTTTATTGTTTGGTATTAAAAACACAGTAAAAAGATGTGAAAGGTTGAGCCTGGCATCATGGTGTACACCTTTAATCCCAGTACTCCAGGGATGCTAAGACAGAGTCAGGAAGATCTAAGAGTTAAAGTCCAGCCTGGTCTACAAAAGAGTCCAGTACAGCTAAGGCTATACAGAGAAACCCTGAAACCCTGTCTTTAAAACTAAAATATATACATATATATATATATATATATATATATATATATATATATATATATAGAGAGAGAGAGAGAGAGAGAGAGAGAGAGAGAGAGAGAATTTTGAAATGTTTTAAGTAACTTTAAACAGTTCTTATACTTCAAACTTGTTTTCTAAATCTTGTAGTAATTGGAACTAAAATAAAAAATGTGAGGAAGGCAATAGTAGCCCATGCCTTTAATCCCAGCAAACAAGGGCAGTTCCCTATAAATTAGTTGCTTTCTAAATCCTGCAGTTTCAACAAATAGGCTAGTGGTGGTTCATGCCTTTAATCCCAACACTCAGGAGACAGAAACATGCAGATCTCTGAGTTCGAGGCTAGCTTGATATAGATTAGGTTCCAAGTAAAGAAAAAGTTAGATCTAGGTGTGGTGGTTCACACCTTTTATCCCAGCATGTGGTGGCACACGCCTTTGATCCCAACATTTGGGAGACAGAGGCAAGCACATAGGAATTATAGTGATTTAAATTTAAATGGCCCTTGCAAAAAGCAGGTTGAAGTTTAAAGTGAATGTCTTTTATAATCTAAAAATCAATATACTTAAAGGTAAATTTCTTTCAAAATTTCAGAAAAACTTTAAAAAATTCAACTGAAAGATAATACTTTTTCTATTGCCAAAAATCATTTTGCCCTAGGAATGATATAACACACCAAAAAAGAACACCCCCCTCCCCCCAGTTGAGGCTGGGGCAGGGTTTTGTTTTTTGTTTCCAGGAGAATAGAAACATCTAACTAGAATCTGGAGCTCACTGAGTAAAAGAAGCATCTGAAGAAAAAGGACAGATTATCAAGAGAAAATGTGACTTGAGAAAGAGTAAATTGTCCAAGGGGTATTTCCCATCTCCATCTTGTCTTTTCAGCCCTCTTCAGACATAAGTGGCAAATAGTCTTTATGTGGTCCAAGGTCAATTTAAAAATTAAAGCTGGCTTTGGGAGTGGAGTGTGGCTCTCTCCTTCTCTAAACCCATGCATGCTTGTTAAAGGAAAATCCAAAATCTTTGTCTCATATTAGAAAAGCCAACTGGTTTGAGACAGAGGAAAACAGAAAATAAGGGATTGTTCCATTGTCAGTGATCTCGTAATCTTTTGGCTTTTGTTTAACTCTTTAATCATCTCAAAATCTATAATATTATTGTGTGTATATAAACTCTGTTATGATACTACTAATTGTACAGAGTATTAAATACTTTCAGAAATCAGCTTCATCTATCGAGTTTCCTGTATGTGTTTCCCAGTTTGAGTCTGAATCAACTAACTAGAAACAGTTTGTTTCCCTCAGATTTACTTAATACATCAAGATTCTCAAACCTTTCTGAGATCTGCTGAACATGGCATTTAAAATGTTACTACTAGCAGTAACATTTTAGGTTTCCAGGAGGAAGGGGCCGCCAACAATGAATACAGCTAGTTTGCCTAACAACACCCACTGGGGGCCCGGGGCGGGGGGGGGGGGGGGAACTGTTCCACGTTTCTTGTGAGGCCTGGTTCTGTGCAAACTGTGGCCACCTTTGAGTTGATTGTTATGTTCTGTGCAGTCAGGATTGCCACTAAGCTGACAAACACCACCCAAAGATCAGCCTTGGACTACAGACTAGTTAGGATACACCCTTGAGCTGACCATTATGCTCTGCCTAGTCAGGATTAAGATGACCAGCAACCCCAGAGATCAGCTTCAGACTACAGATGTCTTAGGATATTCAAATTACTGAGTTCATGTGAAGATCATTTTACGGAACGTTGAACTCAAAAATATTTAATCCTAAAGCTGTCAGATAGAACCTGTTGGACATTGTGGCAAAAATTGTGTCATTATTGCAAATACTTTTACTGTATTGGAGTTAAAAGTGTGCTTTTTTATTTAGTCAAAGGAGGGAATACAGAAATATATAAGAACAATAGCAAAAAGAGTAGATTGTTGAAGCTATTCTTACAGGTCTTTGTATATTGATACAAAATTAAGGTTATCTGTTACTTACAGCATAATATGTGTTAAGTCTTTTTAAGTTATCATACCTATGCAATTCTTAAAAATGCAATGTGAAGTTCTATTCCTTTCAAAAGCTGCTATCATAAGCTGTTTAGAATAATTAAGAAATGCAAACTAATAACCAATCAAACTTGTGGGGTTTTTTTTAGGTACTAGTTTTCTAAGTTAATCAGTCAGTATTTATTTAGCTAGAAAATAGCAATTCAGATATACTAGAGATAGATGATCTTCAAAAACCTCACAGATCTGTAGAATGTGGCATTTAAAGATGTTTTATTAAATTGAGAATGTTTTTGACAATGAGACACGTCAGCTCCTGGCAGCACTCCCTTTCGACTTAAAGAAGATGACGAGCATCAAAAAAGTCTCTGTTAGGAGATGGCCTGCCACACTTTTGGCAAGCTAGTCATTGAGCAAGAATTGTCCTTGCATTTACTGCAGACAGAATACTGAACAAACTGGATGCAGGGAAGTCAACTGCCGAGCTTTGCAAGGACAGGGTACGTAAGCTCTTCATAATACCTGCTTGACAGTAAAGTCTGTCAGATATTCTGAGCCACCTGGCTTAAGATGATGCTCCAATGTTATAGAGATATCTTGGGTTCAGATGGCCAGCAGTCTCTGTCATTTCTGTAGTTTTGGAAGCTGCTTCTTCTGCACTTCCTGTTTATTCAGCTAATATTTACCTTTCTAAGGCCTCTGAGGTTGAAGACTAAATAGTTATAGCCTTACAAGTAGACTTAGTAGTTATGATTAAAGAAGATGTTTTAGGCCTGAAGATGGTTTTTTTCTTGGTAATGTAGGTTTCCATACAAAATTATTTAGGTACAGAACTTTGGACTCAACAAGATAGGATATATTATAGAATACTTTGCCCAAGGTGGCCAAAATCTATGGACTAGAAATTATGAATGCCATTTTTACCAGATAGTACATCTTTTATTGATATTATAAAAAGACCTTTTATTTATACAAAAAGGGGGAAATGTTGCAGGATATTTGATTCCGTTGCGATGCTTCAGATTGTGAACTATAAAAACCTGTCTTTCGTTTGGCACGGTTGTGGTTGATCCTTAACACACACCTTTAATCCAAGAGTTTTTGTACACAGGATTTAATAAAGTTAAGCCTGGCTCAAGATATGGGGCAAGAAACCAGTTGATAGGAATTAAAGATTAGGCGGCACTTTGAGTTGAGGCATATTTAAGACAGTGTGTGGTAGTATAAGGGGTCTTTGGCACTTTAGCTTTGGAGTCTTAGGCTTGGGATTTTAGCTTGAGCTCTTTAGCTCTTAGCTCTCTAGTTCTTCAGCTCCTCAGATCAAGAGGGAGAAAATGTGGGAGAAAATGTGATACAGTAATGTGCAAGTTAGCGTGAACACAACATTCCCTTTTGTGTTTATCTGCTGAACCCCATTCTAACTTACTCTAATTGATCTGAACCTTTGTTATTTAAACAGATACCCTGTGAGCCAGCCAGTTAATAGGGTTGTTGATTTGTAAAGAAAGGAGCCAAAGTTTTAACATTTTAATGTCTGTGTTTTAAAAAAAACCATTTCCAACCCAGGACTCGGTGCTCTAGGATCCCCTCATACGTGAACTGTAAAGGTTTATTTGCATCTTACTGAGGGGTCTTAGTAGTGTTTACCAAGAGGTAAAAGAACAATGTCAAATGGTAGTAAGTAGTTTTCTGGTCCCTGTAAAACAACTGACAAGATGACGTAAAGGAAGTAGTTCTTTATTTTGGCTCACTGTCTCTGGAGTTTCATCTCTGAGTCTTTGATTTGCTGGCCCGAAGCTCACAGTAAGACAGAACATCATGACAGAGGGAATGTGTGGAGGACAAAGCTCCTCAGCGTAAAACAAATGTTAGGGGAAGAGAAAGGGAAAGGATGGAGAGGAGAGAAGAATGAAGTGAAAAGAAGAGAATGGAGATTTAGAGGACAATGAAAGATATTTCCTGGAATAGAAACAGGCTCTAAGAACATTGCTTCACTTGTCCACTTCTCCTCTCTAGGCTCTGTCTTTTAAAGTTTCCAGAAACTCTAAAAAATGACGTCGCCAACTGGATTGTAAATGTTCGACATATCAGCCTTCTTTAAAATACATGTCTAAAATAAACTATACATCATTTATTACATGTTTTTATTCTTTTCTATGAGGTTGCATCCATTGCGTCAGTATCTGCTGTACATCCTCAATATGGCACTTTGTAAAAATTTTATAACATTGCCAATCAGAAATGTTGGGGTCATTTTGTTTTGTTCTGTTTTGTTTGAAAAACCGAGGCCTTTTCCCGGCATTTGTGAATGGTGTTTATTTTTCCACGGATGGTTGCTACATTTAGCTCAGTTATCTTGAGTATTGTATTGTTCCTAACCTGTATACGCTCTACCTACTGGTCCCTCATAGAGAATGGTCCCTTCCTTGCAGCACTGCTCAGTTAAAAGGATCTGGAACGACTAACACAGAGCTCTGCCTTTGAAGAGCGGGACCCAAGTACAACCAACATCTGCTTGCTTTTGAATTTGGTAAGCATCTATATTGTTATAAAGTTACAAGGAGCATGTAGTACCTTTAGAATTTAAGATACACAAATCAAGGAGGAGAAAAAAAAATCCCCACTCTCCTTTTGAAGACTTCCTTTACATCTGACCAGAGATTTAAGTAAATGATACTCTGAATCCTCCATGCTGTTTGCCCATCTGTTTTAGAAATATCAGGCCTTAGAGACTGGGAAAAAGGGGTACTCTAACGAGCAAGAGCCATGGAGACTAAAGAGGATAGCACCTAACTAGACAAGACTCCTAGTAGAGGGAGAGGGGGGGACACCAAGCCATGCACAAAACTTTGACTCAAATTTTATGGAGCCTACAAGATGTTCAGGGTTAAAGATAGGGCAGATAGACCAGAGACTGAGGGAAGATCCAACCAATGCCAGGCCTTACTCAAGATCCACCCCACAGGAGAGTGCCCACCACTGACACTATTAATGATAGTCTGCTATCCTTGCAGACAGAATTCAAGCAGAGTTGTTCTCTGACAGGCTCCACCCAGCAGCAATTCTAAACAGATGCTGAGACTCACAACCAAACGTTGAGTGATGCATAGAGAGTCTTGTGGAAAAGTAGGGGGAAGGAGAAAATGGCCCAGACATGACTGGAACTCCATATGAAGACCAACGGAGCCAAATAATCACAGCCCAGAGGGGGTTGCTGAGATTGAAACACCAACCAAGGTCCATGCATGGACTGGACATAGGACCCCACAAAGACATAGCTGATGGGCAGCTCAAGCTTCATGTAGGTCCTCTAGTAAGGGGAGTGGGGGGCTGTCCTGGGCATGGATTCTGTTGCCAGTTTTTTATCACTTCCCCTTGATGGGACTGCCTGGCCAGAGGACACACTTAGTCCTGATGTGACTGATAAGCTGGTGTGAATGGGAAGAAGGCTCCCCTTTTTTGAGAAATACCGGCGGGGAGGGAAGTGTAAGGGATGGGATTGGTAGGAGGGGAGGGGTGGGGGCTATGACCATAGTGTAAAGTGAATAAATAAATTAATTAACTTAAAAAGAAAAATCTCAGGCTTTATGTATTATGACAAGATACTGCAAACTGCAAGGCTTTTAAGCATTGAATCTTTTCTCACAGCACTGGTGTAGAAAAATTTAAGATCCTTGAGTGTTAGAATGGTTGCTTTCAGGTAGGGTTTCTCCTATAAGTTATAGATACTAGATACTAGATAAAATAATGGATAATAATATATAAAATATATTCCTTCTGTTATGTCTACTGTTGCTTTTCCCTTTTGTACATATGTATGTGTGTCTATGTATATTAAGATAAATATCAATTTTATAAAACTCAGTTCATGTCATCAAATATTACTGGTTCAGTCATAGCTATCCACTCATCTGACCATTTGTCTATTCATATTTCTAATTATTTCTGTGTGTGTGTGTGTCTGTAATGCTTTAGTTAAACATATAAAAGTGCCTACAATTAGTCTTTTCCCTTTTATATTCTGTCTTTCATAATAGGTATTATACCTTCATCACTTTTAGCCACAAGAGTCCAGTGCATAATAGATGCTCCACAATTACTTTATAAATAATGAGCTAGATGTTGGTCTTTGGGCATGTTGTTGTATAAATATTGTGTGTATTTCTTCATTTTCTCCCTCAAGATTCAAACAAAGACAGACTCTTTTATCTTCACTGATACAAATATTCATAGTTATTTTCCTGACATAACCAAGCAAGGCAAACATGAAAAGTAAAGAGATTAGTTTAATGTAGAAGGCAATATTAAGTATTCATATAAAATTTTAAGAGTGCATGAATATATGAATTTCATTAACAGTTCCCTATCGGTTAGCTTGGAAGTTTAAATAGTTTTGAAAATTCTCTAACTGTATTACCATATTATGGTTTATAAAATAATCACTTTTATTGCTTTCATCATGCTGTTTATATGCTGATAGAGAAATGTATTCGCAGTGAATAAGTGTTTATAAGTTATGAGCAATTTCAATGCCCTTAGGCTTGAAGAGTTTGCTTTACAGAGAATGGAGGCTCACCACAGGCAGCACAGTGTACACTGCTCTACCAGTATGCAATGGGAAGTTGATTTCTGGCATTTTCAAGTTCACTAGGGGGTAGAAGATGGGCAAAAGTTATCAAACATGATGTTCCTATTTGAATCTCCCACATGTGAGACATCTGTCCTGGAACCAGAATGACATCTAATTAGACTCCTGGTGACAGAACCATCTGTGAAAACAGTCAGTAGATTAAGAATTTGGGGTATGATTCTTGGGATACCCCGCAATATCTCCACTGGTGGGATACAAAGTTTAGATGATATAAGATATTCTATAATGTGGATTGGATGATGAATGGTGTTCTGGGATGATTTGAAAAAAAGCAAAAAAAAATTGATGTCCTAGAGATAGGCAACTTCAATGTTTTTCTGAGACTTTGGCCAAAGTTTATTATAGAAAATGTACATACTATGGCTAGACATCTTCTCTTCCCTGATACCCAGACAATGGCTTCTGTGCCTGGCTGGTCGGTCAGAAGCTGGCACTAGTGAAATGAGAATAAGATAAGATTTGAAGCCAGTCATTCAAAGAATCATAGACGCTATCTCTTAGCACCAGGGGTTGGCCCTTCAGGAATATAATTAATTTTCCTGAAACAAAATATGACTCAAGCATCTAC
Organism: Acomys minous; assembly: GCF_964271855.1. Lineage (NCBI taxonomy): Eukaryota > Metazoa > Chordata > Mammalia > Rodentia > Muridae > Acomys > Acomys minous. The sequence goes on from NC_140489.1 coordinate 21,628,751, forward strand.
TTTTGTAATATTTGATGCATTTAATTTGATCAGCTTTCTGAAGAACACCAACACAATATCTTGCTAATCAATGATATCTCTTTCTTCTTTATTAACTTTCCATTTTATCAATGTATCTTTTTCCTGATGGGATGCCTTTGATGGTGCTAACAGATGTTTTCTCATTTTCTTTGCAAGGTTTTGAATGCCTGTTAACCTATTTGTATAACATCATAATTGTTGTCTAGTATCTCTAATTAAAGTTTCCTTCATTCTTTACTCTTACTTCTTTTAATACTTCTTTGTATCTCTCTTACTTTTTTGTGTTCATGATCCTGAGATCCAGGTCAGTATTAACTAAGTAAATGTAATAACAACATAGAAGGGGAAGTTTCACCATTTGAATATGAATCTGTCTTTTTCTATATCTACATGAGCTATTTAACGTTTATCTTTAGCTGGGATTTCTATCTAAAAGTATTCTTCTCTTATAATCCAGGCTAATATACCAATGCAGCCATTATCTCAGCTGCCCAAGAAGGTGATTAGGCATTGCACAGCCTATTCTTGTTCAACATATGTTCCCACATTGATTCTGGTTCTACTTGGCTACCAACTCTTGGCTTAGCCATTTGAATTTGGCAGTCACTACCAATCTTTCATTTTCTGACTTTCAGCTTTTCCTTAGGAGAGCTGGCATCTACGTGACCCACTACTATTTTTTATTCTGTAGAAGTTTGGCCTGTCCTTGGATTTGCGAACTAAGCAATATAAAATTGAAGTTTCTATCCAACCACTGACCCAGATTTGCTCTCCGAATCTTTGTAGGTGAGGTGATCATATAGGTCAGCTATGATGAGTAATTCTGTGCCCTTAGCTAGGCTTCAGTACTCAGATATTTGGTCAAATATCTTTCTGGATCGTTGTGTAATAATGGTTTCTGGATAAAATTACCATTTTAAATCAATTGACTTTTAGTAATACAGATTACCCTGAATCCACGAGGAGGCTTTAGCTACTCAACTGAAGGCCTTAGGGAGAAGACTGAGTTTCCAATGTACACGAATTCTGCCCTCAAAGTGCAACTATACCTCTTTTTGGACTCTACAGTCAGCTAGTACAACCTAACAGTTTTGGGGTTCACAAACCAATTTTGAAATTAAGCCAATTTCTTCAATCTCTGTCTCTATCAATCACATGTTTTTGTAGAGGTTTACATATGTAGACATTTACATAATGTAGCCATAGGTCCATAACGTGTGTGTATGTGTGTGTGTGTGTGTGTGTGTGTGTGTGTGTGTGTGTGTGTATTCAAATGCACACATATCTTCATGGTTGTTCTGTAGATTCTTAAAAATGCAGTATGGTACATTCTTTGGTAAACTAAGAATAATGGTTTTATCGAATTCCTAGATTGTGGTACTCTGCTAACCATGTATAAGTTGATGCCTCCGGAAAGCCATTTTGCACTTGATCTATGATGGCGGACCAGTCTCAGTGGGGTTCCCACTCTACATGATCTGGTATCCCCAGATCTTAGAAGGAGTGTCACATGGACCTCAAGGGAGATTACAGGTCTGACCCTTTCCTGATAAAGAAGTCATTCATTCAGCAAGCACAGGCAATACCTGTAAGTACTCTACCCTATGCTGAGAAGATCCTAGCCTCCAGCAAATGACCCTTACTCCTACTTAGAAGTCATCCCCTCACTCATAAGACAGTTAAGTACTCTTTTCTTCTTGTGATAGGACCCAGTGTTACTGCACATAAATGAGGTACTGTACCCGTGTATGTAGATTAAGTATCCTGGTATCCCTAATGGTAGCTAGTCAAACATATTCACCCACAAAACCATCCCCTCTGCCCAAAGTTTATAAATAAAGGCTGGCTGGCTTTCTTTGTCTCAGGCGCTTGCCCTTCCCTGACCTCTGACATCTGAGACTCCATTGATTCCAGGGTGAAAAACCGCTGGTTGCCCCGTGGTCAGGCTAAGATGGCAGAAATGCCTTTGCAGATTCTTGGGCCTACTCTATGGCCACTGATAGCTCAGTGCTGACCCCCAGTGAAGCACGGCCAGACCTGCATCTCCCCAGATCTGCCTGACAGTGAGATTTGAAAATCTGCCTGCTTTCTCTGCTGTGCTTAGCACAGCAACTCAAACAAAGAGCTATAGCACTTTTGGTATCATCACAGCCTTGTGGAGCTCCTGAGTCTCCACTGCCTTCTGATACCAGCATTCTCATTCTAAAAGAGCCAAACTTCAACATTCCATGGAAAATTCATTATCCACTTCCCTCCATGGGACTGGGAACCTGCCTAGCACTCAGACCATGGCCTTCACCCTGAGGCCTTTAAGCTGCCCATAAGCAAGAAACAGGACCTTGGGATTTTTGACCTCAAGGTCCATCTATTCTTGTCCAGAAGTAAGCAGTGACTGGACCAGCCAGGATGTGGGACCCAGGCCACCTACCGCCAGATGCTGAATGACACTAGATGACCATTGAGGAGCCTACTATAGTACCTAACATACAATAAGTGTCCCCAAAAAAATCCTAATTTCTCTGTGAACCCTTTTATATCACTTGTTTCATCACTTGCTGCCTTTGATTACAACTTTTTCAATTCAGTTACTCTTAATAATCACTTAATCTAAGAAGTTTTGCTAAGTTCAATTCTGTTAAAGTCCTACCTCTCCTGTGAAGCCAAAACAAATGCCCTTTAAGGCTTAGATGTTTATGTCTATGATGCTGTATATGCCTGGACCATACAATCTAGTTTTAACACACTCCTCAAAAAGATGTTGCAAATGTCATAAGGACTCAAAGACTTTCTGTCACCAATCTTGTCAATATTTGTTTCTAAACAGTCAGTGAATGAGTACAGTGAGTTATCTGTATTTCTTATATCTAAGGTTCCACTAAGCTCATCTTCCAGGCCATAAATAGGCAGGTGCATTTGCTCATGATGTGTTCACCAAGCGTCTGTTATAGGCTAGGTTAATGACAGTAGCTTTTGCTTAGGTGTTGTGGAAGCATGTAGTTAATAGGTGGGTATGATTCACACATACCAACAAATGAGTTTAAAGGAAAATTCTTATCCTAAGAGGATATGAGAAAATGACACTGAAATCTGAAGGAGGGAAAGTGAGCTTTCATGCCAGGAAGGATCACTGGGAAATTCCTCAAACAAATAACATACACGAGTTCTCCTTTGGAGAGAAGGCAAGGTCTGAGCCAACAGGCATAGTGAAGAATGTCGTTCTACATGAAGGAAAATGGTGGGTAGCTTGCATTGATAGTAGCTGTCACGTTAGGCTCTATTGCTGTGAAGACACACCATGACCAAGGCAACTCATAAAAGGAAGCATTTTATTGGGGGCTTGCTTACACTTTCTGAGGATTTTACATCCTGATCCTTAAACAGCAAGCAGAGAGAGAGAAAGAGACAGTGGACTTAGAATAGACTTTTGAATCCTTCTTCCACAAGGCCATGCTACCTCCAATAGGACCATGCTGCCAAACCCTTCCCAAACAATTTATCAACTATGCTCTAAGCATGCAAATATATGAGTCTATGGGGGTGCAGTTTCATTCATATTACTATAGGAGTTCACAGGAAATGATAGGAGGCAGCAGGACACAGTGTCTGGGAAGGGAAAGGACCAGAAATTAAAGGTTGCGAGCATCAGAATTTGAGCGTCAGGAGTTACAGTTGGCTAAAAATAGTCATTGAAGGTATTACACTGCCCTAAGTCAACGAGAAGTAGCAAAAACTTTTTAAAAATTAAAGTCCCACACATTAATCAGGAAACAAAAATGATAGCACAGATGGGACTTGGGAGACATTGGCAGTGGTCAGGTTGAAACAACAAGTTCAAATGGGGAATGGTTTCACACTCTGTCAGCTACATAAAGAGACTCAGGAAAGGCAAACTCAATCCAAGACCTTAAACTACCTTTTGGCATGGAGAGAGACATTTAAGACACAAAGCATTCTCAGGGAGACAGTCTCTGCTCTCTGAGCTTTAAACATGTCAGCTCTTCCTCAGAGATGCCTGTTTTATTATCCTGTTCTATAAAGATGGGGAACTCGAGAGAGCAGAGAAGTGAAGTAACTGAGCCGAGGCTCCCGGCCAGGGAAGGACAGAACTGTCTCAAGATTCCACTTGGCTTTGTCTACATAAGGCAGTGGGTGGTGTACAGGGAGAGTGCTTCTTTTAAATACTGTTTTAAAATGTGAACGGTTAGAAAGGGTGGAGCAGACACCCCCTCATTTTACTGTTTTTGTACTTCTTCAGTATCTTTTTTTTCAGTAGAGTAAGGTATGCTAGACTAGTACAATTCCATTTGGAAAAGAGTGGCACCTTATAAAAGCTGAAAAAAAAAATCAAACCTGCAAGTGAAACCTGGGAAATGAGCAAACTTTCTCTATACCATGCAGTTGGGACAAAGATGTCTTAATTACTGATATTTGATAGAACACTTTTCTTTCTTTTTGGTTTATTGTTTAACTTTAATTTCCATTACGGTATTTTGCACAATCAAGGCACCATAAGTCTTGTAATTTAAAAATAAATTACTTAAGAACAGATTAAAAAAAAATTCTCGCCTTCTCTAAATAGCACTCATTTTAGGGTATCTTCTGAGCTAGAGAGGCGAGTTAAAATCAGTGTGAGCAATTGTTCTGCCAAGATAAAAGTGCATGTCTGCAGTTCTTTACAGCCCTGCAGCAAGTCATCCCAGACAAGCAAATGACTCTGTAGTACAAAAGAGCCAAAGTACTCCTTCCAGGACACTCTACCTTTGGAGCATAGAGGAGAATTCAGTATGTTTTACAAGGTTATTACAAAAGACACTTGCTTGAGTCTGGCTTATTGTAAGATAATCTGACAGCCCATTTTAAACATCACAAACCTAATATGTTTAGTGTCAAGAAAACCTCTGCCTTATTAAACTGAAGGTGTGTCTACTACTGCAAGTGCCTGAAAGTAAGACTAAACCTGATCAGAGATGTCTGTCATGGACCCAAGAAAAATCAAACATTAGGTTTCACAGATCATAACATACATAGGTTTACCAGGCAAGCAATATTTACTTTGCATTTTTATGTCCTTAAAAAAGTTATCTCCTATCATTCAGTGATATTTAAATAGTCTTAGTAGACAGGTGCATATTTTTTTACTATTATGTAATACAAGCAGGGTGAGGTGTGTGTGTGTGTGTGTGTGTGTGTGTGTGTGTGTGTGTGTGTGTGTGTGTGTTGCTTGGGACCAACTTTAATGGCTGACAATGTTAGACAAGTGCTTTGTCACTGAGCTATGGGCCCACAAGCCAAACATTGTAAATTTTAAAACTAAAAATTTTAATTTCTTCATTCATTTTTTTTCACCGTTAGTGGCTATGGTCTATTGCACACATGGGGGATTCTTAGAACACCTATGAGGTGGCCTCTGTCTTGAAGGATCAAAAATAATATGTCTATGACCAGATGTTTTAAGGCAAAATGCTCTGGTAGCTCCAGCAGGCTAGGTTCTGCCAACTACCATGGCATACCAATTAAAGAGTCAATTGAGAGTGAAAAGAAAAAATATTGTTCACTGTGGCAGTGATGGGAGGGGAAACAGATGAAACAGTTCAAGACTTTAAATCCATCTTCAGTGTGAGATTTAAGTTTAAACAATGGAAGAATTGAGGGCAAGAGTTGTATATTAATAAGCGTATTGATCAAGGCAAGATCTAGTCAGTCATTCTGTCACTTATAAGTCTGGTATGGTCTTGTGGAAGATCTTATCTCTGTCATAATTCAATAGGAGAAGTCTAGTTTGGATAAGATGATCCCTTGCTTCAGGGATATGGGCTGCCTATCACAGCTCTGGCCTGGGTGAACAGTATGTATCCTGACTTTATTGTCCTACGATGCTGAGGTGACTCAGCAGAAAGATTGTACTAAAGACAATCCATTATTCAAGGTGCTTTCAGCCAAAGTAGAGGACACAGCGAGAGACAAAATGAAGATGGAGACATCAGGCAGATTTTTATAGTAATTCAAATCTGTGGACTCTGCAGCAACACAGCTTTTAACTGTCTATTTCACATGAGAGACAAACAGAACTATGGTGATCTCAAGGCTAGAAAGTAGAGCTGAGAGTGAGCTCCAGAAGGCCTCATTGTCATAGTCAAACTGCCCGGTGGCAATAACAAAGTCTGGAACTTTTCCTCCCTGACAAAATCCCAGGAAGATTCCATAGCTCCTGGCACAGGTTCAATGGGCTGTCGTGACTGAAGATGGCTTGTGCTTTACTATAAAACTAAAGAGCATGCACGTAGGCTGAGATTTGAGATGCCAGTGAGACACTTGAGGCAGGAAGATGTGTACAGGACTGTGAGAATTAAGGTGGTGTGGATGAGAACGGTTCCTGTAGGCTTCTGTATTTGGATGCTTAGTCTTCAGTTGATACAACTCTTTGGGAAGGATTAGGAGGTGTGGCTTTGTTAGAGGAGTTGTAACATCATCGAGAGGTAGCCTTTGGGGCTTCATAAGCCTTAAGGTATTCCTACTTACCATTCTCTCTTTCTGCCTGGTGCTTGTTGATCAGATGTGAGCTCTTAGCTACGGCTCCATTGGCACACCTGCTTGCCTGTTGCCATGTTTCCTTCCATGATGGCCATGGACTCTATTATCCTCTGAAACCACGAGCTCCAATCAAATGCTTTCTTTTATAAGAGTCCTGGTTATGACATTTTGTCCCAGCAATGGGAAAGTGGCTATGACCATAACAGATAAAGTATGTGCAAGAAAGACTGTACTGCACAAATTACAGCACACAGTACCAGTTCTTTGTACATTTGTGTGTGGAGACCTCAGAAATGATTAATTCTGCTCCGTGTCCTTGAAAGCCAGTTCTCACTTGGCTAGAAGCTGGAAATGACCTTGGTTCATATAGGTAGTTATGTCCCGGCCAGTGATCAAAAGTAGCAAAAATGTTTGGGTGCAGTGATTCTGGTTCTTTTCCTTTCCTCTCATTCTATTTGGCAATTTAAATGAGAACATCTGCTTGAAAGCTGTGTGTGAAGGTGTACTTGACATTCCAGTCCAGACCCCAGCATGGAGAGGGGACAAAACTACAATGACCAGCTTCCTCCTCATGTTATACTATTGCCTTAATCATCCCAAGAATGGTACCCTTAGGGGCAACCCCTTTCTTAGGACCCATTTCCGATATAAAGAAGCTCTCTTTCTCTTAAGGTCTTATCTACAAAAAATTCCTTTCTGAAACCCATTCTTCCATGAAACTCATTGTGAGAAAAAGTCCACAGAAGCCACAGGCTGAGAGTATCTTTGGCAGCTGTTGATTGTCTGGGAACCTAGGCCACTTCTGAGCTATGCTCACCTGAGGCAAGAAAGTCTCCCTACACACTCAAGGACTTCCCCAGCTTTTTTCTTCCTATCACCATCTCGTTAAAAGCCACCTCTGCTTCTATAGCAACTGTGTGTCTCTGAGCAATTCCTTACCCATAGAAACATCAGCACAAGACCCTTGAGAAGGTGCTATATGAACCCCAATAGCTTAAAATATCAGTTTCTCATAAAAAGTCAACAATGTTTTCAAAGGACGATATAAATGGGGAAAGATAAAGAAGAAACATTTTCTGTTTTCACTATTTATAAACTGCCTGGCACAACAATCTATGGACATGCCTTCAGATTTCTCTGAGTACCAGAAGGATCCACTTCTGTGCCAATATGCATGAAGACATCAGATCATTATGTCTCTTCTGAAGAGCTCTGTAGCCCTGACTACCTCTCTGACACAGCCCAATAAGCTGTGACAACTGCATTCTGCTGAATAGGGACAAACCTTAAATTGGATGCAAATTTTTTAATGCTTCCTTTCCACTTACTTACATTTGCCATTTGCATGCAAATGCTAGTCCCCTCTTTGGCCTCCCTGGTGTCCTGCACCTCCAACTTCTTCCCAACCTGGCTGCAGACCACGGGGAGCTTGGGCTTCTGTTAAATCTTGGTCCATACTTAACTGTTTGTCTACTCAGTAACTGAAAAGCCAAATGTTCTTGGATCATAATTCTTCAGGAAATGGCTCTGTATAAAATGTATATCAGAATCTGGGTGATAATGTAATCATAAACTATGGGTGTGGGTTAAAGTGCTTAGAGGTGAATTTTCTGGCTCCATGCCTACTTCCATGAACAATGATCACTTTTTCAGAATCTCCACTTTAGCCAGCTGATGGCTTTGGCAGAATGCTGTGATGGTATTTTACTGATACGGTTGTTTAGCCGGGGAGAAAAAAAAACACCATCACCAAAAAACAATCAGGATGGGATGCTAATAAATGCATCTGCATTGATTTTTGTGTTTTTCTCCAATGCTTATTTCTGATGAAATCTATCCTGGTGGGTCAGCCTAGAGGATAGGAGCTGAGCTATGCATTCTTTGTAGCAGCTCGGGTGAAATAAACGCTTGTCTAATGCTATGTGGCTCAATGCCCCTGTGTCATATCTATGCATGCCATAAAAGCAGTGATAAATATGATATATTTTTATGACATGGAATACTCCATGTGTCAATAAAATATTTTTTAAACTAGATGAAGGCTGCAGTGAACCTGTCCCCTGACCGAATCACTGAGTCCCAGTGTCCTGGGTCTGATTCAGGCTGGATGGCAGAATCATCAATCGTCTGTGATGAAATTAGGTGCCCAGAGTTTGTGGCATATGCAGCGCTTTAGTACTAATGCTCTAAGAGGGTTTTTTTTCCTGAGACATATTGAGAAACACGTCCCTTGCTTCTCGTTGGGGAAATGGATCATAGCTATAATCGACCAGATGAACTAAAGGACCTTTCCTTATGTGAAATGTCCTGAGATTTTTTTCAAGAAGCTAGGATCCATATATGCAAAACAAAGTGCAGTGTAAACTTTTCAAAGACACTCTAATAGGCTGCTTTGAAAATATAATTTAAACATGGAGGAAGGATGTGAAGACAAGACACCTTTCAAAGCTTGGAAGTATAGCACTCTCTTTTCCTTAGCAAATGGCAAATGAATGGTGTTGTTGATAGCATTACTCAGGTCCACTCAGGGCTTTTTATTTGCTAAAGCATTTTATGTTTAGTTCTTGTGATAACATCCTAGAGAGGAAGTATGATTTTACAGTACACAGAGCTTAAGACAACTTTATACCGTTAACAAATAATAAATCATTTGGGGATAAATCATGTTAGTATGGGTTTGGACGAGGTTGGGTTTTTCTGCAACCAATGCCAGACTGGCCAGTACTTTAGTAGAAGTAGCAAATAGTCATTCAATGAAGAAAGTATTTTTAATGTAAGACAATGAATAAAAAGGTTGACTCTAATTGTGTCTTTGCTCAAAGTTACCATGCACACGTTTTTGCTCACACATAAAAAATAAGCAAATGCAGCTCAAAAATACAAGAGGAAGACATTTTCATCTTCAAACTTGGAAATTTCCATAATAGGCTGAATAAAAACACATTAACTGTATTTAAATATTCAGTTTGGTTTGGTTATTTAAGACTATTCTTTGTAAAGAGGAGGGCTGCTTTTCATTGATAGGAGTAGGTGATTTTTTAAAACTTTAAAATTTTTATCATTAAAAACATTTAGAGGCTTTAAAACGAACTAATTGCAAGCAGGGCAGGATGGCACACGCCTTTAATCCCAACACTCGGAGACAGAGGCAGCTGGATGGAAATGAGTTCGAGGCTAGCTTGGTCTACAAAGGGAGTCCTGGACAGCCAAGGCTACACTGAGAAACCCTGTCTCCAAAAGCCAAAAAAAAAAAAAAGAACTAATTGCCTGCTACACATCTTCAGTACTACGTATGACTGGAGAGCCTGATCTAGGCACTGTGTATCTGCTAATGCTCCTCTAAGCTACTTTGCACTTGAGTCTGCTTTCTAATTTTCTGGTTCACATATCAGAGGGGAAGGGAAACTTCCAGATCCTTGGGATACTGCTCATTAGCATAAGGCTCTACATTGCAAACCTCCCCAGAATTGCTGGTATTTACATACCGATTTGACATGCATTAGAATTTTGAGGGTCAGTGCTCTAAAATGTTAGCAGATTGAGCACATGAACTGGAATCAAATGCATAATGTTAACATTGCTTTCCCATTCAATTACGGAACATTTTGATCAAACGTTAAGTTGACACTTATCTGCCAATTCGGTTTTTTTCTTTTTTTTTTTTTATGATGGACAAATGTCAAGTACATTATAAGTGAATGCTGGCATTGGGCAGATCGATAAGAAATCAATGTTAATAAGGCCTCTGTGGGCGGCCAAATTACACACTCAAATAAGAACAAATGAAAATTTGCACGAAATGAGGTCAGGGCAGATTTTAGGTCCTGGACCTTTCCAGTTCTTTCTACGATATGATTTTGGTGTTACTCTGTGGTTCATAAAAACAAAGAAGTTGGCCAACAATGCCATCCACTGCATGATTTTCCTAAAGCTCATAAGCAACATTCCAGGGCATTTAATGCTATTCATAAATGTATCTTAACACACATAGTTATTTATTGACAGCAAATACCAAATGTAACAGAAACAAACAGTTTCACTGGGGGCTCAAGGCTGCTTCTAACTATGGCAGATCAGCCAATCAAAGCTTTTTAATGAAAGAACAAAAAGCTTTTAGAATTGTGTCCATGGATCTTTCACAGGAGTAAGACTCTTAAAACCTTCTGCCTCAGTTAGTGTTTGGTGGATGAAAAGGTTGGTTAAGATGCTGCAAGTAAGTGACTGTGGAATGCGTGGTCCTCAGGAGGATAGCCCTTGAAATCCATCCAAGGCTCAGAGAATATCCCAGGAGCTGAAGGAAAATAAAAAGAGTCCTAGGACAAGAAGGATTCCCGTAAAATGCTTTCTTCTAATTGGGGCGTTATGATTGACTCTGAAGTCATACAAGTTGCACTTGCCTACACAGATCTTGTAGAAGACAGGAACTTTCAACAATTAGTCCTGTATGTAGAGAGGGCCCAGGGCTCATGGGGCCAGCCCCTTCCAGGAGAGCTCTTGATAGTAGGTGGCTACTGGAGAGAATGTCATTTTCCTCAATGCATTAGCTGCTGTTCGGTTATCCATACTTTGATGGTTAGGGAGATATCTTCATGCCAAGCCCACACTGGTGTCCCTACTTAAACTCAGTGTGTTCCCAAGCAAAAACACAAACAAAAGAAAAGGACAAGATTATGGGAGAGACATTTGTTAGGAGTGGGAGAACAGAGGGTGGGCTATGAGGTATGACAATAAGATTTAGTATCAATATATGGAACTACCAAAGAATATAATTGTAAAAATTAAGACAAAATGAACAAACAAAAATTCCACAAAGGTGTAAGCTACATATTTATTAAAATATATACTTATAAATATATGACATATGCTTATATATATATACTTTGTAATTATAATGTGTATAATAAAACATGTATATGGTATGTATAATAAGAAAAACTGCATTGCATGTACCCTGATTATATTATCTATATCAGCATTATCTTTATTTGTGAATGTGTACATTTGCTTATACTTATCATCCAATGACTAGTCCTAACTTAACTTAAACTGTTGAGCAAATAATGAAATTATTGAATATAACAAAAAAATCTTTACTGGTAAAAAATAAGATTTAAAAACCTATGACAAATTACCCAAGAGTTGAAAAGGAAAGAGAAGGATTTCTATAAGAGATTCCCTGCCCCGCCCCCCCAAAAAAAAGATGTCCTCTAGGCAATTCCTCTTTAATCACATTGTGCTTTTAAGTCTTTCCTCTTTTTAGACTGTAACAAATCCTAATGCTCCCCTCTTCAGTCTCCATGGGAGCAAGAAAAGGGCATTCTTAGTTGAGACTTGCTGTCCTGGAAATCACTTACTACACTAGGGAAAAGTCAGTGCTGTTACCCATTATGCTAGGGTTTCTATAGAGTTTTAATCAATTGGTGTGTGTGTGTGTGTGTGTGTGTGTGTGTGTGTGTGTGTGTGTGTATGTATGTGTGTGTGTGTGTGTGTGTGTGTGTGTGTGTGTGTGTGTGTGTGTGTGTATGTGTGTGTGGTTTTTTTTTTTTATAAAATTGATTCCCCATTTACTTAGCAATGGTCAAACCAGTATATTCCTTTCTTCTTTGTGTTTGGGGAGGGTGATGATAAGTGTACTCTGAAGTTAAATTCTCAGAGACTCTTTATGAATGGGCATATTTAACCATGAGATAGCTATCATTTGGATTAGTTGTAATAACAATACAACTATTTTAGCTCACAGGTTTTCATTTCCTCCCAGCGCCTTACCAATGATTATCCTAGATAACAGTCACTCAACATTCAATGACAAAAGGCCCCATGGAACTGGAATTCTATCCAGGAAAGCATGCGGAAGGACTGCAGGAGAGGCTTATGAGCCCACAGCTGGTAAAGATCAAAATTTTACAGGGAAATCTGAGAATCTGAGTTCAGAGCATCAATTAATCATTTTTATAGCATTACCTTGCTCATCAGTTCCCAAAACAAACAATCAAGGTTTAAAGGCTATAAAAAGTACACAGTGAATACCTGGAAGACTAAGCATTTACATACAGAATCCTTAATCTTTAACATTTTTGATTTGAACATGGGGACAGACATAGTGAGAGATGATAGGAGTTTATATCATTTTTTTTTGTCCTAGCTAAGTAAGTACAAGCTTCAGTGATTTCTCACAACTGACGTTCCTAGCTGTTGTTTGCCTTGCAAACATATGGAATTGGCAATTAGCAGTTTACAGTCCTGATGTTTCACTCAGCTGTCATGTGAGCTTTTTCTCAGCTTAGTACTATATAAGCCTGCCAAGCCTGTAACAAGCTTCTAGAGATGATGCTCAGTACTCGGGAACAGCTGATGTGATGATCAAGTCTGGTGTGTGTGTGTGTGTGTGTGTGTGTGACAGAGAAAGAGAAGAAGAGGGAGAAGGAGGGAGGGAGGAAGAGAGGGAGGAGTGGAGGTCCTGTCTCCAGTCTGTTGCAGGACTTCCTTGAGTCCACAAGTTAAGTTTGTTTGTGTTACTTGGCAAATCACCCTGGCCATGATAACGGTCCAGATTGCCAAGATGTTGAATGATGCACAAGAGATCCAAGTCAGTCCCTGGCCTCAGCTTCTAGGAGGTAATTACATCTGCTACAGGGATGCCGTTGTATACAATGAGAGCTTTAGGGTGTTGTCAGCCATATCTGATCATGTTGTGGTGAGGGCCTGACCTCATCAAAGAGAGCAAACATGATGTTTATTTGGACTAAGAAGTTTGCATCATAAGACATTGATTGATCTTAAGATTGAAGTTAAACACATGGGCAATAAATTAATCAATTATAATTGCTTCATGAAGTCTCCATTAGATTCTCTGGTTATGGAACTTAAGTGAGTTTCCCTAGTTGAAAATATTCCATGGATAGTGTCATGCATCAGGACTGGAAGGGCAAGATATCCTGAATCCGCAGAGGAGAGAATAGAAAATTCATGTGTGAAAGTCTCCTTTCTGCTTTTAGTGTCTCTCTGGCTGGTTTTGATCTGCATTTTTTCCTTGTGATAAACCAAAATGGTGCATATGTTAGCTCCCAGGGAATTCTGTGGCCTCTTCTAGTGAATTACTATAATGAAGTTTCATTTGAGAACTCCCTGGACATGAGGCAGAATCAAATTAGCATGGTTTTCAGGACTTTCTCCCGAACTTGTCTGGTAGTTTTTCACCGGGGAGAAAGAGAAAAAGGGGAGAAGCAGTTGTTGGATCATCTTTTCTTCAAGGTGTCGAAGCTGTACAAAAATGTTGAGTATGTCAACTTCAACAACTGATTTCCGGTACATGAAGTCTGGTAAGATTGCTGTATCAAAGAGAGGTTTTTAGAAGCCATTCAAGCATAACATCTACCCCTTGGTAAGTATTTAATAAACATGTTTTTATCGTTTGAAAACTGAAAAGGGGCTGTGGAAGTAAATGGGCAGAAATATTCATTCTTTGATATGGCCATTTCAGGCACAGACTCAGGAGAATTCCAAGAGAGTTAAGTAGAATGGAGGAGGCGAGACGACATCTCCTTCTGTAGATCTACAGAGGAAGTAGTTCAGTAAAGTTGACCTCGTGGTATGAACCAATACCCTCTGAGCCATCTTGCTTATCCTATAAAAGTATTGAGAAAATATGAAAGTAATGAGAAAAATATAAGAAAGTTCAAAAGGATAATAAAGTGATACCTCAACAAGCTCCTTAAGAACACTAAAAAAATGACAATGAGTAAATGAGTAGAATAAGTCAGGAAGAAACAAGATCAACAACTGGATTATTGTACATTCTGGAAACATGCCACGAATAGACTGACTAACACCTGATCATGAGAAAATTATGAAGAATGGGCTGGGCTCACCAATCAACTGTTTTGGGAATATTTACTAGCCAGGAAAAAAAAATACTTAAATCTTTCTCACATATCACTCATGAGAGAAATTTTAACATAAGTTTTTTTTTTTAATGTGAGCATAGTCCATAGAAATGAGAAGAGTTGTGGGTTAATATTTATAAAATCTGGGTAAAAATTTATCTATCAGTATTAGTAGTTTAAATAGAATGTTTTAGAAGCACACATAATAAAATGTAATTAAGTCTCACATTCCAAACAACATTGCATATTTTTAATTCAAATAAAAAAAGATAGTGTTGTGAAAGACGTTTTTCTGAATTTAATACTTCTTTACATGTTTCCACTGTTTATGTCCTAAGCATGAAGCAGGCACTACCTGTTGATGTAACTGAAATTTGTGTTTGCAAATAATACTGCTAAATTTTCATCTCCCAAATCCTTAATTTATGCAACTAATCAACATACAGAGAATTTAAACTTATATTTTCCCAGACAAGATATAGAAAAATTTAGAGAGAGACTTCAAATAATTACATGGTGTTGACATCTATACCCACTTACCTCCCTCACAGTCCTACCGTTTCTTGAGACCATAATAGGATACCCTTTCTTGAAGGAGATGTTTAAGAACATTTGGATCTCACTTTGCAAGCGGGATGTTTTATTTTCCCCTCCATTTCACTCTCAATCGGAAACATATGGGATGTTTTATTTGCAAGCTACAAAAACAAATCAAACAGGCAATTCTGTGTTGGAAAGAATTTATTCTTCCTGTGGATCAAGAGTTGAGCTCTGTGCCCAAACTTCTAAGCCCATTACTCTCTTCCCACAGTCGTCAGGGATAATAGGTGCTTCTGTGCCCTCTGTTATTGCTTCCTCTCTGAGTAGAGCCATCAGGGATAGTCGCATTTCCCCTCTTGATGTTCATTACTCTCTTGTCTTCTTCTATTTCTTGGAGATGTGGGCTATTTTTTTTTAACCTGATTATTGCCAGTTGCTCCATCAGGGTTGTGCCTGTGTGGATTTTCTGATAACCTTATCACTTTTTGTGACTCAATCAGTTTGCTTCATTGCTCTGGGAGCCTCTTTCCTATAGGATTGGGGATATGAACTGAGCAATCAAAAGAGGAGACCCAAATGACAAGCCCAGTGCATCCATCTCTCTCTCTCTCTCTCATGCAAAAATCACAAGATGCTGAAAGTTGCTAAATAGGCTGCTTGGTCTTCTGAAGGTTTAATTCTCCACTATAGAAAAAATTGGTTCAGTGCTGCATTATGATTCAATAGACTGGAGAGAGGGGGGGAGAGAGGGGAGAGAGAGAGAGAGAGAGAGAGAGAGAGAGAGAGAGAGAGAGAGGCAGCTCCCTAGCATTACTTACAATGTTTGTTGCAGAAGTTTCTGGCAGCATATTGAGCCGGTTTACTATTTTTCAATGTATTTTACTGTATTTCTTAATTTCTCTGATAATATTTGAATAATGAAACTAATAAGTTAGTAGCTAATAACTTTCTTCCCAAAGGTCATATCATTTCTGCATGAAATGGTGTGAATTCTTATTTTTAACTCCCTTGCTACCTTCAAACTAACATGACATCTAAAACATTGGCTTCTTAGCTAGAAAACGGTGATCTTGCATCCCAAACACGTGATGAATAAAGATAGTATTTGTGTGATAAGTTATTTTATAGTATTAGCAATTTGAGTCAAGGCTATATATTGTCTCTAAACCACTTGATTATTGGTTGTTCTCAGCAACAAAAAAGGTGTAATGGAACATTGTCTTTGGAGTTGAAAAGGCATATAACTGACCATATCTAAGAAAAATTCTAAAGAAGTGTTTCTACAGACTACAAAAATATTCCTCAATTACTTGCCAAATCGCTCTATGAGGAAATACTCACATGTAGCTAATGTATGAATCTCAGACATGTCTTTCTGATGTTTACATTTCAGGGCTTTGGGGTGCTTCAGGTCTGTGGCCAAGCTCATCTTTTCAGGCATCAGGACATTAAAACAGTTGAGCAGTGTGGTTTAACTTCTTATTGACTGGATCCCTACTCTTTCCTATGGTATTGTTTCCTTATACCATTTTATAGAAAATGCTGACTGATATACACACACACACGTACACACACACACACACACACACACACACATACACACACACATATATATTTATATATTTTTTCAGCAGAAAAGTTTTATTTTTGCCAAACAAAATTTCAGATGGCAAATGAACAGAAATCCAAAAGTTGCAAATCCACAGCTGCAGTCTGTGGGGAGAGAAACACTGTACCCATCAAATCTGCAGAATATACTAGAATGCAGAGAAATCAATTGATTGGCAGATGTGAATGTTTGCATCTGCCTTAATTGCTTAAAATCAGTCAGTTGGGAGGCGTCTCTAAGCTTGGCAGCAGTTCAGGTTAAGGACAATTGCTTCTTTGGTAGAATCTGACAACCACTGAAACTTGTATGATAGTTTTGAAAAGGGGGACAAAAATTTGGGGGAGATGATGAGGAAATTGCCACCAGAGAGCCTGGCCTGGGCTCAGTGTCAGCATTCAGCAAATCAGTGGAGGAACAAGTTTATAAAAGATTTAATTGTCCCTATCAGATGCAGATGAGCTCAGGATCGGAGAATAGTATGTTTGAAAAAAAAAAATAGCAGTACTAAAATGTTGAACAATCACAACTGAGAATAACAGAGAGTAAGCCATGCTACCAGGAACTTACCCAGACATTGAGGATTTGATCTGGTAAATGTCAGAGAAAATTGTTTCCAGTTTTCGGGAAACAGAAGTTATTGAAACCACAGGAAGCTACTCATTGTCGACTCTCTGCTGCCCATAACACTACAAGTATCCTAACTAGAGCCAAAATAAACTGCAACTGTGGCCCTGACCATCAGCCTATCTGTGGGGAGAGCAACTTTTCCCCATCTTCAGAACTTCATCTCTCTCCCTCTCTCTCCCTCCCTCCCTCCCTCTCTCTCTCTCTCTCTCTCTCTCTCTCTCTCTCTCTCCCTTCTCTCTCTCTCTCTCTCTTAAATGAAATTCTGCTGCAAAAATATCTGCTTGGTCTTTTATTTTTTTGACTCTTTTAGCTGCTATGGTCAGAAATAAAGAGCAGGGAAAGAATATGACTCTCCACAAAGACTCATTTGGACAGTCACAACCAATAATGTGTAAAGCTTAAACAAAGTGGTAGTGTTAAGAACTGGACAGGAAATGGCCAATCATTTGAAGGCAAATCGAAGCTCACGACTTTCCTGGCTTTTAAAATGGATTTTGTGTTTAATACACTCAGAAATAGATATAATTAGCATAATTATGTTAATAAAGAGTCAGAGTTATAAAAGTTGAATTTCCCAAGATTACGTATGTGTCGAACATTATATTTATGACTACAGTTCATGCTTAAGAAAAAAAAAAACTCCTTCTCCCTAAAAGGCCGGGAAATTCAGATTTGTACACTGTACTGGGTAGTTTTGGTACACTTGTCACAAACTTGGGAAGAAAGGAGATGAGCCGAGGAAATGCCTTTATCTAATTGGTCTGTGGGAATGACGTCTATGAGGCATTTTTCTTGATTGCTGGTTCATGCAGGAGGTCCCAGTGTAGGTGGGTGGTACAATCCCTACGTAGGTAAACCAGGGCTGTTTCTGAAAGATAATTGAGCAGACCTCAAGGAGAGATGGTCCACCGTGGTCTCTGATTCAGTTGCGGCATGCAGGTCCCAACTTGAGTCTCTCCTCTCGATTCCCTCAATGGTGGACCCTGATGTGGAGGTGTAAGCCAAATAACGCCTCATTGGCCACTGTTTTATCCCAGCAACAGAAAGCAAATGAGGGTACACTCTAAATAATTGTGGCTAACATACCAAGTAAAGCCTATTATCACAGGACTGCTTACAGTGGGAATAAATGGACTTATTTTCTTTTATTGCCTTAAAATGGGTAAGATTTCAGTGCTTAGAAAATTGTCTCCTCATGCTCCCAAGATGTGTTGTTATATGCTTTAAAGCTGAATTGATTTTTAACTTTTATAAATCTTATAAATCTTTTTATAGATTTCTTCCCTCCTCTTTTTGTAATATATAAATCCTGAATATAAGACATCTTTTCTCCACCCCTAAAACTTAGAAGATGAGGCAAGTTTTTTATCCTTTTTTTTTTTTTTGCTATAATTAGCTACCACTCAATTTTGAATAGTCTAGACTGTTATCTGATACTCAAAATATTCCACCAACTCTGCCTTTTCAGATTCTTCTCATTGAAGCTTAGCAATCACCACATCCTACTTTTCAAAACATCGTTGACAATTTTATTCTGGCTCCTTTATTATATGAATTCAAGTCATAGCTTGACTCTTTACAAGTCTTTATTGTTAAGGTTCTCTCAGTGTTCTTCACTAATGCTGAATATTTTCTCCAAATAGTTTTCTTCTTAAGTTCATCCAGTGTGTGTGTGTGTGTATGTGTGTGTGTGTGTGTGTGTGTGTGTGTGTGTGTGTGTGTGTGTGTTGTAATTCATTGAGTACTCATAGTGGAATTCATTTCCCACTACACATTCATGTTTCAGGGTCGGGGAATGGCTAGTGTACACAAAATACTGACTTTTAAAATTCTGCGGGCTGGGGAGGGAGATGGCAAGGTGGGAAAAGTGTTGTGCAAATGGAAAGACCTGAGTTTGATTCCCCAGTAGCCACATAAATCCAGATGTTCCTAAATCGGGGTGGGAATGAACAGAGGAGAACACCTGGAAGGCCACGGGCTAGTTAGCCTGACTTACACAGACTTGGTTTAAAATGAGGCGAAAGATAAGGCCTGACTCAAGGTTGTCTTCTGCCATCACATGATTGTTGTCACATATACACACAGAAATGTTTATCTTTGACATCCTATTTACCTACCCAAGCATTTCAACAAGTTTTAATAGAATTTGACAATTACATGACAATATACAATTTGTTTTGTAGTTTTCCTCTCTCACTTGAGACTCCATATTCTATTTTCAAGCTTCCCTGGACCTGAGATTTTAGTTTTGTTACACATTGTAGCATCTCTTGAAACAACAAAGTTTTATTTTTGATGTGATGATGTAAGCTCTATATTATTAGAATTGCTAATGTCATACAACTCTTGAATTCTTGGAACAAACACCAGTTATTTGCAATGTATTATTTTTAATGTCATGCTGAACTCAATTTGCTAGTATTTTATTTAGATTTTACCTCTAAACTTAAAAGTGAGAGTTCTCTGTTTGTGTGTGTGTGTGTGTGTGTGTGTGTGTGTGTGTGTGTGTGTGTGTGTATACCCTACTTGTTAGGTGTCAACATCAGGGTTATGTGAGGTTTGAAAGTACAAGCTAAAATCCTTAATACATTATGATTTGT
The DNA here is from genome assembly GCF_964271855.1 of Acomys minous. NCBI lineage: Eukaryota > Metazoa > Chordata > Mammalia > Rodentia > Muridae > Acomys > Acomys minous. The sequence goes on from NC_140489.1 coordinate 21,648,562, forward strand.
GAGTCTTTGATTTCATGAGTGTAGCAGTACAATGTGATTTTATTATTATGTTTGTGTGTGCTTAAGTATGCTTGTTGAATGTGCACATGTGTGTGCAGTGGTTCATGGCCATGTGTCCCATGAAGGCTTCATGACACATTGAGTGTCCTCTATCACTCTCAGTTTTATTTCCTTTACCTCAAGGTTCCTCACTGAGTCTGGAGATACAGGACCCAGACACCAGTACAAAGACTTGAGTTCAGGCTCCCCACACCTATGTGAAAAACAGTGTAGTTTGTCTGTCATCCTACCACTGTAGAAGGCTTAGGCACCGAATGCTATAACCCACGGAGCCACTCCCCAGCTCCCCTAAAACTACATTTGCATTGATCTCTACTTACAAATTTTCAGGACATCTCTAATTAGCTTCCATGGTAAGTTAGGAATTCCTGCTTTTCTTCATATAAGTATTGCTACAAGAGTTCTATTTCCCCCCACTCAGGTTGGTTAAGCTTTCATGTGTGGGTTGCATTGAGTCTGCTTCTCCACTTTAGGTGGATTGCTGCTTGGCCAGGTCCCTTAGAGATACTTCCAAGAAGCTTTGTAGGCTGGGCCTACAAAAATCATATGATCTTTGTCATGTACAACAATTGTGGAAGAAATTTATAGATATACACAATATACACAGGACAATATTTCCCATTTTATCTTTATAGTTTTCTAAAGTTAATATCCTAAAGATGACGTAGCATGTTTAGACATTGTTGTTTTGAATTAGAATTTTAGTTTTGCTCAGAATTTAATTTTAAAATATGTTATTATGTGTATAGATAGATGTTTTACCTACATAAACGTCTATGCCTGATTTGCCTGCCTGACCTGCAGGGAAGCCAGAAGAGTGTATCAGATCCTGTGAAATTGGAATTACAGCAGTTTTGAGTGGCTATGTTGGTATACAGAATCTAAATTAAGTCCTCTGCAAGAAAACAGTGCTCTTAACCACTGAGCCATCCCTAATTGCTCAGAATCCTTGCTTGAATTAACAGGTTCCTTGAATATCTAATATAATCCTAGCAAATGAGAAATACTCATATCACAAAGGAAATAACGATGCATGTAAGATCTTATTCAAATAATGTCTTTCAGATAACTCTCCTGCAAATGTATAACCAACCCAAGTCCTATATTTACAGTGCAGAGAAGACATATTGTTGATGATATGCAGTATTAGTATTTCTACTATGTTTTCTGCCAGTTTTTCTTCAAAGAAGAAGGGTGTGATAAAGACTCGCTGATGCTGCCAAAGTGCACGAAAGTGCATGCACAGTTTCCCTTTCGTACCTCACAGTGCTAGTGCTCTAACTCTGAGCTTCCACTGGCTGGCTTCCTGGTTTGCTCAGAGGCCAACCTCTGAGCTTTGTCATCTGGTGCAAGACACAGATGGTGTGTTAGGTTCTTGCTGAGCCTGATGTCGACCACTGACCTCTCAGCCTGTTTTTCATTCTTTTTCTTTCTCTCTTTTTCTTTTTTCTGGTTCTGGAAAGCTTTTGTTACTCTTGTCTCTGTGCTGTGACACTTGACATTTGATTGGCTTGGATCAATCCCCATACAAACAAGGGTACAGTTATGGCCTGTGTCTCCTTGGGAGCCAGGCTAGAGAATCACACTTTTAGATAGGCTACAATTTAAACCTCTCGTCAACATTCCATACTCTTACTCTATGGTTTACTTGTTTTGTTTATCACTACATAAAAAACAAAAACAAAAACAAAAACAAAACCCTCACATTTATTTCACCTGTCTTTTAAATTGCTGGTCTTCTCATTACAATGTAAACTTCATCAAATCAGGATTTTAATATATTTTATTTATTCCTTTATCCTTGGTTTCCAAAAAAATGTTTATGTCATACTAGGTAGTAAGATATCACATGAATAGGTAATGAATTTGAGCAACAAAAATTGCTAATAATTTAATTGATTAGTTAAAAAATGCAATGGTAAAAACTCAAGTGGCTATTAGAATTCTTATATAGAATCAACACTGAGTTGGGTGCCTCGCATCGTGGATGGTAAAGTGTAACCCTTTGTACTGGGCTCTCTCTTTGATGGCATTTTACTGTATAGTAATGGCCAATACAAGTGACAAAGAACTCTGAAAATGTGGTGCTGACTGCAGTAGTGCTCTGATACTGATAAGGTAGAAAAGGCTATTATCCAGTTGCAGCACGATTTCCCGCCAGTGATGTATTACTTATTGATGTTCTGTTTACAGCAATACTCTAGAGCACCATCTCTGCCACTGTCCATTTAGTTCGGGTGTTAAATATTTTGAATGTTATGCTTCCTAGAAATTCAGAAACACCTTCATTACCGGAATTCTTAAAATAATAATGAAAAACCCCAAGCCCTCTTCCTATAGTTCTTCAATGTTCGGCCCCTCAATGTTTTTTCTTCCTCCTCCTCCAAAATAATTATTTTTAATCTCGATTGGTAAAAATGCAGTTTCTTAGAAATTCAATAGTTACATTAGAGCTCACTGTAATCTTGCATAATTTTCTGGGTGATTCTATATTTGTTTTGTTTTTTGTTTTTCTTTTTGTTTTCCTTGGAATGTCCATCTTTGCGTCCTGAGTGATGGGTATTCTTGATTTTTACTTTACAGGTCAAGAGTCACTTTTACTGATGGTCATCCTTGCTAAGGTGACTGGTTGTAAAATTCTTTGTTGCTGATCCTTTTTATCCCCCCCCTTTCTCTTTATTCACTGTGCATGCAATTATTTAGCTATATACTTACATACCTACATATTTTTTATGTGAATGTGAATCTGCCTATCTATTCACTTGACCAGAAATTGAATGATAATTATGCCTGGTATTTACAAGACGTTCAGCAAACATCTTGTTAATCAAATGGATTAATGCTGACACCTTGTAGTATCCAAATTAACAGACTACTGAGTTTTATATTCAGGCTAAATTATAGAGTAGATGATACAAAGAATGAACCGGAAATGCATGAAGAATAATAAGGCACACATAAAACAAGGGTCAAGAACTATGCTGTGTGTTGTTTTTTCACATGTGGCATCTGGAAGGTCTCTTCTTATTGACTCTGTTTTTGTAAGGCCAACAAGATGCTGCCACATCTGTTGGATATGAATCATCTATGCACCGAGTTAAAAGAGATACTTTTTCTTTTTTCTTTTTGTCATTTAAAATTATCATAGGCTGTGGTCATATGGTGGCAGAGGAGGTCCCCTTCTGTCAGAGGTCTAGGAGAAGGGAATAGGGCAGAAGAGGAAAGGAGGGTAGGAACAGGAAGATACAAGAGAGGTGGATAACAATTGGGATGTAATCTGAATAAATTATAATAAATTAAACTAAAAAAAAACCCACTCAAAACTATAGCTCTAAAAGATAAAGTCTCTGGGGGAGGATAGGTGGGAGAAGTATGTGGTACAAATAAGAAACTTACATAAGAATTAAATCTGTCCCTTAACATGGCCACGGTAGCCAAACTCTGCAAAGTTTTAGTGAGGGTGCTAGACTAAGCTTTGGATGTACTCTCAATACATAAAGTGATTCAATTTGAATAGAAAAAGCAATTTGACTAAATTTTTAATGATATCAGGACTACTCTGTAATATCACCTATAAGTGCTTAGAGGAGGACCATACATTTCACTCTGAGACAAAAAATGGACTCTGCATCACTCATTTATTTAGTAATTGTCACACAGATGTTGTAAAGAGACCTGGTGATTCTTATTAAACACACAGAGCTCTGTCCTCGGTTCTGCACTAGTTGAATCGGCGTCTCTACTTAGCAGAGGGTGATGTGAAGCTAAAATGGAGTCATGGTGATGATGAAAATGACTGTATGACAGCCACCTGGTAGACAGCCATGAAAAAAATTAACAACTTCTCTGTGTACTTGGGGTATTTTTATGATGGCTGTGGACTACTTACAACAATATAGCTGGGGAGGAGAAGGATATGTAGGCACACAATGTAAATATCAGATAATCAATGAAAGAGGAAATGATCAATGCTACTTCTCTATTTGTCTCTTAGCCTTTCTAGCTTATTAACAGAGAAGAAAGGACTGGGGAAGTCTTTCTACCTGGTAGAAGCCTCATGACGTCTACAATGGGCTTGACTGATCATTATTCATCTTGGCAAAGAAGATAAACAATTTTATTGTGAACCATATGATCAAAACACAGTGAAGGCTATATTGGCTCATATTTAAATATGGAAATCAATTTTACAATACAAAGCTGGGTGTGATGGCACACACCTTTAACCCCAACCATTGCAGATGGATAGAGCCAGGTAGGTTTAAGGCCAGTCTGGTTTACATAGCAAGATCTGGCCAAGCAGTGTATCATAATGAGAAACTATCTTAAATAAATAAATAACAAAAATTAAAACAGAAACAATTTACAGTAAATATGTATGATGTAGCAAAAAAAAAAAAAAGAAATATTTTTGTAGCTACTGGTTCTGAAAATGTCGCTTCCAAATATAGTCATTAACCACTTGGAAACTTCCAAACTCCATCCCTACTCCTAACCTCTGTGTAAGACCCCGAAATCTCTACGTTTTTATTTGAGAATTGCTCTTTGATAGTGAGAATGTATAGAAGACTGGCTATGTGGTTCTTTAGACAGATAAATGCTAAGAGAGGATCTGCCTGGCCTTGGGGCTCGCAGGTACTGCAGTCTCCAGGTCACATGGTCACATGGGCTTAGCTTTCTCCATTCATGCATTAGGCTTGCTTTCTCTGTGGTCATCCGGCTCTCTACCATAGAGTAAATGTATCTGTGTTTCTACTTATACAGCATCACCTTATTGTTTTAAAACTTCCTTTAAAATATTGAAAAGTCCTGAAATTTATGGACAAATGGATTGAACTAGAAATTATTATAATGAGCGAGTTAATCCAGAAGCAGAAAGACTCAAATGATATATACTCACTTATATCTGGACACTAGGCCAAGGGGCATGTCCCATGAAAGTCTTCACTTACCAGGAAAGTGGGACAGAGGGAAGGACATCCTATTGGGACTCTAGATGAGAGAATGGGAGAATAGCAAAGTAGAAGGATCCAGAGGGTCCTAAAAACCTATAAGAAGAACATTATGACAGGCAGATCTGGGCCCAGAGGTCCTGCTCAAACTATGGCACCAGCCAAGGACAATATGTGCAGTAAACATTGAACCCCTACCCAGATCTAGCCAATGGACAGGACATTCTTCACAGTTGAGTGGAGAGTGGACACTCACTTTCACACAAACCCTGGTGCCCCATACTTGACCATGTCCACTGGATGGGGAGGCCTAGTGGCACTCAGAGGAAGGATAGCAGGCTACCAAGAAGAGACTTGATACCCTATGAGCATATAAAGGGTGAGGTAATCCCCCTCAGGAACAGTCATAGGGGAGGGGAATAAGGGGAAAATGGGAGGGAAGGAGGAATGGGAGGATTCAAGGGATGGGATAACAATTGAGATGTAATATGAATAAATTAATAAAATATATTTAAAATATTGAAAAGTCTTTGATGGTCATCTTCTTCTTTGAGGCAGGCTGGGTGTTGACAACTTGTCTTGTTGTCAAAGAATCTTTAGAATAATAAAAAAACATCTTTAAATGCCATATTCTCTAGGTCTCAGGAGTTTATGTTCACTTCAAGTTTGCCAAATACAAATAGCCAAAGCACACTATGAATGTAACATTCATATAATTCCTGATTGTCTCATGATTCTTCCTGCTGTGTGTAGTTTATTTTATTCATGTGTAATAATATAAATGTATATGTGAAAAAGAAACATAATAAAAATATTTATAAAAATACTGAAAAGTCTACTTTTCCCTAAGAACAAAATTTTGTTTGTTTGTTTTGCTTTTCCCCCAACAATCTCTTCATTACACATGTCAATTCCTATTTTATTTTCAGGCTTGTGTCCCCATGCCTAAAATTTTTCTCACCTTAAAATTGCTTGAAAGAAACACACATTTATACAATGTTGCTCAATCAAATATAGTAATAACAGGGTTGAGATATACAGCTCAGTAGTGAAACACTTACCTAGCATGCATAAGGCAGTGGATTTTATTCTCAGAAATTGCAAAAAATGAAATACACTGACTGAGAATATACAAAATTATGTTAAGACATAAATACAAACTGTTTACTATGTATAATGCTACCTGTATGCGTATATTTTCTGGGCTGTCCATTTGGTACTGAATCAGTGTGTTTTTGCCTGGGGAAGATTATTTCTTCTGCTCTCAGACTTCCTTAGTTGCCTGTAGCTCTTTGTCTAGAGTTGAGCTCTCATGAGCTTTACACCTTCCATATTAGCATGTCTATTGGTTTGGGTTGTGTTTAGGCAGCCTCTTAGGGGTTGATTCTTACATTTCTAGAAGACACAATCTCACAGCAAACTTCCTGGTCCTCTGGCTCTTTCAGTCTCTTCACCCCACCTCCTTCTGCAATGATCCCTGAGCCTTAGGTGCAGGAGGTGTGTTGTAGACATATCAGTTGGGACTGGCTCCACAACTCTTGTGTTTTGTTTGGTTGTGGCTTTCTGTGTTGGCCTCTGTCTGTTGTAAAGAGGAGCTTCTTTGGTGGGAGTAATGACTACATCACTTTAAAAAAGAGATCATGAATTTGGAGAGAGAGAGAGCGCACATGAGAGTGTTGAAGGGGGCGAAAAGGAAGAGATATGCTGTGATTATATTATAATCTTGAAAAATGCTATGTTAAAGATGTGCTAATAATGGATAGGAAGTTCAAAACAATCAAAGTGACTTCCTCCTTTTTAAAATTTCTGTATTGTTCCTCTATTGATTAATGTGTGGTTTTATGTGTAGATTGCATCATCTATCAAACTGACTGCATGCTATAGAACACATTAATTAAAATACAAACCAGAAAGCAGGCATGTTAACATATTAGCTCATATCTTCATCTTTGCATGCTTTTTATCCTGTGTTTAATTCTCGGCAAGTCACTGTACTCACTGGTGTGCCTTCTCTGCAGTTTCAGATGAAGGAAGATTCAAAATGAGGGTGACACTAATTTCGGTTACATCTTCTCTTAGACAAATATCCAGATGTTCCCTCAGTGAGAGAAACAAGCTGCTGCAGTCATCACAGAGATTTTAAGGCACACCTAACAAAACTCCTGCAAGAGCACCTGAGGCTTAAACCATCTCCAGAGCATGCCCCTGGGGATGATCTCAGCCCTTGCTCCAGATATCTGGTAGGGAGGGCATCTGTGTAGTGTACATTGACAAGGCTGAGAAAACAGAGGTTTAGAAAGAAATGTCAGGGTCAGGCCAGGGAATTCACTTGTTGGCACAGCTTCGTTGCAGTGCTCCAGGGAGAACAAGATAAAACTATATATGGCTCAGAAGTCCTACGCACAGCACATCAGAGAATACTAAAATGCCTTGCTTGCTCAGTTTTCACACACTCAGACTCATGCAAAGAATGAAGAAAATGGTCTGTATTACTGGAATACTATTACTTTATTTGAATAGTTTTTTAAATAATGAGATATATTAAGGGCTGGATGAAAAGGTACGTCAATCAATAAATCAATATGAGAGAGAGGGGGACAGGGAGAGACACAAAGACAGAGACAGACAGAGACACAGACACACAGACAGAGACAGAGACACAGAGACACAGAGATTTACAAATAAGAACATTTGACAATGTTAAGCACTAGCAGATCTTAAAAGCAGCAGAGGCACTAATGATAAAAACATCTTCCCATGGAAAGCCCATTTGCAAGACCATTCCAGGCAGAGTAAAGCATCACAGGGCCATAAAGCAGGAATGAGTTTAGCAATCCCAGGAAAAGAGTGTGAGGTCCGAGAATTGGAAAGCGAGGTCTGTGAAGATGCATGAAAGCCAAGCAATGTGTGCAAGCCTCTTTTAAGAAGGATATTTTCTTAAACACCTAGGAAGCTACTAAGGTTTTTATATTGGGGGATTGATTGAGGGATGGGACTAAAATGTTTTACAAAGATCACTCTGGTTTATAATGACATGCTTTTCGACATTTCCCATTTAGAATCTTGCTTTTGAACATCCAGGCTGTAATCTAAGCCAGCAGACACAAAATGGTGACATGATTAGGAAAAGGCTGTCTTTATAGAACCCATTCTGGACCAGTCTGTAGCTTTTATGTGCACATTATCACTGCCCCTGAGTCATAATGAGCACAGCATTGGAAGCAGCCGTCCAACCTGCACTGCCATCCATGCCACTTTATGGAGCCAGCATCTGTAGCTGTCCCGTGAGGCTCACTCTACTACTCACGAGGTTTGACTTTTCTCAGCCACGAAGAACATCAGTCTCATAGATTTGGCTATTTAGATTAAGAACCATCTTAAATAATTCTCTTCTCATAAATAATCATGAAAACATCCCTTTGTCCTTTACATCCAAGTAACTGGGTAACAACACATCTAGTCCTATGGCTTCTCTCTTTAACTCTGTGTACTATAACCAGCCCTCCTATGTCTTGGCAAGTGGAAAGTATCACTATTTTCCTAGACTGGAGTTATTTCAAGCAGAAAAATGAGGACCAGAAAGGTGAAAATAAATCTCAGACGACTTTAGGGAATAGTCACAGTGATTTAAAAAAAATCAATTAGTATTTATTTTTTTATGGAAAGTAGATGTTCTTTCATGAAATATAATCTGATTATGGTTTTCCCCTCCCTTACTCCTCCCAGTTCTCGCTCCCCTCCCTCCCATCCAGAACCAAACCCTTTGTTTTTCTCTCTTTAGAAAACAGATAGACATCTAAGGAAGGACTAATGATAAAATAAAATGCAATAAGATATAGCAAAAAACAAAAAAAAATGAGAATAGAATAAAACAACCAAACAAGATATGTGCATCCATGAAAGCTCTAGGTAGACACCAGATTGACCTTTCAATCCTCCTATTCTGGGTCTTGTCTGTCCTTAACTATCCTATTTCACCTTTCTATCCCTCCTCCATAGCTTTTACTCTATACCTAACCTCTGTGGTTACACAGATTATAGTTACTTATCAACAACTCAACAGCTAACATCCACATGTAAGTGGATGCATCCAATATTTGTCTTTCTGAGTCTGGGTTGTCTTATTCAGGATGATTTTTTTTCTAATTAATTTATCTGTGAATTTCATGATTTCCTTTTTAACGGCTAAGTAATATGATATTGTGAAAATGGAATTTACACTGTATCCAACTTTATCCAATCATCTATTTATCTATTTTATATCTATTTATCTATAGAAGGACATATGGCTGTTTGTAAGTTTTGGCTATTATGAATAGAGGAGCAAAGAACATAGTTGAGCAAGTGTCTATGTGGTAAAATGAAACATCCTTTGGGTATATTCTCAAGAATGGAAAGGATGGATCTTGAGGTATATTGATTCCTATCTTTCTGACTTCCATAGTGGCTGTACAAGTTTGCATTCCCACCAACAATGCTCAAATGTTCCTCTTACTCCACATCCTCACTAACATAAGTTGTTATTTTTTTATTATTATCATTAATCTTGGTTACTCTCATTGGTTAAGACAAAATCTGAAGGTAGTATTGAACACTTTATGGGCTTCTCAGCCATTTGTGTTCCTGCTTTTGAGAACTCTCTGTTTAAATCTGTACCAAAATTTTTAATTGAATTATTTGGGTTTTGGTGTCCAGATTTTCAGGTTTACTATATATTTTGAGTATTAGCCCTCTAGTGGATGTGTAGTTGGTAAAAATCTTTTTTTCATTTTGTAGCCTGTTGCTTTGTCTGAATGATGATGTCCTTTGCTGTTTCATAAGGTCCCAGTTATTAATTGTTGACTTTAGTCCCTGTTTATTGGTTTTCTGTTCAGAAAGTCTTTTCTTTTGCCGATGAATTCAAGGCTATTCTCCTACTTTGTCTTCTTTAAGAATCAGCATATCTAGCCTTATGCTGAGTTGGGTTTTTTGTTTGTTTGTTTTTATCCATTTGGAGTAGACTTTTGTGTGGGATGATAAATATTGATCTATTTGTATTCTTCTATATGTAGCTATCCAGTTTAAACAACACCATTTATTCAAGATGCTATCTTTTTTCAGTGTTTATTTTAGACTTCTTTATTTAAAAAAAAAAAGGTGTCTATAGGTGTGTAGCTTTATTTCTGGGTCTTCTAAACAAAATCTGATAATTTTTCTGTTACACCTTTGGAAATAAAGAAGGTAAGAGTAAACAAAATGAACAGGCAGAAAGAAGGAAGGTAGTCATGTGAACAGTTAAGCATTTTTTCTCTCTTCTCTCCTCTCTTCCCCTCCCCTCCCCTCTGTTCTCCCTTCCCTCCTCCCCTCTCCTTTCCTCTTCTTTTCTCTTCTCTCTCACTGTGCGACTTAGACTGTGCTCCTGTCTTAGCATTCCAGGTATGTAGTTTTCAAGCATATGTTGCTATCTCTCTCTCTCTCTCTCTCTCTCTCTCTCTCTCTCTCTCTCTCTCTCTCTCTCTTTTTTGAGACAAGGTTTCTTTGTGTAGTCCTGGCTGTCCTGGACTCGCTTTATAGCTCAGACTGGCCTTGAATTCACAGAGATCTACCAGCCTCTGTAAAAACATTGCTCTTTGCCTAAACTTGGGAATTCTTTTCTTTCCTAATAATATTGAAGCATTCTTTTCTTGAGATGGAGACAACATACATCACATCAGCAATTGCATGGAGGAAGTTCTTCGCACCCTGTTAACCATCAGCCTGCCCCTTCCTTCTCTGCTTTTACTATGTTCTTATGCTGACCATATGGGGTTATTTTCTATTTCTTAATACATAAGTTTTATTTTCTGAAGCAGAGCTATTTTTCTCTTTTTATTCTCATTAACTTACTGAGCAGGTATTTTGCCCAGGCTGTATGTCGATTGCTATAGATGCAGCATAGCCATGCTCACAGCAAAAAAAAAAAGACTCTGCCATTTCTGAAAATTGCTTCAGAAAGTATAGGAAAATAATTTTACTTATGTGATACCTGTAAGGCAATATTCATAAGCTCAAGCCTGTGGAAAGTTTTCCAATATTTCTGCCTTTGTATCACATACTGAAACAAACACAAAGCATAACCTAATAAAACGAAAACATGCAATGTTGTCTCCCTCTGCCCACCTCAGGTATGAATCCTAGTGGTTAAAAATCTGCAACCAGTCACACACAAAGGGTTCTTCCCCCTATCTAGTGACCAGCTGCTGCTATAAACCTCAAATTGTTCCTGCCTCACAAACGAAGATGAGTCAGTCAGTCCTCTTGTGGATTTTAAATGGTGGGAAACGTATACAGCAATTGTGCACATATGCAGGCACATAAAGCACAGAGTAGCAGTCTGCCATCTTGCTTTACATATGCTGCTGTTCCTTAGACCTTGGAAGGATTGAAGACAGAGACTGCATTAGTGGTAGTCATCCAACTAACTATTGTTAGAATCATGAAACAAACTTTGAAATGACTAAGAAACACTAGGTCTGGTCTGGTGGCATACCAATGTTATTTCAAGAATCAAGATGAGGAAGCAGGGTGTGAGGGGTTGGTTGTCAATTGGGGCCAGACTGGGGTGTGTGACACATTCTAAACTAGCTTGGATTATTCAGTGAGAATCTGTACTAAATGTGCAAGTCATTACATAATGAATCACTCACCAAAACAAATCAGTCCTACTATATGGTGGACTGACCAGGGTGGAAGACTGGTCTCGGAACTTGGGGAGGTAATGGGCAAGGGCTCACTGTTTTTTAGTGTTCATCTGTTTTTAAGCGTTCCCAGAAAAGAAACCCACTCATGTGCCAAATGAAATTCTAAATCAATTCTTCAGTTTGCTGCTAAAGTGTAAAGTAGTCAAAACATGATTTGATTAAGCACTTAATTTTGTGAAGCAGAATTCTTGAAGAAAAGGAACACAATTGTATCAGAACCACAGTACTAAACAATGATTTTAATTCAGGTTACTAACAACAACAACAACAACAAAAAACCCCCAGCAGAACCTACTCAAGATAAGCATGAGTAAAATGTTTTAAAATAAAAATAAAAAGGAATTCCACAAAGCATAGGAAACATATTCTCGGTCGCATCTTAGGTCAATGACAATATTTATACTTTTGATTTTATTAAAAGGTCAAAAGAAAGAGAAATGGTCAAAAGGCACCAATGATAAAGATAACCTAGTGTCCATTTGCATTGCTCTCTTCCATAAGAATGCATGGGTAATTCTGATATCCGAGTAGGTACCAGCTAACTGTTCTGATGGCTGGAAATAATGAGGTTGTTTTTTTAATTGTATTTTATTTTCATGTGTCAATTAAATAGGTGAAATAAGATGGACGGTGTTGGAGAGACTGCCTCGTAATAATAGTACCTGCTGTGCAATCAAGAGAACTGGAGCTCAGGTCCCAGCACCCAAGTAACAGATAGGGCAAATACCTATAACTTCAGCTCTGATAAAACAAACATCTTTCCTGGCTTCCATGAGCGCTAAGACTTAATGTTCCTGCACACATATATCACATACCTTCCCACAGACACATAAATAAGCACATATGTCTTGAAAAGTTTTGTAAGACTTGACTTTTCCCATTTAGTTTAAACACAGTAGATTAAATTAAACAATTGAGAACTAGTTGGCAAGAAAAATGGATTTACTTGCTTATTATTTACAATATTGAAATAAAGTGAAACAGATGATGATAGTGACATCAACACATGCCATTTAGGGTGCATAGCAATATATCATAAATGAAATACAGAATAATTCCTGAAATTTTAGAGAGAGATTTGTTATGTTGTTTTCAGAACACTTTCCTTTGATAAATGAGCCTATTATGTCTTCATATTTATTAATTTTAAGAAAATAAAAATTGTTTTATTTTATAAACCATTGATAAAAAAGAATAATCTGTATAAAAAGAGATGGAAAAACAAAAAGTACATGACAAATATCTCCAAGGAGATTAATAATACGTCATGCTTAGAAACATAGTTTTTGTTAAACTTTTTTCTCCTTAATTTATGTATTTATTCACTTTACATCCCAATTGCAGCTCACCCCCTCCAGTCTCAACCTCCCACCATCTTTTCCCATGTCTCCCATCTCTTCTTCTCAGAAAAGGGGAGCCCCCTTCCCTATACGAGCCCACCCCAACACACCAAGATACATCAGGACTAAGCACATCGTCTTCCACTAAGGGCAGGCAAGGCAGCCCAGCAAGGGGAAAGTGACCTAAAATCAGGCAACAGAGTCCCAGTTCCAATCACTAGGGGCCCACATGAAGACCATGTTGCCCATCAGCCACATATGTGTAGGGGCCTTAGGTCCATTATATGCATGTTCTTTGGTTGAGGGTTCAGTCTCTGTGATCCTCCATGGGCCTAAGTGGAGTTCTTGTCTTCTCCAAGTCACTCTATCCTTCTTCTACCTCTTCCACAGGATTTCCCAAGCTCCCCCTAGTGTTCAGCAGTGGGTCTCAGCATCTGTATAGATCTGCTGCTTGGTGGAACAACTTAGAAGACAGCTATCTTAGGCTCTTCACTGCAAGCATAGCAGAGATCATTAATACTATCAGGAGTTGTCTTTCTCTTATGGAATGGATCTCAAGTTGAGCCAGACATTGATTGGCCATTCCTTCAATCTCTGCTCCATCTTTATCCCTACACATCTTGTAGGCAGGGTAAGTTTTGGGTAAAAGGTGGGTTGAGCTGTTAAAGGATAAGCTCACAACCATAAATTCAAGAGTTTTTTGTTAAACTTATGTTTGAAGGGACTCTGGCCAGCTTGAGAGAAATAGAGGCAGCAGCTGAAAAAGCATTTCATACACAGAAATCAGCAAAGTTTCCAAGTGTACATGAGCTGAGAAGGTTCAGAAAGCAAGAATGTGCCCAGTGAAATGGAGGTGAGGTTGAAGGGACTCTGGCCAGAATACAGTGACCACGGCTAGCATGGCTCTGGAAGGCATCACCCTTCTCCTTAATTCCTTCTGCCTTGAAACAAAACAAACAAACAAACAAACAAAACCCCTTTCAGATTATATTCCTAAACCTAACCCACAAGGTCTGTTCCCTTAATTGGGCACTTCCTTTTCCTGAGGCTGACTATACAGGCCCAGCTGTCAAAGTATTGAAGTCTAGGAATTGAAAGACCTCTTTGGCTCACCTAATTAACATGCCCAATCAAATTGAAATACCTCATCCTAACACTGGGTGAGGTTTTCCCTTGTATCTTTATAACCTGGAATTTTTATATGTGCCATGTCTGTCTCTTCTCTATCCAGAGGGAGTCCTTTGTTCTCCTCTGGGACAAACATCCTTCCAGCTTCTCCTTTGGTTCCTTCCCTTTCTCCCTGTCCTCTAATTCCCTACTTTCTGGCCTTCTGGGGCAAATGAATCATCTTTATGCTGAGAACTTAGTCTTGGGGACCCTGAGCTAATGCTTTTCCTTTCAATGTTTAGAAACATGTTTTTGTCAACTAATAAGTGTTAACAGCCAAACATTGGAAGAGTACAGGCAATCTTGTGGAAGAGTAGGGGGAAGGATAGAAGGACCCAGAGAGGACAGGAGCTCCTCAAGAACACAAACAGAGTCAACTAACCAAGCTCAGGAAGGCTTGTGGAGATGGAAGCATCAACCAAGGACCATGCATGGATTGGACCTAGGCCCCTTACATACATGTAGTCTATAGGTAGCTTAGTCTTCAAGTGGATCTGCTAGTAAACAGATCAGGCTGTCTCTGATATGGACTCTGTTACCTGCTTTTTCATCACTTTCCCCTGGCAGGGCTGCCTTGCCAGACCACAGCAGAAAAGGATGTACTTAGTCCTGGTGGGACTTGATGTACTGGGGTGGGTTGATAGTGCAAGGGGTCAGGTGGTGGGAGGGGGGCAAGGAAGTTTCTCCACTTTTCTGAGCAGTAGGTTAGGGGGGATAAGGGGAAGAGGGACCAGGAGGAAAGGAGGGAGGAGGCTACAATCTGGATGTAAAATGAGTAAGCAAATACATAAAAACTTAAAATGAAACAAATAAGAGTCCAAACCACAACTAATGTAGAAAAAATATTACTGTGAAATTTGAATACGTACATTTTAAATAGGGACAAATTGTGTTTTGAAAGTAAGTCCAGAAAGGCCATCAAATGATAAACATTATTAAGAGAGGGTCTGTGCAAGGACAGCTTGTGTAACTAGACTTCGAAAAAGTACAAATCTTAACATGAAAATCTGACATACAACGAAAACAAGAAAGCTTTGTAATAATTGCCTAAATATTCACCCAACACATGTCAGAGAACATTCAGCTTTAGGGAACTCACTCCCTCTACAGATCCCCTTCCTACTGGGTGGGGATGAGTGTGACACTATTTGCAAAGAGCAAAATTGACATAGAATGGAAGTTCCTGAGGTCATATTGATTTCAGTCAATGGCAGACCAGCTTCCTATTGTCAATTACAAATATGTCAGCTGAATACGTACCCAGGGGCATAAATCAGATTTGACACTGATACTCTCACCATCACATTCATTTAAAATAAAGCTATAGGTTTAATTCCTTCATTCTATGGATCTGAGTTCCATGAAAGTTTCCTAGACATAACCAAGACATAACTGCCTGAAAAGGAGCAGAAGTTGTTTAGGAAACTGGAGACTGAGACATCCAGCCTTCTCTTCCCTTTGCCTCCAGTGCCTCTTCTTCCTTCTCCCAGGATCTGCACAAAGAGATTCTGATGATAAATTTTATGTGTATCCCTGCTATGCACCCTGCCCTTTCCCTTAAAGGGGCATAGGCAGAGACAGTCAGGCGCTACAGGCTTCTTAGTTTTTATAGAAAATATATTGCTTAACTCTAGAATACAGCAGTCAATATGATTCATACAATTACAATTTTGAAATAAATAAGACAGAAGTTCAGAATACTCCTATTAAAGTCGTTATTTTACATCAATATTATTCTTTCAAAATGATCATATAAGCTATTTTTGCTTAAATTTTTCCAAGCCTCTATAAGCATTCTACATAAACTTGAGACATTTATCATGTTACACACTCTAGTGGTTTAGGATATGAAGTTAAGTATCTTGTGAAGTTAGTAGTCAAAGCTTGTGAAGACAGTCATTTACTTTTCTATAATGCAGTTATTAAAGCTATTTTAATAAAGCAACACGCCCCTAGAAAGTCCAAATTAAAGAGGAGGTTGAATAATTGTCTACCAGGCTCACTACTCATTGATCATCACTGAGATAATTCACCTACTTGCCTGAAGTTTTTTTTTTTTTCTCCCAGATTTCTGAGGGGTTGGGGCTGGGGATTTCAGATGTGGCATTTGAACGCTGCCCAGTTATTTGTTCACAAAAGCTCTGCATTTAGAACAAGCATTCTTTGTTGAAGCTTCTGGAATTCCTCCTGCTGGGCTTGCACACATGCCTGTTTGTACTTGCCAAATTTGCATGGCGAAAGATCAGTCTGGGAGTTACTGTCAGTGTTGAATGGAGGCAGTGTAACCTTTGATCACTCTCTTTCCTTCCAAGGATATTACTTGCCTTGCCTCAAAAAAAAAAAAAAAAAAAAAAAAGATTATTCATTGCACTTTCTACTTCCCTCTGCATATTTTACAAAAGTCTGTAAGTTTTCCTTTAACTTTATACTTCTAAAACGTCTGACACCCTATGAAGCTCTTGAGCAATTCCCGTTTCCTGAAATAGCAAGGCATCCTTCTGAGATGCAGTTAAAGCCCATTTTAATATAGCATGTGTTTATTTAAACTCACTGCCAAATAGCTCCTTGGTGGTGGTTTCTGGTTGGAGCCAAAGGTTGAATAGGCCATGGAGAATAATTCTAAGAGTGAAAGAAGCTGTCTTGTGCCAAGTCTAAAGCCCTCTTGGGAAGGAAGCGCTAGCAATCACAGCCTTTGCTTTTCACGAATAAGGGTCCTGTCATCATTTCTTATCATCAGGCCATTCAACTTGCCAAATTCTATAGAAAACCCAATGTTAATGTCCCATTTCTCCTTGCTGCAATAGAAGGAATGCACATTGTCACATCTCTTAATACTTGAGATGACAGATGACCTCACCTGAAACACAGAAGACAAGTAATAAAAGAAAGCAAATTTCTTTTTCTAGTAACATACCCTGTGCGAATAATTCACTATTGATCTTTGAAGGATGGAGAAAACAAATCCTTAGCATTGCAGAATGAAGAGAAATGCAATCCACAGTATATGTTAATTTTTTTTGAGTGCACACAATTGAAAAACTTGGAAGAGAATAAATTTTATACACATTAGCAATTGAAGGCTTGAATATATTATAACCTTCAAATTAAAATATTATTTCTCAGTGAAGTGGGTGAGGCTACATTTCTTCTTTTCTTATGATAGGTAACAACACATATACAGGGAAGCTTGTGTGTGTTTATGTAAGTGTTTTCTCAGAGCTCAGGCCTCCTGACTGTCACTGGGGAAGCCACCTGCCTTCAGCAGCAGGTAGCACTCCACTTCCCTGTCCCTGACTGATTTGCATGCTCTCTCTGGTGTCCACAGCAACAGGTGTCTCATTAGCACCTAGGCAGTGCCAGCTTCTCAGGAAGGCTGTGAACTGATTAAACACATGCTCCATTTTTATCTCTTTATGAGTCATTACTTAAAGGTTTTTATCACCAGATTGCCACACTTAATTACGTGGAGCCATAATTATATATGAGCATTCTTAGGCTGGCTTTTTTAAATTGTAGTTTTCACTTCAGTGACATGTTTTGCTGTTTGCTAATTTAAAGATATCTTTAAAAGAGGGATGTAGTAAGGGAGCAGGGTGGCAGAGGGTCTGTCTTCTTCCTTACACTAATATTTTTTGTTCAGTGTGGGGGAAAAGAGTCCTGTAGTACTGCTGTTAAAGACTTGAAGATAATCAACAAAAATTGGACAATTACATTAGAATATGTTAAGTTTGTTTTTATGGATTGCAAGAAACTGCAGCACTGCTTTCCTTTTAAATTGCAATTTAAGCTGGTATGCAAAGAAACCTCAGAAAAAGGTGCCCCTGTGTTCTGAAGACATGCAAAATGGGTAAGATAATATAAATTAAAATTATTCATTTTGTAAAGATTATAAACAATAAAGTTTCACTTTTAAAAGAATCCTAATGTGTGTGTATATATATAGTGTGTACTTAGGTCAGAATTGCTTGTTAAATTAACTTCATAGTTTATTTTGTTGCTGTTTTGATTTTTCTCGGATCTCATTTATACTTCCAAATAGTTATTATCCAAAAAGCTAAAATCTCTTTCCATGTTCCTCATCTGTTAACTTAACCAGGTGACTTGGTTTCAATGTCTGGCTTTTTAAATTTTTTCTTCTCCCAGGGATCTTTTATAGTCTATAAAATCTTATGGACTGTTCACTATGAACAACACTGACCTAGCCTTTGCTCTTCATGAGAAAAAGAAACATCTATTTTGTCCTTACCTCCTCCAATGTCAGATTGCACATGTTATACATTTCTCCTCCTTCCTTTACTTGTTGATCAACTGTCAAAATTTGGAATCTTTTAGTTGTAGGTATGAAAGAAAAATTATAAAACAGCATGAACTTAAATGCAAAGAATCTTAAGTACAACTAGATTTACCTTAACACATGATCAATTGACTTTTACTCAGGCATGGCATGGTGAAAAGACCTGTATTGTAATCCCACCAGAACCTACATTTGTTGATCCTTTTACTGCTCTTTTGCGTAGTTCAACTCAGTCTGTGAAAGCTGAAATCAGGAAGGGAACGTCAAAGAAAAAAATGGGTCAGGAGTTAAGCAGACAACAAAGAATTTATTTAAGATTATCTTAACAGGGCAGAGAGATTTCAGTTGCCTCTTCTGAAATAAAAGGCAGTTGAGGGTTTCAGTGCAGAGGCAAGCAAGAAGAAAATTAAAAGGAAGGCTGCTCAGTGAGATTAGATCATCTATGTTGCTAATTGGCATTTGAAGAAAGTGAGATCTTGGTCTCCTAGAAGGCCTGGAAGACAGGGGTTCTCTCTTTATTGGTTGAAATGATTGGATTTTGAAAGGATGGAAAGAGGGTGGCTCAACATTTTTATTCTTCAAGGTTCACATAGAGAAACAAATCATAACATAAAATTAAAAGTTTTCCAAAGTTAATCCTATGAATAAAAGGAGCTCAGTGATTTCCAGTTAGGAAGAAGGCTTGTTTTCAGACAAGGCAATCCGAAGGCTGCTTCAGTCTAGATCAATGCCAAAATGAGGGTTTGGAAAAAATGACATTGAAGATCTAAGCCACTGCAAATCATTAACCACGGTTTCCACAGTCTGAAGATGGACCGAAGCAAAACCAGTTCCTCAAAGCAGAAGGCTCTGGCTGTGAGGCCCAACCTTCACATGGAGGGTGATGCCCCACCATCACACTGAGCGTGATGCCCCACCAATACACTGAGCGTGATGCCCCACCATCACACTGAGCGTGATGCCCCACCATCACACTGAGCGTGATGCCCCACCATCACACTGAGCGTGATGCCCCACCATCACACTGAGCGTGATGCCCCACCATCACACTGAGCGTGATGCCCCACCATCACACTGAGCGTGATGCCCCACCATCACACTGAGCGTGATGCCCCACCATCACATGGACTGTGATGCCCCACCATCACATTGAGCGTGATTCTCCACCATCACATTGAGCGTGATGCCCCACGATCACATGCACCGTGATGTCTGTTTCTTTTCATTTTTCTGCTTCTGGTGTCTTCTTCCACAACAAGGTATGAATGGTAGAATGAGCACATAAAATATATGCCGTGTTAAAATAAATCAGCAAATAAAACCAAATTAATTTTTATTGGAATGTCATCACTCTTTTAGACAAGCAGCATTGTCTAGGAAAAGATGTCTTTTTTTCTATCCCTTTGAATACTTTATTGCTTCTGATCCAATCCATAGTAATAATTTGTCCATTAAAATTTCCGTTTTTTCTGTTCTGATTTTAGATACAAAGTTGCAACACTGAAATTCCAATTTCTCCAGAACACCTTCTCATGAAATGCATCCATCGCTCTCTCTTGTAGAATATCTTGTTTTGGGGGGGAGTCACTTTGCTTTGTGGATCATTTCTTTTCTGCAGATGGGCAGTAGTTTCATTCATGAGTTTACAAGTGTGAGGCTGCTTAATTCCTTAGAAGATACAGTTAAATAAAGAAACATAATCCGCGAACACAAATTCTGGGATGCTCTACCGAGGAAGAAGTAATAGTGAGCAACATTTAGTGTTTTTTTTCTTTTTTGTTGTTGTTGTTTTTACATTTCATTATGGCTCCCATTACAATGCAAAAGGAATAGAAATTGTACTTCTACATAATACCCTGCTGAGTTGTTTTTATTGCATTCTCTCTCTTTTACCCAGGAAATGGATTTGGCCTTCCATTAAATTATTGTGATGTATATTTTCTCTTTGAAGGAAGTAAGTGTGAAGAGATGGGTGGTGAGGACAGTCTTCCTCTGCTTATATGAAAGTAGTCATACATTTTGTTTTGCATTTAGTGGGGACATTTCTTTTTGAAGTTTCCCCTTCTGAATTTAATTTTTGCTATGTAAACTAATTATCTTGACAAAAGAAATAAAGACAGGGGTTGGTGTGATGTAATTCTAATGGCATCTAAGTGTTTCTAGAAATGTTTGTTTTCAAGTTTCATAGTGAATAGAGTAATGGTATTCAGAAAATAAAATCCTTAGAAAATGCTGAATGTGAAGAAAAGTCAGGCTAAGTTGACAATGTTTAGTTGGGCAATAACATGATATTAAAGTAATGTTCTACGTGTTTTGAAAACAATATTGACAAACTGTTCAAAAGTGGGTTAGTGGCAAAAAGAGAAGGACAAGTATCATTTATCAGGTAAAGAAATCAAATAAAAATAGTATTCTCTGCATAACTGAAAAAATGACATTTCATAAGGCTTAGAAAATTAATAGGGCAGAGTATGGACTACGTTCTATTCACTTGTGTTTATACCCTGCCCATCATTTCCCAGACCCTTTGTTGGTAAAGAAGTAGATATGTTTTAATTCATCTATGCTTTTAATGTTTCATTGTATATTTAAAAATACTTTTATTATGATTTAATTTAAATCATAGAGCAATCTGAGACAATTTCTTTTTTTTTTCTTTGTTTTGTTTGTTTGTTTGTCTCTTTTTAATGCACATTTTACAGTTTGCAAGTTTCCTTAAGGAAAAACTGTTATTCACTGTAGCCCTGAGCCTGATGTTTAGGATTTTCAACTTCTTATTGATGGCTGCAGTCTATACTGTGTTTCTCATTGTTGTCATCAAATACCTGACAGAGGTGACTTAAGGGAGAAAGGATTTATTTTGGCTCAAGGATTAGTGTTCTTTAAAGCAGTGAGGGCGTAGTAGCAGAATTGCTTCTGATCCTGATAGTGGGGCACAGTAGCTAGCCATACGTTGGTGGCCATTAGGACTTGTACCTCCAAGAGAAGAAGCAGGGCAGGCATATGCCTCTCACAGATCACATGTAGTGACTTTTCATCTCCAGGTAAAACATTTACCACCTCCCTCAACACTGTTGCCACATGGGTCCAGTGCTCCAAACACCGGAGACTGTGGGGAACACTTCACATTCAAATCATAATGCAATTTCTACCCATATGTGGAAGTCTTTCCAGAGAAAGTCTTTGAAGAAGCAGCATAGGAATTAAACTTCCCACATTTATCTATGAAATCATTATATGACAGGAGATATTCAGGGAATTCAAACTGTTATGCTCAAAGAATATCAGATATTAGGGAATTTTTTATTTTCAATTCTTAAGTATGAAAACATGGCTTAAAAAAACAGCAGATCCTTTTCACATACTACCTTTATCTCCATTAAGCTTTAAATTTTCTTTGGAAAATAAAATAAATGTGATCATGAACGTGTAGAAATTGTATTACTTTCTGTTATTCCTTAATGTATGAGAATCATATAAAATGGGGAGAGGAATCTATTTTTATTTACTTCTATTGTTTCTATAGAAGTTAATGTATTATAAAGCCAAGTACAGAAGTTAAGGATTCCTTGACCTTACATTTTAAGTTTGGAAGCAATTTCTGCTGGGGATATTTTGTCAATATTAAACAATCTTTATTTCTATGCATTTCTTAATGTGTTTTTCTCACAATAATTACCACAGCTTTTTTTTTTTGTCAAGATCACTATGAACTCCTTAAAGGAACTAAATATATTTTTAAGTGTGATTTTTACATATCTATAATTACTGTATTAGAAATTAAACCTGAACATTCAGGAAAATACACAAATATACTAGCAAACTTCTACCAGCCTTTAGTTGGTACCACATGCTAATCCTCCTTGCATATCCGGACTTTGCAAATGGTAGAGCATGCAGGTGAAATGACAAAGATTCAGTGATTATGGAAAGAGTTTGACCAGCAGATCTCCTGAAAGGACATTGGGGCCCAAAATTTCCTTATACTTTTCTATCCAGTAGCATACAAAGACAATAAACAAATGCATCAAGCTGCTTTCTAAGGATATTATTGGAAAATTGTTTGAGGAAAAGACAACTTGAAAGAATAATGTTCATCAATATAGAAATGAATAAGTTTTGTTTTCTCTCTCTCTCTCTCTCTCTCTCTCTCTCTCTCTCTCTCTCTCTCACACACACACACACACACACACACACACACACAGAGAGAGAGAGAGAGAGAGAGAGAGAGAGAGAGAGAGAGAGAAAGAGAGAGAGAGAGGGAGAAACACTACATTTCAATATGAGAAATTAAGAAGTTTCAAAGCTGTATAAAAGAGAAAAAGTAAGAGCTTTTCTTGACAGCACTCACCTGTAATCTCAGCAGGAGGATCCTAACTTTAAGGACAGCTTCTACTATATTGTTAAATTCTGTCTTGAAACAAAAATAAAACTAAAATTCTTAAGATAATCTAAAATAACTGTCATTTATATAAAAGTTTTAAACCATATAAAATAATAGTGCATATACTGTGCATCTATGAATACATATGTACGTATGTATGTATGTATCTATATATATGTTTGCCTATAAATGTTTATTTGTATTTCATGTGTAAGTGTGTGGTATAACACACATAAAGGACATTCACTATATTATGTCTATAGGTTTGAGTGTGACAGAGCAGGATAGGAAAGTGCAAATGAAGAAAGTCGAAACATTTCAAATGAAAAACAAGTTATGAATTTGTAACTTGGTTTTGTGTGTTTTAAGTCAAAAATTAAAACAAAACAGTTTCACACTTTAAAAAATTTTGTGGAGAGACAAGAACATGCCATTTCTATGTAAAATGTTACAGCACCATTTTCAATAGACATATAAAGTTAAGAAATAAGAATAATGTTTAAAAATTTTTTAAAGTTATAGTTGAGATGAAATACACTTTCAAAGTCCTCGTTTTTCTTGCTTAAAAAAAGTCTGTTGGCAATTTGAGATGGTTTTATTGGGTAGGAGTGCAGTAGATCAAGTTTACCATGTTATGGACTTGATATTAAAAACATTTATCTTAAAATGAAGCCTTTTGTCTGTTTACCCAATAAAGTGATAATCTGAAAAAAAAATCTGATTAGTTTTACCCAGAGTTAAATTCAATTTTAAGGGAAACAATCTTGGTTGTTCACTGAGAAGACAGAATTGTTCCTCTATTTTACACTTTGCTCAGTCACTCTTTTACAAGTCCGGTTGCAAATGCAATCCTTCTAATGCAATTGAGCTCAAATTTAATGGCAGCAATGGCCAGAACCGATACTGCAGCCTAGCTCACTTCTCCTTGTATAAAATTTATTTTGCTGTTTATTTATGGCTGTTACTAGTTTGTCGTGAATCTGAGCAAATAAAGATATTAGTCCAGCTGTTTCAGTCCTGACTCATAGCCAGGTATTGAGGCAAGAGGTGGCAGAAAGCTCATTCCATACTTAAAATGTGAAAATGGAGACTAGAGGGAAACCAAATAGATATGCAAAAATTTTATAACCGCTAGCTGCTTTTTTACCCCTCACGAATGCAGCCAGCCAGGTCTCACTTCTGCCTGTAAAGCACTCTTTCTATTTCTCAGAAGCACTGGCAAGAGCTGCAAACATCTTTCGGATATTCATTGTAAGGATTCGGTCTACCTTCGGCAGACTGTTTGCTTGTTCAGTGAAGAGAAATCCCAATGGCAGATAATGATCCCCTTTGGTTACACAAGTCTTCTTCTGGTGATGCCATCTATGCTTCTGGAGGAAGGAGTTTCTGAGAATTGTTTTCTGCTTAAAAGGCACTTTCTTTCTGATGGAAACATTGGTATGTCCCCATATCCCTATTAAAACTAGTACAATAAATACATACTAAAAGACCTTTAAGGGGAGGTTAAGTTTTCTCTACATATGCAGTTAGTCAATTTCACAACTTTGATGCATTTATTTTAACCCCAATATTAACTATGCCTCCTTAGATAGGAGCACATCAGAGCCAACCTGAGAAGTTTTTCCTCTAGCAATTTTGGATTTTTGTTTTGTTTTGGTGCATTTTTTTTCTGAAGGGTTATACAATGAAGAACAAGTCAGACTCCAAGGCACACATCTAATGCTTCAAGTGAGCTGTGTGGCTGAGGATACTTGTGTGTAATATAAAGAAAACTTATCTTTCACTGTGGATAAAGCTATAGTTTACTTTAATGCTCAGTTGAAGTAAATATGAACTCTAATTTGAGAAAACACCTCAGGGGGATAACCTATTATATCCCCTACATTTCTAGTGGCTGGGACAAAAGCAACTTAAGGAACATAAAGTTTAATTTGTCTTACAGTGTGAACGTGCAGTCAATCACGGCACAGAGGGCAAGGTGGTAGGACCATGAAAGAGTGGATCATATTATTTTTGTAGTCAGGAAGCAGAGAGAGATGTGTTGATGCTCAGACTGTTTTTGCCTTTTTATTCAGTCAAGCACTCCACCCCAACGAATGGTAGCAATCATGCTTAGGGTGGGTCTTCCCAACCCGATCAACAACTATCTAGAAACTTCCTTGTAGCTTGTTCAGAGGTTGTCTCCTAGGTGGTTCTTCACTGTCAATTACAAGCAGAGTGAACCGTCACTTGTACTGAGTCCACTATCAATGTCACATTGAAAATATCTAACAGTAATGTGTCTGTTGATGACTGAACAATACTCTATTAACTATTATGATCAAGATCTGTTGACCATCCTGGTTGAGGTTACATTTGATGAAGAAAAAGACACAGAGTAGACATGTTTATATCTAAATGTAGCTTTCTTGCCTTTGTTTAGCTGAGTACGATAATCCAAAGATTGGAGAGATGGCGTCTGTTCTGCTCCAAATAAGAGCTATAACCATTGCCCGAACATCAGTGATAAGTGATTTGTGCAACAGAATGATTAAGAATTTTCTTTTAGTCTAAAGTTAACCTTACTGATGAGGATATGAACCTATACTCTTCAATTTACTTATGAAACTCACAAAAGATCCTTCCCAGATTTGATAACTTTCAAGAATTAGAAAATTATATATATATATATGACATCTGATTTGTTCCACTTGTGTGAGGGCCCATGTGAGGGGATCTTTCAATGAGATCTCCACATCTATTTGCTTCAAAAAAGATTTGGGCATGAAATAAGGAATAAAGACACCGATAACCATTCTTAGAGATCCAGTGCAAACTCTGATGTCATGGTAACTCAAGTTTAATTTTTATAAAAAATGATAGTGTAATTTTGACTGACTCTGGGTCCAGCATTCAGAAGGAAACTATGTGATGCAGAGTGATATCATTTTCAATTATTTTGAATTTTTCAGTTGCTTAATTCAGACACCCTAAAGCAAAAGCAGGACAGGGGTTTGGAAAGAGAATTCTCAAGAAAAATAATGATGTCTTATTAATATCCGGGCATCTGTTTCAGGGATAAAATCACCCACTGTGGTTTCTTGCTATTTCTTTTATGGTGCATATTGCCAACCATTTTTCTTTCCATTACTTTATACCTTATGCCAGTTATTGAATAAGCACTTTCATATATATGCTAAATGTTGTAACAGAAAATGTGTTTAAATGAATGTTTTATATAATAATGGGCATTGGAAAGTCTAAAACTTTCAGAATCCCAAGCTGGAGTTCCAGGGAAGAGCTGGTTCAAATCCAGAGGCCATCATGCTATCAGGTCAGCTAAGGAAAATCTGATGTCAAGGCTCAAGTTTGAAACACGGCATTCTAGAGACTAGAAATTACACATATGACAGTTCAAGCTCAAGCTCTATTAATTGTATAATTTCTTCTTTGAGGAAGAAAGTCACTCTTCTCTTAAATTCTTCAAAGGAATGTATGATGTCCAAGCACAATATAGAGTGAAATGCTCTTTACTCAATGACCATGGTGTGAATTTAAAGGTTAATTGCTTCCCAAAACACACTTACAGAAACATTCTTAATAGTGGTTGAGCTGATAAATGTCTGGACATTGTAGCATAGTAAAATAGTCACAAATTGCCACAAAAATGAACTATTTTCAAGTTAAAACATTAAGGGGATTGAGTAGGGAAAGTGATTGAGAAAGACAGAGGAAGCAGACTGGGGCAATTTATATAAGCTGGTAGTCTTAACCCTGATGTCTAGAGTTAAAAAAGGAAAAAAAAAAAAAGAATTACATATAAGTGGTGTACCTGTTGATTTTCTGGACACCTAAGGTTAAGAAGCTCCAAAATAGATCTTTTTTTTTTTGAGGTTTATTTCAAGTAAGTAAAAGTGTTACTGGCAGACTTTAAGAAGAAGCATTGTAGCATAACACATTTGCCAGCAAGAGCAAGACCAAGTTTTTTTTTTTTTTAAAAAGTGGCACTCTATTTAAATAATCTAATGCTTTAAATAATCTAATGAAGAGTGTCCCATGAAGGAGTATCCCAAAGCTTTGGTTTTAGTTGATTCCAGGTATATTTAGCTGATTTAAGTCAACAGCCAACATTAGCCATCATACCATCTTACCAAAATTATTTCTTCAAAGAGAAAAAGAACACTTTCCAATATGTTTCAAGAATCTAGAATTACCTGAATGAAAAACTCTAGGAATTACAGGTAACATGTTTGAATGTGTACAAAAAGACCTTTTTATTTTTTAAATTCTCAAGAAAAGTGGGACAATACAAATCAGACTTCATGTTTTTCTGTGTTCTTCCTCCACTCCTTTCTTGTGTGTGTGTTTGTTTGTGTGTATGTGTGTGTGTGTGTGTGTGTGTGTGTGTGTGTGTGTGTATGCATGTGTTTTGAATTTATTTTTGTTTTTCCTTTAAAATTTAACATGAAGATAAGTGGGTAAGGAGATAGGGTGGATTTGGGAGGAGTTAGGAGAGGGGCGATATGATAAAAATACAGTATATGAATACTCAAAGAATAAATAAAAACATACAACTTAACAAATTAGATTTGAGGCTGTGAGTCAAGGCTAAAGCATTTGCCTAACATATGTGACCCTAGATTTGATCTCTAGTACTAAAAGAAAAATTAGTCAATTGAACTGAGAATTGTAAAAAAGGACAAATCAGGCATACTCAAAATTTTTTTATTTGTATAAAGCTCAGGATGGACTCAAAGGGATTATAGAAGATATAATGCAAATATTAAAAATCTTGATTAGTATGAGTATATTTACTGGTAACTTTTACATTATATACTTGAAATTAGCATATAACAATTAAGTAAAAAATTGACTTCAGCCTTAGTGGTTTATGGATAATTTGAAAGCTATTACAATTTGGAGACAATTTTAGTAATCCTGGCAGAAGGTGATGTTGGATGTTACAAACAGCTATATGGCAGCTGGATTAGGTGGATGTAGTTTGGAGGTGAATCTGGCAGGAATTGTTGATGTGTTTGGCTACAGAGGTAAGAGATAAAAAGGATTCAAGGACATTTTTTGGTTTGGGGAGGGATAAGTAGGCAAATGACATTACTCATTCAGAATCTGTGAAGGCAGTGTTACAGAGTGAGTGGGTGTGATGGACCCAGATCTCTGTTTGCTCCTCTGATGCTCCTGAAACCTCTTATAATTTGGTACACCAGAGATAACAAGAAAACTCTCGTATTCTATATCAAGTGTAGTGCTTCCTATTTTCATGTGGAGTCATTAGTAAGAAGACTGCATTTAAAGCCACTGAACTCAGCACATATACATTGCACAGTAGGAAGAAATAGAGTATATCTTTTCTTCCTCTGAGGATGGATTAAAATTCTCTGAATCTAATGATGGTGCGTTTACTTTTCTTGTGATATTTATTGTTAAGATTTTTAAAAGTGCATTTTAGTGAAAATAGAGTTACAGTACTTCCTCACTTTCCTCTTTCTAGATAACTTCCTTCCAATCACATGTATCCTTCACCCCTTCTCAAAGTGACAGCCTCTTTGTCTTAGATTATTATCACACACACACACACACACACACACACACACACACACACACACACACAGTGACATATGTACAAGTACATAAGTACAACCTGTTTCATCCAGTTTTAGTTTTCAAATATATATGGTTTCAAGGCTGCCTATTTGGTAGATGGCTACAGTTCAGGAATAGTATTGTATGAGGAGAATTCTGAGTGCTTGTGAGAATATTCCAAGAAAACAAAAGTCTTATGACCTCAGTTTCTTTAAAACATGGAATTGGCCGTTCATTGCTCCTCTTCAGAACTACTTGAGGGAAAGCTTCTGGGCTCCAGGCTCTGGCTGAGGTTCGGAGTTCTGGTTGCTCCAGGTTCCAGTAGAAGAAATCCTGCTGAATATGCCTGGAAAATTGTTCCTTGGAACTGATATCCTTACAGTTTCATTATTGTATTTTTAATCTTCATTTCATATTATTTAGGCTAGTCATGTTATAAGCGAGGTACTCTCGGTTCATAAGTTTGTAATAAAATATATTTGGTAAGAAAATTGAGCCTACATTCTGGTTCACTGATGTCAGAGTTGGGGCATCTATTAATTGCTTGACTACTTTAGAAGCTGGCATAGTGTTTTGTGGTTCCACAAATGTGTACCAGGCAAACTGACAGTAAATAAAGAAGTTTAAAATAGCAGGGTTTTGTGGTATCAATTTTAATTAAAGAAAGCAGAAAGTCCAAAAGCAAAATTAATTAACATATAAATCAATACATAAGCAATAAAAATAGAGAAGTAAATGGTTATCAATATTTACAGATTATTTAGAAGAAAAAAATGTATTCTAATTCAATTCAACACATAATGCATAGTGAGACTTGTGATATGATAATAGTGTGGTATTGGGGACAGATATATTAATGCTGATTATTCCACATCTTTAAAACTGAGATAAAATCAATGCATATAATGTGGTGGATAGTTGTACTGAAATCCAGCAGCACTTAATACACAGCTTTGAGAAATGCAAATGCTGAGACCTACAGATACATTTATTTTGTGTTATCTGTGAGTGTATGGATAAGAAAAATGTCCCATTTCTATCACAATAACTTTAAAGTAATCCTATTGAAAATAGCTGAATATCACAGTTAGGGCTTCTTAAATTTTAAATTTCATTACTACATGGAAAATGATTGCATCTCTTATAGAAGAGTTTTATTTCTATAAAAACCTGCTAAGGAGAAGTCTCCAAAGATGCTTTTCTGAAACTCCCTGAAATCTTATTTGTCAGATTCACCTTATTTTATAGGTTTAAAATAAATTTCAGGAAGAAATCTTACTATCTTGACACAAGTAACAAACACAATGAATTCTCCTTGGTTATGATTTTTTTTTTTTGCAAATGTCTTTCACCTTCACTGGTACAAAAATAGAAGGTCCTATTTCAGGAGAACCCTACAAACACCCACAACTTGTTTTGGTTGAGGTGGAGGATGGATAAAGCTTGGAAGCAGTAATGCCTGTCCCCGTATAGAAGTGAGCCAAGGATGAGCCAGCCAGCACTCTGGGCACTCGCCTGTGATGTAGTTTTGAGTAACTTTCTAGCCCAGGTGGTAGGCAGCTCTGGATTGGTACAGCTGGGGCAGACCAGGCTCCATGATAGCATCATGAGGATGGGGTGTCATGGCATGTGTCAGGAACACAGATGCCAAAGCAGCAGCTGCAGACTGACCAGCCAAACCACACGGCATAGCCAAAAGCTTTATGACATACAATTAGCAGTGACATCTCTCTTGGAGCCTGAATAATCCTTTATTCTTTACACACATCTTACAATAATATACAGCTGGGCCAAATGGAAATGCTGTGGCTCTATGTCTATACACCTGAAGTTGTATTGCTTCCTTACACTAATTTGCATGTCTACCTTGTATGATATCCTTTCTCTTCTTGTTCTTTTCACTGTCCCCTGAGAAAAACATAAGAATATATCATTACATATTTATCAAAAACATTTCAAAGTTTATGTAATCAGAATTACAAAAATTTGGTACATATTAAGTATTTAAAATGAGTCAGTCCCATTCTGTTTTCTCCTGCTTTGGTTGAAACCAATTTTGCTTAATAGAAATATTAAAAATAATTTATTTGCTTTCATGGCCCAGGAGGATAACTCAGTGGCTAAAGTGCTTACTGTATAAATGCATGGATAGGAGTCTAGATCCCCAGAATCCAAGGAAATGCTGATTGGGTGTAGTGGCCTACCTATAAGTCTAGCCTTTCAAAATAAGGACAGGATGCTCTGAGCAAATTGGCTACTAGTGAGACTATCTGTATCATCAAACTTTGCGTTTGATTTATAGCACCTGCTTCAATAAATAAGACAGAAAGAAATAGAGGATGATTCTGTACCTCAGCCTCCACATGAATGTGCATATATGCATACATATGTGCACCCACACACATGCAAGCACACAGAAATGCTTGCACCTCACTCACAAAAATGGAAAATAATGAAAAAATTTTGTAGTCACATAATTAAAACTAAAACCATAACTTTAGCTTTTATATTTTATTGAACACAGAAATATAAACATTTTCCTGGTAAGTGAAAGCTTTCGTGGGACATGCCCCTTGGGCTAATATGCAGATATAAGTGAGTATATACCATTTGAGTCTTTCTGCTTCTGGGTTAACTCACTCATTATGATCATTTCTAGCTCAATCCATTTATCCACAAATTTCGGGAATTCCTTGTTTTTAATAGCTGAATAGTATTCCATAGTGTATATGTACCACAGTTTCTTTATCCATTCTTCTATTGAGGGACACTTAGGCTGTTTCCATGTTCTGGCTATTATGAATAAGGCTGCTATGAACATGGTTGAGCAAATTTTCTTGTTGTGTGCTGGAGCATCTTCTGGGTATATTCCAAGGAGTGGAATAGTTGGGTCTTGAGGAAGCCCTATTCCCGTTTTTCTGAGATAGCACCAGATAGAAAAAAAAGAAAAAAAAAGAAATATAAACATTTAATAAGAAATTGATATAAAACTAGTAAACTGTCTTGCACTTACATATAGATTAATCAAACTGAAATGATTAAAATTTGAGGCCCTCAGTCTATATTCCACATTTGAAGTATTTAGAGGGCATTTGTTTTCGTGTTGTTTTGAAAGTGCAGCTCTACAGACATACTAGTTTTGAATGAAGACTGGATAGACACAGAAAGAAAAAAAAGTCTTATTAACCCTTGTTATTTGTTAAGAAAAGTAAGATATGGGCCAGTTGTGGTGGCATAGGTCTCTAATTCCTGCAATCAGCAAGGAAAGGAAGGTGGATCTCTCTGAGTTCCTTTCCTCTACATAACAAGTTCCCGTACAGGCAGAAATACATGCTAGATCCTTTCTCCAACATGAAAAAAAAAAAGAATTATTTATTGAAGACCATGTTTAATTTGATATGTTGATAATAGCATTACCATTTGGTAGAAATATGAGCAATTTGAAGGGTTTTTGGGGGAATAGAGAAGGAAAATCCAGCTCTGTAGGTGAGAAGTTGTCATGATACCAGGAGTTCTCTAGGATGTTTTTCTCTGGCTGTGATAGAACGTCAGGACCACAAACAACCTGGAGAGGAGAGAGTTTATTTCACTTTCACCGCCACTTCAAGGTGTGTCTTCTAAGGAAAGCAAGGCAGGACCCTGGAGGGAGAAATTGAAGCAGACCCTGCCTTTCTCAGCCTCATTTCTTACAGAACCCAGGATCCCCTGCCCAGGGGTGGCGCTCGGCACATACTCATTCATCAAGAAAGTGCACCTCCCCATAATTTGGCTGTGAGTCTTTGCAGGCTGGAATCAAATAATAGTGATTAGCCTTTTCTGAGGACTAGCGGAGGGGGTTGGGATGAGGGAGCGAGGGGGCTACAAATGGGATGTAAAGGGAACAAACTAAAACAATTTAGAAAGAAATAAAGAAGGAAAGAAGGAAAGAAAGAAAGAAAGAAAGAAAGATAGAAAGAAAGAAAGAAAGAAATGCACCCCAGGCTTGCCCATAGGCAATGTGATGTTCTCTGCTCCAAAAAGGGTCAAGTTTACATAAATTGGTCTTCTCAATTAGAAAAGGGATACCCTCACCAAATGGTAGCTTTGTGCCAGGGATTCTTTACCTGGAAGAATATGGACAGATTCTCTAAAAGACATTAGTAAGCAAACCATGAATTAAAAATGTGAACTGAGAAACATTTTAGTCTTAGTCCATACAAATAAGAGAAGCTAACCCAAGAGACCCATTAAAATAATAAGATCCAGGAAAGGCAAATTCCTGCCCAAGAAGCCACAAGACAGAGTGCTGAATATTTCTACAGAGCCTAAGGAGGGGTGGAAGGCAGGAGAGCGCTTTGTGGCTCCCACCCTGTTGCTGGCGGCCTGTGCTAAGCCTTCTCCTTCTGCCTCAAGCCACACACTCGGTTCCCTCATCCTTGCCCTCCTCTAACAGCCACAGTGACCGCAACTGTCACTTTGCCTTTGGCTTGGCTTGCCATGTGGTTGATTTGGTCTGTTCATTTGACTCGTTCATCACTTACTCGGCCATCACTTCCTGTGAACCTATCACTGGAGGCACAGACAGAACGAGGGACTGATCTCCTTTCTAGGATTCATTTCTCGCTGACATGTATTATAGTAGACTGCACCAGGGAAACATACCCACTGTTTCCTGCGGGGAGCCTTCTTTATGGAGGAAAGGATTTC
Organism: Acomys minous; assembly: GCF_964271855.1. Lineage (NCBI taxonomy): Eukaryota > Metazoa > Chordata > Mammalia > Rodentia > Muridae > Acomys > Acomys minous. The sequence goes on from NC_140489.1 coordinate 21,681,744, forward strand.
ACTTTCCTTACATCAGATGGGAGGAAAGAGGTGTTCTAGCTGCGCTGCCTCTCAAAGCTAAGTGTTATCTTTTTTCCGTGCCCTCATCTTGGGCACTTTGGATTTCCATTGGTTTGGGGCTCCCTCTAGGAACCATAGCAGTTATCTAGAGTAGCATTTCATAAATGATAATTCAAATCACTTTAGGGGGCTACTTTTTAGCTTTATGATGTAATTTCATTTCTTTTCATAACTACTACTTTTGCTGGCACTGCCTTTTAAAAATATTAAGGTATTTCTAGACATAAATTACCTCAACATAAATACATTTTATATGAAATAAGCCATAAGTGTTATTTTTAAAATAAAGAAAATATTAGTTTTAATCTTTGTGATTATAGTTGAATCAATATCTACATTTTGGGAAGTGCTCTATTTGAGAGCGAAGGAAGAAGGACTGCAACAGTATAAACTCTAAACTCTGCAGAAGAGAGTGTAGACACTTTAATTCTACATGTATAAGTAATACATTTACACACATTGTTATAGTCAGAAAGAACAGCATCAATCTGAGAGAATGGAGAGAGTTGTCTAAGATTCCTACTTGCTCCTCAGATTGATAGTCCGGTAAAGATAGCTTATAACTCAATAGGAACAACACACATATCAAACATTTATGTTAATTCTCCTAACCCTCACACCCACTGTAGCAGGTAAGGAGGACCAGATAATGTCTGCATATGCTGTGAGCTGGATTTTTAGGAAAGAGATTCTGATTTCAGGAACCACAGTCTTTGTAAATGAGCAGGGAGCTTGCCTTCCTGGTTCTGGAGTAGGACATGCTGTGAGCATTATGCAGCACTGAGTGTGCTTATCCCTTGCTCCAGAGACAGACCTCACCTTGGTGATCACTAAGCATCATGTGGCTGCTTTATTTCAGAAGACACTAAGGAATATGATACCTAACTCTCAGTGTTTTAATAAATGAGGAAAAACAGTTGTTTTGATCATTGTGATAAAAAATGAACCGTACTTTCATATATATATATGTGTGTGTGTGTATATATTATGATAAAAATCCTAGAATATATTAATAGAAAAGTATTAGTATGAAAGTATTAGGTACAATTAAGTTGATCATAGCATAATAAACATCTGTAAACAATACACATGCCATCACTGAGGTATTGCATAAATTACTACACATCTATTTTATATCATATTACTATATGTTCACACAACGAAGTTAATTGCAAATTATAAGTTAAGTTATTCCTTGATGCATTAGTTAGCTGAGGGCTAGTAAGGCATTTTTGAGAGGTAGAGATATTTATAGAAAAAACTATTAATTACACTGGATTTGTTTTTACTTAGATGAGGATGCCATAAAGAACTAGATATATATGATGAACATATCTACCACCACTTACTAAGTTAAGGAGTTTACCCAGATGGGATTTACCCACTTCCAAACATTTACTTGGGAAAATTCTGATAGATTTCTAACAACATACTTCATATCTACATGAAGCATTCAAGGGTTCCCTCATTCATTATAGCAACATTTATTCAGGGATGGCAAAGCTGGAGGTTTTCCTATTATGTTAAAATCTTACATAGGAAAGAAAGCCTCAGCCAACATCTTACCAGAAGATTGCACTAACTACTTTTATTTTATTTTATTTTTAATTTTAAACATATATTGCATTCGCCAGGGCATGGTTTTCCATTGCTTCGCGACAAGACCTCACACAATTAATTTTTATAAATGCCACCTGCAATTTTGTATGGAATAGAATCTACTTTTGAAAATAAAAGTTATGGAAAACTTCCGCAATGTAAAGAATGTCAGTTTGTGTAATCCTTTGTAGGGAATTTACTTTATTTTGAAATTCCATAAAGAATTCAGATGCTATTTGGGAGAAAATATTTACCACTCAAAATTAAGCATGGATGATTTATTTAGAGAAAGATGACTATGAGTGGATAGAAATTATTTTTTTGTAGACAGCTTTTGTCTAGTGGCACTTTTGAATGAGTAATAACACTGGAGAAATGGAATTAGCTTTTAGTAGTGAGTCATAGAACTTAGCTGACTTCATCAGAGATGATGCACTGCTTTGACTGATTTTTTGAACATTTATTTTAGGGGAAAATAACTTATGTGTCCACATGAATTTGAGGGCATCTGGAGCAGGCCAGACACTCACAGTATTTGGAAAGTTGACTTGAAAGACTAAAGTCAATTGAGAAAATGACTTCAGAGTTGATGATATGGTCCACTAATCTTGAAAATCTTTTAAAACGTGGGGGTATCAGTGTCTAGACACCTTCGAATAATCTTCAGGATGGTCTAGTCCAACAAGAAATACCTTAGTTTTATTGGTGTGTAGCCTTCAGCTCTCATTGCTATATGTACTAAATCCAGAGAAAGGAAACAGTAGTGCATTGTTTAGTGACTATATCTTTGTAAACAAAGGAACTTCAGGTACTTTTACATAACTACTAAACAGAGACCATAATACACAATATAATGTTTGACTCAGTCTTCACAATGCTCTTTCTTTTAGGATATTGCTATTTAGTATAATTTGATGGTTTTGTATATTTGTATTTATTTATTTTATAATGTGTTTTTAGCATTTTCCCTACTTCCCCTACTCCTTCCAGCTCCTTCCGTAACTCCCCAAGTACTTCCCAATTCATCTTTTCTTCTTTGTAAAAATATATATAACTTAAATACAGTTTAATATCTAATGTTAATATTAAATTACAATATGAATATAAATGTATTATAATCTGCTCAGTTCCTTTGGTGTTGCTCACATGTGCTTGTGTTTCAGGCTGGCTGCTTGCAATTGGGTAATTTATTGGGGAGGCTGTCCCCCCCCAACTGATTCTCCCTCTCTCAGCAGCCATTATTTTCTGTAGCTCCCAGCAAGAGCTGGAATCTTGTAAAAATGTCCCTATCCACTTTGGCAGGTCATTAGTGTTGTCAGGTTTTAGGTCTTGTTTAGGTAGCCCCATTGTTGAGATTCTTTCTTGATCTCCTGTTCCCTCTGCTTTCATCAAACCACGTCATACCATTATTATACAAAGTAATGCTAGTACATTCCTGTCTATTTTTCTTCATGTTCTTATGGTAGCACTAAACACATATGAAGGTTCTTCTCAGTATTTTATAAGGATGTCCCAATAGTTAAAATTTAAATTCATATTTTGTATGCTTTCTTCAACATATTTTGTGAATTCCTTCCTCTTAACTTATATGTTCCTAAGTCATTTCTTTGTATGACTGTACAGTATTAATATACTATAAAATAGATGTGCCATAGTTTATTCATATAACACTTCAGTGATGGCATGTGTATTGTTTATTATGCTTTATTATGTTACGATCAATTTCCTTTTACATAATCTTTCATATTAATATTTTTCTTCCTATGAATATATTTTAGGGCTTGCTTTTATTATAAAATTCAATTCATATGAATACACATACATAAATATATACATTCATACATATGTACACACATATATTTGAGCTGGGAAGTATGGCAAAGCGGATAAAGGCACGTGCTGTGAAGCTTGATAGTGTGGTAGAAGGACCAAACACTACAAAGTGACTTCAACATGTTTGCTGTGCCTATTGCAACCTTCCTCACTAACAAATGGATTTAAACCTTCTCATTCCTCTACCAAATGTGTCTTTCTATTCTTTCTAAGTCAAAGAAAACCAAACACTGCATAGAAAATTTCTCGTTTTTTTTTTTCACCAAGAGGTTAACATTCCTCACAATCATTGAAATTAGCTCAAATGGGAGCATAATTATACAATGCCAATTATCATTTTATTATCAGCTGCTTAAAGATATACATTATATAACAATTTAATAATCAATCATTCAATTAAATGATCAATTAATAATGTTCATATTACTCATAACAAATAGTAATGAACCACATGGGGCTGATTATGATGGGCTACTTTCCATTTAAATATAGCTGCTTCCTTATCATCAACTATAACACTTATTGCCATGACACTTTCTAGATTTATATGGCCATTGCCTAATTTAATAATGATTATCAACATGATGATTTGGCCTGTGCTTTATGCCAGACATGCTACTCAATAAACATTCTCATGTATAATTCACAATAGCTCACTAACCATATTTATGGGGCGGGCCTGACATCAGCTTCTGTTCAGGGCCCAGCATGGCACTGTATCCCCTTCTTTCATTCCCTTTCCTCTATGCTTCTGCCGCAGCATTATACTGCCCTAGTAACCACCGTGCATGCTGTTTTTTGAAAGTTAATTCAAATTTGTACCACATATATAGTCTCCATGTAAATAGCAGCAGAAGTATAATAAAGTACTCACTGCATTTAAAAATGCAGATGAGATTTGTTGTAAGATCCTGCCTCATGAAGTTTTATACACGAGAGTTCCCATGACCTGACACCAGCAAACCAGAGACATAAGAAATTAAATATCGTAGTCTAAAAGCCTGGGAGGTAGAAAACCATTGGTGTACATTCCTGTTTGGGTTTGAAGGCTGGAGACCCAAGAGCTCTAATGTCCACATTTCCAGGTCTGCAGCCAGATAGAGTGGGTTCAACCTTTTCTACTCCTGATATTTCAGCTTTCAAAGGACTAGATGAAGTCCGTTCATATTAGAAAAAACAGTCTGATTAATCAGTCTACTGATTGAATGCTAAGCCTATTCAGAAACATTTCCTTAGACATACCCAGAAATAATATAAAGCCAAGTGTCTGGATTTTTTTTTGAGCCCAGTCAAGTTGTCATAAACTGTGTACCATCAAATAACACAGAATGCTTTTTGCCAAAAAATAACTTAGACTTCATTCTTCTCCTAAATGTCAGAATGCCTGAAAGCATGGCATGTCACTGATTCTGATACCACCAAGCTTCTGATTGAAAACACTGCTCAGGACAGCACCCTTTCTCCACATGCACACTCACTTTCAATGGAGAATGACTGTCATTAGCTACTGTCTATTGAGACTATCAGAGGCGATGAGTCCATCAGAGGCATCTAAGTGGCAACATAACATCAAAGCAGAATTTAGTAACTCATATTTAAACAAATTAAGGAAATCAAATAAATGTCAAATGAGAGGCATGCAAATAAAGAAACCTGTCATGGGTTAGTAGGAATAGCTGAAAAGCAGTGATAACATTATTATCAGGATGTCAACAGATATAAATGCCATTTGTACAGGTGAGAGGAAATGGGTTGACAGTAAAAATATTCAGGTGCATAAATGTCACTTGGTAATGATGCATTTTGACACCTTTATCTAAGATGAAGGGTACAATTCAGCTCACTGCATTCTAAAATTGAATTTAAAATTAGTACAAGTATCCGTATCCTTGTGTTCTAACTCATTCTGTGTATCATCTTCCCCCTCAAGTGGTCTAACCTGCTTAATGAGCAAGGAGAAACAATAGTCTCTTGTTCATTAGTTACTCATAGTGAGCATAGGTACATAGTCTTGCCTAAAAATGTTAGTGTTGAAATATTGACACAGAATGCCTTGGATGAAGGATCAAGTGGTTATTCCAGTGAAAGACATGTTTGCTAAGATTTCTATATTGTATTATTGTGTTGCCAACAGTCTGTGGTAGTGCTTAGAGACTTAGTCCTTAAGTCCATATACCCTTTACTGGTCATAGGATAACCAGGAAAAGAGAGTCAATAACTCTATTTACCATGCAGACATGAGAAGTGAAGCAGTTGTCACTGTTAACGACTTTAAGTATTTCTCACTGTCAATGGATTTGAATATTTCTCACTGTCAATGAGTTTGTGTATCTCTTCTCCATGTGGGTGTATCATTGCTCAGAGAAAATGAATCTCAGAATTTACCAATATTGAAATACCCTTACCTAGAATAAAATTGAGAGTGATGATGAAGAGTGTGACCATAAATCAGACAATTGGTCCTACGCTCTGATTTCCCAGCCTTTCCTCCTGAGCCATGGAATCCTAAACAAGGCATTTGCTTTAGTCATAGTCACAGAAGGAAAGAGAAAGTCCATATACTTTAAGGGTTAAGGAGGGCTTGACAAGGCATTTCTCAAAGCCGTAGCGAATTGCACGAAACTCTCCACCCAACAACAGTAGGACTATTCTAGAAATTAGTCTTTGTTAATATTCACTCACTCACTCACTCACACAGTTCTTCAATCAGTACATGAGAGAGTTAGGCTTGATAAAGAGAAATTTCAAAGCTGTAACCAAAGTTAGCACAAGCCAAGGTGAGAACAAAACTGCAAAATTAAAGAAGTTTGGAATATTTAAAGCCTTAGCTGAAGGTGTAAAAAAAAAAGTCATCATAAACAGAGGGTTAGGGAGAAGAATGGAGTAAGATAGGGACAGAGAGAGAGGCAGAGGGAAGGGGATATGAAAAGGAGGGAAGAGGGAGACAGGGAGGCAAGGGGAAGGAAGAAAAGAAGGAACCGAGGGAAGGAGAGAGACAGATGGTAGAAGAAGAGGGAGATACTTGAATGTGCTTTTTGCACCTCTGTGCCTGGTGTTGGTGTTCTTCCGCCTCCTCACACTGAAACCCTTGTCTTCTGTCTCCTCTCTGCGTCTCTGGCCGGGGAGCCCAGGCAAAAGACAAAGGACAAAGAGACTCTTTGAAGACATCACACAGATCTTCCTCCTAGGGCAGAGGATGTAGAAGAGAGAGTTGTCTTGTATACTCTCCAGCAGGTTGGGTGACACTTCTGAACCTAAGCAGCACTCCAAACTAAGTCTTTCTTGTTATTCGTGAATACTATCTTTACAAATCCATGACTGACCTTTGCGCCAAACTCTCATGGGGCTTGTGTGTGTAATACCTTCAATAGTTAATTTTCCTGCATCTCCTAAAACTGAGTACACACATCCCAAGGCTTAAACTCTCTTGAGAAAATCATACTAAGTTTAAGAAAGAATTTAAGCAATCAATTTAAGCTTTTAAGAAGTAAAAAAATGTAATAAATCTATTAGTATAGAATAATATAATAACATCAATAATATATAACTGATGTAAATTAATATATATTAATAATATATATTTATTGAATGTATAAATTACTGTACAAAATGGAAGCCAACTTCCAAGCAACCAAAAGTACAAACAATTAAAATGAATCAGTTAAAAGGTACATAGCAGTCTATGGAGACAGTACAAGATAGTTCAATGGGTAAAACACTTAGCATGCGGGAGTGAGATTCTGAGTTAATTCCAAAGTCAGATTAAGTAGTGTTCATCTATTATCTGATTGCTTCTTTTATGGGATGGAAGGTGGAGACATGAGCATCTCCAGAATCCTATGGACCAGATCTCCTGGCATGTACAATAGCAAATACAAGTGACTGATCAAAGGTGAGGACAGATACCTAAGGTTGTTGTTTGACCTCCACATGATGCCATGGTATTCATTCACATACACACAAACAAACAACAAACCGTATACACACAGAGAAGAAAAGAACAGTGAGGAAGAACTACAAACAAAGAGGCATCATGAAGTTAGTTAGAAAGCTTCTATATACAATAAAGTAACTCCTACATGGATGGATTTTTAGTGTCTGTAAATATGCTAATCTTCAAGATGCCTAAGTGTATTTAGCTCTCCAAGAGCAATTGATCTTGAATCTTTAAAAGACTTATTTCTGCACAAATATACACTTTTATGAAAAATAGACTTCATATGTTTAAGACCAAAGACTATTACCCTTAATCCTGGGAAACCAAGCCTGTTGTATAAACTGTAGCCTTACTCTGGGTCACTGTGACAACTTACTTGGCAAAGGGCTCTTTCAAACTAAGGTCTGTCAGTCACAATTTTGTATTGCCACATTTTTGGGGGGACCACACCACTCACCTGAGGAGGTTTTGGTACCTGAGGAAAAAATACAAATGGTACATATTTTTCAAAGGAAGAGGCAATGTGAAGCTTTCCTTCACCGATAGCACAACCATGTAAGATGCATTAAGAGTGGAGAGGCTGTTTTTAGAGTCAGTCTTCATTCATCCCACCAGTCAGATCTCATCTGCAATATTCACGAATTGCTCTATACATTGGTGCACAGAGTGACTGTATGCTGTTTCTATTTTCAAAGATCTCTCATTGTAAGGGATGAAATGAGACAGTGGTGAGAGAGAGGGTATAGACAGCACAATACCCAACCCAGAGCTCTGATGAAAGCTGAGGGATTGACACTTACAGCACGGGCAAGTGTTCCTCCCTGCTGGCTCTCTAGGGACATTCTCCTTGGGGAGATAGTGTTCTGCTGAGGTTATTTTTAAATACGAGTTTGTGTAATAAAGCATATACATAAGCTCAATACATTGCTTGTTTCCCCATTCACTATGAATGATCCCAAATAAGGGAGGAATTAGGGGAACAGTATTTATTTTAGTTCAGTTTCACAGCAGAGGAAGTATCGTGCCTGGTGCTCCAGCATTGGTGTAGGTAGGATCTTGAGTCTGGTTACATTGAAGAAGTGGAGAAAAATGAATACTCAGGTAGCGTTGTTCTTTCCCTATTTTTACTCAGTTTGGAAACTCTGCCTGTGGGATGGTGCTCCCACCTTCCAGCTGGGTCCTCCCCACTCAGTTCGTCCTCTGTGGACATGCCTTACTTGCATAGTTAAGAGGTGTGACCCAGTGTTGTCTTGTCTTCATTCAATCAAGTTGCCAATCAAAGGAATCATCACACTAAAGAAAGTAACAAACACCAAGGAGACAAGGTGCCTACTGCTAGAGGATTGAACAGCAGGGAGAATGGGAAGTTTTAAATTTAAGAAATCATATATTTTATTATTTGGTAATTTCACACAGTACATTTTGATATCATCACTCCTCCCGCATAATTCCTCCAAGACATACTTCCTCCTCCCTCCCTCCCTCCCTCCACTTCCTGTCATCTTTTATTTTTATTTTGTTAATATGAACTCAAATGCTTTTAATGTTAAGAAATTTAAAATCAGAATATGCCATTTTTACATTCACTTGTTTACTCTTTGTTTGTATGGACACTCATAAGAGAACACAGGAGTTGGTTTTCTCCTTTTACCATGTGATGCTGGGATCAAACTCGGGTTATTGAGTGTTTTTGGCAAGCATCTGTGCTTTCTCTACTCATGGATATTGTCTTTACATTCTTATTTACAGTTTTGCATCAAATACCCTCAAAATACCATTACACACTAAGTATCTAAATATGATCCAAAGTAGGACCCATTACTGATATTTATATTATACTGAATTTACTCATATAGTATATAAGGTTAGCATCAGAGTTAAGTTTTATGAGTAACTAGACTTTTCTGTGGTTTTCATTTGAGTTTTGAATATTAAGTGTTGTAAATTACAGAGGGATTCTCAATGCTTCATTCCTCCTTGGACCATCTGACCTTGTAGCTGTTGCCCACTTTGTGTCAACGACTTCTCCTATTTTCTCTGTGCTCAGCCTTATAACCTGTTATAGCCTACAGATATCTTCAAATAAGTTACAAATACTCCTTGTGTGATCAGACATGTCTGCTTTCTTATTTATGTGGTATGAAAAGAAGGCACAACCAAAAATCCAATTAAACAGAGAGTTTGCAGGGAACAGAATTAAACAGAGAGTTTGCAACAGAGAAATCTCTAATGAATAAGAAACACTTAAAGAAATGTACACCATTCTTAGGCATCAGAGAAATGCAAATCAGAAGGACTCTGAGATTCTATCTTACACGCCTCAGAATGGCTAAGATCAAAAATTTAACTGTCATCACATGCTGACGAGGACATGGGGAAAGGGTAATACTCTTCCATTGCTGGTAGGACTGCAAAATTGTACAACAGCTTGGAAATCAATCTGGTGCTTTCTCATAAAGTTGGCAATAGTTCTACCTCAAAACCCAGCCATACCACTCCTGGGCATATACCTGAAAGATGCTCCACCACACAACAAGGACATTTGCTCAAGCATGTTCATAGCAGCTTTATCTGTAATAGGAAGAATCTGGAAACAACCTAGATATCCCTCAACTGAAGCATGAATAAAGAAATGGTGGTACATTTACACAATAGAATACTACTCAGCTATTAAAAACAAAAAAATCTTGAAATTTGTAGGCAAATGGATGGAGCTAGAAAAGATTATCCTGAGTAAGGTAACCCAGAAAGACACACATGGTATGTATTGACTTATAAGTGGATGTTAGCCACACAGGATAACCATACTACAACTCACTGACCCAAACAAGGAGGTCCGAAGGGAAGGTGATTGAATCTCACAGAGAGAAGAGGGAATAGAATACACAGCAGAAATGGTTAAAGAGAGGGAACAGGGTAAGAGAGAGTGTGGAGGAAAATGAACGTGGAGATCAGACTGTGGGAGAGTGGACAGGACTGCAGGACAGAGGACCTGCAGAGAGAAGAGTACCACATTCTATGAACTATGCAAAGCAGGTGTGTATTAGCTCATCTCATGATGTATATGCCAGTCAGTATTTGCTAAAATGTGTTAGGAAGCAGAGTTCAAGTAATCTTTGTACTTTATACACCTTAAGAAAGGAAGACCAAATTTAGGTGCAAAAGCTGTCTTTATTTTCTTGAGTGTCCATTATCTAACTGACAGCAGCAAAAATACTGATTTATCTAGAATACTTGTGACAGCATCTTTCTTCTAAGGCTAACTTACCTTTAAGCTATAAAAGAAGCCAAGGGACCTGGATAAATACTTGAAGGCAATACTCCTCATGTAAAATGCCATTGTATTATAGGAGATAATTAATAGGAACATGATAAAGGTTTAGTGAATGGTCCAAAATACAGAGGAAACTGCTCATGTCTTGTTAATAAATAAATAGTTTGTCTAGATGTAAAAGAATGGAAATTTACATTCCTACTCACACTATAAATATTGAAGAACCTAACTGAGTAAGACTTACTTTATTGATTTTTACTACCAGCTCAGGGATTGCATTTGTTTTTTTCAAGCAGATTGCTAAAGTTCAGTAGCATTGACCCCAATTGTTGCAATTCAGTTTTATGTAGAATGGTACCTCTCAACCCATGGGTCAGGACCTCTTTGGGAGCCGAACAACCCTTTCACAGGGGTCACCTGAGACCACCAGAAAACACAGATATTTACATTAGATTCATAACAGTAGCAAAATTACAGTTATAAAGTAGAAACAAAAATATTTTTATGTTTGGGGGTCATCACAACATGAGGAACTGTATTAAAGAATTATAGCATTAAAAAGATTGAGAACAGCTGACCTAGAACAATTTACACAATACTCCCACTTATAGCCTATGCAAAAGAATGATAACTTCTTTATCATGTAGATGAAGGAATGATGAATTTTTTTTGTTTTAAAGTTTCATCCATGAACACTATATTCATATCACTCCCCTGTCTCTTCTTCCTCCAACTTTTCCTGCACCTCCAATTCTTTCTTAAATTCATGTTCTCTCATTCTTTATTACCATTACATAGATGTATCCATACACATTTACAAGTGCCAAATCCTGAATTAATTTAATGTTGTGTATATTTATTTGGAGCTGACCTCTTAGGAACCTATCATGGTGCTCATCACTGGAGATGACTGATTTTCCCTCTCTCAGTTGCTATTATTTGCCAAAGCTTTTCATCTAGGATTGGAGACTTGTGAGAATTCCTTCAGGCATGGTAGCATGTACATTGGTATTGCCATTTAAAAATCCTTGTTTAGACAACCGTATTGTTAACTTATCCTGAATGTTGCCTCTCTGTCATGGAAAAATACTCTCACAATAGACATCTGGGACTCTGGCTTTTACAATTTTTCCATCCCATATTCTGTAACAGCCCATGAGATTTATGTGTAGAAGTTCTGTTGTAAATGTATCAACAGAGGTGAGGTACCCCATAGTCAGTGGTTCTCTGCATTTTAGATAACTGTGGGTTTCTGCAATGGTCTCTATCTGATATACATATAGATATTCTTTAATGGGGAGTAAGAACTACCCATATTTGTATGTATAAGGATAAGTATTCAGAATGCAGTTAGAACTTATACTGATTTGGGTGTATGATGGATGGTGGTAGGTTTTCTTCTAGGGTCCATGGCCTCAGCAACCATCAGTAGTTGGCTAGTTTTATAGTACCTTGCATGGATTCTCTCCTATTGAATAGGACTTAAATTCAATTACATGCTAACAGTGCCACCATTGTATCCCTTTGGGACATCTTGTTGTTAAGATCATTGCTGTAATTCATAAGGATCATGGTTAGATAGTATTATTGATTCACATGTATCTTTTGGAAGCTTATACAGCTTTTTAAAAGAAACTGAGAGCTAGTCCAGAAAGAGGAGGCTTTCAGGTTATTTCCAACTTAATTCTTTCAGTTCAGTTCAAAATATGTGGTGTCTTCAGCAATAGGTGCTACCTTCAGTTTCTAAGAAGTAACCAAGGTCAGTGACAGTAGCCTATATCATGTTTGGAATATCGTAGATTCTACTGACCAACAACTCAAAAGGAGGCTTCCCATTCCTAGCACAGTTTTTTTTGATAGTCTATGACTCTTGTCACCCCAAACTGGCATAACTTCATTTAATATGCCCCCACACACAAAACACATATACACATACACCTGTACACATAAACAGTGAAGCATAACTTCACTATATATATATGTACATTATATCATGCATGTGTACATAAGTATAGTTTATACATACATGTATAATTTTATACTTTTGGTGGTGAGACTAGCCTTTAACACCTGAGCCTTACATGTGTAATTATAAGGACACTGGAGAAAATGTCCTTGTTTCAGTCACAGACAGAAATCTGCCTAAAAATGGGTAAGCTTGGATGTAGAGTTGACAGCCAAACTATGCCAACGCAGCTTAAGCAAATCCTCAACAGTTCCTGCCTCACAAATATGTCTGTCAGATATACTGGGCCAGAAGGCTGAAGATGATGCTCCAATATTATAGAGAGTTTTGAGTGACTGTTCAGGCAGCAAACCATCTCTGTCAATTCTTAATTTTGGAAGCTGCCAACCTGTACTTCCAGTTCATTCAGGAAATTAATTTTATTCCTTCTCAAGTCTCTGATGGAGTTGAAGACCAGATAGTTTAGTTTAACAATTTAGCTTAGTTGTTTGGGAGTTAAGATGTTTTTAGGTTTAGATAGATATTTTAAGTTGACAGAGATGAGATACGATAGATATTGATTTACGTTCAGAATTTTAGAAGCACCAAGACAGGAAAGATGCTTTCTTCAAGGTTGCCAGATACAAATAGCCAAAACACTATCAATGTAACATTTATATAATTCCTGATTGTTTCATGATTCTTCTTGCCTTAGGTAGTTTATTTTATATATGAGTAATAATATAAATTATATGTAAAAACAAAAATGTTAAAAAAGAACAGAAAATAATATGATTCTCAATGTAACCCCTAATGTTACCTATTTCCCTCCTTTCCTCTTCCGCTTTGTAGCTCTCTCCTTCCCCTCCTCAAGTTACATCTGATCCTCTTATTTTTCCTATTTTCTTCTTCATAACAGCCATATCTTACCACTGTCCTCTTGAGCTCCCCCACATCACAAAATGGAGAGTTTTTACTTTTGCTAATTCTTGATGCACTAACCTCTGAATATTCTAGCTCGGATCCACAAACAAAACATGTGGTGTTTGTTTTTCTGGGTTTATAGTATTTCACTCAGTATATCTTCTAATTCTAACCATTTAGTGGAACATTTCATGATTCGATTTTTGTTTACTGCTGATACATATTCTATTGTGTATAGGTAGCATATACATAATCTATTCATCATTTGAAGAACATTTAATTTGCTTCCATTTCCTTGCAAATTGACTAAAGGAACAATGTATCTGGATAAGCAAGACACATGGTTCTAAACATCATCAGCAGCCATTCATTAGAAAGAAAACAATGAACAATGGTATCCATATTTAAATTGTCAGACCAGGTGGATATTACCTCATTTGGCAAAGGAAACTTTATAGCCTTGATTAAGAAATGACTGGTGAGTTGTGCAGATGTTGTAGGTACTTGCAACAGTATCACAAGGGCTTTCATAAATGGTAGAAGGTATAAAATAACCTGAGGGATGGCAGTATGTGCCAGACCCTTCCCTAAGTCATTGGCTTTCCTAAGGAGAAATTTTGGGTGGCCTCCAGAAACTGGAAAGATTAGGAAGGAGTAATTCCTTCCCAGGATCCCCAATGCTGTATATTTTCCTCAATGAAACTCGTTGTTGACTCTAGGCCCCTGCAACTATAAAGACAATAAGTTACAGGCTGCTCTACTTGAAAACAAAAACAAAACAAAACAAAAACAGTTGAAGTACAATTGACATGAAGTTAACATTAGCAGTGGGAATGGAAAGACAAAAAAGTGTAGATGGGAAATGTAAAGAAACCAGAAGCAGCAGAAATGCAATTAAAAAAAAGGAAGAATTTGAGGCAATGAAAAATGGGCCACAGTTTTTGAAAGAAAGGAACTTTTCTCAAAAATACATACATGGCAGCCTACAGTGCAATAAGAGAGAAGCTGGGAGTAAGCGCTCTCTTTGATCGTGAATTTGTGAAGGAGGTAAACTCTCAGAGAACTGCCCATTCTTGGCTCAGCTTCTTCACCATTGGTTTTATTCTGCATACCCCATGCAAAGCAGCAGCTGCCGACTGCATTGCTGTATTATGAAAACTACAGAGAACTCTCTCTCTCTCTCTCTCTCTCTCTCTCTCTCTCTCTCTCTCTCTCTTTTTTTTGCGTTACTTGGCAACACATTTCTGTCCAGGTGTTTGAGAAACTCAGACCGTAATTATGCCAAAGCAAGAGTAGCTGAGAAGTTCAGTCAAGGAAGCCAGATTGCTTTTTGTCAAGAGAGTCTGTCAGGAGAGAGCCTGGTGTGGAGGAAAGAACGTGAGCTTTGTAGAGAATGTTGAATTTGCATACTGATTCCAACATTTACTTCTGTGACATGGTACAAGCGACTTTCTCGTTCCCCAGATTTCATCTTTTTGTCATTGTTCACCATAAGTAGATTCACATCTATCTGGTGGGATTGCTGCACGGAATAAATGAATTGATAACTACAGGGGGTTGATTCAAAGTGGATGCTTGCTAACCTCAATATATAAAAGAAGAATCTGAAATAGTTAAACCATGGTATATTTTAAGGATTTGGTGTTTTCTATTTTAGAAATTAAAATCAAAATAAGTGTATTGACAAGAAGAACATTATGATGGGCAGATCTGGGTCCTGGGGTCCTGCTCAAACTATGACATCAGCCAAGGACAATACAGGCATAAACTTCTAACCCCTACCCAGAGCTACCCCAATGGACAGAACATTCTCCACCGTTGAGTGGAGAGTGGGGACTGACTTTCACACGAACTCTGGTGCCCCATTTTTGACTACATCCCCTTGATTGAGAGGCCTAGTGGCACTCAGAGGAAGGATAGCAGCCTGCTAAGAAGAGACTTGATACCCTATGAGCATATACAGGGGAAGAGGTCCCCCTCAGTCACAGACATAGGGGAGGGGAGTAGGAGGAAAGCGAGAGGGAGAGATAAATGGGAGGATACAAGGGATGGGCTAACAATTGAGATGTAATATGAATAAATTAATAAAATATTAAAAATAAGTATATTGATTAAAGATGTATTCTGCCTTCACACATACAAGAGACTAAAACATGTCCCAAGGTAGTACCATAGAAATTATATCTAAAACCCATAAGAAATCAATCAAGTTTTGCTCATTTACAGCTAGAAAAAAATAGCATCCCCAAATCTAGATCGTCTTTTCTTTTTCCTACAGAAATATTGTATTAATATTTTATTATTTTTGACATTTTATAGAATGGTTCATTTGCAGTAGATGTTGCTGGGAATAACAGATGAGGAATTTTATGCATGTTAAAAGGGGTAAAGAAAAAAAGAAAGTAGAGATGAGGATGGAGAAATAAAGGAGAAGGCAGAAATTTTAAAAAAGGAAAAGAAAAATAATGGAAATGGAGGTTTGGGTGTAAAAGAGGAAGTATTCACGTGGGATGTAAAAGTTTAAGTTTGAAGAAAAGCTAATGAGGAAACAGGGCGGAGTGAGGGTATTATTTATTCCTTTTCTTTGCTGTGCTTGAAATGATGATATATGAGGTGTTAATTAATTCATCTCCTCACTTATTCATGCAGTGGCCATTAAGAATCTCCTGGACCTGGGGGTGTAGAAAGCAATAAAGCACATTCCATCCTGATGGTCCTAGAATCTGTAGAAAGGTGGAGAAATATAAGCTAAAATTTGCTAGTTCTTAGTGTTACTGAAGCTAGTGTTACTAGTACTGCCTAATGTGTTATCTAGCTAGTGCCTGTATCAGTCAGAGTTCTCTAGAGGAACAGAGGGAGTATTAGTTTGCTTGTATGATATGCACTGGTAGTTCAAAAATGGCTGTCTGCACACCTGAGAAGCTTCGGACCATGCATCTGCTCAGCCCAAACTGGGTTGAAAGAATGGAAGGAAAAAGAGGAGACGAGATGACCAGAGGAATGAGAACCCCAAACACAAACACAATATTTTTGAGACTCAAAGGTTCTCTGGTATCTAACACAAGGTTCACAGGAAGATATATCACTATGCTGAAACATGACATGCTTCCAGGAAACAAAGAAGGAAGGAGAATGACAAGTGTTAGAGAGTCAAGAATTATATTCCAATAAAGTTTCCATAGCAACTCTACAGGCGATCAGACAAGGGATATGTCCATGGATGGAGGAGAGTAGATTTCCTACCTCAATTGATTCCTACCTAGTATTAGAGTTAGAAGGTAGAATTGAAATCATTCCATGATAAACTCAAAATCACACCAAGAAAAGATTATATGGGATATAGGAAAATTCATGCAGGAGACACTTGGGTATAAAAGAAAGGGGTGACAGAGAAGCGAGGAAACAAGAGGGCCTTTATCTCACTAGTTTTGATTAAAAAAAAAAAAAAAACAGACAACTTCTGCCTGAAGATACTGTAGAACCCTGGAAGAAGACATTTACTCATGTCAAGCAGCGTGTAGTGATAAGTACGTCATTAGTAAAACATTTAGAGCTCTGACATGAGCTCTGGTGCCCCATATTTGATGACCTCCCATTGGTGGGGAGCCCTGGTGGCACTCAAAGAAAGTGCCTGTGACCATAAAGTAGGGGAGGAGATCCCCCTTGGACATGGACATAAGGGAGGGTAATAGAATGGGGGTGGGGGGGTAGGAGGGACAGAAGGATACACATGATGGGAGAACAATTGAGTTGTAATCTGAATAAATTAATAAAAAATACTAAAGCATATTATATAATACAACCATTAAATCAAGAGATAAAAACAGCAAATAAGTTTATTCAGCCCTTATATAACTGTTTTGTTTCCTCTGGAATACACAGTTATATAAATATCATTCCTCTAATTGAACTATATTTATTCATAACCTGATTGAACTGTGGAGACTGATATAGGGAAGTATTCTTAAACTCCCTGTTCCCTAGTGGAGCCAATAGTTGATGACTGGAGCTTAAAATATAGAAGTCACAGTGCAACTATTTTATTAAAACGCACACAGGTCAGGTCCAACAAAAGGGTAGGTTATGTTTTGAAGGAGAAAACTGGTTTGGTAATATAAACTTTAAAGTGATAACTTTATGTTCATTTAAAATACAGTTTTTGAAAGTATACAATGTTAATGTTTTATATTTATTAATTGAGTGTGTGTGTGTGTGTGCGTGTGCGTGTACGTGTGCGTGTGCATGTGTATGTGTGTGTTTCACTGTCTGTGCCTGTAGGTAATGTGTATCTATGTGACCTAAGAGAATAACATGAGAGGGCTAATGAGATGACTCAGTTGTTAAAGTCTAGGCTCACAGCCAACACGTAAGAGAATAACACGAACAAGTCATTGTCCTTCTATTACATGTAATCTAGGGATAGAGCCTTGCGGACAGACTCTTCACAGGCCTTTGCCCACTGAACCACCTTACTGGCTCTTGATGGTGGGAGGAGAGAGTGAGCATCAAAAACTGCTCACTTGTCCCCATGTGTTCACACAGGGGCAAACAAAATTAACAACAGTATAATAAAACATTTAATATAATAATATAAGTTAATGGACAAAACATGGAATTCTAGCAGAACTTCTGGGGAACAAGATGAAAGAGAGTCATCTGGAGTACTATGGAGATTGAGGATAGAAGAAGAGGGAGAGGAAGGTGTCCTCAAGCCTGCAATTGTTACAGAATCTAAATGATTACAAGCAAGATTTAAATGTATGAAGTCAGATTTTAAAAAAAAGATGAGTAATCATAGATTAATGAAATAACATAAAAATACTGAAAATTTCATTCATATGTATCTTTGTATTGTTTTTAAACACTTTACAGTGAAATGCATATTATTACTTTCTTACAGCAGCTTCATGGGACCAACACTGGTAGAGACTGTGGTTAGCATGCGTAGAGGAAAATTGTGGAGAAAGGATTAGGCCCAATCTCAGGTTGGGAAAAGGTGAGTATTGGTACTTCTGTTAGTAAAGATTTTCTGTCCATCCTAAATGCTTTAGATGTACTCATCATTTTTAAAGCACTTTCTTCTTCATAATATAAGAGGAATATGTACTTTCTCATATTTGAGAATTTCTCAAGTTTAACAAGGCGAACATTAGAAAATATCTTAAGTAACTTAATATTTTTGCCCCATGTTCAGGTCATTTATTTTGTCTTATTATATTTGAGTTCCTCTATCTAATGGGTAAAATTAGGCCTCTGAGTGCAAGATTTAAACTATTGATTTAATAACATGTTCTCATGTGCTACGTTCCTACACTACAATTTGAGCTGAAACACCCTGGGGTCTACCTAATTAGGGAATTAGATTTCATTTGTATAAATTTTTCCCACCAGAGTTACAGCACAAATTAGAGATGAGGACTGTGTCTAAATTAATTTTAATGGCTTGGTTAAAAATGATTTTTTTTATTTGTGGGCATGTGTGTGTGCGTGTGTGCATGTGTGTGTGTGTATGTGTGTGTGTGTGCACGCACTATGTGTGAGTAGGCAAACATTGAGCATAGAAGAGAATACTGGATTTTTTGAAGTATGGCTAGGTGTGATCTTCCTGATACATGAGCTAGGAAGTAAACTTGAGTCTTTTGAAAGAGCAGTAGATGTTCCTATTGACCATAACATGCCTTCTTGATTACGTAAAACATGGGTGACATGTTGGACATTCCCTACTAGAAAGGTAAACACCACCTCATAGGGAGCAAAGTCAGATGGACAAGGCTTTATAAAGGCTTTGTACTATGGCCAAGTTCTCCAGAGTTACAGAACCAATAGCATCTTCATTCATATTATAAAAATGGACATATTAAATCACCTTATATAATAAGAGCTAGAAAGTGCAATAACGAATGTCTGCACACTAAGGAAGCAGGGAAAGTGATAGCTGCTCAGAACATAAATCTGCACATGTCACCAGTCTACTCCAGTGCTGAGGGCCAGAGAGCTCTCGAGAGGGTGGCTGGAAATCTGCCCATGTCAGATGGGTGAAGCCTGAATTTAGTTTAGAAAATAAGTAGCAGCAACAGATGTGCTTGTTTTGGAAGAGCAAACAAGGCAGGTGACTTCTGTTTTAACCTCAGACCTCTTTATATCTGAAGCACACCCATTTGATGTGTGCATCTTACTGCCAGGGTCACAGAAACATATAGAGATGTGATGTAAAGAGCATAATATAAAAATAGCATTATTGATAATTAAGACTAACCACTACAGACACCAAGAAGGGTCTCAGAACCTATTGTTATGCCAATTCCTCCACCTCTCTCTTCCCCCCAAGAGTTATTCATTTATTTTATCTCTGTGAAATTTTAGTTTGCATGTATGTCTGTACAGAAAAGAGTCTTGGATGCTTTGGAACTCTAACTACAGATAGTTGTTAGCTGCCACGTTGGTGTTGGCAATTGAAGACCAGAACTCCAGTAAAGAATCCAGTGCTCTTAACTGCTGTGCCATCTCTCCAGCCTGACATATCAAGTCTCTTAACAGTAGCAACATATTAATAGAAAATGTTAAGCTCATAGAAAATAGTTGCTAATGTAGTTACAGAGTAAGAACTGTGCAGGAGATGTAACTATACTTTTAGAGGTCACCTAAGCTTGATCATCATATTCTATTTGAGAAGTAACTGGGATGGCACTGAAATCTGGTTTCCCTCAATCCTAGCTGGTAACTTGGAAGCATCACTTAGTCTCTTCAATCTAAATTTTTTAGCTATCATTATAACTGGTATATCTGTGTATCTTCTTGTTTTGAAACTGAACCCTCATTGTGAGCTAATAAGGGGGTAGAAATGTAATTCTATGTTCACATTTAAAGGCAGAATATTTGGCAGTTTATCTGAATTAGATAATCCTCATAATTGAATTCTGATGGCCTGATAAAAAGACGGATGGAGACTGGAAGACATCTGACTACATGGACACAGGATCCTACATATGTGATGACACTCACGCATGCATGTGCCTTTTGTATTCTCCTACTATGTGATATTCTACATATACTGGAGAATTTGTAGGCAAGAACTCCATCACCAACCACTGTCACTCAATTTTGTCCCATAGGAGCTGTGAGGTGAAATGGTTTGTTTGTTTCTTTTTTTGTAATTTGCCCAGCCTATTATATTGTGTTGATTATTAGCAAGATAAAATGAGCTAATATATTTATGAATCAGAATCATGCTCATTATCTCATAGACTGTTAAGGAATTAAATAAAATGACCCTGGAAACAAAGTAGTACTGCCTGCCACAATATAAACACTAAACAACCACCATTTTCAATAATAATTGGTTAGGCTACATAGAAAAAATTATATTAAAAACAGTAAACAAACAAAATATTTTAACTAGTGTACTATTAGGAATGTCAAAAGCGTGAGTAAGCCAGCAGTGCTAGCAGAGGTGAGCTGCTGTATGGGGCACCCAACACCCATCATCCTCCATCCTGAAGAGGTCAGTGTGGAGGAGGGGAGCAACATTAAGCTTAGAACCCTCCCTGCTGCAGACTCCATCTTCCTGACTCACCTGGTACACAGACAGCAGAGAGCCAGCAGAGCCAGCAGAGGTGAGCTATTTGTGGCACCCAACGCCCATTGTCTTCCATCCCAAGGAAGCCTGTGTCTGGCCTGGGCAACATTCAGTTTAGTGCCCTCTCTGCTGCTAACTACATACAAGAAGCACACCTCATTTATTTATTTTTTTATATAGTGTTCTGCACACATGTGTGTCTGCATGCCAGAAGAGGACATCAGATCTCATAATAGATGGTTATGAACCATCCTGTGGTTTCTGGGAATTAAACTCAGAACCTTTGGAAGAATATACACTACTTTTAACCTCTGAGCCATCTCTCTTGCCCCACACCTCAGTTATAAAGATAGATATTACATCAGAGTAAGGTGCTGTAAAAAGGTATTCCAAGCAAATGGATCCCCAAAGCAAGCTGGAATATCCATTCTAATGAAATAGACACTCAGCAAAAACAAGTCAAAAGAGATAGGAAAGGATACCTCATACTCATCAAAGGAAAAATACACCAAGATGACATATCAATCCTGACCATCTATGCCTCAAACGCAAGAGGACCTATATTCGTAAAAGAAATATTACTAAAAGTTAAATCATACATCCAACTCCACACATTAGTAGTTGGAGACATCATTCCCCACTCACCAATAGACAGATCTCAAGACAGATGATGATTGAAGTATTTAAAATGGACAGGATTGATTTAGTACTGTAAACCCCTGTAAGGTTGCTGATCTGTCCTCATAGTGACAATGATAGTATTTACATATAATCTTGTCCCCTGTTTAACTTACTTTTAGTGTTTTATTTGCTTGCCTTTTGTCTGTTGTTCTTTGTAAACAATATAGTTGGTAGAGAAAGTGTTTTGAAGTCCACAGATACTATTTTGCATGTCTTCCTCTCCTCTCTTGTAGGAGATAAACAAGAACAATTAATAGGAGTCAGAAAACAATAGAACAGAGATGCCATACCTTAATTGTTATAAAAATTAGCCAATGCCATCTACTTCTACTTTCCCAAATGCCACATTCTATGCTCCTCTAGCACTAGACCAACTGAAAGTGAATAGATTAAAAGAAAGAGAAAGAAGAGAAGAGGAAAGAGTGCTGGTGGGAGTGCATAGGTGCACAACCATCTTGGAAATCCATCTCGCACTTTCTCAACACTTGGAATGGCTCTACCTTAAGACCCAGCTATAGAACTCCCATGCATATACCCAAAAGATGTTCCTCCATACCACAAGCAAATTGCTCAGCTATGTTTATAACAGCTTTATTCATAATAACCATCATCTAGAAATAACCTAGATGTCCCTCAACTGAAGAATTGATAACGAAACTCTGGTACATTAGCACAATGGAATACTACTCAGCTATTTAAAACAAGGAAGTCATGTAATTTTCAGGCAAATGGATGGAGCTATAAAAGATCATCCTCAGTGAGGTGACCAAGAACCAGAAAGGCACACATGGAATGTACTCACTTATAGGCTGATTTTAGCCATTTAGTACAGGATAGCCATACTACAATTCACAGACCCAAGGAAGATAAGTAACAAGGATCTAAGGGTGGATGGTCAAACCTCCCTAAGAAGGGAAAGTCAAATAGACAGAGATTGTCCTTGGAGAAAGGGAAGAAGCTAACAGAGGGAAGGCAGAGAGAAATAAGGGTGGAGACTAGATCTGGGAGAGTAGAGGCAGAAGGACAGAAGGTCTGCAGAGAAAGGAGAAACTGTTGGTAGAAGCATCTCTGTGATAAGCTGGAGGCCTAGGTCAGAATAGTCCTCTGGGAGGATTTGAGGGGGACTCTAGCCAAATTCTCACTCATAATTTGTGTCCAGAAATAGAGTTTAGTCCAACTCTACCTTTGAATATTATTTTATATACTCAATGAGATAGAACTTGAAGGTTCATATCCAGAGTCGAGATTTGCTAATTGGGACAAAATTTAGAGCTGAGATAGAGACATGCATATGAAGTTACTATTTCATTGAAAACAGTATGATGGTTTCTGAACTCAAATCGGAACAGTCATCCCAAAAGTTGATTGGTCAGGAAAAAAATAGCATGCTCTTGTCTCAAGTACTTAACACTGTGAGGGCTGAGGGATGATTGGACATGACATGCTAATTTTATTTAGGAAAGGTTGTAAAATGTCAAGGCAAGTCTGGTCTCATTAAGCGTTCCTTGTGTCCTTCTCTAGCTGATAATTTTCCTCATTAAAATCACTGTGATTATGACTTTGCTTTTATCTGAGATTCTCAATTTTGGTCATTTGACCACTGTTGAGTATGATATTTGGAAATGGAAGCTGTTTTTTTCTTAAAGTAAATTGTAATTTTATGCATTTCGTGATTTGTAAATTTAACCTTATTCTAATTTTGAATCCTTCAGGATATGTCTACTAATATCAAACTAACATTAAGTCTCATCTTAATGTTCTTCTTGAAAATGACGTGACTAAGGCTTTATAAAATAAACAGACAATATAAGGCCAAGCTAAAATTAAAGGCATCTGCTCCAAGCAAGTCTAGCATGCTACATTTGGCTACATTCAGCACTGGGATAAGGGTAAGATTGTTCATGCTACATGAAAGAAAGCTATATACTTGGAGCACAGTTTGTTTCTTGAAGTTTTTCATAGAAATCCATCACTGGTCACTCCAAATTCCATTTAAACTAGTTATCACTAGGTAGATATATCACTTATCCTTTTAACCAAATCAAGAATAGTTGTAGAAAGATCCGTAAAAATACTCAATAGAGAGAAAGAATCTGCCAATACTTTCAGTTTTTTTTATTATAACATATCAAAGATATATGTCAGGAATTTCCATATACACAGAGCCCTGTATATGTTTCCATGTGTTTATAAATGTGGATTGGTTATTATAATTGGCTACATGATTATATGGACTTTGGATGGTAGTAAGTTGTGAGGTCTGCTATTTGCAAGCCAGAGACCTGGGAAGGTCATATTCTAACTCCAAATTGATTTAGAAGAATTGCATACTAGAACTGTCTGTGCCGTGAGCCTCAGTCGAAGAGCAAGAGAGACTGAAGATTCAAGTTTTCACTGCTTTTCTGTTTCATCCAGGCCATTGTGTTCCAGTGGATTGAATGGTGCTTAGAGGCATTGGGAAAGGGCAATTTTCTTAATGACTCGGGTTCAAATGCTAGTCTTTGAGAAAGCTCACATATATCTATCCAGAAATAGTATTAACTATACTTTTGGGTATGCCTGATCCAGTGAATTTATAAAACTAACAGTCAGAAAATTGGAGAAGGAATCTTACCAAAACCTATTTTCATTATGTTTTAGATGTCTTTCCATAAGGTATACAAGGGAACCAATAAGCAAACAAGGGAAACACATCTTTACAGCAGAGAACAGAAATTTATTAACTAGACCTTCTCAGTTATCAGATGAGGACTGACGGGCTCCCTCACCTGCCTCATTCTTATCTTGATCCACTACACACATTGGCATCTCCCAGCACCAAACAAGCCCCATAAAAATAACAATGAGTGAAATGCTCTTAAAATATTTTACATTGTATTGGGGGAATGAATATAAAGTACCAGAGTGTTTATTAGTATTATAATAATAATACCAGTACATTTACTTATACTTCATGGTTTATCATTACACAAGTCTGTCTTGACACTAGACTCCAGACTAATGAAATCTCTCAATTTTTATAATTTAATGATTTTACCAAAATACCCACAAGTAATGTTTACTTACACACACACACACACACACACACACACACACACACACACAGACACACACACACACACACACTCACACACACACACACTCATAGTTGGAATGAGAACCACAAGATGCATGAATATATAACTGCCAAATATATATGACAGTCAGGGCACCTGGTCATTACTTCATGCATATAAACTGGTAAATTTATTGTGTATTCCACTACGTCTTTTAAATGTGTACATAAAAGTAGGACATTAAAATGAAATGTTATTTAAATACCTTTAACTTGAGTTTCATATTCTGAAAATGAGTTGATTATTTGTGTTGAGGAAATCATTAAATGATAACACACACATGATACCATATATATATGTATACACACATATATGGCTTAGTGTAATCATTAACAAATTGAGCTTCATGGCTGGCTTATGTTAACATTCCATATATGGCAAGATTAATGTTGAAATATCTTAAACTACTCTATAAAGGCGATAACTAGCTGTGGTGGTGAGTGAGTCTCAATTTTAGATTTGGTAGATGCAGAATAATCTGGGAGACAGCAAGGTCTCTGGACAGGTTTCCAGTTGGTTATCTTGATCAAATTACCTAGGACCTGCCC
This sequence comes from Acomys minous, assembly GCF_964271855.1. Lineage (NCBI taxonomy): Eukaryota > Metazoa > Chordata > Mammalia > Rodentia > Muridae > Acomys > Acomys minous. The sequence continues at coordinate 21,707,237 of NC_140489.1, forward strand.
ACTGTGGTTGGTACCATCCCCTAGGCTAGGATCTGAGACTAGATGATAGGAAAAAGGTGAGCTGGGCACTAGCAGCCATTATTCTCTACTTCCTAACTATAGACGCAGTATAACCAGCTTCCTCAGGCTACTGCTACCATGATGGCCCTACCATGAGAGACTGCACCTCAGAACACTGCATTACAATAAGCCCTTCCTTGCTTCACATCAGTTTTGTCAAGATGTTTTATCCCAGCAATCAAGACATTAGCATAGCCTGAGCACCTATTATGGCCCAACAGTAGTGCTTATTCACCTGTGGTTTTCATTTTTATCCTTTCCAAGATACTAACTTAAACCTCTTCTACAATGAAGAAATGGAGTCTCCAGAGGGGAAAAAAAAAAGGGAGTAGAGTTATTTTGAGGGTGAGATTTGAGCCCTTGTTCATGCTCATGGGCAAACTGTAGGAAAAAGAAGCAATTTCAATATAAGCATCCCCAAGCCCCTTCTGGAAAATATGAAGATGAGCAGCTATGATACCTTGAATACATATGGTCAAAAGGTGGATGTTGAAGCCCATGGTCTGTGACCATGGTCTTGTTGGAAGTGAACGCTGGGGGAGGTGATCTGATCGTAATAGTATGCTGAGGGCCTCTGTGAGACCTTGGGGAGGAGATGTGATCATGAGGCTGGGCTGTGGGCCTCTGTGAGAAAGATCGGAGGATTTTTTTCTGTAGATCAAGAGGGGATACAAGGAGACAGATAAAAAGGAATAAAACATTTAGCAGGCAACAGATCTGTGAGAGCCATGGTCTTCGTTTTCTCAGCTTCTAGAACTCTAAGAGAAAGAAAGAAAGAAAGAAAGAAAGAAAGAAAGAAAGAAAGAAAGAGAGAAAGAAAGAAAGAAGAGAGGGAGGGACGGAGGGAGAGACAGAGAGAGAAAGAAAGACACACACACACACACACACACACACACACACACACATACACACACACATACACATACACACACACACACACACACACACATACACACACACACACACACACACACACACACATACACACACACATACACATACACACACACACACACACATACACACACACACACACACACACACACACACACACAGAGAGAGAGAGAGAGAGAGAGAGAGAGAGAGACAGACAGACAGACAGACAGACAGACAGACAGACAGACAGAGACAGAGAGACAGAGAGAGACAGAGAGACAGAGAGACAGAGGAAGCAAAGAGAGAGGCTATTTTGAAGCTACAAATCTATGTCATTCTGTTATAGCCACCCACACTGACAAAAACAGCTCCCCTGAGAAAAGGAATACTATTTTTTTCTCTCTCTGCAACCACATTTGTGAAAAATAACAAAAACATACTCTTAACAGAAGAATTCAACACAAGACGATTTGAATTGCGTCCTTTGAGAAATATGGATTTTAAAAAATGCCTATTCTTTGGAAAGAAGGTGCTTACAAAAACTCAAAGCTCCCAATGCACATAGAAACGGCAATAAATCTACACATCAGAGAATTGGTCAAGAAGAGAGCTGGGGGCCCAGTGTTGACTTAACATAATTCACATAAATCAACAAGACTACATTAACTGAGGAGTAGGCCTAAGGCACAAGAGAAAGGCAATTTATAAGTTCTCCCCCATCTCAGAATCTGTAAAAGACCTTGATTAAGTGTGAGTAAATGGGTGTCAGACTGCTAATGAAATATAAACAAAGGGGCTATTTTTATTCTGTTTTAGGTAGGTGTGGTGGAACTGACAGGCTCAAATCCCACCCAGAATCCCCACTCTCCTTGTGGAGGACTCAAGAAATGAAAAGATGCCTTTGTTGACAAGTCAATCTCTTCCCCTTTCCTTAGAGGTTGGTACAGAAAGGAAATGAGGGATGGTGGGTAAACACTTAGGTTCCTGTGAGTTTCTTAGCTGAGAGTTAATGCATTTCCAACTTTTAAATAGACTTGCTTTCCATATTGCTAATGTTGTACATTGCAGTGCCTGTAAAATCTTCATCTCCTTAGCTCACCATTTCCCCTCACATTACCTGTCTGTAATATATTTTAACTCCATACATGATTTAAGGAACATTTCTCATCAGCACCATTTTCTGTATAGGGAGTTTTGTCATGTGGCTTGGGAGTCACATTTATTCCACAAAAGTAACTGAGGGGGAGTGGAGACAAGCATAGATTTTTCTCTTCCTCATTTTATGCTCAAGGTATTGAATAGTAATGAGATATTGCTTAGTTGGTTTTAATAATACTACATAAAAATCATCCATGCCAAACATCAGAATTCAGGACTACACTTATTTTTTAATGTGTTAAAAGAAAGATTTTTAAAAATTATTTGGTTACTTTGCTACTTTTTTATTTCACACTTTTAATTTTCCTGCTTTGCTGGTATTAATTAAAAACCATTCATTCTTATAACAAATAAAAATTAGAAAAGGGCAAAAAATGCTAAGTGTGCTTAGAGATTTGAAGACAATACCATTTTCTATGTATGTTGTAGAAAATGCTGATTTCCATAAGAAATTTATTTTTTGTATAGTCATCTACAGAGATTAAAATGTGTAAAATAAAGTGCAGTTGGGCAACCTCGCTATTGTGTTAATAACTTGGTGAGATCTAACACGAAGGCAGGGCTTAGGTTTTAATGTACTAACTCTGAGGTCTCTCTCTCTCTCTCTTTTTCCTCTCTTTAACAGCTATCACAGTCAAGATTGAGGTCGAACATACTTCTATGACAGGAAAATTAAGGATGTGGAGAACAGCCACAAATTTTCCTCAGTTCTTAAAAGACCATTTTAACTCAGAAATCGTTCACTGTATATTCCAGTACAATGCTAATGGCTTAGAGTTTCTGAGATTACGAATGGCTGGAAAAAATATTGTCCCCAGCTCTCAGTTTATGTGTCAAGGGATACAGGGAAATAAATTTTCCTAAAGTAAGCCAATGTGCTTTCATCTTTTCTCCATGTGCATTCTCCTGTAACATTTGATTCAGACTAAAGAATATTGTGTCACTGAATTGCTTATATCTTAAAATACTGCGATAGTTTCTTTCGATCCACAAAACACTGCGAAGTGTAAAATGCATATTTATCACTACATCTCTTTTATTATAGCATAAGAATTAATGCGGACCAGCATGTTTGAGGAAGAGAGAGGTTTCAGATGTGATCGCTTCTCTTTCGCATTGATATGCTTCTCTTAAGACATGTTAAGGATAGCAGGCTACCAAGAAGAGACTTGATACCCTATGAGCATATACAGGGGGAGGAGGTCCCCCTCAGTCACAGTCATAGGGGAGAGGAGTAAGGGGAAAACAGGAGGGAGGGAGGAATGGGAGGATACAAGGGATGGGATAACCATTGAGATGTAATATGAAAAAATTAATAAAATATAAAACAAAAACAAAACAACAACAACAAAAAGACATGTTAAATCAGGATAAGTATACTTTTGTCCCAAATATAACAAAGCCTTCTCATACAACTTAGAAAAATACCAAGAAAGTTAACTCAGTTCTTTATAAGATGCATGCCAATGAATTTCAGTATTTCCTCTTCAACTGACCTAATTGCTGATCTTGGAAAAGGCAAACTCCAAAACTGCCTTTTAGTTCACCCTTTGATATACATTGGATAACTGTTGATTTTTTTTTGTCTGAGTTGATAAGTGAAGGAAAAAACAGATGATTTCAGAAAGTTCTTTGCTATATTCTACATATTCTTGGTTTATTAAATGTCATTCATTGATTAATATTTTTTATTTTTACAAATTCCTATTTAGGGGATGGAGACATATTTTAACAGTTAAGACCACTTGATTCTCTACCAGAAGACCCAAGTTCCATCCCCAGTACCCATGTCAGAAGATCATAATAGTTTGTAAGTCCACTTACAGGGAATATAATACCTTCATAGGCTTCTGCAGTTAAACACAAATATTTACACACAACACACACACACACACACACACACACACACACACACACACACACACATGCCATGTATATAATTTAAAACAATAAAAACAAATCTTAAAAATAAAAAAGCCTTATGCTACACTGTGTAGACTAAGTTTTACAAAACTTTGTCTGCTATCTGGTGATTACTGAATATTAGTGATTCTGTACACTTTCCCTTCAGGAACATCAAGGTGTTTCTATATGCTTACTTGGCTCAGAGACTAATACTTCAACTGCCTTCTATTTGAGCATTCTTTATACATATTGATAAGTACCTACTTGTAGGTCTACTACCAAGCTGTATGAAATAGGGAGGATTGATAGATATCAGAAACTTACAGCTTACTGAGGACACCAAAATATGACATTTGTTCCCTAATTTAATTTGAATTCCAGCATTTAAGTGTAGGAGGGAATGTTTGAGGTATTTTTGAAAAACTGTTAAAAAGTCATTACATATTCAAATCTTGGGCTTATTTTTTGTAGCATTCTGCTGTTAGTGACTAAGAGTTTTTCCCTGTCAAGACAGGGACCTACTTTATATTCTCAAGGAGGCTTACAAAGTAAGAGGAAAGAGAGACATAAAATAACATCTTTTCACTTGAATAACATTGTGAATTTTATAAAACCTCACATATTGCACTTCATGATCTCCAGCGGGGTACAGTTCTTTGGAGTGGTAGTGTTATCTCAATCTTATAGCTAGAGGCGATGAGTCTGGAAGAGTTCAAAAACCTATACGTAATGACTCAGTTTGGAAGGGGTTAGCCATCTTCACAAGTTATCATTATTTAGATGCACTGGGTGCTTATCATAGGCCCGATGCTGTCTCAAGTTTCTCTTATGTGTAGAAGCACTATGTTTCATCATTTCAAGAAAGCCACTGATGTGTTTCTTATGTCTAGTGAGGAAATATTTGACTGGTAAGAAGAAGAATTTATACAAGATTTCAAAACCAGCAACAACATTACCATAATTGGAATCCAAACAATCTAATACAAAATCTTATTTTTTTTTAAACTAGTAGCTTTAGTACACTGGTGAAAGTTAGCAAGAATCTTGATTTGGACATTCTGCACTGTTTCACTTTCACTGCAAACCATGACGGCCAGAAGATGACTTGTTGGCCTAAACACGGATGAACACCAATGGACAAAAGAATGATAAAATCCTTTGAGTAAAAACCTGGAGTTCCTCTCTAAACTGAATCTTCGGAGGTTCATTCTACAAAGCCTTCCCCATGCTTTGCCCATACATTGTGATTTGAAGGAGTTTTTCACTGTCGAGACGATATGACTCTACAGAAGGTCATGTGACTGGAGTAATGCCTTTCACTCCTAAGGCTCTGGTGATGGCTACAGAAACAGCTCAGTCTGTACATTGCTTCTAGCCAAGCTTGGAGACATAAGATCAATCCTCATAGCTGTGGCAAAAGAACAAAGGTCAGGGGATGAGTGTTCCTATTTGCAATCTCAGTATTTGAAAGGTGGAAAGTGATGAATCTCTGAGGTTCAGTGGCCAGCTGTCCTGCCTTAACCAGTCATCCCCAGACCCCAGAGAGAGACCCCTATCTAAAAAATTAAGTTTGACATCTTCTGAAAAAACAGAAGTTGATCTCTGGCTTCCATACGCAAGCACAAATGTGCAAATACATACCTGTGCATCATACACACACACACACACACACACACACACGCACACATGCCTACATGTGTGCACAAACAAATACATTTCTAGTGCCTACAACCATGCCAAGTGCCCTATAGATAATTACTTATAGAATGGTTTCTGTAATATGTTGATCATAGATTGACTTTCCCAGACCTCCCCAAATTCTTTATTTGATCAAATTGAATGTGGTTAAGCACAAAAGAAACATCTGGTGCTATTGTCAACACAATGTTGACATCCTTGATTATGCTTTTCAGAAGGGGTGGTTTACTCAGGTTAAATCCTCCATTGGCATATACATGAATGGAAACAGATTCACTATTACTGTCATTATGGAAGAACACAGGTCTGGGAAAATCCTGCAACAGGCTGTCACTTACAGAGACTGCCTTGTATACTGCTGAATGCTGCTTTATGTTTATGGTTTCATATAGCAGGATATTGAGCTTTTACTCAATATCAAGTCATCAATTTTTTTAGTCAGGGAACAGCATAGAAGTTGATAAATCAACCCTGAGATAGGAACTAGTGCTTAAGGTCTGTTATACCCAGCAAACATCCATCAGGGCACCTTCTCCAAGAATATTAGAAAGCTGGAGTTAGTTTTTGTTTGGCAAAATTCCTCCTAAATCTCCACTGTAGGAACATCAGTCTATTTTTGCTTTGATCCCTTTACCTTAATTAAAGTATGTGAACATTTAAAAAGAATATAATGTTCAAATGTTTAAACTAGGTCATCCTCACTACAAGATATTTTGGGGTTGTTGTTTATTTTCTGAATTATATTTCCTAAAATGTTTGTTCTTTTTTCTCTCTCCACCTCTGCTCATCAAATGGCGATGATATAATCCTATGAATATTCTATGAAACAGAATCTCCCTAAGCTCATAATGTGTTGTATTTCCATCTCATTCTCCAAATTCAGAGTATTATATATACAGCTTCTACAAGTCTTCCCCACATCATTCAATAAGAATTTGTTGGAATAAGTAAATAAATGTATATGAATATCTCACATTTCTTTCAGGTAAATCTTGAGTCTGTGTTTTCTTTTCTGAAAATTCCTTTCAGTTTGAGCAATTCTAGGGTAGAAAGCACAGGAGTATTCTGGGAAGCAGTAGAAAGCAGCTCTTTTATAGCTCTGAAACCTACTAGTCCAAAATCAAGTTATTGGCACAATAATGTTCTCGCAAGGCTTCTGTCCTTTCCGATCACAGTACTGGGTGTGTAAAGCAAAGGATACTGTGCTTAAAGTAGAGAGAAAGCTCTCCCTTGCCTTATAAAGATACCTGTAATTGCTTGGTAGTTTCCTTTCAAGGTAGACCTTGTTTAAGATAAAAAAATGATCTTTTATAGGTCTATCCATTTACCTGCAAATTTCATGATTTCCTTGCTTTTAATAGTATTTCATTGTGTAAATGTACCACAGCTTCTTTATGCATTCTTCAGATGAGGGGCATCTGGGTTGTTTCCAGATTCTGGCTATTATGAATAAAGCTGCTCCATGTATGGACTGGACTTAGGATTCCTACACATGTGTATCCCATTGGCAACTTGGACTTCATGTGGGTCCCCTGGTAAGGAGATAAAGGTTGTCTCTGACAAGGACTTTCTTGCATGCTTTTCAACCATTTCCCACTGGTGGTGCTCCCTTGTCAGGCTATGGTGGTATAGGATGCCATGAGTGCCGATGTGACTTGACCTGCTGGGATGGGAAGGTGTGTGTGTGTGGGTTCCCGTTTTTAAGGGGAGGGAAGGGATACAGGGAAGAGGGAGGAGGGTGGGATTGGGAGGATAGGAGGGAGAGGGCATGACTGTGATGGAAAGTGAATAAATAAATTTTTAAAAGATGACATTATCCCCTCTACCTGGTATAATCATAGCAGCATGTTCTTCATGGTAGGCATGTGGTAGGTCTGTAGAGGTAAACTCACAGGGATGGGAGTCCCCTTTAGGACTGAGTCCTCTCAAGGGTTTTATTTAATCATACTTTTATGCCACATAATATCTAGCAACTCTTCAGCTACCAGTTAAAATTTTCTGTGGTTACTAGCAAATGGTATGGGTTTTTATTCCTGACCTCCAAACTATGATTATTCACAGATTTTTGTTTGTCTCTTCATTTCTCAGGGTAGAAGTTTGCCCTTTGACCTCAGGTCACTTGATTTTCAGTTTTTTTTAATTGTTTTCCTGATAAGGACAATTCCCAACCTCTACATACTGCATGAGAACTTCGGAGACCAGAAACAATAATTATTATAATAAGTTACCTATTCAAACAATGCAGGATGTTTTTTTCAAAAATGACAAATGATCAATTATTCTACTTGTAAAATTAGAGGCTACTACAGGTTGCATGAGTTGATGAAAAGGCACATCTAAAATTTGGAACCAAAAGAACATGTGGGAATTTTAAGTCACCATCCTATAGTGTGAGTGCAGAAAGCATTGGCACTTTCCTGTAAGTGAACCAGGACAAATGTTCTAAGTTTTCAAGGGTGAGAACATGGTGTGTAACTAGTAGCATATAGGGATGATGTGTAACATAAATGAACAGATTACACTGAATCCACAAGGGTGTTTTCCAGTAGCCATTTAAGCACTCCAAACCTGTGTTACAGCTATCAATTCTCAATCCGAGCTAAAGTAAAGAATCTGAAGGATGTCAGCAAGTAGGTAACTCACTGATGTTCTTGGAGAGACTTATTATCATGTACAACTGAATGAGCAGTGGAACATGTTCAGGAAAGCCTTGCATGTGTATTCTAAAGACCTGGAACTTCTCCTTTCCCGGTTTCCTAGGCACTGAAGATAGGACACAGTTCATCTTGGTCTTAGATCCCACAGTACTGAATGATAGCCAAATTCTCATGGTATGCTTTTGTCGAGGATTCTATGTACTGACCTAACAAACTCACATAGACCCACCGCTCTAAAGAGGGAGGAAGGGGTTGGTTTGGGATGATTAGTAGATCACACACTATAGGAAACCCAAGGCATTCTTCAAGAAAGTTTACTTTCCATCATGGCTCAACTCACCTCAGCAGTATGGGGATACAGTTCTTCTTCCCCTAGTTGCATATCTTAAGGAATTTTCTTCTCTAGCCATAGTGGATGGTTGCTCAGAAACAAAATCTCAATAGTGAACTTATTTCCCTTAAACGTTGCTGTTCTGTAAATTCACTACTTCTGGTTTTAAAGACAGTTGCTATAAAATAAGGCTTACATATCCATGATGGCAAAATTTGAGTAATCCTTCTAACTTCTTGGTATCATAGTTTGAATCAAAATGTCTCCCAAAGAACCGTGGGCTAAAAACCTTTGACCTCAGATTGTTACTCTTGCGAATTAGCAGAGGTATGGACTGACGGGAGATCGTCTCGACACTGAGGGTGTGTTATTGAAGGAGACAATGGAACCCCAATCCTTCTTCATGCTTCTTACACGCCAGGAATAGATTGAATGGTTTTGATTCTGCCATGATGGGGTGCTTCTTTTCCAAGTCCAGAGCAACAAAGCTAATTCACACAGTGCTAGGATCTCTAAAACTGTGAGCAGAAACAAGCATTTCCTTTGTATAAGCTGATTGCCCCATGCATTTTATTGCAATATCAGGAAACTGACTAACACATTTGCTATGCAGAACACAGAATAGTAGGGCAGGCAGGTCTAATTGCACAAATCTCTAGAGAGAAACTCTGTACTTCGTGCCATTTCTCTCCTAACCTTTTTGAGCTTTATGATTAATAGAACCCATCTCAAGATTGAAATAGTCCTAAGTAAATTCAGTGAGCAATAAAAGACACTAATCTTCATAGCTCTTTCTCATAACCAAACTTAATAGAAAATGATTGAGTGCCTTGAATTGTTGACCCAAACTCTACATCTGGGCCTCATAATCATGGGGAAATGCTGAGGCTCTTAACCCAGCCATTTGGTATTATGGACATACTTTGTCATTACTGTCAGTGCATATAAATTTTACATAAATATCATAATAAAGAAGCAGAGGCATGAAAGGAAGGCAGGGTGGCATAACCACGGGGCAGAGCCTAGTTCCTGAGATGTACAATGACATCATCAGTCATGGCATCACAGCACGGTCCCTGCCATCAGCCACAACAACATTTGAGATCAGCCATATTTCTCTTTGGTTCTGGTTGCTCATCACTGAGTACTGTCCTTGGGTGATTTCATTGTCACTGGCCACAGTTGTTTGGATACGGTGTTCTTTTTCTATTCCTACAAGGGGAGCCGTATTTATTGAAAATCCTCCACTCTGAATTATCAGTTGCTGGTGGAATTAAGAAACAGTAAGTCCCCAAGTACTGCTTCTAATTTCTGATTAAGGAAAGCTCCACTTAACACTAAGTTGTGTGCACATTCATTCAGCAGAAAGACATTGACTTGGTTAAGAACATAACGTATAATCTCAGTGTGGCTGCATAGGCTCATTAAATTTCGTTAATTGGTTACATACTCAGATCAATAAGGGGGTTCTTGCATTCATGTGTCTGATCCTCAGTTATCTAAACCTTTCTAGAAAATATAAAAAGCCCAGTTTGTTATTGTATTGAGCGAAGAGCACCAAAAAAAGGAATGATGGAGCTGAAATATTTAGCTTTTTTACGTATGAACCTGTTGTATGTTAAATCTGCAACCTCTCTGTTCTCTCATTTAAAAATCAAGTAATGAAGTAACAATTTTAATATCATAGGTTTGTTGCAAGCTCTAGGCTCGCTACTGAAAAGCACCCAGAACTGTATAATTTATACGATCTCTCTAACTGTTGCTTGCATTGTTATGTGTGTGCATATTTTATAAATAAATGTATAGGTTTACAGCATAATTACCAAACTGTATCAATACACTTCAGAACCACCTCGGTAGAGTAACGTACCTCTAAATTGTCATCATCACCAATTCACAGGCCAGCCACAGATGTTCTAATTTCTAGTAAGAAAGCCTTACAGCACTGGCTAAAATCCTTCTTTAAGAGGAAAGTACATGGTAGACATAGCATGGGTCTGTAAGAATCTGGAGAAGCCCACAGCCTGTTGACCCTCAGGAGGCAGACAAGGGTGTTTTTTGTGCTGCCCTGTGCCCAGCATCTGTTAATTGAGAGAGAAATAGAAGGATGAAATACATAGCTTATTGCTGACTGCAGACGAGAGTCCCCAGAGAAGTTTTAAAAACCTATTTTCTTTGGAGTCAGTCCTTTTAAACCTGATTCCATTTTTCCAGCTGCAACTATGGAGGTGTTTATCTTGTGATGGTTCCCTCTCCCTGGAGTCACAGTCACGATGGTGTTCGCATTCTTCACCTTGTCTCACACAGAGGTGTTTGGAGAAGATTGTTTTTCTTTTGCTCTTTACTACATTTTTTTTTTACAGTGATCCTTTCCTTCCCAGGACCTTCTGTGAGATGATGAATTGAGTTAAATTTTAGGAGCAATAGTGCCATGTTTACTGAGGAGTGAGGAGACAAATTCCCACCAGTCTTTCTATAATTTACAGCAACTTCAAACAAGGAACTTCACCAAGACCCTTGACATTGATGTGTGTGTGTGTTTCCTGTAACATCAAACTAGCAACAACATTTGAACTTAGAGGTTACTACATATACCATCTGAGTGCAAAATTCAAGTTATTTCCATCAGTTTTGAGTCTTTGATTGTTCTTCAGCAATAAGAACACATAATGTTCATGAAAAGACAACAAATATTGGAATAATATGAATGGAAACTCCTCAAGGGAAAGCATTTCATAGTGACCCCATTTTATTTCATGAAGCAAAATGGTAAAATTAACATTTTAAGCTACATCCTTGCCAAATCTCTTTGTCAAAAGGCCAATTTTGAGCAAATTGTTGTTAATATGAGCTTTTATCATGCAAAACTTCCCAGGTTCCTCTGGTTCATTATCTTTAAGTCATAAATAAGTCACATGCCCTTGAAAGTTCACATCTGTTTTTAGGGAACTTCTCTGTAACTCCAGGGTCTCTATTGCTTTTTATTTTAAATTGTTTTGAAATTGTTTGTATGACATATTTATTTGTTCATTTTTCAAGTATTCTTTGACTGTGTGTTCCAGTTTCCTTGTTAGTGTCCAACTTGCACTTAGAGGAATACAAGTTTCTGAGTTTCAAAGACTTTATAAACCAGAATGAAACAATTATTTCTGAGGCATCTTTTGCTAGCAGCCTTATTTACTTCCGTTAAACCATTAAAACTGGTGAAAGTAAAGCTAGCACACTTGTTTATTCTATTCTGGATATACCTATGGTGTATCTGTTGGTTTTCTAATAGTAACTCAAGTTATCTTTTAGCATAGTACTACAGAAATTAATCCATTTGATAAGTGTTTCTTTGAGGAGATGTGCAGTAGTTGGATGATGACACATGGATTAAGGTCTAAAGACATGTTTGTTTTCAGTTTGTCTCTCAACTTCTTTGACTCTTTAAGTGTTGAGTAGAAGAAATGTTCTCTTGGATCACGGGAAATATATCAGAAGCCCCTGTAAGTCTGTAACACTACACTTAACTCTTACTGACATGGGTAGCCAGACTGACTACCCATTTGCAGGTAAGAATTAAAGTTTGAAGTCGACATCAGGGTTAATATTTATTTCTTATGCTCAGGTTAGATTTAATTTTGATCAGACTTACAGATGGCATTGCCACTATCCTTTATCTTATCACTCTGTCCTTCTATTCTGGAGGTGTGTGTGTGTGTGTGTGTGTGTGTGTGTGTGTGTGTGTGTGTGTGTGTGTGTGTGTATGTGTTTATCCAGGGGACACAACAAAGAGCACACTTAATGTATTTGACTGTACTGTACCCTCAATATTAGTTACTTTTCTGATTGCCTGGAAAAAATACTTGGCCAAAGCAATGTAAGAAAAGCAGGATTTATCACCCATGATGGCAAGAAATGCATAGCAAAAGGACTATAAAATGACTGATCCCATTGCTGCCACAACCAGGAAGCAAAATTCAAACAGCGATTGCTAATACTCAGGTCACGTGCTCCTTTTTTAATTCATTTTAGTAAGTCTAAGTCCCCAAGCAGTGGCATGGTGCCAACCACATTCAGGATAGATCATCCATACTCAGCCAAACTTTTCCAGGAACTTCTTTATGGGTACTCCCTGGGTGAATTTCTAGGTAATTCTGATTTCATTCAAGGGGATATTGGAGTTAACTACCTCCCCCTCCCCCTTCTCTGAGCCACAAAGAGCAGAGATGCTGATGGGTCTGCTGCGGTTTCCTAAAATGCCTTGCTGTATTGTGTCTCAGATTCATCAGAGTACAGAACTCCTTCTTTCTGCTTTCTTGCATTCATCCCAGGAAGCCTATAGATAGGTAAGATCTAATGACCATTCTTTGTTGAATCTCTCGGAAATGTAATCCACCTCTGACTTCAAGTAACCAAGGATCACTTCGACATGTCTTCATTTGATATTGATCCTGGATCATAGAACTATCTTGGAATCACCCCGAAATCTGTGAATCTAGGTGCCTTTCCATTTTCAAGTAGGAATAAAGTTGAGGGCTAAACTGTAATTTTGATTTCTTGCAATATCTCCTTATGATGTCTGAGCTGCTACAACTTATGGAATACGTTCAGATACTTTCTGAGTATTCCATTGGAAACCTCTATGCCTCACACACAAGCTAGTAGCTAGAAAGTAGCCTAGTGCCCTGTTATTGCAAAGGGCAGGGACTCATAATGCACTCAGAATTCTTTCCAAAGAATTATTTCTCCCAGCCAGCCGGGCGTGGTGGCATACGCCTTTAATCCCAGCACTCGGGAGGCAGAGGCGGGCGGATCGCTGTGAGTTCGAGGCCAGCCTGGTCTACAAAGTGAGTCCAGGACAGCCAAGGCTACACAGAGAAACCTTGTCTCGAAAAACCAAAAAAAAAAAAAAAAAAAAAAAAAAAAAAAAAGAATTATTTCTCCCAACCATAAGATCCTGTTATTCAAAGGAGTCCAGATATGAGACTACCCTAACTTCTCCTATTCCTATCAAGATTGCTTCATGCTGTGCCTCTGGACAAAGGGACAGAAAGTCCAAGTCTCAGATCTTAATTGTTGCACTATCAACATTCACCCAGTCCTTGATTTGCCTCTTAGTTGCCCTGTGAGCACTGAGTAATGTGTCCTTGAATATCTGTAGGGAAGGACGATGCAAACAGTATTTGCTATATGCTTGTTGTCAGGTATACTGTGACAGGAGAGATTAACAAAAATTAGTTTTTCAGTATCTCTGAGAAGTATTAGAATGAAAACTTGGACTTGATAATAACAGCCCACAGAAAAGAATACATGTATCCTGTTGTATTATCAGCATATGAATCTTTCACTCATAACAGGGAATACAGAGAGGCAAACTAGAGCCTGTGAACCAAATCTGACTCATCAAATATATTTTTAAATACAGTGTTATTAGATTAAATGCATACCATTTTCTACGCACCATCTATTAATTTTACTGTCTCATCCTTAAATGGCAGGGAGTAATTAAAACAGAAGTTACAGTCTTTGAAGCCTAAATATTTACGAGGTTTGTAGAGAAAGTGTCTGTGACCTTTCATTTAGAAAGACTTCCTATTGTGTTATTGTAGTCAATAGGCAGAAAGCACAACTATGGGACTGGTCCTTCTACCTAATGTAAGCACAGGAAAAATAATCATTTTAGAAACAGCATCTTGCTGACACAGGGTCTTGTTATTGCTCTGTCTCTGGGTTTGTTTCACTAGCTTTCTTTGGTGGTGTCTTGTTTCTTGATTATTTTAGAATGAAAATCTGTTTTATTCCTTTGAATCTATACCAATGCTCACTGTTTAGTCATCTGTTTAAGAAATATAGATTGAATTCTGGTCACAAGTCAAGTACTGATATGTATGTGGGGATGTAATAATGTGGAGGAAGTTAGCCTTCATCTCAAGGCTCTGTATCATAACAGGGTCAGATTCAAGCACAGAGATGGTAAGGTAGAGAGCACATTAGTGTTTGGTGATATAGCTCAGCGAAGGCCTACTTGATGAAATAACACCAAGATAAGAACTGATGAGGTCCCCAGATGGTACAGATAAGGCAGACTCTGTGGAGTTAGTGTTCCCCACTTTCAGAGAGAGGGAAGAAAAATGCACTGAGGCCTAGGAAAAGGCCTTTCATGGTGAATTTAAGATCTAGAAGCAGCCATACATAGCTGCAACAGTGCTCCATCATTTTTTGTGGTAAGCCTAGCCCATAATGGTTGAGTTATCTCTTCAGTCCTGAACCCACAATCCCCTTCTCTCTCCCTTTGTCTCCCCTCTCCCTCCCTTGCTCCCTCTCTCTCACACTCTTTCTCTCTCTCTCTCTCTCTCTCTCTCTCTCTCTCTCTCTCTCTCTCTCATGCATGTGTATGTGTGCGTGCGTGTGCTTGTGTGTGGTGTGCTTATGTATACATGCTAAAGGATGTTAATGTTTACGTGTGGGTTCAAGTGCACTTGTGTACATGTATGTAGTCCAGAGGGTGATTTCAGCTATGTTTTTTATTCACTTTTTTTCTTATTTCTTAACACAGAGGCTCTCAGTGGTTATGAAGCTCACCAATTCAGATAGTAGGGGTTACCAGTAGGCTTCAGGGCCCCCTCTGCCTCATTGCTATTCTCCAGTCTACAGGCTTACATCTGTGCCTGCCTTTTTTAAATTGGTACCGGGGATCTGAAGTTAGATCTTCTGGGTGATGCCACAAGCTCCTTACTGAATGAGCCTTTACCTTAGTCTTTTTTTTTTTTCAAAATTAGATATAGTGCTTCCACCTTGGACAAATTCAAAAGGGCTGTTTATAGTTTAAAGTATTACCCTGACTATGGCCAAAGATCTGTTTGACTAGGGAACCATCTGTATTCGTGCAGTCTATGCATCATCATAAAAGGAAGGCTTTCAGAGCTGTGTTTATCTGACTGGTTTGCAGACTCAGTGAAAGATATTATCCTGAAATTTCATATTTATCTTACATTTTTATGTTCTGGGGTTGTAGGAGGAAAATATTGGTACACTTAGTTGAAGGACAGTCCAGAAATAGCGAACACTTCTTGAAACTGCCTAGCACATTAGAAGGGTCACTGTATACTTTGTCAATCTCACTTAGTCCTCTCCTCATGTCCTCCTTATTATTACAGGAAAATGGGACATATTTATTCTCAATGTTGTGTTTTCCACGTGGAAGAACCTTATCTTATTAAATGTTACTATCATCCATTAACAAAGATATCATTATTCAACTTCAGAAATGAGGAGGGAGTCATTGAGAGCTTAAGTAATTCTCCTAGACTGACAAAGTCAGAACATCGCAGATCCAGGACCCAAAGTTACTATTCCAGACCAGGTAGCAATGGGGCCAAGGATAGTCCAGGGACAGGAAGTACTTCCTGCAGCAGTGGTGAGAAGAAAGCTCTTTACAGTCAAGGAAAGCCAAGCAGCATTTCCAGATTGACATTTGAAAGGCATAGACAGACAATATTAAGTGTTATATAATTTTATGTAATATTATATAATTATATTATATATAAAAATGTAATAGATATAGTAGCTCATAGTTATGTCTGTCAACTATTTATCATTTAGGCAAATATCGATGGAAAACAATATAAAGGAAGCAGTGGTTAATTTTTTTTGGCTCTCTGTTTCAGAGATTTTAGTCCAGGTCTTCCTGGCTTCATAGTTATTGACCTTTGTAAAGTAGAATATTGTAGGAAAAGACAGAAGTCACTCTTCTAAGATAGTTTCGGTGAACTATATCACTGATCTGTGTCTCACCTTCCGTCAGCCCCAGTAATGCCCTTAGAGACACAGTCCACTGACACTCATCATCTAACTATGCCTCTCTCTCTCATGCGTCAGTGGCCTCAAATTATAAATCCATAAGGCCATATTAGCTCTCAGCAGTCAGATGTACCAGACTGAGACCAGTTTGCAACATCTGTTTTGTTCTATATCTCATCTCTAAGCTATAGCAATATAATGATAAGTTAGGAAAATAATGGTCAGACATACTCTTTTACAAAAAATTAATTTTAGCCCCCTCTAAGCATCCTTGAAGTGTACAGTCTCTCAAAAAACCCATATGATCATCAAATACTAGTAAAATGTCAGGCATGGCCATGAACCTCTGAATACACCTAAAGGAAAAGCTGTTCAAAGCATAACCCAAGGCAGATCCGTACTGCGACCCAGCGGACAGCATCACTGTCGGGATATAACATATTCCTTTTTTGTGGTGCCACTCTCAGCTATAGTTGGAATATGGTTTACCCCCAAGATAATGTGGGATTTTAATTGACAGTTGTATGTTAAAGGTATCATGACACTGCCATGTTGATTTGGTGAGGTATCTAAAGGTGTGGTTGTTGTAGCAGTTGAATAAGGTTAGTAGAGTAGGATTCCTATGATTGAATTCTAGCTGTTTTATAATGAGTACAAGAGGAGCTCACAGATTCACATAACTAATATGTGTGTTATTCTGCTGTTGCTCTGGAAGAAATCATAACTGAGCCTCAGAAGGAGACAAGTGCACACTTGTGGAGTGCTGGGGCTTTGTAACAAGAAGAGAACAGTGCTCTGGAGAGGTTATGGTCAGAGCAACAATCTTGAAGTCGCGATTCAAGTAGGTGATCTCTTCGAGCTTTATGCTGTATATCAAACACAATGGATGCTCAACCCAACATGGTTCATTTGCATCATTTGTAAATGGAAGAGAGTTAGAAGAGTTAACATTTATTTATTATTATATATTCATCTTTTCAGAACTCATGGAAGAAAGAAGAGTGTGGTTAAGAACAATAAAATGTACAAAACTTTTCTTTTCCTTTGGGCAATAACTAACATGAAGTTTGATTTTTCACATTAGATTTTCAGCCAGGTAGCTGAGATAATTATCAAACTTGGCAATGAATTTGTAAGGCATTTATCACCTTAACAAAAAGGGCTATAGAAGTAAAGGGAAGCTGAACAAATAGAAACAACTGAAAAAGACTTCATAAAAGCACATAAAGGAATAAAGAATGCTTCTATAGATTAATAGAATAAATCCATAGCAACAGGTCTCCACCACTTACAAGACAAGAAGTCACAACAGGACTAAAGGAAAAACTAGAAAATAAAGTTAACTAGAGTTAAGGAAATAGTATGATAACCAAAACAATATATATTTTAATGTGCCTTGAGAGTGAGATTGAATACATTATATCATACTCTTGTGCTTTTCCCTAAAAGGTGATCCTAATAGCTACACCAGGCCAGGTTGGATGCATAGAATTGATTGCATATATAAAGCCACCTTTGACCTCTATTCTGTGAATCTGGTATCCCAAGGAGGGAGGCCACCTCAAGTGATTGCTCTCAAATTCTCAAGAATTGTATGGGAAGAAATTTTTCTTGGCAACATATGATATTTTCTCGCTTTCTGGCAGATTTTTCCACTAAATGGGAGAAAGTAATGGGAACTGAGAAGGTCTCACAGGTATTTTTGGTTTTACAGATGCCCTACTAACACATGACCTTGGACAAAAGCACCTAGCCCAATGACTTCAGGTGTGGGATCTATTTCACTGATTTTCCCTGGAAAGGGAGAACCATTATATTGGCCACCACCACTATGTGTGTGTGTGTGTTTGTGTGTGTGTGTGTGTGTGTTTGTGTATTTTACTGTACATAACCTTTAATTTAATTCAATAAATATTTACACACTGGGAAACATTTTTGTTAATCATGTATTCCCATGGTTGCTTCAGAAAAATAATAGTTACAGTTTCTCTGTCTGTCTTTGTCTCTGCCTGTCTATCTCTATGTCTCTCTCTGTCTCTCTCTGTCTCTCTCTGTCTCTGTCTCTCTCTCTCTCCACAAACACACACACACACACATACACATACACACACAAACACACACACATACACACACACAACCACACACATATACACACTCACACACACACAATTACTGTGTAAGATGTTCAATCCCAGATTCACCAGAATTGATAGTCTCCTTGTGTAGCTTCTGACATGCTCCTTCCATCTCACATCTCTTCCATACAACTAGTAGCTCTTAACCAAGAGTCACGCTTTGAGTCTCAGTATCTGTCCCGATGACCTGCTGGTCCCTGTTCAGATATCTCCACATGGAGAAGTGGAGGGAAAAGTGGAGACTGCCTCTGACATGAACTCTGGTGCCCCCGATTTGATCACCACCCCTTGTGAGGACACAGAGGAAGGGGATGCAGGATATTCAGATGAAGCCTGATAGGTTGTGGTCAGATTGTGGGGGAGGAGGACCCCACCTGTCAGAGGTCTAAGGGAGGGGAAGAAGGCAGAAGAGAGAGAGAGGGTGGGAACAGGAAGGTAAGAACGAGAGGATTACAGTTGAGATGTAATGTAAATACATTATAATAAAAAAGATATCCAATCCCAGAGAAATTTGCTTTATTTTTCTTCTCCTGAGAAATTGAGGGCTAAATAAAATGTCTTGTTCCAAGAATGAAGGTATCATGGGCCAAAAAGCTCCTGATAGAGTGGCTTAGAGTTATGAAAATTGATCCATAAAGGCATTAGGTTAGCAATTTGCAGAAATACAAGGGATGCATTATGAGAAGCTCTGTGGTGTTCAAGTCAATGCAACAGCAGAAGTATCCCAACCTTGGGTGAACAAATGCTGATGTTCTGTAATGGATGCTACCAAAGACCTCAAATGTTCCTGCCATCTTTCTTTGAGATCTGGTGGGGCTTTCAATTTCAGTGCTTCCAGCCACTTCCTCTACCAAGGACACGCGTGGGACAATTACGAAAATAGATATTGTTTTACAGCTGGAAAGGGTCCTAGAAATGGTATGAGGTTAGGTATTCACTTTGTGAATTGGTAACCGACTTTCTAAAAGACGGCCCTGCCAAGGAAATTAGGACAGCCACGCCAGAGAGAAAGCATATGTGTCCTGAGGCCGGTCATGGCTGCTGCTACTGGGAGTCTGTTCTTACACCAACAGTAGATCTTACTACCAATGACAAGTATTCACATTACGCTGTATAGACTTTCACTACTGGTGATATCGACCTGTGTCTGTAATTTTGTTTCTTTATTTCTAGCTCCCCACTTCCATCACCTCAGCTCACCAAGGATTTCAATAAGAAACACTCATAGTTCCAATAGTAATGTACATGAGAAATTAAACGTAAGATGCAGAGTGATACTTGGGGCTTTGATGTTAACATAGAACCTTACACATGCTGAATGCCTTATCTAGTCTGTTTTCTGTGAAGACGATATCTGACCTCCCTGAAGCCTTCCTTCTTTCCAGAGACATACTAAATTTCACCTTACATGTATAGATCTCAATGTGTAGCTAAGAATGCAAATTCAATAGCAGTGTGATGGTTTTTATTTTTTTAGAGTGTTAGACTATCTCCACAATCAAAATTAACATTTAAAATTATTTTTGTATGCTCTCTATCATACCCCTAGAGTCCAACATTTGACACAGACCTCACACCAAAGAAAACTTTCGATAGCATTTCAAGGAAAGAACTAATAGACACTGATAAAAAGGGATGAGTCTCTTATAGCCTGTAACCCACTGCCATCACATGGGCAAATTTTAGGAATCGGACTGCCCTGGTTCAAAGCCCAGTTGGCTACTTACTTAACAGTTTTGTGTTTTAGTAGAATTGCAATAAGTTGACATTAATAATAATATATAACTCATGTATTTTATAAAAATTATGTGAAACGATTTTGAAAAGGTATTTTGCATTTTGAAGAGGAAACTCATCAAGTACTGTACTCTGTTCTCTTTCTCCTCTTCTTTTCATTCATATAATAACAATAGGGTGTTTTTTTTAACCTTGCTTAATTGTAAAGAATTTAGTAGGAAGAGAGAGAAGAGATACAGAAGAATCAGAAAAAATAAGACTAATATCATCTATCAACAATTGGGCTGTATGTTAGTGATCAAATGTGCAGGCAGAAAAATGTTATTTCTTACATAACCACAATGTAATAGTCACCTATTTACTTACATCATCTCTATTTGAGATAAGGACTGTGAAGAAAAGATATCTCTAGTCTACAAATTGCAAAGCAAGCTCAGAGGATAAAAAATTCATGTAGAGTTGCCCATGGGATAAAAACTAGTTGTGAGTTGTGTCATCAATGGTCAGACATCAGACTTCAAAAAGCAAGTTAATCTGCCATGGCTATAGAATCTTCACTTACCATTTGGATCTGTTTCCTGCTTTGTAAAGTGGATTAATAAAATAATGTCTATCACAGTAATATTAGAATGAGTATCTGTAAAGTCCTAAGAATACAGGTTAATGTACTCTTCAAGTAGAGAAAGTACCACTTGTCAAATGGCTTATATGATAATGTCACTCAGAATGCCTGTGAAGCAGCCTGACTATAGTTGTCCTATCTGAAGGGATTAAATGGAAAAATACTTGAAACTATAAATAATTCAAATAAGCAAAAATCTCAATCTTTCTTTCTGGACATAAATCAATTTTATCTTTCTGAAAAGATAGCTCCTATGATTTTAACAAAATTTTTAATGAATTAATGGGATTGCATAGTGCATTTTCTATTGTTATGCTATAATTTTTCAGAGCTAGTTACATTATGAAGAAAATATTTTTCCAAGCTTATGATTCTGGGGGTTCAAAATAATGCTGGCAGTGGCTCAATGCTGATTATAATGGCATTATGGATGTTACTACAATGCTGGGTCATATTATATAAGGAGAAACAGGAATACATATACTCAGCAAAGAGAAGACTATCCTTTTCTACTAATCCTATTGAGAGCTATAACTAAGGTCTAACTAAGAAGTAAGGCAGTCTCTTTAGAAGTGATTCAGGCAGACTCTACAGGTTCTGTCTCTTAAATATTCTGGAAAGTCATTCTCACATAATCACAGTGAGGACCAAGTTTCCAGCACACCAACCATTCAAGAATGCACTTCCGTTAGAAACAAACTATATCTAAGTTTTGACAGGCATGATTGTCTGTTTGCAAGTAATTCTGGTTTTAATAGCTCTCTACTTCTATTTGATAGACAATAGTAAACATTTTAAATGAACAACGAAAGATTCTTTGTTCTTATAACCACATCCACCTAATTTGATTAAAAGAGCATACAATTTGAGAAAGGACAAGCCTTGTATCCAAAACTGAGACAATGTAATGGGTCTACAATATGATAAGCATTCAAGAACAATTGGGGTCTAGAAGACATGGTCATTGCGTGTATAGAGCAGCAGCAAGGCTGAGGATGAACTGCTGGTGGTCAGTTCATCTGGCTCCACAGATGAACTGAATCAGCAGAAAGCACAGAAGGAGACAGTGCCAAATGCACACAATTCTTTGGATGCTGTGTGCAAAACTCAATGAAAGCAGAAAGAAGAATTCAGCAATATGATAACCATCCCACTGCCCTTGACCCATTTCAAATGTAAAACTCTAAGTTACTCTATAAAAGATGACAAAATTGGTTTTAATTCATGCTTATTAAAAGATTCTACTTGGAACAATTTGAGCACCATTATAAATAACTACAATACTATATTATACACCAAGGAATTAAGTATCCATGAATTCATATTGATGTAAGTTAGGAACTGAATAATTAAATGAAAGAGAAACAACAGTTCTTCATTATGAAAAGTTTAAAATTAATTACTGTGAGATTTTAAGAAATTAGTAAATCATAATTGGGATGTTAGATTATAACATACATTTCTGAGAACCATGTATGGATGAGGAAATGAATAGACAGCAATGAAAGAAACTGATATGCTTGTAGGATCAACATATATCCTCTAGCATGTTCAATAATCACAGAGAGAAATGAATGTATTTACCATGGAGAGTCTTGAAGACACTAGCTCATCCAGTTAATCAAGGTTCACATCATAGATATCAAACATCAATAGTTTTAACTGTTTGATAGAGGACACACCATCTCTGTGGTTATCTTTTAAGTAACCCCTGACTTTATCAAATCCTCAGAAAATAGCAAGAGAAAACAAACCAAGAGACACTCCTCAAAATAGCTCATCAGTCTTCCTGAAAGCATCAGTGCAATGAAAGACAAGGACAGTCAGGTGGACTCTCATGGATTATGGGGAATGAAATTAATTTTCTGCAGTTATTTCAGACCATCTGTAGACTAGGTAATTTGCAAGTTTAATAATAATAATATTAACAACAACAACAATAATAATACATTTACTATAAAGATCCATTTGGTTCCAAGTTCAGAAAGCTGAGAATTCTAAGAGAATCATGTTGACATTTGTCCAGCATCTTCATTCTTCATCATCTTATGACACAATACTGAAGGGCAAGTGAGTATGTAAATCAGAGAGAGTGAGAGGTGGCAAACTTACTCTGCTTTGAAGAATTCTCTCTGATACTAACCAACTCGTGGATAACAATCATAAATCAATCCTTCAATCAATTAATAATATCAATCAATACCTGAGGCCATGGCACTTGTGCCCTAATCATTTCTTAAAGGTTCCATTTATTAATACCTTAACAATGGTACTTAAATTTCAAAATAAATTGTAGAGTTCAAACTAAGTAATTTTGGATATGACTTAGGTTGGATTTTGGAATAGAAATCGGGCATCAGCAGATAGAGTAGTCAAATTCAAATAATTTCTGTGCTCCAGTCAATAGTATTTTTGAAAACGGCCAAAATGTTATGTTTATTTCTGCATAAATAAATGGAACTGGTTGATCTATAGAAAATATATTATCTTTGAAACTCCCATACAAATTGAAAGTGATACACAACAACTGTTTGTTTAAATAGAAGTTTTCTGGGAAGAAATGTCTTGTATTCATTGTGTTATTGGTGTGCCGGGAATTAAGGAACCCATAGTCTAGTTGTTGGATAATTGGTACTTGAAAGATTATTTTTCACCTCTAGTCTTACATACAAAGCATGTTGAAAAACAAGCCTGTGTGGGATGTATGGACCATGTTTTTCTGCTCTCCTCTCCCCTCACATCTCATCTGAGGCAAAGTATGTTCAAGTCAGTGCTTTTTAAGAAAGCAGCCACTTCATGTTGGAGCCATAAATAAAAGGGCATGTGAGAAAGAATAACCTACTGTCAAAACTGGGCTCACGTTAAGCTGCCTTAGAACACAGACTTAACACACTGCTGGGGGTAACATCCATTTTAAAGAGATCCCTGAGAACCTGGGTGAGAGTTTGAGTGAGCATTTCCTCAAGAATATTCCACTAAGCATGAATATTTAGGAGGTCTTAGGAGAAGTGTTTCACTACAAATATGACTCAATTGATTTTCATATTCTACATATTAACATTGCAAGGGGCTGGCATTCCAAGTTTAGTCCGTAGCATTTGATCATATAGAGTGTATCCAACAGCTCTATACAGGAAAGAAAGCAGAATTACAAAAGAGACTATTGGTTTAGAGAATATTGTCCATTTTCTTTATCTGTGGCTTTGAATTAAGAAAAACAAGTAAGAGATGTAATATGAATAAATTAATAAAATATATTTTTAAAAAAGAAAAACAAGTACAGGTTTTAATATCCTGTGGAGAGAGGTATGTCAAATGGAAGAGGAAGGAAAAACAGAATGGAATTTTACCATCTTGGAGCATGAACGCCTGTTGCTACTCCACTGGGAATTTAACATGTGTGTATGAGAACAGCTATCTCTCTGTTGCTCTGTCTTTGTCTGTCTTTCTGTATCCATGAATCTCTGTCTCTGTCTTTCTCTGTCGCCCTCACACCCTCTGTGTCTGTATGTGCTGGTAAACAGTATGAATTATAATCCTGCCAGCATTCCAGAGTCAAAAATTAGGATAGGAATAGTAGAGCTTAGTGCATAGGAACCACATATTGAAAGGGATAACTTATTGTTAACTAATATGACGTTAATGACATTTATGCTAATGACAAGGCATAAATTACACCCCTTTCAGTTCTCTAAATGCAGTTATAATTGATAATTTATTTTACTTTGTTTTGATTTTTTCAAAACATATGAATTTTGTACAATTATTTGATATGTCAATATATAGATATGTATCTATGCTGACTACAGAATTTTTATTTTTGTTATTTTAATCTTTCTCAAATACCAAAAACATGATTATTTATGATTCTAATGAAAGTGTCTTGATTTACTGATAGTTTAGAGATTATTTTGAGCTTTCACTAAACTCCATCTATTTTTGAAAGGAATAAATACATAAAAGTTATTAATAAAGTGAATTACATTGTCATAGCAACAAATATTCCTAGGTATTCTGCACTTATGCAACCATTAACCTCTAGTGTCTGTTTATTATTCAAGAGAAATCATGTTTTGGAGGGAAAATTGCTTGTCATCAAAAAGGACAAGACCGCCTACTTAAATTCAAATTATTACAAAAGATAAAAATAGTTTTTCAGTTAAAATGATTAGAATTTGCATTTTATATTTTCTTTTGTTTTTTTTTTTTTAACTTCTTATGAGACATGAATCACAGTTAAATTAGACTATTCTGACTGAGGGACTCACAAGATTATAGACAGAGTAGGTGAGCTGCATATTCAAATGTCAGTTATTGGGACTGGAGGGAGGGCTCTGCAGTTGAGAGTACTTGACACTCCTGCAGGGACCCTCAGTTGTGTTCCCAGCACCCACGTCAGGTGTCTAACAACCATCTACATCTCCAGCTTCAGGGATATGACAACTTCTTCTAGCCCATGAGGGCACTGCATTCATGTGCACAAATCTACACACTGACACACACATACACATACACATAATAAACAAAGAGAGCATCTGCAAGTGTATGCTCTTAGTCTCATGGTTCGTACTGGGAAATGGACATATGATCAGAAAAATTTTTATGCTTGCCTTGCACTGAAATGGAACCAAGTCCTTAGTTATCACCTTTGGAATATGAATATTTTTGGTCTGGTGAGTATACTTTCTTGGCCAAAGTAGCTATAAAGTAGTTAATGCTCCCTTCACACTGCTGCTTCCCCTCCTGTGTGGATACAGAATACAGTAAGTCTCTTGGGCACTGGGAGGAAAGCTCAAAGTGGAAAACATACATTAGGGAAACATCACTCAGATGATAATATGCTAGGACCTTCTGCACAGGTTATTGTAAAAGAACAAGATAAACCTGTATTGAATAAAGCCCCCTCAAATTAAAAAAAAATAATGCCCCAAAATTAAAAATACTAAATCAACACTTCCTAGAAAATTAGGTGTCCATTATAATGCTATTCAGTTATAATGCGACACTAGTAAACTGATCCAAGAATTTAAAAATGACATTAGACAGTCTTTTAAAAAAAAACTTATTTATTATGTGCCAGGGACCAAACGGCCTGAGGCAGACCTCCACCCATTCAGCATTTGCAGCAAACATCCTGCTGGGCCACTCATTAGGTATGCAAGGCATCCGGCTTAACCCTGAGAAGACAGCGATCTGATCCTAAGATAACCACAGAGACATCCTGCTTTGTCTCACCTGGAAGACCCCTCCCCTTGCAAATGTTCCCGGGGCTCAACCCAGAAGATTTTGTACTTTTCCACTACTCTCCTTGCGTACCCCCGCCCTCACTAAAGCAGGTTTTAAAAAGCCTGCCATTACCTTCAATAAACGGCTCTTGACAAGCAACTGTTCGCTTGAGCTCTACATCTCTCTCGCCCATATCTTTACCTACAGGTTGCGACCCCCCTCGACCCCCCAATAACTGACCAGCTGGACTGGTTGGTGGACTAGTCACATGGACTAGTTATCGTTACATGGACTAGTTAATCTGGCGCCCAAAAGAAACATTTGATTGAGTTTTTTGTTTTTATTGACCAGACCTGTCCCTGGTTCATGATTGATGGACCTACTATTCATTCTGAAAAGTGGCAAAAGGTGGGGCGTGAGCTTAATGCACTTATTAAAAAAGATGGTAATACAGCGGTGTCGAACAGTATTTTTTCTTATTGGGGCCTTATACGGGACATAATTGAGTCCAGCGAAAACGAAAGTGGACAGAGGCAGCTCCTCTCCGTGGCTGAACTCTGCCTGCGCGAATCTCTCCCTCCTTCTCGTGTTCCTTCCTGTTCCTCTCTGCAGGGTTCCTCTCTTACGTTCATTGACATGCCCCCCGATTCTGTTCCTCCTACATCCTCGGAGCCCTTAAAAAATCTTTCCCCTGCGCCTGCGTCCAAGCCTTCCCCTTCCCCCCGCCGTCTTTATCTGTCGCTTCCTCCCACCTATGAGGACCCCATTTCCGCTATGGAACGCGGGTGTTCACCACTTTGTGCCTCTGTTTTTCCCCCAAAAAGGACACCCTCTGTCCGGTCCGGTCCGCCAGCCTTTCCTGTTCCCCCTCCGTCGGTCGCCCCTTCACGCGCCTCCCGCCATTCCGCCATTTTCCTTTCTCAGGCCCCAGATGAGCCCTTGGATCCGGATGCTGCTGCCACCCTTGAGGAGGAGGCTGCTCGATATCATTCCGATGATGGCCTCCTCCGCGTGGCGCCAACCTTTCCCTCCTCTACCTTGCTCACTCTTCCCCCTCCCCTTACTAAGCCCTACCCTGCCTCCCGGCTCCCGCCACCTTGTTCCCTCCCAAACTGCTTTTGCCAGACGGAGGCCCATCTCCAACACCAGATCTCCCATGCGACGAAGATTCTTCAACTTCAACAACGGCTTTCACTTTTAACAACGCGCCTTTCCTCCACAGCCCCGTTTATTTTCCCTGTCACCCGTTCCCAGAGCCAGCCCACCCTGAGCGGGGCAAAAACTGAGGCCACTGATTCAGGCGCTGCTTCGGGAGAGCCACCTGCCCCTACACCCTCCCAGTCGTCCGCGGCCCTTGTAGATTCTGATAGTGAGCATGATTCCTCAGGTTCGGAGGGAGAACAGAAAGGTGGTGGAACGGCTCCTGACCCTACCCAGCCTTTCGCGCTCATAATTTTTCCTTCCCTCTTTGCCCCCACAGGACTGCTCTGGCAACGGGCCCCTCTTTTTTGGCTTCATCTCCCCTCCTCCTCCACTAAGGTCCTTCCTACTTATCCTACTCTGGTTGCGTCTCTCATTCGGCAGGGGCGGGAAGCGGCCACCAGGCTCTTCGGAAGGGACCCTCACTCTATTATCACGCCTTACTCGGCCACACAAATAAGGTGGCTTTTTCAAAATTCAGATGATTGGGCGGTCTCCTGTATTTCTTTTTGCGGCCTATTAGATAATCATTATCCCCCAGATAAACTAATTCAATTCCTGCAGCGACAACCTGTCATCTTCCCAAGAGTCACCCGCTCCAGACCCCTCCCCCAAGCTTCCCTGGTTTTTACTGATGGTTACTCTACCGGGATTGCTGCCCTCTCTGTGGACGGAGCTATCCTGCAAAAACAAACCCCCCATACCTCTGCTTAGCTTGTTGAGCTGGAAGCTGTCGCACACGCCTTTACATTGCTTCCCCATACTCCCTTTAATCTATATACTGATAGTGCCTATGTCGCGTCCTCTGTTCCACTCCTCGAGACGGTTCCTCATATTAAGCCTGCTACTAATGCCTCCCCTCTCTTCTCCCGTATCCAACAGCTTATTCTTTTGCGCTCTCAGCCTTTTTTCGTTGGTCATATTCGCGCTCACTCTACCCTGCCAGGGCCTCTGACTACACTTAATGCCCAGGTGGACTCAGCCACGCGCCCCCTGCTTTCAGGGCTGGCCGTTCCATCCGCCAGCGACCCCGTTGCTATGGCCAGGGAGACTCACGCCCTCCACCACCTTAATTCCCAAAGCCTCTGCCACATGTTCTCCATCACTCGGGAACAAGCCCGGGCTATTGTTAAAGAATGCCAGGCATGTGTCACCTTTCTTCCCGAGCCACATACGGGAGTCAACCCTCGTGGCCTCATGCCTGGACAGGTCTGGCAAATGGATGTTATTCATTTTTCCTCTTTTAAGAAACTTAAGTATATTCATGTGTCTATAGATACTTTTAGTGGATTTATTTGCGCCTCTCCGCATGCTGGAGAGTCTACTAGAGATGTTATTGATCATGTTTTGTATTGCCTTATTGTATGCTGGAGAGTCTACTAGAGATGTTATTGATCATGTTTTGTATTGCCTTATTGTACGATGGAGAGTCTACTAGAGATGTTATTGATCATGTTTTGTATTGCCTTATTGTACGATGGAGAGTCTACTAGAGATGTTATTGATCATGTTTTGTATTGCCTTACTGTTGCCCCCAAACCCTTTACCTTAAAGACTGATAACGGCCCTGGGTATACAAGCTCTGCCTTCAAGTCCTTTTGTGCCCAACTGCAGATTAAACATGTTACGGGGATACCTTACAATCCCCAAGGACAAGGAATTGTCGAGAGGGCCCACCAGACACTTAAAACAATGCTTAATAAATTACAGTTTTCCAAAGGAATCCTATATCCCTCTACAGCAGGGCCTCGCCTGCTTCTCAATCATGCATTGTTCGTCCTAAATTTTCTACAAAAGGATGATCTTGGCCATTCGGCGGCCGATCGCCTTTGGCACTCTTCCACCTCCTCCACCTATGCCAAGGCTCTGTGGAAGGATCCACTGACCCACCAATGGCATGGACCCGACCCAGTCCTTATTTGGGGCAGAGGTCATGCCTGCATTTATGATCAAAAAGAACAAAATGCGCGCTGGTTACCTGAGCGCCTAATCAAACCTTTTAACCCCCCTCTCCCAGGGAACTCCCCTGAGGAAAAGATGTAATTGTGCTCTTTTTTAGGATAAAAAAGATACCGCCGATTCATCATGTTGCTACTCACCGCGTCGCTCCTTTGCCTCTGCCTTCCTGAAGTGATTCTCGCTGCATTCCTGTGCCAACCTCAGCCTTATACAATCTATAATTTTACCTGGGTCATTATTAACCAAGCGGGAGATATTGTTAATTCCTCCTCCTCTCAGGGCATTAACCCCCAGTGGCCCGATTTACAGGTTGACCTCTGTGCCCTGGCCCTGGGAGGCCCCTCTTCTTGGGGCGTGGAAGACATTTTTTGGCCTAAGGCTCCCGAGGAGACGCCCCCTTTCTCTCGCTCGGTTGGTGGTCCCAGCCCCGGCTGCCGTAATGACCTGGAGCGCATCATGCTCCACAAAACCTTACACCAGGATGGGATTGCTTGGGCCGGAGGACTCTATGTTTGCCCGGGACCCTCTCATCGGCCCTGTCCTGATAACCACCACTGTGGTGGGGCCCAAGATTTTTACTGTGCCTCTTGGGGGTGTGAGACCACTGGCGACACGTACTGGAAGCCATCCTCTTCTTGGGACTACATCATTGTTGATTCCTGGGTTCATCCTCAGCCCTATGGTGAGGCCGTTAAAGACCTTTGCAATGCAGCTCGTTCAGTCACCAATGGCTGGTGCAACCCCCTGACCATTCGCTTCACTGAGCCCGGTAAACGTGCCAGTTGGACGGGTCGTGGATTTAAATGGGGCCTCCGTGTTTATAAATCAGAGTACGATTTTGGACTTACGTTCAGGTTACACCTCCTGAAAAAGGTACCCAATAAGGGCACTGCAGTGGTTGGGCCTAATCATATTTTCCATCATCCTGTTCCCGTTCCTGCTCCTGGCCCCCCGCCTAAACCCGCCACCCCCATGCCTCCCTCCCCGCCCACCCCCTCGGACGTCCTCCTTCGGTCCATTTCACCCCCTCCCTTCCGACCTACCCTCCCCGTGGGCCCCCCCCAGTTCGGCTGATGTCATTCTCCAGTTGGCAAATGCCTCCATATGGGCCTTTAAAAATGACTCCTTGTCGTTTCCTGAATGTTGGATGTGTTTCTCCCCCTCCCCGCCCTTTTACAAGGGTATTGCTCTTCTTTCCACCTTGCTCTTTACTAATGTTACCCCACCCTCACCGGCTTAGCTCCCGACAATCGCATTACCCTCCAGTCCGTTTCCGGCATAGGTACTTGCCTCCTGGGTCCCCATATGCTCCCTCCTCTTCCCCTCAGCGGCGTTCGCGCCCAGACTGTCATTCCCGACCTCTCCCTCCCCTACAGTCCCGCGCCAAATAACACCCATTTTGCTTGTTCCTCTGGTTTAACCTCGATCGTCTATGCCCCTACCTTCCTTTCCTCCAAAGACTGGTGTGTCCTTGTTATTCTTCTTCCCCGTTTTACTATTCATGACCCCGACTCATTTTTAAATTTTCTGAAAGGGGGAATTTCCCCAACCCTAACCTTGCCTCCCCCTGACTTACTACCCTTCTCCTCACCCTGCTCAGGCCCCTCGTTGGTGTTCTCCTTCTATTATCCTTTGGCCCATGGACTTTAAACCGTCTTACAGGGTTTGTTAAAAGTCAGGTTGAAGCTGCCACCAAGAATATCCAGGTTCACTACCGCAGCCTGGAGACTGAGGACTCAAATGAGACTTCTATTTCCATCCAGGAGATTTCACCTACGCCTCAGTCGGTTAACTACGGGCGGCCTTTGCAGTTCCTATGGGCGGCCTTTGCAGTTCCCGAGGATGCAGAATGCTGGATGGTGAGCCTGGTTGTGCCCTCGGTGCCTTTGGTAAACCTGTGCAAGCCCTCCCCTATATCTTTTGGCCTGAGCCCACCTTGACCTGACCCGCGATAGTGCCTGGTAAGTCAGAGACGGAGCGATCGAATAAGTCTCGGTTATCAGACGTCGGTCGGTCCTTGGTGGGAGGACAGACCATAGGCATGGTAAGATTGAGCATCGATCCTCTAGCAGGCTCAGGCCATCGCGAGGCCCCCTTTCCTTGGGAATTTGGCCGGTCCAGAATAACTGTTGTCCTGAAACACTTGGACAATAGTGATTCTTAAATATACCGCCATCCTGTAACAATGACTGGTGACCTCCTAAAAGTCATTCGCTGGGCTGTAAGGTCTCCCTCAGGCCAAAACAAACAAAAAAGGGATGAGATGCCAGGGACCAAACGGCCTGAGGCAGACCTCCACCCATTCAGCATTTGCAGCAAACATCCTGCTGGGCCACTCATTAGGTATGCAAGGCATCCGGCTTAACCCTGAGAAGACAGCGATCTGATCCTAAGATAACCACAGAGACATCCTGCTTTGTCTCACCTGGAAGACCCCTCCCCTTGCAAATGTTCCCGGGGCTCAACCCAGAAGATTTTGTACTTTTCCACTACTCTCCTTGCGTACCCCCGCCCTCACTAAAGCAGGTTTTAAAAAGCCTGCCATTACCTTCAATAAACGGCTCTTGACAAGCAACTGTTCGCTTGAGCTCTACATCTCTCTCGCCCATATCTTTACCTACAGGTTGCGACCCCCCTCGACCCCCCAATAACTGACCAGTTGGACTGGTTGGTGGACTAGTCACATGGACTAGTTATCGTTACATGGACTAGTTAAATTATGTATACAGTGTTCTGCCTGCATGTGTGCCTGCATGACAGAAGAGGGCATTAGATCGCATTATAGATGATTGTGAGCCGCTGTTTGGTTGATGGGAATTGAACTCAGGACCTCCAGAAGACCAGTCAATGCTCTTAACCGTTGAGCTGTCTCTCAAGCCCCATTATACAGTATTAGTGACAGCTTCACACATGTTTTAATTGAAGTATGATAATTATATTTTATTTTACATAGTGAGAAAATGAAACCAAAGGATAATTGTATTTTTCTTCTCATGTTTAGAACATGGGCATCTAATTTCTATGCATTGTTGATTTAGTATTTTTAATTGAGGCATTAAATCAAAATAATTAATATTTTGGTTCCAATGCAAACTTTACAAAGTAGGGTTCATTCAGAGTTCATTTTTCATATAATATTCTCAGCTAAAGAGTCAAAAGGATTACTGAGTAAATATTTCTATAAAAGAGATATTAAAAATACTCAAAATTTAAAAAAATATTTTAATTCCAAGAGCAAGGATTTGCATTCATTGTATAAAATTTGGCCCATTCTTAAAGTCTTTCTCTCTATCTCTTTCTTTCTTTCTTTCTTTCTTTCTTTCTTTCTTTCTTTCTACTTTCTTTCTACTTTCTTTCTTCCTTCCTTTCTGTTTCTTACTGTGTGTATGTGTGTATAGTGTACAGGCATATTTGTATGCATACTCACATATAGGTGAAAATGTATATATATGAGGCTAGAAGACTTTCTATGGTTTCCTCAGTCATTCTCCATTTTTTTTTTTTTTTTGAGGAACAGTCTCTCACCTGGCTGGGTACTCATCAACTCTAGCTGGCCAGCTTGTAGCAGAGATCTTCTGTCTTTGCTTCCTGACTGTTGGGTTAACTGAAGTAAAATGTGAAAGAAACCAGTCAAGCGCTGAGGAGAGAATCAAGTGGCAGAAGAACAGTTCCGTAAAATGACTCTCACATTATTCAGTGCATTATTTCCACACCTCACAGCTCCATCTCTATCAATCAGAACTTTACAGGTGATCCACCACCCTCAAAATTCTCCAGTGACTATCATAGAATTCACAGATTTTCATCTTACTTCAGACCCCACAGGAGATGTGCAGCATCTAATGCATCATATCAACACAGTTTCCTCGCTATTCCACTTACTTTGTGTATTTTACACCATTTTATGATAAAAAGCTTTCTTGACACAACTCTCTTATGTCTAGGTGAATAACACTTTATTGGCCATGCACAAGGCTGCAGGGCACAGGCACCAATTGCTATTACTGCCTTGTCCAGTAGTCAGGCCACCATCTTTAATGTTTCTGAAATTAGCTTCACACATGTATGTATCTCAGGGCTGAGGATCTCCCATGGGAAATTTTCTAAATCAGCGTTTACTTGTTTGTTTCAGGTGGTTTATTTATCACCTGTGCCAGAATCATATTTTAATATGTAAACATCTAGGGACCTTTGTAGATGTTATGAGCAGAAATTACTTAGTGCATGGCATGAGGAGCATCAATATAAACAAACGTCATTGGGGATCTGGATTTTGATGTTTTAGGATATGAGTGTGATTACTATAAACATCTCTGTATTCTTCACAGGCAGAGGTGTGTTGAGGCTACTGAGTTATACTCATCCAAAATATTATTGAAGTTACCACAGATTGTCACTGAGGCACAGTCCCCTCTTCTGTTCTGACAGTGTAGCACAATGATTAGGGGGGATACAGCATTGTTGTTTACTATGCTATGGTTACCCAGAATGGCCTACAAGTGGGGTGTGAAGGACAGTAAAATTTCTAGTGCATACTGCCTGCTTATCTTGTTCATTAGATGAACTAAGTCCTAGTAGATCTCTATTAGATGGATGAGAGAGTTTTCTAGCCAATAGCGTATATCATACAAGAGAATGAAGGGCAAACCAAAGATGGTTGAGATTACTTCACCTCCATTCCACCCGGTTCCCTGGTAACCACTCAACAATAAGGAAGGCATAAGGAACATGGTGTCAGGTGTGAGGAGCTTAAAATGGGTCTGGTTGTTTGGCAGACTGATTGTATGATGATTTTTAGACTTGTCTCTTCTTTGTCCCTTTCCCCAAATGTCTATAGGACACTGGACTTTAAAGAGTCCTTACTGATTAACTACCCTTGCCTTCAATATGAATGCTATGTAGTCTAACTTGGTGTTATTAAAATTAGCAGTACCTTGGTTTAAGTCTTTGTTTGTCATTGCCAATCCTGGGATAACTGCTCATGGTTTCTCATTAAATAAATGCACATGGTTTCTCAGGGCCAGTGCTGGATAATAAATGAAAACTGACTTAGAAACTTTTCTAATCATCTTAAATTTAAATTCTTGATACGTTTTGGTAATTATTGACACTGTCAATGTCACTTTCTCAAGTCATATCAGAAAAAGTTTCAGTTGCTCATAAAGGGTCTATAGACTACAGTAAACATGGAGTATCTCACTTCATGGAGGACATATTTATGGGATTATACTAAGACCTCTGGTTCATTCTGCCATAATTCTTCGAGAAGGTTCTGTGGTAGGTATAAGGGAACAGCAAATTAGTGACCATGAAATTGTATAGTCCATGAAATTCCACACTTTATAATATTTTTCAGTTTTATTTCATTATTTCCCAGTTTCTATAAAGGGTACAGGAGAGCACTGTATCATTCCAGTGGAAATATGTGTACATCCTATGCTGGCTTTCCTCTCAGCAAGCTAAGCACAGAAGGTTGGGTGTCACCTAAAAGGGTGGATGTTCGATTTATTGTTCAAATTCTGTCAAATTTTAAGTCTGTGTCTCTGTGATTTGGCACAATTTCAGAATGAAAAGAGTGTCTAACCTGTTTATACATTTTAAAATCTGTTCTCAATTTCCCTAGTGACCAAAGATTTACCTCTATAATACGGTGTAGACTCAGCATTAGGACTTAGATCTATGGAGCAATGAAAAGACGGGTCAGTTTACTTCAATATGGACTAAGCCAATCTACAGTGTGAAAGATGGTCTCTGAAACACAATACAGCATGTTGGTCCCCCCAGAGTTTACCTTTTGAAGGTTTATTTGATAATACACTGCTAGTTGATATAAATAAAGGGCAGTAGGATAAAGCAGAGAATGTACTGAAAATAAAGAGACACATTATGTTTTTGTGATGCTGGACATTTGTTGGTGGGACCTAAAGTTACCTAGAATTTCTGAGAAACTTTAAGAATTACAGTGTGGTACAGATCCCCAGGACTACAGGCTAAAATATCATCTGGCTCTCAGCATGCTAGTAAAAAAATGCTCCCAATAGCATCAGTCTGATTCCTGATACATTAACTGATCAGTGTAGGAGGTGAAATCAACTTTATTGGCTTCAGCAAAGGTTTCACTTGCCAGAAGGTTTCACATACCAGGAAGAAAGTGGGTCCTAAAGGTTCTGACTGTCAGGGAAGATGGAAAGAGACGATTCTGAACTAGCAGAGGCCGGATAGCTTTATAAGTTATGACTCATATGGTCACCTGGAACCTGCTACTCATCAGGCACGCAGGTGTGTAGAGTGATTCTTGAAGTAAAAGTAGGCAATATTCAGCACAATACAAATCCTAAAAAGGAAAGTACCGACTTGGGTGAAGCCAGAGAAGGTTCTTGGACAGAGATATGCAACTAAACTGGAGAGGGAACTTAAAATGTAAGAATGAGAGCTGGCTATAGGAGCCACCACACCACTATGTTTTTGTTACTGATCTGTTAGCAATAATAACTATGTATATGCTGACAGGAGTTTGTACTATATGCATTGCTTTCACATTCATTAACATGCTTCAAAAGATTGTGAAAGCATTAGCTTCTTCATGTATGCAGGAAAGGTAAGACTTGGTGAAGTTGTTTGACTCCTCAAAACCAACTCTGAAAACTGTATGAAGCAAGGATGAATATAGATCCCTTGACATCAAAACCAGAGGCTTCTCTATGGCAGATGCCGATTATTGCTGTTCCCAATGATAACCTATATGAGAATTGCTTTGAATATGAAATTTAGCAGAGCTAATGCTTTGTGTCCTAAATGGGAAAAAGCAGAGAAAGCACCAAGGCCCCCAGGTTACTGTCACTAGATGCAGTCGCAGCCTTAATGCATACAAACTGATATTGCCAGTCATTGTTATTAACATTCTATGGGTATTTGGGAATTTCTAAGAACCCACTGGAAATAGCATAAAGATGATAAGTAGATACTAAGCAGATGTAATATTTTCAATGACAAAAATTCACACATTTTCTACTTTTGTATAGTTTTGAGGACAAGGACAGAAAAACCACCTTTTTGTAGCTCTAACTATGACATAATGCATGTCTTTTACATTTTAATTCTAAGCATCAGTCCTTAGCTTCCCCATCTCTTCAATCAACGTGTTACTAATTTCTCATAATTTTGAGACTAGTGGATTAGGCAATAGGTCTGACTCTAGGGATAAGAATCTGCTATCTTTACATTGTTGCTGCCAGTCTAGTGTATGAGAGACATCTATAACATATGCATTTCCAAGCTGAGGCAGTAAAACAGCATTGAGTAAGACTTAGACACATGTTAACAGCAGGAGTGAAATAAAATGATTAGCAACTGATTTGTTGTCTTCCTCTGGGAAGTCTCAGGAAGCCACCTGTGGTGACAATTGCTATTGAGCCCACTGGCAAACCTCTAGGGAAGCCAGCATGCAGCACTACCTATAGATACAGTACATATAGATATATGAAGAATTTGTCATCATCCCTAGGACTAAGTGAGTCTTGTTTTCTCCTATGCTGCTTCCAGATGTCCCAGGAGTTCAACAACAGGGAGCACCATGGCTTTTCAATCCAGAGGCAGAAGAGTGATGGATGATGATGATTTGCCAGACTCTGCATAAGGTAGTGCTCTTGTCAAAAATCTGAATTCTTTACTGGGTTGGACATTCTTGACTGAAAGAAAACTGTGACCAAATAAATGCATATTATTTCAAAGCAGTGTTTTTAAACTGAACTCTTCATTAGTGATTGTAAATAGTGTGTATAACTGGATTTGATGAGAGAATGAAATAAAACACACAAAAATTTATTATTGACTAGAGAAGGCAGTAGGAAAAAAGCTAGTTTTAACTTCCAAGTCCATCTAACAGAACAAACTACTATTTTCTGAAGGGAAATGGAGCGGGAATAGAACTTGGAGGGTGGGGGTGGGGGGAAGAGGAAGTGGAGGGGAGTTGGGAGAAATTGAGGGAGGGAGTCTGTGGTTGGGATGTATTGTATGAGAGAAGAGTCTATTTTCAATAAAACGTTTTCCATAACAGTTTATTTCTATTTTTATGTTTGTTTTTTAATTACTGATTATTAACTAGCAGAAAAAGTGTTTTATTAAAATAATTTGTTACCTTAACATTACTTTAAACTTCCACCTTATTTGGTATTCACACCAGATAAAATTTGGTATTCACACAAAATCTCTACTATGCAGAGATAAAGTAAGCAGATAATAGTGCTCACATACTTTTTGGGAAGTCCTGGCTTTCTTACTTGCTAGCCCAGTCTGATCCCTGTGTTAACATGATCTCAGAGGTTCAGGTGGCAGTGAACTTTACAGCCAGCCTGCAGATGGCAGCAAACTTACATTTCCTCACCAGAATCTAGCCTTTCAATTGTTCCTTCAGACTACTCTTTTTTACTCTTTTTTACTCTTTTTTTTTTTTTTTACTGTAACAGGTTACATACCACATGCAGGAATTAAACAATATAAAGAAAAGAAAGTAAATGTTACTGAAATATAACTCAAGAAGCAAGTAGAAATTTGAGGAGAAAAAGAAGCAAGACTAGAATAAAGCTCGAGACTAAGTCTAGAAGGAGAAAAGTAGTTTGATACTGTCAACTTTTGGATTTGGTCTCGCCAGGCAGGAGCAAGGTTGGGTCATGAAGGTTCACACCTGTGCAACACCGATGATAATACACTAGTATATAGTGCACTGATATGCCATCCTGACAATAAAGATACCTTTTTAAAGCAACTAAGCTGGAGCTGTGCTCCTTGAGAGGCGATGTAGCCAATATTCCTACAAGAGTAGGTAGCCATAGTCCATTTGCAATGGCATGGAGATTCTGTGGGAAACATTGTCTCTGAAAGGTCTATCATGGTGTTTCATCACCTCTTGTCCCTGTTGAGGAATCACTACTACTGATGGATTTGACTCAGTTATCGATGGAAAGGCTGTTAAGCCTTTGATATCCCTTACATTCTATGGGTCAGATCCCTTAGCTGCAAGTGGACTTTTCATTGGAGAATAATAGGAAATAATGAAGATGGAAGCAATCACTAAAACTAGGCTCCAATGGTTATCAGCACATCAATATTTGCATTTTAGGCCCCATGGAGCTATGCAGAGGACATCTGCCTTATTAGCAAGATTTCATGAGCCGTTAAAGGGTTTTGTTTTGCATGATTCATTGTTTAACAAAATGTCATAGGGACCAGGCCCATTTGCCTTTTTAAGCCACCTGTCTCCTGACAAAAGCAGGTGCGCTGTGTAGGTAGCATTCTTAGTATAAAGATGCACTGACCAAAGAAATGCCTCGAGAGACATCCCATTATGGGGGAGAAGCTAATACAATGACAGCTTGGCCATTAGAGCATGAGCTAAGATTTATAACACTTCTCTGCATTAACACCTGTGAGGCTGAGAGCTGAGTTTAAATGTAGGAAAAGGCCAGTTGGATAGAAACTTCTAAACTGATATTTCTGAATGATTATTTGTTGAATGATCATGACTAATCTTTTGTTATATCCCAATCCCATTCTGCCAAATATTTAATATTTAATTGCTTTTTCACTGCAAGGACTTTAAATGAATTCAATATCCTCTTTTCTTTCCAAGCCCCACTCTGCTCTGATTTTATAAACAAGGGATTATCAAGGGACATGTTATATACTTTTCCTTCTGAAACATAAAATATATATTCTTTAGTATTTTGAAATATTTCTGTGGTTAAGCTCTTTCTGACACATTACATACACTTGATAAATGTTGGCTATTGCTTTTGTATAATTGGCTTCTGAAGTGATAGTTAATTCACAGTTAGGCATTGGGTTTTAAAATACTTCTAAGCCCTTTGAAAATATCAGTAACTTAATTCTCTCCCAATCCTTATCTTGTTTTTATCTAGTAGGAAATTTTGGAGAAGGTGATGGGCTCTACCAAGGGCATCTCTTGTGAGGCAGAATATGCTTTAAGGACCTTCACATTTGTTGTCATATACTGAAAGAAGCAACATCATAACAAGAATTATCTATGTCTAGTTTGCTGATAAAAATGTTGATGGAAAAATGTAGTTCCACAAAACCACAGGGCCAGAAACTACATATTAAAAATCAAACCAGTGATTTGTGCTGACTATCCAATATGTCTTGGACAAAGTGACAAGCTCATAAGCTTACAAGAATCAAGGAAGTACCATGTTAGTGAATCAGAAAGGAGAAAGATAGCACTTTACTTATTTTTTTATTTTGTTTTTTTCAAGACAGGGTTTTCTTTGAGCAGCCTTGGCTGCCCTGGAACTCATTCTATAGACCCTCAAACTCATAGAGATGTGTGTGCCTCTGTCTCGAGACTGCTGGGTTTAAAGGCATGTGCCAACACCACCCAGCAAGATATCATTTGAAAATAATGGACTTCAATGTTGAGTAAATAGGTGTGGTAGAGTCCATGGTAAATGATCTAGTGTGAGTTCTGTGGAAATTTTGCCTCTGATAACTTGGCTTCAGAAACACTGACTAACTTCAATCAATTTACTAAAAGAAATCAGACTCACAAGTTTTTCTTATACCATACACAGATTTTATTTGTTGCAACTCATGTGAATGCAGATAAGTAATGAAAATAAAAACATATTTAATGTTATAAAAGGATGTCAATTTAAGTTTTGCCTTAGAGGGCACTGTTTCTTCATCCGTTTTTATTTCTAAAGTAAATGAAATGATCTAATGTAAAAACTTAAAAAATAAAGCATGGGTATATTTGATCAACTTACTAAAAGACTAGACTTCTAAGAAGCAAAGGTAATGTAAATCTGAATTGTGGTAAAACATATACATATATGTGTGTGCATTTATGTGTATGAATATTTATCTTTGTGCAATGATTAAACACTTATTATTTCTCCACTCCTTTCACTCTTCCTTAGCAACTTAAAACCATTATCAATCTCTGATTTATTCTATATACCTGTGATAATTTTTCTAAGCATTGAATACAAGACCAGGGTATGAGTCATATTTACATCCTCCTCATTTTACACCTAAAAAGTCTCAGCTATAAAGAGAGTAAATGCCTTGCTCCATATTGTAAAGTGATGATCAATGACATGAATACCAAAAAACCTCCTTACGGAGATGGCCTCAAATATGGCAAACAAGCCACTGGGAAAAAATGTCTTTACTTCTACCACAGACAGAATTCTGCCTAAAAAGGGGAAAGTTTGGATTCAGGCAGAGTTGAAGGCCAAACTCAG
Organism: Acomys minous; assembly: GCF_964271855.1. Classification (NCBI taxonomy): domain Eukaryota; kingdom Metazoa; phylum Chordata; class Mammalia; order Rodentia; family Muridae; genus Acomys; species Acomys minous. The sequence goes on from NC_140489.1 coordinate 21,747,847, forward strand.
CCAAGACAGGGTAAACAATCATCAATAGTTCCTCCCTCACAAATATATCTGATACATATATTGAGAGTTTTGGGTGACTGTTCAGGCAGTAAGCTGTCTCTGTCATCTTCTTATTTGGAAAACTACTAACCTGCACTCGCGGCATACTCAGATTCAGTCTTTTGTTTTAAAGTGTTGGCCTCCTTCTCTTTACTTTCTCCTTATCACAGAAGATACAGCCTAGTACTCCAACTCCTCAAGGCCAGCCATGACCAGCTCATCAATAGTAATGGGAAAGGACCCACTAGCTTTCCAACATGTGCTTGGAAAGCAACTTCATTGCATTTTAATCTTCTACTGCAATAGCTCATATTGGTTGTTTAGTCTCATAAGAAGACTTTTAGATCGTGAGAGCTAACAAAGGGATCATGACACATGAAAAGAGGTAACTCTGAAAATTATGATGACATCTGGCTTTCACTAAGATTAACCTGGTCTTCTTTTTTTTAAATGAATTTCAAAATAGTATGACTGTTTATTTTCCCTACAGTAAGCAAATACTTTTTTTTCTTTCCATATAGGTTGTATATATAAGACTTGGAGAAATAACTGTCCTAAATTGATGAGCTATCTAGTTACTAAATATATTACAAAGTTTAAGTCAACAAAATACTCATATATGACTGAGGTTTCATATAACAATATTGCCTACTGACATTCTAGTCAATTACTTTGTGTTGGTGCTCGTTGATATGTTAATATGAAAATAATAGCAACAAAAGAGCAATTTAGGATAATATATTACCATTGTTAAGCAATAGATACATTTTTTGATATAACAATACACAGAATAACATTTTCATGAGAATTAAATGCATTCCATTGAATGGTTATATTCATGTTTTGTCTTTCAATTATTCCATTTGAATCTATATTTTAACAGACCTCAAATGATGACTATATTGTTTCTTCCCTGGGCTGCTATTCCATGCTCTAAATTGAAGAAGGCATAATAGATATATGAATTAATAAATCAATATTTTTAAGGCTGCAAATGTAACTATATATCAACAAATTCAAGCAGAATTTTGTTATCAATATTTTGTGTCATAACATTTTATCTAGAAAAAAGTTGTCCAAGAATAACTAAATAACCCTGCTTCTTCCCTCTTTCTGGAATAGAATGAGATCAATGTGACACTCTGGTTAATTCTTATGGATCCACTTAAGGAGTAAACAATTAGTTGCCACAAAATATGTATTATTAAAGTATAAAAATCTTTCCAGAAATGTTTGATGACTGGATAGAATAAAATTTATTGCTATTGGAGGTTGAAAATGTGTATAAAAATGAATTAAGACAACAGACAAGACAAATGGATAACTGTACCATTGAACAGGTATCTGACAATTTCTGAGAAATCTTGTAGAGTTTTTATGCTTAGGGTAGCATTTCACTTAAAAAGACATGGAAATAAGAGAATTTATGGTGCTACCTAATTTAGATCAATCATGACTCGATTCTGTATTTTTATTAGTGTTGCCAAGTATTTTGTGGCAGTTCTAAGAACTTTGTGCAGTTGTTAAATTTTGAAAGAACATCCTGCAAAGCTTTGAAAGTTTTTTTTCTCACTATGGGTAAAATTAAAAGCCATCATCCTCCCAGATGGCCCTCAATTGAACCTGAAGTAACCATGTCAAGTGCTGTTTCTCAGAGTGGGTGGACTCTATTTTATTTCCCAAATTATGCATCTGTTTGGGATCTGCAAAGCTTGGTATCTGGAAATCTCACAAAAACAGAATCTCATGAAATTTTTAGGGCTCTTTGCCTTGATTAGATTGAAAATATGCTGGCACAGCTAGCCCAGGTTCCAGCCAAGTCATGGATGTACAGAGAGAAGGCCTGAAGTACAGAATGCAAAGCAATGGCAGAAACTAAGTTCAAAGTCCTTCCAAACTTCCCAGACACGGTGCCATAATTTCTGGGCAGTGGCTCAGCTATGAAGGTGCTTGTGTCAAATGGGTAGATTCAGTAATTCCTGAAACAGACGATGGTAAACAGAAAAAAAAAAAACCACTGCTACCCTTTTCCACAAAGTCAGCCAAGAACGTTATTCTTTCCAACATAAATATCACTTTTCGATTCTCATTCATGAGGAAATGAAAAGTCAGAGATGAGACATTACTTGTGTTTAATGAAAGAAAGCAACAATTCTAAGAAGTCTCCTCAGGTCATAGTTGGTGTGCAGACAATTTTTAAGTTTTATTCTATTTAATCCCTATTGAAAACTGGGAATGTTAGCGTTATCATTTTGCATCACTACAGAGGCACAGGGAGAGTGAAGATCTTGCTCAAGGTCACACATCATAGAGTGTTTGAGCTGAGACTCACTTCTAGCTCCCACTTTAAAGCACAAACTCTTTCCAATATACCAAGGGTTTGACTTTGACATTGCTTTAGAATTTTGGAACCTAATACATTTTAAGATGATGTTTCCATTTTTAAACATATTCCTAAAATACACGTGTATTTCCTTCACATCATAAAGGACTACAGTGTTCAAAATCCATTTCCAGCAAGGACAGTGAACTCTCCAGAGATGCGTTGGTTATCAAAAGTTGAATGTCTTCAAGTCCTATAGTTTCTGAGTAATTTTATTCATTTTATCAGAAACAAAAGACATATTCTTTGTTCCTCTATTTTATTTTTGGCTCTCAAGCACTTTACAGATGTCTTATTGTTGTTTTGTATGTTTTTTGTTCTTGTAGCCCAATTAAGAGAAAATAAAGCTTAAAATAATTTTTAAAGTAAGAGGGGAAAAAAAGGCCTTGAGCCCATGTACATATAACTATATACTAGTAGCCAGTAGAAGTTGAAATACAGTGACTAAATACATATAAAAATTAATCACTTTTCCCCACCCAGAAAGAGAATCACACTCACAGCAAGACCACTTACTCCTTGGCAAGCATATTAATTCGTTGCCTTCAAGCCCTTCCAGGTAATCCTAGGAATAGCCTTTCCAGTTGTAGACCATGAAAATTTACTGACACTGAAACTCGTCCCAGAGGCAACAACTTTTTGCTGTGGTTTGCTGTCAAGTTGCTAACAGTTCCATAAGTTCAAACATCAATGAGAGACACGACCTGAATTTTTAAACAAGCAGATTGAAAAGAAACCAGAGATGGTGGGTTGGAAGGATCATCAATGCCCAACTGCTACAAATCCTAGATATGGTAAGCCATGTTTTTTAAAATTCCCTCAGCTAACAAGCAATTGATCCACACATATTCAAATGCTGCTAAGATTTCACCGTAATATCTCTTAAATCTAGTCTGTTCTTTCTTGAATTGGAACAATTGATCTGCTCTAAGATTGTACCTTTCTTTAATATTTTATTAATTTATTCATATTACATCTCAATTGTTTTTTTTTGAATTTATAAACAATAAATTTATTGTTCATAACAATACAACAACCAACGTATGACCCAGTTCAGTATAAAGAAAATAGATTCAGTAATTTTAGATTTAGTCAGTGCATAATGATCACCAAACAAAATCCTGACACCATGAATGATTTAATACACATTGTTCTGTTTGTTCCAGTGTTTTACATAGGAATACAATAGCATTTGTATTACTTAGAAGTCTAAGGTCTTTCTGCTATCTTTGGGTCTTTTTATTTTTTTTTTATTTTTTTTAATTAATTTATTCATATTACATCTTACACTATGGAGTATTACTCAGCTATTAAAAACGAGGAATTCCCGAAATTTGTGGACAAATGGATTGACCTAGAAATTATCATAATGAGTGAGTTCACCCAGAAGCAAAAAGAGACAAATGGTATATACTCACTTATATCAAAACACTAGTCCAAGGGATACGTCCCATGAAAAACCTTACTTACCAAGAAAGTGGGTCAGAGGAGAGGACATCCTATTGAGACTTTAGGCGAGAGTAGCATGGAAGAATGGAGAAATAACAGGACCCACAGGGTCCTGGAAACCTACAAGAAGAACTTTATGACAGGCAGATCTGGGTCCTGGGGTCCTCCTCAAACTAAGGCACCAGCCAAGGAGAAATAGGCAGTAAACTTCGAACCCCTACCAAGACCTAGCCGACGAACACGATATTCTCCACTGTTGAGTGGAGAGTGAGATCTGATTCTCACGTGAACTCTGGTGCCCCTTTTCTGACCATGTCCCCTGGATGGGGAGGCCTGGTGGCACTCAGAAGAAGGATAGCAAGTTACCAAGAAGAGACTCAATAATCTTAGAGCATACATAGGGGGAAGAAGTCTCCCTCAATCACAGACATAGGGGAGGGGAGAAGGGGGGAAGTGGGAGGGAGGGAGGAATGGGAGGAAACAGGGGAAGGGCTAACAATCAAGATGTAATACATCTCAATTGTTAGCCCATCCCTTGTATCCTCCCATTCCTCCCTCCCTCCCGCTTCCCCCCTACTCCCCTCCCCTACGTCGGTGATAAGGGGGAACTCCTCCCCCTGTATACGCTCATAGGGCATCGAGTCTCTTCTTGGTGACCTGTTATCCTTCCTCTGAGTGCCACCAGGTCTCCCCATCAAGGGGATGTGGTCAAAATGGGCACCAGAGTTTGTATGAAAGTCAGACCTCACTCTCCACTCACCGGTGGAGAATGTCTTGTGCATCGGCTAGGTCTGGGTAGGGGTTCGAAGTTTACTGCCTATAACTTCACCCAGAAGCAAAAAGAGACAAATGGTATATACTCACTTATATCGAGAAACTAGCCCAAGGGGCATGTCCCATGAAAGACTTTACTTACCAGGAAAGTGGGTTAGAGGGGAGGACATCCTATTGGGACTTTAGGTGAGAGAAGCATGGGAGAATGGGGAAATAGAAGGATCCAGAGGGTCCTGGAAACCTACAAGAAGAAGATTATGATGGACGGATCTGGGTCCTGGGGTCCTGCTCAAACTATGGCACCAGCCAAGATTGTATCTTAAACATGGGCATGTTCATCCCTAACGTGGAAAGAATATGGAAGAAGAAATGTGATGGTATATTGGAAAAACAGTACTGGCCGGGGTCAGCAGAGGCCAGGGGCTTTAGGACACACCACTGTGTTTTACAGCAGCTGTTGATACAATAGTGGCACCTTCTTAGTTCTGGTGAACTTAGAACATAAACTCCACCTGAAATTCAGGAATTAATATGCAGCTGGATGCCCTTTCCAAAAAGCCAAGTTTTAATTTCCTCAAACAAAATTCATTATTTGTGGAGGATTGTCATCACAGTTTGGCAATACGCATTTGGGGCTTGCTGTTTTTTATTAAAAGCTTATATTTAATATTTTCTTCGGCATCATTTGTAATTCCATTTATAAAATAAGAGAGAAAATAAAAGAAAACATACACATTTGGATTCAATCTCCCTATCTCCGAGTTTGTAACCATCTTGTCTCTTGTGAGTCATTTACATACTTTGAACTTTAAACTATTCATGGGTAAGACAATAAAATGCCCCTCCATGTAAAAGACAATTATAAGATTTAATATTTTAAAACGAGCATGAACTTACTGTTTCCTCATAACGCACTTCTCTTTTTTCCAAATGCCAAGGTTTCATCTGGCAGCTTGGCTTTGTGGTTGAGAATGGGTTGGGGACCACTCAGACAAGCTTTCCAACACTCCATGCCTCTCACGCAACCCTGCGGACATTCCTCTGCGAGTCAAACCTCAGTGTTCAAATAGACTTCCGGCTCACTTCTGAGGCCAAATTAGACGAAGCATATCAAACACTTGGGTTACAGTCTAAGAAACTGCAGCTGTTTTAATTATTTTTAGTAGACCTGAGAATAAAGAGCCACATAATCTTCAGTGACATTCCAGCCCCAGCACTCTAAGCGGCATTCACTGAAGGGTAAAATTGCTATTTTACTGACCCGCAGTTTCTCTTCAGTACCTAAACTTTACTGCAACTATGATGCATAAATACATGTGATCGCTAGTTAAAAAACAAAAACAAAAATGAGATATGCATTTTTGTTTTTTGTTTGTTTGTTTTTGTTTTTGTAAATTAATAACAATAGGCTTACCAGAGTGCTCCTTGGACGAAATTGCTGTTTGCTACTGTAATGGGCTACTATGTACCTATTGGGGGCGGAGCCTTGCTCCTATGGGAATAGCTACACCTAAGCAGATATCCTGGAGGCAGTGATCACAGAGACAACTTTATTCATGTCCTTAGCCCAGTGTTTCTCAACCTTCCCAGTGCTGCAGCCCTTTGGTACAGTTCCTCATGTTTTGATGACCCCGACCATAATTTTGTTGTTGTTGTTGTTACTTCATAACTGTAATTGTTACTGTTATGAATAGTAACGTAAATATATCTGTGTTTTCCGATGGTTTAAATAGTTTATTCATTCACTTTACCTCCTAAATGCAACTCTCTCCCTCCTCCCCACCCAATCCCACTGTCTTACCCTCTTCTGCCTTTGTGCTTTTCTCTCAGAAAAAGGGGAGCCTCCTTAACAACCCACGCCGGCACATCAAGTCGCATCAGGACCCAGCTCATCCTTTTCCAGTAAGCCCAGGCACGGCAGGTCTGCGATGGGGAAGTGTTTCAAAAGCAGGTAACAGAGTCCATATCAGAAACAGCCCCCCTCACTTGCTAGGGGATTCACATGAAGACCGAGCTGCCCATCAGCTACATATGTGTAGGGGCTTTAGGTCCAGACCATGCATGATCTTTGGTTTGTGTTTCAGTCACATGATAATCATAATGCATAATCCAAGACGCAAAGAAGCTAAGTAAAAAGAGGGTCCAAAGGAGGCAGCTTGAATCTCACTTAGAAAAAGAAATACAATAGACAGTGGAAGTAGATACTGATGGTTTTAAGCGACCACTATGAACCTGTCATTGCATGCCCAAAGGGTATGTGACCCACATATTAAGAAGCCCTGCTCCTTGGTTGCTGCATCAGTCTACATAAGCCCCTTTGGGCCCAGGGTAATTGGCCTTGTTTGACTTCTTGTGGAGTTCCTGTCCCTTCCAGTTCCTTCTACTCTTCCCCCAACTCTTTCATAAGGCACCCTTCACTCAGTCAGTGAGTCTCAGCATCTGATTCCATCTGAAGGACCATGCATGTACCCAACATAGACCCTCTACATATATATATAGCTGATGGGTAGCTTGGTCTTTATGTGGGTGCCCTAGAAAGGAGAGAGGGGTTGTCTTTGACATGAACTGGTTTTTGATCACTTTACCCAGGCAGAGGAAGAAGAGGTGTTCAGTCCTGATGCAACCTGATGCCCTGAATGAGTTGGTAGGTGGTGGAGGGCTCCCCTTATCTGTGGTGGAGGGGGAGTGGGGAAGATGGAGGGAGGAAGGGTGTGACTGGGAAGAGAGAAGGGTGGAGGCTACAACTGGGATATAAATGAATAAATATATTAAATAAACAAAACAAGTGGAGGAAAGTCTACTATTGGTTCATTTTGGGTTGCCAGTCTATGAGGGATGTGTGTGTGTGTGTGTGTGTGTGTGTGTGTGTGTGTGTGTGTGTGTGTGTATGTTTGTATGTATGTATGTGTGTGTGTGTATGTGTGTGTGTGTGTGTGTGTGTGTTCTATAAAAGTATTTGCTTTCTGGATAAGCTTTTTAGATAGCAATCCAAGGAAGTGCTTGTTTGTCTGATACAAAGTGTGTGCTCAATAGATATCTTCTATCTCTCAGGAACTTCGGGCTCTCAGAGCCCCTTCACCTGCCCAGAACTGCCTTGACTTATCTTTCATTCTAGAAGGGACCATATGGTAGGGTACAAACCTTTGTTCCAAAGTTACCACTGCAGTGGATGGCTAATATCTCCACCCTAGCCTCTGCCAGGTGTACATTGCAGATGGAGTTCTTTCTCTACCTCTGCTTCCTTATGTTCCTCTCACAGATGCTGAGCTCCAATAATTACCTTACTCTTCATGCTTCCATCCAACATTTGTTCCCTCAGAATCCAGCATTTAGCCCAAAACATGATATTGAAGGTAATTGAAAATAGCAAGAAAGAAAATGCAATTTGGACCTGGGCAACTAACAGCTCAGATAACATGGGAGCCCACAATGTGTGGTAGGTAGAACACAAACAACCTTAGCACAAAGTGCCCTTCCAATTGGTAACAGTTTTGATATATGGTAAACTGATAGAGCATTGGGTTTGAAGAGAATTTTCAGCTGGAGTTGAAGTTGAAGGTGTTAAAATGTCTTAGCAAAAGCGAACAAAGACAGTGACATAAGACGGTCGCTACTAAGCACCACTGCTGTTTCCCATCATCATGATGAAGAACTCAAGGGACAACTGAAAAGAAAGATGAGATATGAAATGGAAGGCTCTTTGCATGCATGTATAACATAAGACTTAAAAAGAAAGCCATAGTATTTAGCAGCAAGTTATAAAATCAAAGACCTTATTAAGTCTGAGGCTTATTAGTCAAAGTGAATGAACTTAAAGGTTGTTAAATGTATAAATAAAGACAAATAGGTTTTGTCAAGATTAGGCTTCTACTTGGGAAGCAAAATCCTGACACTCAAAGAAGTCTGCATGGATGTGCTAGATTTCATATTCCAGATTTCCTGGGATGAAGATGCAAGGATCTCTCAAATTAGTGAAACTTTGCGTATGCGTTGACTAGACATAGGTCCAAATACTTACTTATGTTTGTACTTTCTACAGCCTACAATGAAGAAAGAAAAATTGCTTTGTGTTTTGGAGGTAGCATTGTATAGCTAGAGATAACAGCCTAGCTCACGTACCATGCGCTGTTTGCCTGGGTCAAGAGAAGGGTACAGCAGCTATAGACAGAGGCTGTTTCATAAGCAATTCTGCAGTTTGGATGGCTTTATCTAGCATCCATTGGCTTCGGCTCTAACCGTGGTAGTAAAAAGTCCTGTGTATAGTCTAAGAGTTCAAGATTAAGACTGAAGAGGTGAGACACATGAAAGACACCTCATTATAAATTGGTGAACCAGAGCCCGAGAGCAGAACCTGCTCTTGTCTGGCCAAACTGGTATTCTGATCTCAGTATTCTGGCTTTCAGACCTGGGGAACATATATTTATATTGCATGGAATTCACTTGGTTAACGTGGTTTTGTTATAAAAGTTTATTTGGCGAAGACACCCTCATATGCAGCGTGCATTTCTAGAACCCTAGTGAATTCCTAAAGCTGTGAATAACAGAAGTGTACACACATTGGAATTTCCCTCCTTCATACTGCAGCTACGGGCTGAAGTGCCTTGCCTTCAGCAATAATCTCTCACTATTCAAGAGCCTGAATTGCACTGACGTTGCTGAGCGCAGGAGTCTTGCCAGTAGTGCAATTTGAGCTTACTATCAAGGATTCATGATGATGGATCTGTTACTACAGGATGATCTGGCTTTGTTCTGTGTTTGCTTCTATATTATAATCAAATACCATCATACTTGGCTTGGCATGTGGCAGTACAGTTGAAACACCAGTTTGTAGGGATTTCTCAGATCAGATTCAGATCAGAGCCTGAGTGTAGAACATAGTATGCGATTTGAATCAGGACACTTTATACAGCACTGTTTACTAATATGCCAGAATCAACATTGGATGAAAGAGAACCAAATTTTCCTAACTTGTATACACCACTGTTTCCTTGTTGTTAGTTTGGAAGGGCACCAAAGTTATCCTTTGTGGTCCACTAGGACCACTTATACAACTTGGCTCAGTAAAGCTGTAATTCACTGATGTGGAAGATACAAACAAAAGTCATCAATGGTGAGTGGCACATGGGAAGGCAAACGGGGGTTATTCCAGATGCCAGTCTTATTTCCTTGCCCTGGTGGATACACAAGGACACGACTTCTTTACATAAATCATGTACGGCAATATTCATTTACTTTAGTCTGTTTATTTTTTCCCCTTCCCTAAAGCTAATACCTATTCTGTCATGAGTAGAAAATCAATTATTATGAACAAAGTACCCTGAATCTCTGATACTCATGGATTTCTCAGGCTGAAGTTTCTGTCTGGGTCAGTTTCATGTACAAAGGAGAAGCAAGACAAGATATTCAAATGAGCCTGGAGAGTGCTTCTTGGATTTTGGTCACACAGACATGACTTGTAGTCCATGCTTTAGTTCCCGTTCTTTCCAGAGAATGAGTGGTAGCATGTGACCCAAGACCCCCCCCACACACACACTATAAATAGAATTTTAAAATATAGATTATCTTACATGGCCCAAGGTCCTTTCCATAATTAAATTATCAACAGCATTGTTTGAATTACCCAAGGTCCCCAGGTAACAAAGTTGCTCTTTCTTGACAGAGTAGCCCAAAGGCTTAGAGATTAAGTCTTGAAAGTCAGAGGCAGAGGACTGAATCGGCTTGAATAAGATCAGTCCTCTACTTCGCACCAGTCTTATCATTGTATGCTGTGCAGGTTTAAACAGACTGGCTCCAAATGGATCACTCTTTCACAAATAGCACCAGAAGCATCCACTGAAGTGTAAGCCATTGCTTCATTTGGTCCTTGGAACAGCTGTGGCTTTCCAGAGGGTAGGGAGACAGAAATGGATAGCTACATTGTCTTATGAGCAATTGCGTCTAGAGACCAAAAGTGTCAGGGCTGTTGACTCCTACTGGGAGTCATGTACATGTACATATACATACACATACACTTACACATACACATTCATACATATGCATATACATATACATATACAATGCCAAGACAATCCGTGTGCATGCCTGTCCTGGTTCTCCTTTGTATAGTTGTGAGCGTAACTGACCAAGGCAGAAACTTCAGCCTAAGACAACCAGGAGTGTCAGAGATTCTGGATATTTTGTTCATGGCAAAGGGTTTTCTGCTCATAGCAAAATAGGCATTAGCCTCAGAGAGGGGAAAAAGAACAGAATAGACCATGAATGAGGAAGAATTAATTGATTCAACTGTAACCTGGAGAAAAATCTCTACAAGTGTGTGTGGAAGTTTTAAAAGACATTCTTTTTTTTTCTTTTTCTTTTCTTTTCTTTTTCTTTAATGTTCTCCTTGGCAACTGGTGTCTAGAGAGGGTGTTTTCTGGCTGCATATACAGTAGTGGATCTGAGAGGATTAACAGGCAAACTCTGGTAGTCCTAAAATATCCCTGAAAGGAAGGATGTTCTGTCTAGAGGCAGGGAGTGTCTGGCTGGCAGTCCCTCAGGGATCCACCTCAGACACAGCTGTCATGACTGGGCTTGTACTTTACCCACTTCAGCCGTTGCCTAATGATGAAGGAGGCAGGATTCAAACCCCTGAAGATTTTATCACTTTAGAAAACACTGATGGTACAGACATTTTTTCCTATAGTTTGAAAGTATCTTGAGCCTTTGCAGTTTCTCATTCCTGACCTACGTTTTTTCCTTCTCTTCATGGAAGGTAATTTCTAATAAACAACTTTTACTTGAATCGCCACATAATCCACTGCTGGTGAAGAATCCATCATCCCATGTCAGTTATTCAGAAACATCAAGGCCAAAGGTTTTCTGTAAAAGCCATGCATATGTTCATAGAAACACATTAATTAGTCCTGTGATTGAAAACTAATATGCATTCAATAATTAATCTTCATCTTGTCTTCTGTGGTTTAGTATAGATGCTCAGAAAGACCATATCTGGACATGTAGCCTTTCTGGACTTAGTATTAGTATTTTTAAATTATACATTATTCTAATACTTTCAAACTATTACATTTTATAGTCAAATATTGATATTAACTACAATTTGATTTCTTCTAAAAGTCTGTATCTGTCTTTATAGCTTTAATAAATATTAAATGGAAAATTTAGATTTAAAATGTGTTAAGATATTAATTGTGGCTTAGTTATTCATTCATACTAAATAAATAGGAGTTGTCTGTTTATGCACTTTAATGTCTGAAAATACCCACCATATATGCTTTTCAGTATTATCATGGACAAAAAAAATTATAGATTCATACTGTTTGATTAAGAAGAGACTATTTCTACCAGGGGGAAGTGGTCAAATATGGGGCGCTTGGTGGCACTCAAAGAAAGAATAAACAGGGTACCAAGATGAGACTTGATAGCCTATGACCAAATAGTGGGGGAGGAGATGCCCCTCGGTCACAGACCTAGGAGAAGGAAATAGGGTGAAAGCGGGAGGGTGGGAAGAACGGGAGGATACAAGGGATGGGATAACAATTGAGATGTAGTCTGAATACTTTAATAAAAATTTTTTAAAAAGAAGAGACTATTTCTTTTCTTTTCTTTTTTTATTAATTTATTCTTTTTACATCTCAATGGTTATTCCATCTCTTGTATCCTCCCATTCTTCCCTCCCTCCCATTTTCCCCTTATTCCCCTCCCCTATGACTGTTCCTGAGGGGGATTCCCTCCCCCTGTATATGCTCATAGGGTATCAAGTCTCAAGAAGAGACTATTTCTTAAAGGGGTGGATATAAAATATTAGAGCTGGGTGTGATGGCACAGGCTTTTAATCCCAACACTCTGGAAGTTGAGACAGGCAGATCTCTGTGAGTTCCAGGCCAGCCTTGTATACATAGCAAACTCCAGCTCTACCAGGGTTATTTGGGAGACCATGTCTCAAAAAAAAAAAAAAAAAAACATTATTTGTGGAAGGAATTTGATTGGGCCCAAGGTGAAAGTAGTCTGGGGGGGGGGTTGCCTCATTGAGACGCCACTGATACCCCCACGGAGATAAACATTGTGATAGACCGAGAAGAGTCATCTTGGGTCCCAGAATAAGGAAAAGGACCAGGACTCCAGCCTGGCTAGTGTGCTGCAAATCAACCATCAATGGGAAGAGAGAACCCGAGGAGAAACTAGGGGTTCTGGACTGACTGGGGGGAGGAGGCACGCGGCGAGATGAGAGAACGCTTCAGGGACGGGGAGTGGTGGTGTGGATTGCTTCTATGGGGAGAGGATCTGCACGTAGGCCCAGACACACTAAGGAATTCGCCCCACAGAATTGACACCCTCAAGGTTTAGTCTTGCTCTCCTTAACCTCCTTTCCCTCCTGTTTATGATAGCCGGATTGTAAGGAAGATACCTTTGTTCCATATATTCATAATAAAGTCCAATTTTTAAGGAACCAGAGACAACAATTATTAAAGAATGCTTTGTAACATCATAAACATAACATTTACTTTGCATAACAATACATAATAGATTAAAACTAAAAATGATGTTTTCATAGAATTTTTAAAGTGCTGATTCTATATAGTAGATATACAGTTAAATATAATTTGAAGAATGCAAAAACTCAGATATATTCATAATAACCAAGTAGAATATAGTTCAATGAGAACGATTCCAAGCCCTCAAATACAGAAATTTTGATATTTTCTGATGTTTCAATATTTTATATTAATTCCCTTTATTTTGTCATGCATTAGCAAAAACCAGGAGGGAAATCTCTGCCTTACAGAACTTTCAAAATGTCTTCAAGGAAGGAGCAACTTCCATCTCACTTTTCTGTTGGTTCCTTTCTGGCTTGAATTATAGCTGAATTAATGGTTCATGAGCACTGTTCTATTTAGGAATGTGTTAAAATCACTGTTGAGCCAAAATGAGAAGAGAGGAAAACAACACGGCTGAATATCTCTTATGCTAAAGAAAGCATGGCAGTTGTTCGCACACCTCCACCTTCCTGATGTGAGGCAGAGGACATGAACTTACCCAGAGCGTCTTTATTTACAGGCACAGAGTTGGCATCGTTTTTAAAGTTGCATCACAACACAGGCAGAAGGGATTATTTTTAAAGACTGAGCCCCATAGCAAGATCATAACACCATTAAATTGTTATTATTAATTAAATTGTTATTATTAATTAAATTCTATATTACTTTAGCAAGGAAACCTGGTTTTATACTTTTCTGCCGTTCTGGGTTAACAAAGGTGTAAAATTATACATACAATGTGTATGAGTATGCATAAATATACAATGGTTGTTTATTAAAGAAATGAGTATAACTATCCATGTATATCTGTCCTGGTGGTTCACTTTCATAGTAGAGATACTCAATCTGCTTAAGCAAGCACACACAGCAATGAGTACTAAAGGCAGATAGTGTCTCCCTTCGGAGCACAAAGAAGACATGCTCCTTTATAATGAAAGTGTCATTCCCTAATATCTAGGATGTTGTCTTATATGCCACCTCGGAAAATGTCAGCTGTCCCTCTGCTGTCATGCTGCAGTAATTGAGGCCTCCGGGAAGGAAATATGGACAATCTGATTACCACTCTTGTTTTCAGTAATGAAGACCTTTGTCACTGATCTTGTGTCTCGTTTACTGACTGCATCCACAGAGCAGTGACCGATTATCTTGTTACCTTGGAAAATGCCTAAGAGCTTAGGCTCCTCACAGTCCTTGATATTTGTATTTATTTTGATATAACGTTTTAAAGGTAGTAATTTTATGTACTTTGATATTAAAAGTATTAGTACCTCTTTCTTCCTCAGGCGCTGAGCTGAAGTCGGAATAACGCTGCTACTCTGTTATGTAATTGGAGGTTCTAGGTATAAACACGCATAATAATATTTTTTCTTTTTCCTGAAATCTAAGCAAAATTACTTGTTCTTTGGGTAAACAAATATTTCAGGTACAAGTTTAAAGTATAGGATGAGAGACACTATATTAGAATTTTCCAGAGAAATAGAGCCTGTGACACAACCCCTTGCCCCCTGCCACACAAGCGCGCACATACGCATGCACAACAATTATATAAATTAGGTCATACATTTTGAGACAGTCATTTGGAGTATATGGGACTGTTCACAGGAAAAAAGAAGAGAAAGGAGAAATGATGTAGTTGTGTTATAATCTCAAAAAAGAGATTATTTTAAGAAGAACTTTCACAAATGCTTCTTACTGAGGTTGCATTTTAAAACTCCAGCTTTCATACAATGTAGCTCAAAGGCTATAGATTATTGGCAAACCAATATTAACATAAAATTTTAAATCATAGTTTGTCATACTATTTGGGTTTTTTGAGACGGAATCTTGCAATGTAGCCCAGTTACCTTGCAGTCACAATTCTCTGGCCTTCACCTTGCTCTGCTTCAGTGAAAAAATATATACACATGTTCTATCTATAATTAACTTCTATCTATAACTTCAAGTAGTTTAACAGAAGGGCAAGTGCGATCAATTGTGTTATACATTTGAGTGTTGCCTTGCATGCATGCTTGTTTGAGATGGTTTATGAGAGGCATGATTAATAGTAATATTTGAGAATAAAATTATAGGACAAAACAGTTGGGTTTCATAGGAGAGGCATCAGATATTAGAAATATTGGAATAAGGGAACCATTTACCCCAAAGACTAACACCTTCTTATTTGCTAGATTTAATGGAAATATAATTTCCTTAGTCCCTAAAGCCTGTATTTTAATGAATTTTCAGAAATCCTAATTGAATTAACCTTTGGAACAGTAACTATAAATTTGAACTAGATATTCAATTAACATAGAGAAAGAATATCATTGAAAAATTCTGCAGTGTCAATGTTCTCTTCAGAAACTGGTATTGGATTATACTTCATTTTTTCCCCTACAAACATTGCTGCCAGCAGCAGGGTAGAGCATAGTTGTATGTAGTTACTTTGAAGTAAGTCTTTTGTTGTACCTTTTGTTGGAGAGAGAGAGAGAGAGAGAGAGAGAGAGAGAGAGAGAGAGAGAGAGAGAGAGAGAGAAAGACAGAGACAGACAGAGAGACAGAGAGACAGAGAGGCAGAGACAGACAGACACCCACACAGTGTGTGTGTGTGTGTGTGTGTGTGTGTGTGTGTGTGTGTGTGAGAGAGAGAGAGAGAGAGAGAGAGAGAGAGAGAGAGAGAGAGAGAGAGAGAGAGAGGCAGAGACAGAGTGTGTGTGTGTGTGTGTGTGTGTGTGTGTGTGTGTGTGTTTGTGTTCATGTGAAGGTTGTGTCTGTGAGAGTGGGTACCTAGATGCCCAGATATGGCTATCAAAGGGCCACCTCAGCTGTTACTCCTTGCCTCCCATCTCCTCTGTGGCAAGGTTTCTTGCTTACGTTTGCCCACAAGCTTCTCAGAAGCTCCCTGTCTTCTCACCCCATCTTGCTTGAAGCTTTTTCAGAATTATAGATGTGTGATGTCCTAGCCTATCCTGCTGTATGTGGGTCCTGGGGACCTGAACTCTGATCCTCATGTTTATTGAAGAAAACCCTTTATCCCCTGAATAATTCCCAGATCTCCTGAGCATCTTCCTTTAACACTAAAATGTCAAAATCTTTCCAAACAGAGCAAAGCAAAACATCACCACCACTACCACCATCACCACCAAAACAAAACTAACAAGCAAGCAAGAGAACAACAATAAAACCAAAAACAAAACAACAACGAAAACAATAAGTATGAATTTATCTATCTTAGGACAGCCATAAACTGTCATAAAACCTGTAAGTAAAAGTATTTGAACAACTGTGTGATAACAGACAAATGTGCAGGCAGCAGTGAGTAAGTGTAGCTATGGATCTCCTCCTCTGTATGGAGGAGTTTCATCCTTCTTTGGGATTCATATTCATAGCCAGAAAAAATGTGTCTTTATGGAGCACAGCCAGAGCGACAGCTGTCTGCTGCTCTGCCTTTCTTGCCCTTGATTTCTAACAAGCTTTCTTCTCCTGACAACTGGGTCATCTTCCCCTGATACACACACTATCCAGTTTGATGGCTGCAGGTGAAAATGATCTTGTGTTCCCCCCTGCCCCCGAGCTCTTTTAGAGAAAGTAGCACTGAGTTTATTCCTGAAAAAAATATATCATTTGGTAAATACACACAACAAAGTCTAGTTGTCTCTCAAGGGCAAGGGACTCTAAGCTGAAATCTTCCCTCATGAGAAGTTCAGACAACATACCATGAAGTGAGACAAAAAGGCAAATTGGTAAACCGCCTGTAAGCTGACAAGACTCAAAGTGATGAAAAGAATATATATCAACTTCCCATGAAAAGAACCACTTAAAGTTACTTCTTAAAAGATGGGAGAATTTATAAGGACAATAGCAGACACAATTTCTTAGCAAAGATAGGATTAGAAAATCTTTACTTTTTCTCAAAGCCTCTGGGCTAGTAGGTACTAGGTTCTTCCTGTGAGTATTTCTTTATCTGTATGTCCTACTTGGAGAACGCAGTGTGCTCTTGCGAGGTTTCTGCTTAATTCCTGTTGCTGTTGGATTTACCTTCATAGCACATGGTTACTCTAAATGATCTTTCTCTCTACACTGTCTGTTTTCTCCCAGGAAAGGATTTACTGTTTGATCGACTGCTTGGTGGCCTAAGAACAACACGAATGAGCTGAAGCAGGAAAAGTCAGGCGGGAGTTGCTGGTGGACACTACTTTAGCTTTTCATCTAAAGGAAATCATCCTGGTGGCAAGCAGAGGCATGGAAGAGGATGCTCCATTCTAAAACTGAGTTGCTTTGGGAATTCTTGCCTTAATCAACAGATGCGTTTTCAGGAAGATATATCTAGCAAGAGCATCCCACATCAATCAAGAAGCCAAACAGCACTAAACAAAAGCCCACCATTCAAGAACCAGCTGAACTGCTTAGATAACACACTTACATAGGGATTTCAATTTCAGCCTTTGCTAATGTGTTCATATGAAAATGTCTCCTTTTGTTCTTATAAAGATTCAAGGCAGTGTGTGAATGTTGAATACTGAGCAATCCTACCTCTGTCATATGTTACTAATAGTTTAAAAGGATCCATTTTGATGGAGAGAACCTATGTGGAGTAGAGACTTGAATAACTTGCTTCAATTGTGGGATGTTACGAGTTCTCTGCTTTGTCTCAGTAGAGACACAGTCCTTTTAAAGATACAAGAAAATTTCAGTGTTATTTACTATTTAAATTGTCCATGAATTTGGAGTTTGAAACTTTCAACTATGGGCTCTGTTTATCAAGTTGATGGGGTGGCCTCTCTTTCACCCGGAATCACTCATACATGTTTGCTAGCTGATCTTAACTGGATACAATCTCCTGAGCTCACAGTGGGCTGCATTTCAAATGAAGTCACTTCTGTTTATGTAGTAAATCTTAACTCTAAACAGAACAAGAATTTAAACCACTGGGTCCTGTGACCAACATCAATCCACGAAACACTTTATATTATCACCTTGAAAAACTAGAACAAAACTATTATGTGAGGTCCTTCCTCAGAAGGGGCTCCAAGGTAGAAGGCAACAGAGCTCCAAGAGAAGCTGAGATATAAAGTGATTCTAGCCCCAGGAGCAAAGAGGGCTTCCCTGTGAGACCGGATGGATCTCAGGCCACAGCTGGGAAGCTTCCTGTTGTTCCAAGATATTGCATGGTTGTTAAGATTCAACTCCGTGAGCCTCGCTGCCTCTCTGTGGGATCATGAATAAAGATCTCATGCTGCCCTTGATAAGATTGTTATCTTTGGAGCTGGACCAAGGTTTGTTTGGGAAGCTGTACTTTAAATCTATTGTTCAACGGCTCCGTATAATTTCCTCTTGCTCTCAAGTGCATGTCCATTGATCATTTACATCATTTTCCCTCAGACTGGGAAATATAATGACAAAGCACCATTGTATAATGTCTAATATACTCTGTGAAGCTAAAGAAAGAAATTAAAGGAAGAGAAAACTAAACAAAGTATCTACTGAAAGCAGAAAGATTTATTCAAGGCAGTTTTTTTTTCACAAGCTCACTGGCTTAACACAGGAAATATGAAATTGTCCCATTTTACAAGAAAAAAAATTACATCTAAAAATATACAAGGCCAGGAGTTGTAATTGATCTAGTTGATGATAAATGAGTAGCCTAATTAGTTATTGAATATGTATCAATGTAATGTACAATTGATTCAGTAGACATGTTCCAACCTCCTTCTGAGGACGCCTAAGTTCTACAGATCTGTTTGTAGGATTTCTTTACGTCTTACTTGCTGGGGCATCACTATTGGTTAAACTTTAAAAGCGCCATTTGGAACCACAGAAGTCTCAAAAATATCTGATGGTATCGAACCACAGAAGTCTCAAAAATATCTAATGGTATCTAATCCATGGGCAGAGCTGAGTGTTGTCAGCCACATGAAAAGTTCCTTCACTCTAATCCAGCCAGAACTCCAAAGTCAAGGAGGCAGCAGGGTTGATGTCTGGCACACACGGTTCTCTGCTTCCCAGTTGGCTCTGGCTGTTGCTGTGTTCTCAAGGGCAGGGAGACAAGAAGGTTCTCGCTTTAACCTTGGCCTTTACTGTGGGTGCTAACACCATTTGGGAGGATTTGCTGGTTTCCAAAAGTTGCAATCTAAACACAACCACAAACAATGAATAAGCTTCACATTTGAAAGGGGGCACCACCACTCAAGCCACAGAAGTTATATAGCTCCCTGATAGACTTCCAGGACATCAGGGGCTGGGCTTCTTTCATCTTGCATTCAGTTGTGCCTTGTTTCAACTTACAGGAAAGGAATATGCCTCTCTGGTCTCAGGAGTCAAACATGTGGGGATATAATCATATTTAAGCCAAATATCCCATGCTGGCACCATGCTGTTTCATTACTGAATTGGCATAGTTAAATGTGGAAGATGAAGGCATTCATTGGAAATTTGATCGAGATCTTCCCTTCTCCCCTCATATAGTTTGTTTATGTGCACACAAATACATGTGTAAATGAAGTCCCTTCTACAACAGCAGCTATGTAGGCAAACACCCCTCTGGCCTCTTTTAGAAGCTTTCTTAACTTCAGATGGTTTACCTCTTCCTTGCATAATACAAAGGCGGTAACTATAGGAAATTATTATGTTTCAAACTTTGTCTCCAGAAACATTTATGAATCTGAGAGAAGTGTTCTTACCTTGACTTAATATACTTTGAAATTTAATTCTCTCTCTTCCCCCTTTAATGTGTATGTATGTGTTGTATCTGTGTATATGCATGTTCTCATATGTATAGGCGTACATGCTTGTGGCTACACGTGCATACATATGCATGTACCTGTGGACATTTAAGACCAGCAATCATACTTGGTGGTTCTGCCACCTTATTCATTGATGCAAGGTTTCTTTTTAGTTTTGTTTTAATTAATTAATTTATTTATGCACTTTACATAGTTTCCTCCCTCATCTCCTTCGGGTCTCCCTCTTTCCCTCTTCCTCATCCTCACACCTCTGTTCCTCATAGAAGGGAAGTCCCCTCCCCCCCACAAATCACCCTAGCTCATCAGGTTGCATCAGGACTGAGCACATCTTCTTTCCCTGTGGCCTGGCAAGGCAGCCCCACCAGGGGGAAGGGATCAGAAAGTGTGCAACAGATTTCATGTCAGAGACAGCCCTGCTCCCCTTACTAGGGGATGCATATGAAATCTGAGCTACCCATTAGCTGCATCTGTATAGGGGGCCTAGGTTCAGTCTATGCATGGTCCTTGGTTGGTGCTTCAGTCTGTGCAAATTCCTCTGAGGCCGGCTTAGTTGGCTTTGTTGGTCTTCCTGTCGAGCTCCTGTCACATCCAGGCTCTTCTATTCTTTCCACAACTTTTCCACAAGACTCCCTCACTCCCCCAAAGTTTGGCGGTGAGTCCAGCATCTGTTTCAACCCATTGCTGGGTGGAGTCTCTCAGGGGATAGCTATGCTAGGCTCTTGTCTGCAAGCATAGCAGAGTATCATTATCAGTGTCTGAGGTGGGTTCTCGCCCATGGAGTGTATCTCAGGTTTGGCCAGGCATTGGCTGGATATTCCCTCTATCTCTGGAAACAACTTAGATATCCTTCAACTAAAGAATAGATAAAGAAACTTTGGTGCACTTACACAATGGAATACTACTACTCAGCTATGAAAAACAAGAAAATCATGAAATTTGTCAGCAAATGGATAAGCCTAGAAAAGATCATCCTGAACGAGGTAACCCAGACCCAGAAAGGTACACATGGTATGTACTCACCCATAGGCCGATATTAGGCATATATTATAGGATAAACACTGCAATTCCTAGACCCAAAGAGATTAGTAACAAGGAGGACCCAAGGCAAGATGTTTAAATCTACTCAGAAGGGGAAATAGAACAGACAGTGGCAGTGGTTGAAAAGAGGGAACAAGGTAGGAGAAGGAGCACAGAGAGAAATGAGGGTAGAGATCAGACCTGGGGAGAACAGGGTTGGGAGGATAGAGGGCCTGCACAGAGACAACAAACCATGGGGAGGGGCATCTCTGTGACAGCTGGAGGCCTAGGACAGCGTAGACTTCTGGGAGGACATAGGGGTGAGTCTAACTGAGACTCCTAGTAGCAGGGGTCATGGAGACATGAAGAGGATGCCCTCTAACTACACAGGACTCCTAATGGAGAGATGGAGACACCAACCCACCCACAAGAACTTCAACTCAAAATGTACGTTTTCTTAACTAGAACCAGAGCTTACCAACATGGCTATCCAGATTCCTCTGGGGATCCACTTTCTCAGCTTTCTGAGGCTGTGGTTGCAGATGTTCCTCCATATCCACCCACATATGTGTAAGTTTTGAGGAGTCTCCCTCTCATTCTCACACCTGTGTAGCTGGCACTTGCTTTGAATCACCTCCATCAATTTTAAATGACAAAATGTTTCATTGTATTATGATCCACTATTTCTCTAGAACATTAGAGTAAGGGTGATTACCATTTCCTTTTATTTTGTGTGTGTGTGTGTGAGTGTGTGTGTGTGTGATTGTGTGTGTGTGTGTGTGTGTGTGTGTGTGTGTGTGTGTGTGTGTGTGCGTGTTCCTGTATGTGTGTGTTTTAGGTTGCATATATAAACTTTTGTGTACCCGCATGTAGAGGTCAGAGGACAGCCTCAGATCTCATTTACCAGAGAATTTCTGCCTTTTCTTAGAGACCTACTCTTTTAGTGGTCTGCAGGTTCACGGGGTACAAGTGCGTTAGTCTACCAGATGGAGAGATGCAGGGACACTTGTGTCTCTGCTTCCCCACTGCCACTGGTAGCATTACAAATGCATCGAGTTTAACTTTTTTCTGAGCGTTCTGGAGATCTCAATTCAGGCCATCACATTTACCAGGAAAATGCTTTTTAACTGAATCATTTCTGAGCCTAGGCCATTACCTCAAATTACTCACCATTATCTCACCATTGTTATGTGTTGGGGACTCCTTATTGTCCTTTAGTTAATGTTTAACATATTGAATTTTGTTTTACTCTACCTGCTACAAAGCCTTTTGTATATTTCTCCTCCATAAACTGTATGTTGGTAGACAGTGTTCTACATCCTTTCTGTCCTACTTCCGCCCTCCTTGTTTTTTCTTTTATTGAAAATTGAGATTTTTTTCATACAATATATCCTGATTATGGCTCCCCCTCTATTCCTCTTAGTTCCTCCCTTCCTCACTTCCACCTGCATCCACCACTCTACTCTCAAGAGCATTCTGCTTTCTACTTCTATGTAACAGGCTATGTGTGCTTCTATGTCAGCCTCATAGTTATGGCAGGCAGACTATATGGGCTTTGTCTTAGCATGCCACCCACTTCCAGCCATAGTCCTGAAAAAGGCAAAACATAGTCTCAACTTTGTATAATATTCCATTGTGTGTGTGTGTATATATATATATATATATATATATATATGTGTGTGTGTGTGTGTGTGTGTGTGTGTGTGTGTGTGTGTGTGTGTGTAAATGTATCTGCTAATGGACATATTGGTGAAGTTCCTGCCTTTTATAGTATAAATACTGCTATAATAAATACTCTAATTTGTTCTTGATCTATTTTTGCAAATTAGAATATAGCTGAGTATTATGAGAATGTATGTTTCCTCATAGCAACTTCATTTTGGACCCTCTGCTTCAGATATTTAGAGCTTACTTATTAAACTCTTTGAAGTTGGATTTTTTTCCACTGGTGGGATAAACAAGTGGTCCTACATAAGTAGTTATGCCTGCTGTCCTGTCCAGCAGGACCAGTAATTACGGGGTCGCGAGGGGAGCCATACCTGAGGGATGGGATGGAAAAGAGAGAGGCGAGACCAAGTATCATTCCTATCAAGGTCTGTTTATTGAATCAAAAGCAAAAGATTATATGGGGTGGAGGCAGGGGCTAAGCAGCAGGGGTGGGGGCCCGAGAATGTCTCCAGATGATGCCAGCAGGGGAACATCCTGTGGTTCATCTCGGAAAAATTCCTATCTAATCTTAGCTAACTATCTCTCGTCCCGAGCTAACCTGCTAAACAGCATCTGCAGAGGCTGAAAGGAGGAAGTTATGCTTTGGAACGGGACATCAGTATTTTGCCATTAGACTCTTTTAGCCTTGAATGACCCTGGGTTGGCTCCGGACAGCCTGGTCCAGATGGCTCTATACCTCTGGCTCTGGGATGCATTAGTTATTTTGGTGAGCTCGCAACCATCACTACCCCCATCAACAAAAATATGTGACCCAACATGAAGAGACAAAGAAATCTAAGCTCCTCTGTGGTCATTGTTAGCCAACTTGAATAACCATGTCTTGCATAAACATTAACTAAACTTTTCACCTACAGGGTGGACGGAGTATGAGCTACGGCTTATTATGAACTAGAGTTTTGAGATCTCCTGCTGAAGGCTAGGAAGATTTTCACCTCCCCTGGTTTAGTATTATTTATTCCCTTTCACTAGTAAGCCATAGGAATATTGGGAAATGTTAAATTCATACAATGTTTTATGACCTGAAAATGACATAGTAAAGTAGACTCAAAACATAGCACCCTTCTCTTCTCATTAACAATTAGATTTCAT
The DNA here is from genome assembly GCF_964271855.1 of Acomys minous. NCBI lineage: Eukaryota > Metazoa > Chordata > Mammalia > Rodentia > Muridae > Acomys > Acomys minous. The sequence goes on from NC_140489.1 coordinate 21,771,582, forward strand.
GTGATTCTGGAGGCAAATAAACCCAGCATGAATATAGATTTTTTTTTCTTGAAGAAGATCTAAATGGTTTTGTAAAGTCTGTCATTGGAAACCAATATGAAGTAGCCAGAGAAAGAAATCGACCTGCTGTCACAAAGGAGACCTGAAATATTAGATTGTTCCCGGAATGCAGGGACCACTGAGCAAGCCAACCACTCTCAGCTGAGGACAGAGAGAAGAGAGAGTGGCAGCTATTTATTAGGACGGAACACAGGGTATGCACTTTCCAGATCAGCAACATGATGTAAATATTGACTTGCTTCGGTTTTTAAGCTGATGAAAGGGTGTTTGTAATGTTAAACCCTCTTTCTGAAAATCAGTCCTGTCAACAGAGCCTGGCGGGAGGGGTGGGTATTGACAAGCAATGAAAAAGGACTTGCTAAAAGAATATTTGATATTTTCTTATTTAAAATACTCAAAGAGATTTCAGAAATACCTGTGGAAAAGTAAGAAACTAAATGGGGACGCAGATGTAATCATGGTTATGATGAGATGAAAGGAGTTCAGTAAATTGCTTCCTTGGGAATGAGCACAGTACTAATGCTTTAGTAGGATGATTTGTACTCAAGTTTGTCAGTTAAAATGGCATTTTATTTCTTCTTCTTTCTCCTATAATAATAATAATAATAATAATAATAATAATAATAATAATAATAATAATAATTTTTATTTTATTTATTATTATTATTATTATTATTATTATTATTATTATTATTATTATTATTATAGTGGAGGGTAGACATGTTTAGAGTTAAGGTTTGAGTAGAATACTAGAAACATTGAAGCTGGCATCCACTTCCTGTACTTACAAATCTGTCCTTACTGGTGGCTGTAATAAAAGCTCCATTCTTACGATACAAAGAGGTTTTCCTAGGGATGCAGCAGAACACGTTTGTTTTGTGGCTAACTTCACTCTGTCCCTTGGTGTCCAGAGTCAGCTCACCTCAGACACTCTATTTTCTTATCTTTAAAAGTGCAAAGCATTTCCCTGACACTTGCCTTAAGTGATTGTGTTAAGCCTTGATTTAGGAGCGCATAGAGTTTTGTGAGGCTTAAGAGGGAAGCTGATTCAACTCTTAAAGCTTCCTGCTTCCCGAGTCCTCTGCACTCTGATGTGATAAACGCCACCAGGCCTTCAGGGCACATTTAGAGAGGTAGTATTTCCGGTCAATTTCCAAGATAAAGAGATTGTAGAATACCATTAATCTAATGTGTACACACTCGCCTCTGTTATAGAGCACATAAAAAAGGAGGCTCAGATTATCTCCAAAACCCATCATTCATTGCACCTGCTTGACCCCAAAATAATTTATAATTAATCCTAAGGTGAATTCTCTGTCTGGACTTAATGAACTTTTATTTTTTTGATTAATTTCACAGTCACTGGAGTCCACTTAGCTTTACTAAGAATTTAGGGCAAGATATTCAAGTAAAGGTCCTTTTCCTCCTTTATGGCTTAGTGTACCATATCAGAGTATGACTAACAACTTATAATTCGTATTAGTTGTTTTTGTTTAAAACATGTTTTGTTTCTATATGTTTATCCACCTACTAAGCCTACTTGGACAAACCTCAGGAAGGTTAGCATCACATAATCATCATGAAATTTGGGCTACTTATAGATAGATGGCTGAGATGTCTGGGGATGAGGTGTCTTGCTACCTTGGCTAAGAAATGAGAGAAGGGTTGCACGATGTTAGGGTACTTACTAGACACACACATGGGCTTAATTCTGGCTCAGATCCATGACCTAGATGGCCTCCAAACCACTCTGAGCCTTAATGTAAAATTCTCACTCTCATTTTTCTTCTATCTCTAGATACATTTAGGCCCTAGTTTTTATCTCCTTCTTGGTCTCTCTATGATATGTAGCATTTGTTGATCCCTATAATTCCATACACTCATCACTGGGACTGTAATGCAGTATGGAGTTAGTGAGTGTGAGGTTAGGATAAGAGTACCCCCTATCCTGGGAAGTCTGGGGAGTCTCTAGCCTGGATCTGGGTATATGCCCCTCCCACATGTATGGTGAATCAAAGATCATTTGATTAAGTCATGCTGAAGGGGGGGGGGCAGAAGGAAGTGCGTGTAATTATTTGGTGACAAAAATGACAACGTGAAAGTGAGAAAATACTAGAAAGTCTACAAATGAAAAGGCAGCATAACCTGTTTTCCAGGAAACACAACATCTGCGCGTCTGTCCTGAGCTCAGAATTATTCTTATGGTAAAGTGCAGACTGAAGTCATATAAATTCAGGCAGAATCTAGGCAGTCTCTAGGGCTAAGTGCCATTCCTGGTTTCCTTAATATACAATGTAGCTTAGCCAGTTAAAGAAATGGCCAGGATCCCAAGATCTATTACCAGGTTATATTTTAATTCAAACATGACCCTTTCTTCAACCTATGAGCTTTTGAAGAATAGATTTTATGTCAATGTTAAGATTTTCTAGAGGGAACTGAATTCTTAAGAGCACGGCAGAGTGCTTGCTTACTTACATTAGAGTGTTCCAGGCTCTTTTTGAAGTAAAGCTGATATTTTCATTGTGGAAGAAAACAAAGAAAGATCATTGTGATCAGGTTGGTGGACCAGAAAAGGTCTTAGCCTTCACCATATTGGAACCAAGAAAGAGTATGTAGTTTATTTGGGGGCAGCCAACATCTCAGGAGACATGATATGGAGAGTTCTAGAGAGTGAACCTGGTAAGTAAGCAGGGATGGAGAGAATCTTATGGTTCTTCAGAGAAACCTAAGAAATTGCATACTTTATTGTGTCTCGGAGAAGGTTTATTATGCAAAATGGCTGACCTGGATAAAGAGACTGAGAAATCATATAATTCACTGCCTCTACTCTCAGCTAGTAGCCTAAATGTCTGAGAACTACTGTTAAGTTTATGGTTCAACATCGTTTAAGCCCTAGAGTCTTGGGGCCTGAAATTCCACAGCTCTGATGTCTAAGCCCAGGCAAGGATGATTGTCCCAGCCCTAAAAGAGACATTTGATTCACTTCATTTCTACCCTTCCTTGTATACACCACACCAGTGAGCACTTTTCCTCTTTACTAATTCTACACTTTTAGATGCCCATTCCCTCCCCCCAAAAAAACACTTTCCTATACACACCCAATATAATGTTTCACAACTATCTCAGCTTCTTCTTAACTCAGACCAATTCACACATAAGATTAACAGTAAAAAAGGCATCCAATCACACATATTCTGTGCTCAGTACATGTATGACTTCTACAGACATTGCAATGCACTGGCATTTAGTATAAGATGTGCTTTACTCAGGAAGACTAGGTGGACGTAGGATGGACAATAGTAAGTTTTGCTCCATGAATTTGATAAGTTTCTGAGCTCTCTGCTCTTGTTCACAAATTGAGTTCTAAAGTTAATTATACCCACATAGACAGATTCCTCATTAACCCATCTGCATGTTTTTACAGAGTTTACAACAATGAGAAATTTTCTGTTTTAGAAAGGCATATTCCAGGCTGAGGCATAAAGAATTCACGCATCTATTTTTCTACATTAATTCAGTACTGAACTTAAATGTATGTCCTATTTGGATGACAAGAAATTTAACCCCAGTTGTATTTTAGGCTTCATGTCCTGAGAGCTGTGAAGAATTCTGTAGAGATGAAATATCAGAAAATATTAGTGAGATTTCTCATTACCTGCAAATTTTTACAGGAAATTTCTCACACTATGTCATGTCCTTTTTCCTTGCCTCACACTCCATGCTGCATTTTCTTTAAATGCTGAGAGAATAAAAATGCTTAGGAGAGTTTTGTGTCTCTCCTCTCTTTATATGACTCACAGCCATCCCCTTTCAGAGTCCATCACAGAAAGAAACCCATGGAAACAGACAATGGTTTTTCCATGAGCATAATGCATTTGACGAATAATTCTTAATGTTTGTTCTGGGGAAATGTGTTTCATCAATTGGGCTATTGACCTTTGTGAAGCAAAATTTTCTTCTCCTGTGTTTCTTATGCTGCTAATATCGTATCTGGTGCACAGTAGGTTTGTATAATTAGGTGTTCAATAGTGTAATGTGTTCTAACACACTAAAGAATATTTACTAGCCTAATTTTACTAACAGAAGTCTAAACACAGTTACGTGGTGCTTAAAAAGTACTTCATTAGGGAAGTGTTAAAGTAACCTTAAACATTTTACCTAATTTGATTCAACCTCACAGGTGTAGACTCTGCCAAAACACCTGCAAGATAAAAACCAAGATTTCAGTAGTTCTACATTCACTTTCCCCTCTGCGCAGGAAGTTGGAGTATTGCATGCAGTCTTGCTAAATCGTGCATATAATGAAGTCTTAAGCTGATGTGTATCCAAATATGAATCCTTTTTCTTTACATCTTCTACCCAAAATATAACAGTGGTTTTAAAATAGGAGTCATCAGAATAAAGTTTTAAATTTGTTTGGTTTTGTTCTTCTATTTAAATTTTTTTTCCTTTTTCATGTGTCCTTTCCTTGTCAGAGATAGTAGGAATAATAAGGAAGATAAAAATCTCATGTTTACTAATTCTTCTTAACATGTAATTTGTATAGAACTTTGAGGATTTCATATATGCATTTTGATTGTACAGAATGATATTTGAACATTGTTGCACTTAGTTTGAGCTTTGGTTAAAGTGTGAATAGCCAAAGACATTGTTGTTGGTGGTCTCAAGGTGCTCAATAAAGAACACCTTTTTATGGGTGCCTGGTCATCAACAGAAGGTAGATTTGCAAGGGACTAGTTACAAAAGTCCCAACTGATCATAATATGACAGTAGTTCTCCCACACTATATTTTATTTAGAGCATCAAGAGGCTAGTCCATTGCTATCTACAATATCTAAAAAATTACTAGACTAGCATTATATATAAAGGCATAAAAGACATGAAAAAGGTCAAACATGAATACAAAGAAATATTTTCTTCTATTTTTATTAAGTTTACATAGTATGTTTTAAGATTTATAAGTATAAAAGCATTCTATACCTTTTGCTGCAATGTACAGGGTTTCTAGTTCATATGTGTGTAGCTTCTGGACAGATAACTAGGTACTAATTATAACTAGGTACTAATGCTTTGATCATATGTGATTTATGAAGGTGTAGGTTTCAACACTGATTAACATTATTGTGAGGCTGGCTGACAAGCACTTCAGCGTGTGCCCCATGCTTACACAACTATGTGCTGAAATATTCTAAGAATAATAAACATTGGAACCCATGTAGGAATTACAGGAGGATTTATCTATATTCAGTGTAATGCAAGGCTTTGCACATTCATTTGATTGCTAAATTGGGATTTCTGTTTCGTTTATACAGTGTTGTCTGTAAGGTTGTAGCTACATCCTTCACAGTTTAAATATAACACCATGAGAGTCCCATGAGTCTTAGATTGAATTTGTTTCAGAAAAGTGACACTCACCATTTTGACACATCAATAATGACCTTAGAGTCTTGAAGGGACTTGTGCCAGGATTCTGGACATCTATAGAGCATATCAATGATAACAAGGAATTTTGTAACAGTGAAGTTTCATTTTAATAAGGAAGTATCACCAAACAGACTGGATATTTTAAACTGGAAGTTTGACAATTCAGGCAAGGACAGAGCTATAACATGGAAGACCCTGCACTTACAGCAGAGCTACATTTCCGTAGGAATTAAATCATCCTGCGATTACAGATGTCCTGAGACTGAGACGGCAGCTATAAGATTGTATAGAGAAATAATTCATGGTTTATAGCTAGTTTCAGCCTCATTTTTCATTTCCTTAAATAAAATCAAGGAAGATAGTTACCTCAACGAAAACAGATTGAAAGAGACACCAAACAGATGTCATTTAACTCGTTTAGACTAACACAGAGTGGCAAAGCTTTACATTTATGCTGTTATTTAACAGTTGAATAACAATAAACATTCCAGGGCCTACTATGGTTTCAGTTTGCACAGAAAGAAGTTCTATAGTCAAGTAATGGCAATAATGACTCACCATTCAAATGAGAACAAGTCAGTGTGAGCCCAATGCATCACCCTTCTAGTTCTTAAGAGCTTATACCACATTTTATATTTCAAAGGAGGATCAGATCACAGTAATATCATTAAGTCAGATATTGGCTGTCAGTCATAGAGTAAGGTAGGCATGATGAAGGTTTAGAGAGAAGAGTTACAGTAGCTATCGAAGATCCAAGTCATTGCTGACTTGGGGAAAACACAGAAACAGAGGCAACAGGGACCTGTGTCCAATTGTGATACTCTGAGAAATGGAAATAAGTAATCCAAGTTTACATTGAAGGTGTAGCCACAGACACATCCTACATCGTCACAGAAAGCCTCGAGCACTAGAACCTTAATGAATCTCGTTTTCCCATGGCAAAGATAAGAAAAATCATTTATGAGCTAGCTCCCTCAATACCCAGGATATTCTTTATATAAACTTGAACCTAGAACTACTTCATGTCCTGTTTTCATTTTGTATATTCTAACAAAGTTAGATGTCCCTTTGATGTACCAGACTGATATTTCTTTTTCTTTCTTTCTTTCCTTCTTTCCTTCTTTCTTTCTTTTTCTTTCTTTCTTTCTTTCTTTCTTTCTTTCTTTTTTTTTTTTTTTTGATTAATCACTTTTAATCTCCGGGTGAATAAATGGTAAGAAGTTTGACACTTCTATAAAGGTTGTAATAAGGATAACATATTAATAATCTTGGCTGGAACCAAATGTATTACAAACTCTTCTTATATTCTGAGGAAAACACTATCTCTCTTCTGTGACTATTACATGTTTTATGAAGAATCAAAGCAACAGTACAATATTGTTATTGTCAATTTCATATTAAGCTATGATGCTTTATTACAAAGGGGGACAGTGCATTGAAGGCAGAAGATAATGACCAAAGAATTGGGCACAAACTTGATGGTGGTCATTTGACTGTATGACTTTATTTTACTTTGCATATATATATATATATATATATATATATATATATAATTGATAATATGGTACATATGATTTTCTGTTGGCCACATAGACTAATATCTTTGATGTTTTCTGTAGGCTATGAACTGGGTTGTATTTTATTTTACTCTACCAAATAAGCTCTAATCAATCTCAGCATTCAACTAGTGCAGCCATTCTTTTTTTTGCCAGTTTGAAACAGAATTCAGTGGTTTTCAATTCTACCCACTTAATAGCACGATACCCTAAAATTCTATGTGCCAAAACCCTACATTCCTTAATTTTGTATCTGTCTTCAATATGAAAGACTGAAGAGGTATGTCATTTGGCAAGATGTTTGGTCCAATACACATATAAAAATTTGGGCAGGGTGGTGTGTACTCACAAGTCTAGTTTTGGGGAGGCACAGACAAGTTGATCTGTGGGTCTCTAGACAGTTGGCTTAGCCCATTTGGCAAGCCTTAGTTCAGTGAGCCCCTGTCTTAAAAGGACAAAACCAACAACGAACCAAAAAACACAAGCAATAACATCCCCATAAAAGAACCCCAAACAAAGAAACGAACAAAATAAAACAACACACTGAGGAGTGTCCTCTGGCCTTCCTGCATACCTACGTTTACATGTATCACAAATAGTTCTCTCTTGCCAGACAAGTGCATTCAAACTCTCTCCTGTCTCTCCCTCCCTTCCTTCCTCCTTTCTCTCTCTCTCTCTCTCTCTCTCTCTCTCTCTCTCTCTCTCTCTCTCTCTCTCCATGTACACAGATATCAATGGTGAAATAATGAATTGAATATGTATTTTTCAAGCATTTGTCCTGAATATTTTGTAGCAAGTACATATCAAAAATGAAGAGTTTGTGCACAACTAGATGATTTAAGAGAATCAGTTTGGATATAATAATTTAAAAATTCTTCGAGGCAAAATTTTATTACTAAATATCAGTCAAGATTCAGAAGGAATATTTTGTCTTGTAATTGCCTTTCCAAAGCCTTTGGCAATGGTATCTCTATTCTTCCTTATATCACACCATAGTTTTGTACTAGTTTTCATGTCAACCGCTGAGGTTTGTCTTTAAGGGTTGAGTAGTACAATTCATATTATCCATGGCCTCAGTACCACATGAAATACAAAATACAGTTTGAATTGGTGTTGAAGATAACAAATTCTTTATCTCAAATTCCAAATTATTCATTCTGATGTTAGTGAAAGAAATCTTTCTGCTCTCGTTTTTGAGATGGGTTAAATTCAAAATACTGAAATGAAAAACCATAGCATTGTTTCCCCTACTGCCAATAACCCACACTTAATCCTTAGCTCATAAATCAGTATTTTACTTTTCCCAGCTTCTGAGAACAAATCCAAGCTTTCGGAAACACATTTTCTATTTACCTCTGTGCTCCTGAATATCTTTACAGTTTTATCAGAGTCTTCTGTTCATATCCAATTCCCAAGATAATTTACAATTTCAAATTGAGATGAAAGAAATTGTTTCAGATGCATCAAGACATTGAAATCTTGTTTCATGGGACACAGTGGAATGTGAGTGGGCATCAGTCTGGAGCCCTAATGTTTATCACACAGTAAGCATTTACTCTGCATTGCTGATTTTTTTTTCTGCGTTTGGTTTGGGGGAACAATCTGTCTATCACTTCAAACTGTAAATGAGGTTAATGAAAATGAATTGGTTATGGAAGGATGGAAGTATATAGGGAATGGCCAGCTGATTAATTGGGAGATTCTTCAGGGAGAATGGGAAAAGGTCCTGAATGTAAGCTGAGTCAGGACAAGCAGCAAATGTCATTTTGACATATGGGGCATGAAGCTGAGATGAGACATGGATGGAAGTTATCAGAAGACACATTGAATATGGATTGCAATGGGAAAAGTGATTAACAAATCTGTGGAATCTGGTTTGAAGTGATGGAGATTCAGAGTAAAATAAAATGGTAGCAGAGCGTGGAAAAATCCTTTGATCAACACCATGTTACTTCTTAAACTATACTGCAAATCATATGTGAGTTTGTGTGTGTGTGTGTATGTGTGTATATGAGAGAGAGAGAGAGACACACACGTACACACACACACACACACACACACACACACACAGAGAGAGAGAGAGAGAGAGAGAGAGAGAGAGAGAGAGAGAGAGAAAGACAGACAGACAGAGAGACAGAGAGGCAGAGAGGCAGAGACAGACAGACACCCACACAGTGTGTGTGTGTGTGTGTGTGTGTGAGAGAGAGAGAGAGAGAGAGAGAGAGAGAGAGAGAGAGAGAGAGAGAGAGACAGAGAGAGAGACAGAGACAGAGAGAGAGAGACAGAGACAGAGACAGAGAGACAGAGACAGAGAGACAGAGACAGAGAGACAGAGAGAGACAGAGAGAGAGACAGAGAGAGACATAGACAGAGAGACAGAGAGACAGAGAGAGAGAGACAGAGACAGACAGACAGAGCACACAGAGAGTGACAGAGAGACAGACAAACAGACACAGAGAGAGAGAGAGAGAGAGAGAGAGAGAGAGAGAGAGACAGAGAGACAGAGAGGCAGAGACAGACACACACAGAGTGTGTGTGTGTGTGTGTGTGTGTGTGTGTGTGTGTGTGTGAGAGAGAGAGAGAGAGAGAGAGAGAGAGAGAGAGAGAGAGAGAGAGAGAGAGAGAGAATGTGTGTACTTATGGTATATGTATGGAAAGTCTGAGAAAGTTTGGAGGTCAAAGGAAAAGTGGGTACTCATCTTGTATCTTGTTTGAGAGAAGGTATCTTTTTGTTTGATACTACATAAACTCTGATAACTGGCTCAGGATCTGGTGGAGATTATCTGTGTCCACCTCTCATCTCTCTCAGATCACTGGCCACACCTGGTTTGCTGTGAGTTCTGGGGATTTTAATGAAAGTCCTAGATTTTGTGGGGGAAAGATTTACCCACTGAGCCATCTTTTACACCCTGAAACACTCCTTTTTGGGTAGCAGGAAGAAAATTATATTAGTGGTCTCAGTTATTAGGATTTATTTAAATCTTTGCATTTGATTATATTGCATAGAAATTAAGCATGTGGGTTCTGAATTTTGGCTTCTGAATTACTTGTCATTTTTTTTTTTTTTTACTTTTCTATGAAATGGACCTGCCTGGTTATTAGGCTAATTAAGATGATATAGCCCATGTGAGTCAGTTAGCACGATGTTTGATACATAAAAAATACTATGTTAATAACTTAAAAGTTTAAGTGAGTGGTAATAGACACTTTACTTGCTTTGATCAGAAAAATGTTTCTATCATTTACTACTTACTAGAACAGATACTCCAGGAAGTTTCCTGGTGTTTACATGGCTTTGTACAGTGCTATCAGGACAGAAGATATCCACATGCTCTATGAATTCCAGTACCAAGAGCATAAGAACTGATCTGTTTGTTTGTCATGGTGGGGCTGGTGGAAAGGGGGAGGGGACAAATTCTCTGAAATGCTCTCTTCTGGTCACAACATGCCACTGAACCCACGAACTCACAGGAGCAGTGGTTATCTAAACATGACCTGTGCAAGACTAGGCCTTGTCCGTCATCATTCCATCCAGAAGAGGGATGGTTCCATAAAGACCCCCACACTCACAAAGGAACTCACAGGTAGTCAATGGTTTCTAGGAAAGTGTCATGTGGAATAGCTACTTGTTCATGGAAGCAGAATTAAACACTGCAGGACATGAAAGAGACATGACAGCTTGGTGTCATGTCTGTATGTGTTGTACATGGGGAGCAGAGGAAGGTAGATCTCTGTGAGTCCAAGTACAACCAAGTCAAAATAATGAGTTTCCGGCCAGTGGGACATATATAGTAAAACTCTATCTTGAAAAAGATACTTGAAAGTAGAGGAGAGAATTTGGAAGAAAAAGAAGGAGTTTCTTGGCAATGGGAAAAAAAAACTAAGAGGACATTGGGGGGCGAATATGATCAAACTATATTATGTACATGTAGAATTCATGTAAAAAAGTAAATGTGTTGTAAAGCATTTCAATGTTTGAGGGGTAGTTCATTGAGCACCGTTTACTACTTGCAAATTTCAGCACATATTTATGGTCTGAAATTCTTTTGTAAAGAAACGTGCATCTCAATTTTTATTTTTATTTTACACATTGAAGTCAGTGTGCCAAGATTTTTGCAAAGTAACTAGAGAAGTTACTTATGTCACACTGTAATGTAAACTTTATCCACAAAGAAACCGTGAAATTCTCTAGGGAAGGGCAAAAAATCTGTGTGTGCATGTGCGTGTGTGTGCATGTGTGTGCATATGTGTGTGTGTGTGTGTGTGTGTGTGTGTGCTCACACACACACACGCATGTGCTTTGCCAAAAATTGGAGATTTACATTGTAACAAAAACATTGTTCAAATTAAAACCTTTTGCTGACAAAATTCTCCTGGGTATTTAAAGAAAAAACTAACATTGGAAAAAAATAATAGTTTATTTCAGTTGGAACAGCTAAATCTCTCTCTCTCTCTCTCTCTCTCTCTCTCTCTCTCTCTCTCTCTTTCTCTCTCTCTCTCACACACCCACAGTGATTTTCCCTCCTCCTTTTTGCCATGCTCTTTTGATCACCTCTACTGTTAGTACTAACATGGCTTCTTTTCGCTAACACACATCTGTTGCAGTAGTCTGTGTAGGAAATACAAAGCCACCCAGCCATTACTTCATTTCATTAAGTGACTTTCATATTTGATTCATAACTAAGCTTTCCTAAACTTTACTACACTAACAACATCACAGACAAATATTATATCTGAGCCCCTTTTCTTTCCTTGCCTTTAGCTCACACACATGCTTGAAGTCCAGACTGTGTGGCAGAGACTGTCCTTTCCTGTGCCTGTGCTGCAAGAGACAGGATAACAGTGCAACCCAAAATCTGAGTTGATAGCACCTTAAAGCCCATTAATCCTTTTGTGTTATAAACATAATTTGTCTATTCTATTTCAAACACTTTGTTAGAAATAGCCTGCTGAAATTTGAAGTAGTTTCAGAAATTAATTTTTCTTAATTTTTCTCTTTTAAAAAATTAATAATTTATCAGATTACATCCCAATTGCTATCTCCTCACTTATATCTTCTGGTTACCCTCTCCCTACCTCTTTCACCCTATTCCCCTGCCCTAGACCTGTGACAGAAGGGGACATCCTCCCCCACCATATGATCACAGCCTATCAGGTCTCAACTGGATAGCCTGCTTTCCCTTCCTCTGAGTGCAATCAGGCCTTCCCACCAAGGGGAAATGGTCAAATTTGGGGCACCAGAGTTAAGGTCAGAGACAGTCCTGCTCTCCCCACAACCAGGGAGAATGTGCTGCACATTGGGTAGATCTGAATAGGGGGTCTAGGTTTACTGTATGCATTGTCTTGTTGGTACAGCAGTTCATGCAGGCCCCCCTGGATCTAGATCTGCCTGCGTTGATGGTCTTGTACAGCCACTTTGGAAATCATCCTGGCACTTCCTCTGAAAATTGCAAATAGTGTTACCTCAACACCCAGCTATTTTCCATTCCTTGGCAAATACCCAAAAGGTGCTCTACTACAAAACAAGGACATTTGATCAATTTTTTTCTTAAAATATGACAAAACACACTTTAAAAATTTCACACAAAAATAAACAATTCACTCTGAACCAGACAGCAAGGTAAGCTTTTGCTTAGTTTTATGAGAGAATAAAACTATATATGGAATATTCTATTGTAATGATGATTCATATAATTCTTCAGTAAGACTAGTAACTTTTGTTTTATGCAATTTAGATTTTCAGGTATGAACATTATATCTTGCTGCTAAAATTCTCCTCAACAGACAGATGAATAAAGATAGAGAGAAAAAAGTAAATTAGTAAGTATAGTTTAATAAACACTTTCCAGTTTTACAAGGAAAGATCAGAATAAACATGTTTTCATTGACTGTGGAAAGTTTTACTATTCTCAATTTTATGATTACTTACCTCTATGAATAATAATATTATCAACTGTGACTTCAAAAGGACTTGATTGGTGTGTCTGATTCAATACCAGAATAGATTAAGTTATCTTATTTTCAAAAAAAACTATGCGCACTATACAATCAGGTAGCAACAAGCACTTGCTTCTGAGTTCTGGGTTAGCCTAGGCATTCTTTAACACCAACACACCGTGTTCCACACAAATCTTGCCCTTACCTCTTAAAATCTGGAGTGGGGATACTTCTGAGACTCAGTTGAACCAAAGAGAATAGAACATAGTGGTGCTGAAGCTCGAGTTTGTATACATAGTTATGAAATGGAGATTTAAGAGATTAGTGAGGTGGCTCAGCGAGTTGAAGTTGAAGTCAAGCAGGAGGAGTCAAGTTTGTATCCTCAGCATCCACCTAAAATCTAAAGGGGTTACACATACCTGGAATGGTAGCCTCTGGTGTATAAGGACAGGAAGATCCCAGGTAGTCCTGATAGCTAGTTAGATTGGTCAACATTTTTTATCCAAACTGAGCTCAGGATTCAGTGAGCAAGCCCGTCTTGAAAAATAAGATGAAATGGTTGAACATGACCTGACTTTATCTGTGGCTTTTACAGAAAGTCACATATATTTACACAGGTGAGTGTAATCACCTACATTAGTTTACCATATATATGGTGGGGTTAGGGAGTGAAACACAGAGATGGGAAGGAAGGGGGGAGGGAGAGAGAAAGAGAGGAAGAAAGAGATATTGGGAGAGAGATGGAGAGATAGATAGATAGATAGATGGTAGATAGATAAATAGATAGATAATTAGATAGGTAGATAGATAGATAGATAGATAAATTATGGAAAGGGAGACAGAGATAGAGAGACAAATGAAGAGACTTAGAGACAGAAAGGGAGAGAGAACAGGCTATATAGATCAAAATATAGCCCTTCATATTGTTTTGAGGGGTGAAGAGAAGGCAAAGTCAAAATCATATGTCATAAGCCCTAGCAACAGTGACTGGCAGTTCTCACTGAGGGATATGCCCAGAGCTCTTATGAGCCGTTCAATCCATTGAACAATTTTGGTCTAGCTGTGACTTTCCCTGCATAGATGCATATCACTGGAGAAGAAATCTATTCTCCTGTTCCTTATATCTCAGAGTACTACAATCTGGTGCCACCTCGAGAGGATACCTGTTAAGTCTGAGCGATTCTGGAGCTCTTAAAATAAGCAACAGATGCAATGCAGTACAACTGAGGACACCCAGCCAGTGTCCTGATGGGAAGTGGCTGTGGGAAGCAGCTCTAGAAAAGAGGTTGGGCCTACACACACCACGAAGCTCAGACAGCAAAAAGCACAATAACCCCTTATGCTAAAAAGGGAGCCTGAGAGTCACTGCAGAAGTTAAATATCCCAAGCTCATGGCCTACTTTTCTACTTCCAGAGCTGTCCTCTTGCTGAAAGTGGTGGTTTGGGTCCATATGGGTCCCAGGAGTGTTGAACTTCAGCAATCTAGGGAGATCCAGTAGATCAATCAGTTTCCTCTTGTAGGGTGGTTTACTGTTGTTGAGAGTCTGATAGCACAAAGACTAGCAGACCCTGAGATGAGTTCTTCTTGTCTTACTGCTCCATTTGCTGCCTCTACTCTGCAGGATTCTAAGGGGCTACCCTAGGACCGAGTGTTAATACTAGGTGAGACCATGGCACCTTTTGTAGTGTGGTCTAGTTGGTGGAAGCAAGTCACTAGGAATGAGTTTAAGAAGATATATCTGTTCCTTGACGTAGAACCTTACCCAAATTCCATCAAACAGCAGTCTTCCAGAAGAAGATCTAATTTTACTGATAAATGATCCACCAAAATTAAGAGAACATAGAAATATCATTGAGTGTTAAATGAGTAGCAACTCTGAGGAGTTAAGAGTTTCCCCCACCCCCATCACCCGTAGACACTGACACAAAACTAGGAACAATGTTCCTCAAATGACCACTAGACATAGATAGGGGAAAGAGATATAACCATAGGATTTCTATAAAACCACTATCAGCTTGAGAAATAAATACAGAAAAAAAAGAAAACAAAAAGGGATGGTAGAATGATCCCTCTAAAAATACAAGCACAAGAAATCGGAATAAAATATAATCAAATAGAATCCTACCACACGTGACAATATCCACACACCGTGACCAAGGGTGATTCATTCTGGAGCTTCAAGGATGATTCAACACACACAAATCAATAAATTTAACTCAGCACATAAATATTCAATGGGTAAAATCATATGACATTCTAAAAATATATAAGAAGACCTATGACAACGTTCAATATTGTTTTATGGGGCAAGCTCTGAGTAATAATCTAGAGACAGAAAGAATATAAGGCAACATAATGGTGACTGTATATGACAAATTAACAGCCAACATTATACAAGTGTAGACAAACTGAAGATTGTTCTAAAGTTGGGAATGAGACGAGATCGTCCATCACCTCACCTCTTATTTAATATCATGCTAGAAATATCAGATAGCACAATAAGGCAAGAGAAAGAAATAAAGATGCCATAATCAGGAAAGGAAGCAGAAAACTTTGTGCCACTTCCATTGTGATGGTGAACATTATGTTTAGAGGATAAATAGACTGTGCTGGGTTTGTGAAAATAAGGTAGTCTTTTAGCTTGGATAAGCCATAAGGAAGTTTCTCCTAATTTGAGTAAATCTTACCACCTGGTCCAAGATGGATAACTTCCTGGTGCAGTTGGATAAGTCTTAAAAATTGCTGATTGTTGTAAAAATATTTTACTGCCCCAGCTCTTTCTATAAGGTATGGGTCACAAGATTAAATAGTAACTGCTAAGTTCTGGTATTGTATGAAAAACTTGTTTACTTGGGTGGCTGAGGCACCTGCTAGATGTTTGTTACAAAGTAAAGCCTTGCCTGCCCCCAGAAAGCATATGACTTAATTTGGCCTTTCAAAATTATATCCTTTATAATCCTTTTGCTAACAATAGTCAGGGCCTTACCTAGAGAACCATCTCTGGTTTGGATCCAGCCAGTCTCTTTTTAATAAAAAGCCTATAATTTCAAACCTGAAACTTGAGACTGGTTGGTGAATATCTGAATGGCTTGTGACACAGGACACTGTAAGACGCGATTTTCAGACTTAAAGATATCTATAAGCTCTTCTGGAAAACTCTTGCATCTTAAAAGCATCTTGTATTCATAATCGCATCAAGGTATAATGACAATCTACACAGTCTACACATTTTTCTCTATATAGCAATAACTAGCATACTGAGAAAGAAATGAGAAAAATGACTACATTCAGAATGGTCAACTTAAAAAGTAAAAATAAACCTAAAGAAGGTGATCAAATAGCTCCACATTTTTTTAAGCAATGAAGAAAAAGTCTGGAGAAGGGTAAAGAAAGTTTTTATACTCATGAATAAACACACAATATTGTGAGAGTGACTATATTATTGAAAATTATCTATTGATTCAGTGTTATCACCATTAAAAATCTCAGTGGGATTCTTCAAATGGAAAGGAAAGGTGATCCTAGTCAGGAAAGGTTTATTTCCAGTCTTTTGTCAGCAGTGCTTCTTTTTGTAGTACACTGTGGTTAAGGTTAAAATTCTTAACTGGATAAAAGTTCCCATTACATTTCCTGATCTACCTGGGGCACAACCAGCAGAGGTAAGACACAAGCTGAAATCCTCACTGCCCACCATCCCAGGAGGCAGGGTGGGGGTGTGGAGCTGGGGGGGTCAGCAGCAGGACCATTCAGCCTAGAGAACTCCCAGCCAGTTCCTCCCCTGCCTGACCTCCTGGGGCACAGGCAGCAGCATTGAGCTATGCTCTGTCCTCTGGGCTTCATAGTCAGAACCATTGCTCTCCTTCCCTTCAGGAGGAGGAGGTCTGTGGGACCCCAGGAACATTTATGGCCACCTGAGGCACAGCTAACAAAGGTGAGCAGCAAAAGGCTGTTCCCTGAACTCCATTGTTTGTCAGGCCCAAGGCTTTGCCTGCCTCCCTGAGGAGCCCTGCATTGGGAACATTTATCCAACACCAAGGAAGGTCAAATAACTAAAGGATGGCATATGAATCATATGAATGGAATTTTAAAAAGCTAGGGCAAGTGAAGAGTTCCATGGGAATGCCCCTTGGGATAGTGTCTAATTATAAGTGAGTATATACCATTTGAGTCTTTCTCCTTCTGGGTTAACTCATTCATTATGATCCTTTCTAGTTCCATCCATTTGTCCAAAAATTTCAGAAATTCCTTGTTTTTAATAGCTGAGTAGTATTCCATAGTGTAAATGTGCCACAGTTTCTTTATCCACTCTTCTACAGAGGGAGTCTTCACTTAAAAGGAAATTGGGATAGATGTGAGGACATTATTGGGGCTCAAGGTGAGAGAAGTATGGAAGAATGGGGAAATAGAAGGATCCAGGAAACCCATAAGAACATTTTGATGGGCAGATCTGGGCCCAGGGGTTCTGCTCAAACTATGGCACCAACCAAGGACAATACGTGCCGTAAACATCAAGCCTCTACCAAGATCTAGCCAATGGACAGGACATTCTCCACATTTGAGTGGAGAGCAGGGACTGATTTTCACACGAACTCTGTTGCCCCATATTTGACCACATCCCTTTGATGGGGAGACCTGGTGGCACTCAGAAGAAGGATAACAGAGACTTGATACCCTATGATTATATAGAGGGGGAGGAGGTGGCACTCAGAAGAAGGATAACAAGAGACTTGATACCCTATGATTATATAGAGGGGGAGGAGGTCCCCATCAGTCACAGACATAGGGGAGGGGAGTAAAGGGAAAATGGGAAGGAAGAATGGGAGGAAACAAGGGATGGGATAACAATCTAAATATAATATGAATAAATTAATTAAAAAATACACACACACACACACACACACACACACACACACACACACACACACACACACACACACACGCCAGGGCAATATGGTGCCACCAGAGGCCAACAATGGTACTACAAGAAGCCCTGGACATCCTAACACAGCTGAAACATGAGATGGCCTTAAATGTCACCTTACAAAATTAATAGAGGCCTTTACAGAGAAAATGAATAAACCCTTTAAAAAATACTGAAAAATACAATCAAACAAGTAGAGGCCTTTAAAGAGAATAAAAATATACCTTTTCTTTTTTTTTTTACTAATTAAATATATTCATTGACTCTTTTTACAAGTAAAAATGCATTCTACATTTTCTTTCCTTCTATCCTTGACAAATATTCTTTCTTTCATTTCAAATCATTCTTTCATATTCATGTATATTATTTATTACCCACTGAGTTTAACCAAGGCCACGTATGTGACCATGGATTTATTGCCATCATTTGGGTGGTAAAAAACATAATTGATGACAAGGATTCCCAGTTTCTCATAAGCTTTCTATGGACAACAGTTCGGCGGGGAAAGGTGGAAGATCATGAGTTCTCCTACCCTCCAGAACTGATTATTTACTTGGCCACTACTGCACAGGCCCAGTATAGGTAACCACAGGTGCTGTGAGTTCAGAATTGCCATGCACAGAAGATGGTATTTCACAGGGCTTCTTATCTTCTGGCTCTTACTTTAATTCTATTCTCTCTTCCACATTATCCCTAACCTGAGAGGAGTGCATTATATTCCTTGTTTAAGACTGAGGACTCAATAGTCACTTACACTCAGAAGTTTTAGCAGCCACAAGTCCTCGTATTACTGTCATTCACTGCAAAGAGATACATCGCTTATTAAAGTCAAGAATACCTTTGTCTGTGACTATCAGCACAAATATTTAGTAGGTAGATCAACGTTGTGGCAGTTTAATTATGTACTTGTTAAGGTCCCCATCAAGGCATATCTTCATATGGTTTTTGACTAGGTTTAAGGTACCCTACATGACATTCTCCACAGTTAAGTGGAGACTGGGGACTGACTTTCACACGAACTCTGATGCCCCATATTTGGCCATGTCTCCTTGATGGGGAGGCCCGATGGCACTCGAAGGAAGGATAGCAGACTACCAAGAAGAAACTTCATACCCTAGAATCATATTCAAGGGGAGGAGGTCCCCCTCAGTCACAGTCATAGGGAAGGGGAATGGGGTGAAAGTGAGATGGAGGGAGGAACGGGAGGATGCACGGGATGGGATAGCAATTGAGTTGTAATATGAATGATTTTATTTTTCAATTAAAAAAAAGAAAAAATATAATATTACATTAGATATTGATCACTTTGGAAAGGGGAATATTTCTAAGTGTTATACACAAATAAAAATTATTATTACTAAAAAAAATAAAGTACCCTGCATATATTTCCTCCTGTGAAGTGGGCTTCAAATACAAGAATAGAGGAGTTGGCTATCCCTATAACATCTGTGCTGCTATTGCACAAGTAGACACATCTTGCCCAGAAGGTTGATACTGAAGTTCACTAAAGTTCCCAGTTGGACAGATAACTGATGCTATTTCTCTTCTAGTAGCTTATTGTAGCACCTTCCAGCACTATGAATTGTGGGAAAGATTAAACTTTGTCACAAATAAAAACAGTCTTGATGGGCTTTACCCTTGGGACACCCCATAAATACCTTGTGATAGACTGTGTGGAGCCTTCCTGGGCTTGAAATTCAAAAAACAGACCTGGAAACCCCACCTTGGCTATTGTTTTCCGAACTGACCCTCAACGGGAGAAAGAGACCGCCCTTTCCACGTGACTCAGGCAGGTGGGGAGGAGAGAACAACAAGTTCAGCCCGGGCGAGAGCGCGTGGGGAACAGCGACCAGGCCAGACCAGCACGCGGGCCAGAGAGACACCTAAGGACCCGTCCCATGGAACGAATACCGGAAGGTTCACTCTTTTGCCCCTTTAACCTTTTTTCCTTCTTGTGTAAGCTAGTTGGGTTGTATAATAAAGTTTAATTGTTAAAAAACAGAGCCAACAATGAATGATAAGCATCAGGGAAGATGTTTCCAGATCATTTCCAAATAGTTTTCCTCATAGGTGTATGGTGTCTTTATCAGCATCTTATCTACTTTTCAAAGGTAAATGAGGGGAATAGAAAGATTCTGTATTGTTTTGAGGATTCTGGAGAGTCCCAGACCAATAACTTGTATGTGTATCTCACACCTGGAACCAAAATTTTTTTTGTTAGATTACTACTTCTACAAGCAACATTGTCTACCCACAAAATGTGTCTCTGACTATTTTAGCTTTACTTTTAATTTTAGTTACAAGAAAGTCTCATTGTGGCTTTTTTATAACCTTCATTTTGGCTCCTCATCCTTTGTTTTCCTAGACACAACCCTTCACCTTCCTGAAGAAGAGATAAGCCTGTTTTTTAGGATCCCAGGCGCGGGATTGGAACAGTTTTGTGAGAGAACAGGTGAGGTTAATCCACTAGGAGACTGACCACCTTGTGCAGGAACTTGATTGTTGCCAGCTGAAAAGATCCCATGAACAGACTTTGGGAGGAGATTTATAAATGAGCCCAGAACTGGAGGCAGGGCTTTTGGAGACGGGATAGTTTTGGCTGTTCATCACTGCATTTCTAGATGCTCCTAGAGAGAACCACTTGAGGGAAGGCTTCAGGGCTCTGGCTCCTGCTGAGGTTCTGGGTTCTGGTTACTCTAGGTTCCAGCAGAAGAAATCCTGCAGATTGTGCCAGGAGAATCATTCCTCGGAACTGATATCCTTACGGTTTTGTTACGGTGTCCATTAATCCTCATTTCCTATTGTTTTGGTTAGTTGGGTTATAAGTGACGTATGCTTGGTCACTAAGTTGTTAATAAAATATATTAGTTAAGAAAATTGAGCGTACAACTTCCCATTTTAAACTTCCTCTCTCCATTATACCTTTTATTGTCGTTTTATTTTACCTAGGTTACAATATGCCTCCTTCCCTACATTATGCCCTTAATGGACCCTTTCTATTCTTATCTCCTATGTGCACATATTAAACATGCACAAAACACATAGGTAGCAGTTTCAAGCTAGGATTGACAAATGAGAGAGAACACACAGAACTTTTCCTTAGTTATGTCACACAGTGTAATTTTTCTTACTAGTATTATACATTTACTGATACATTTCATCACTTTATTTTTCTTTACATTGAACTAAACTTCTGTTGTAGTTATAAAAATTAGATAGTAGTATCTGTGTATGTGTGTGCTAATTTTTAGAAAAAATAGCATAAACATTGAAATCATGCAAGAACAAATTAAGTTACTGGTAGTATTCTAGTTTTAATACAAGGAGGCTATGAATGAATGAAGACAAAATTTGAAAATTTTCTCATTCTATATGCTAAAGTTAGATGTTCAATAAATCTCTCAGCAACTTTTGCACCAAGTACTTGTATCATAGTTTTCAAACACTAAAGCCATTGTTTAGAAACCCACTACTGCCTTATGTTAGTTTATGGCCTCCCTGGGTGCAAAACTTCCTACTAATCCTATGGTATGTAGGATGAATCATCCAGACCTAAAATCATAGATTGTGCTTTCTGCATCACTGAATAATAATACTTACCATGGGCATTTTACAAAATTGCCGTAGACTCAAATGAAGCCACATAATAGAATATATAGGCGTTGTACAAACACCTTTGCTGATCTTTTCCGTGTGTTAGAATGATACCTTTTAACAATTTCATTGAATGTGTTATTGGAACAATCCTCTCAAATTTAAAATGCCAAACAGAGCCCATTAATAAGTTCAAATGAAAATCTTATCATTCAATAAAAAAAATAGTAATGAACTCCTTCTGTATATAAAACAATCTGGAGTCTCTGTGCATGTGGGAAGGCAACATATCATTATAAGATAGTCTTTGTCATACAGAGGTCGCTGTCCAGTCTGGCATGTGATACGGGCAGGATCACACTAGTCCCAATATACCTCCATCAATAAGAAAGAATTCTGAATACTGTGACAGTTCCCAATAATTATTCTCAACTTAAACTTCTTTGCTTTAAGGATTTTTAAAATACAGTTCTCATCACTACATATTTCAATTTGCTCATTTATAAGAATTTAGTATGAAACAGTAAATTTTGTTTAAAATTATTTTTTCTCCCAAAGCCATAATTTTAAGGTTATGCTCATTGTTTGTGAATATGATACTTTGTGTTTGAGAAAATTATTCAAATGTTTCTGAAGTCATATGCAGCTTTACAAACCTCCTTGCACACTGTTGTGCCACTCTTGAGAATAAGCTAGCTTCTTTGGATCTCTTTTCCACAGTTTGGCTTTGAAGGTTGACACTGTTTGGGTTGATGCAGGATAAATTTCTCTGACAGCAATAACTGAGTTTCTGAGGCTCAGGTGACGGACAACAGAAACACTTCCAGGCAAGGTTTTAACAGGAGGTTTCGTGCAGCTACATTGCCTCAGGTAACTGCTGCCACCACATTGCTCTTGTCAAGATTTTAATATCTGCACTACTTTTGCAGAAAGAAGAAGAGAGGAAAAATGAGAGAAAGACAAAGGTAGCAAAAGAGATTTGCACAGGCATGTATACACACACACACACACACACACACACACACACACACACACACACACACACAATGTCCCTAAAATATAATTAATACTTACATAAATAAAAGATAAACTAGTTATAGATATATAGATAGATGCTACATATATTTTGGATATATAATAGATGTTCCAGTTTTTAAAGATTGCTTATAAAATATGTTAAGATGTAATTATATTAGTACTCAATTTTCATAACTATCATACTTATTTTCAGAACAGAGTACCAACTCAGTTTCTAATTTCTTTGATATTTTAATAATATTTTTATTTAGCAAAATTTAAAAAAAATGCAGAGGAATCAAATGAAACGATATTCTTTTAATCATAACATGTGATGAGAAATACAAGAAGAAATTTGTTTTCAATAATTTTTCTAAACAGGTTTTTCCTTTTTATCTGTTATGATAACATGGAGATTTGTGTTTTCTACTAAAGTCACTATATATTAACTTGTTGAACAGGCTACTATGCTTATAAAATTCATTAATGTATTTGCTACAATAAATCCTTGAAGGATGAGTGATATGAGATCTTAATAATTGTTTGTAAGAATAGAATTAGAGAAAATTAATGCCCATTTAATCCACATGTAGTTTTCATGGGGCCAGTTTGACATTCTTATTTACAAAAGCACCTTGGATTGAGAGTAATTAGTAGTGAAGGGGATGAAGAATAACACATAGTCCATTTAGAATCACTTACCAGTGTCTGGGGACAAGCAGAAAAAAATCCTTAAGCATCTTGATTTTCCACTAAAATGTCTTTGAGTTCATTTATCACAAAGTATGGCTTATGATATTTTATGGCCCTAATAACCTCAAAAGTGTTGTATAATGACATCCTACACTAGTTAGTGACATGCTCCATCTTATATGTGAGATTTTAGCAGATATGTCAGTGTTATCACCTGCCACATGTGTCTACCTTGGCAACAATGGTTCGTCTCTCTCTTATATTTATTTTTTATTGTAGAGTTAAAATATGATGAACATAGCAACTCTGGAGAGAAAGTGCTTATTCTAATGCACAGTGAAAGGATCCAGTTTACCATGGCAGAGAGCTCAAGGCACCAGGATCTGGATGCACATGACACCCACAATCAAGACAAAAGAATCAGGAGCACAGGGCTGCTACTCAGATTCCTTTCCCTAGTGCGGTCCACAGTACAGAGTCATTGTCAGGAAATAGTTCTACCAGAGTTCATGTCAGAGTCAATTCTCGCTCTGCACATAACTGTGGAGAATATCCTGTCATTGGGTAGACCAGACCAGGGGTTTGATGTTTACTACTTGTATTGTCCTTGGTTAGTGCAATAGTTTGAGCAGACCTCCCTGGGCCCAGATCCACCTGTCATGATGTTCTTCTTGTGGCTTTCTAGGACACTCTGGGTCCTTTTATTTCCCCATCTCTTATATTTCTCTTACCTAGAGTCTCAGTAGGATGTCCTTATATCTATCCCAATCTTTTGGTAAGTGAAGACTTTCATGGGACATGACTTTTGGGCTAGTGCCCAATTATAAGTGAGTATATACCATGTGAATCTTTCTGCTTCTGGGTTAATTCACTCAGTATGATCATTTCTAGTTCCATCCATTTGTCCACAAATTTCAGGATTTCCTTGTTTTTAATAGCTGAGTAATATTCCATGGTGTAAATGTAGCACAGTTTCTTTATCCATTCTTCGACTGAGGGACATTTAGGCTGTTTCCAGATTCTGGCTTTTATGAATAAGGCTGCTATGAACATGGTTGAGCATATGTCCTTGTTGTGTGGTGGAACATTTTCTGGTGCCCCATATTTGACCACCTCGCCCTTGGTGGGGAGGCCTGATAGCACCCAAAGAAAGAATAATCAGGCTACCAAGATGAGACTTGATAGCCTATGACCATATAGTGAGGGAGGAGGTCCCCCTTGGTCTTAGACCTAGGGGAGGGGAATAGGGTAAAAGCAGGTGGGAGGGAGGAATGGGAAGATACAAGTGATGAGATAACAATTGATTTGTAATCTGAATAAGTTAATTAAGACAATGAAGAAATCGTTTTACCCACAGTAGGCAGGTCTTCTTTCTTTCATTAGCACAACAAATATAATCCTACACATGCATGTCCTGAGGCCCATCTTCCATGTGAGTCTAGATTCCATCAAGTCAGCAGTTAGCACTAACCTTACTCTCACAGATTCCATTTCGAGTTTCCTCCTGAAGTCAGAGTCTGTGAAAAAGACAATTTATTTTTTGTTTTGTTTTAAAAAGATTTATTTTCTTTTCTTTATTCTTGCATGCCCAAGCCCACACATGTCTGCTTGTGATTGTGAGCATATGTTTGTGAGGATGCCCATGAAGGCCAGTAGAGGGTCTCCAGTGTCCTAGAGCTAGAGTCACAGGAGCTTGTGAGCCACCTGAAGATGGTGCTGGGATTTGAACTCTGGTCATCTGGAAGAGCCAACTACTCTTAACTGCTGAATCACTTTACCATCCTCCAAGATGATACTTTTAATAGTCAAGAGTCTGGAATGTCTAAACTATCTCAAACTAAATTTCCTGAATTTTAGGAACAAACTTGAAACCTTAGAATGTCAAGGGTACTTAGTGAGTAAATAATATATCAATCCCTTTCCACCCCTTTCCAGGCTATCCTTGGCAGAGAATATATAATGGCTTCTTCAGCAGTTAAGTGAAAGCTAGAACTTTCACCAGTGGTACTCAGCCTACAATACTGAGATATTAGTCAGTGTTTAATATTTTTAATGAATATGCTATCACTCATATATAATATGAGTTTGGAAACTGTGGATACTAACCAATGCCTTTAATGATAGTGAAGTTTCATGGTGATATATTTATCACAATACTTTCTCTTTGTTTTGTGAAAACATCAATATACTTTTGCTTCTCTTGAGCAGTCCAGTATTAATAATCTTATGTGAAGCTAAACTCAGATTAGTTCTATAATACGTTGGATTAATGATTCTGTTAGTCTTTAGTTACTCATAAGGGTGCAGTCCATGATTTGTAGTAGATTCCCTCAAACACAGATACACCTAACAGAAACATCTTTCAGCTTCTGTTTGACATATTTGAGTACCCAGCATACTCCTGCATACTGAGAGTCTCAGTAAAAGATCAGGAACAGAGGTATGACAAGGCCAACAGGGTAGAGGACAAAGACCAATGCCACCACCACAGAGAGCAACTGGTCCCTATCCCAAGACCAAAAGGCAGGGAGCTGGAAAGATGAAGAATTTAGACCCCATGGACCCCAGATAATACTTAGATGCACCCCAGGGCACATGGTCAAGATGACCACCCAAGAGGAATGAGGCCAAGAGGAGTGCTGACACAACAGCAGCTGGGCCCTTCTTCCAGCAGAGACCACTCGCCCTTCCCGCCCCCCAGAGCCAGAGCCTTGCTCTGCCCTAATGCTGAGGCCCTCCCTGACCAAACAGCAGGACGGAACCTTTGTTCCCCATAGTTTTGGCAGTTTGTCTTTCTGTTTTTTCTTCCTTGTGCCTCTGGGGATAGGACCCAGGGCTCACAACTGCTGAATTAGTCCTCCAGTAAGCTACATTCCTGGTTTTCTTGGATCATAAAAAGAAAGAAAGAAAGAAAAAAGTATGTACAGGTTATTAGGACACTGCTCTCCTACTTTGATAGTCAATCTGATAGTTGAGACAGCTGTGACTATCAGGTGGGGAGCAGGCACATTATGGATTCCCTGGCATAAATGGATGGGAAGAGAGGAATGTGATGGAGCTCATCACTGCAATAATTCTTCATGATATCCAGAAGAATGAATGTGTTAACACCTATGACTTACTTATTTGTAAAAACTTTATTTACCATATTCAAGCAATTACTGATAGATAGTAAGTGAAATTGTGGAACAGAAAACTGATGATAATTTTTGTTTACTATATTCTCAATTTCTGCATATCAAAAGAGGGTGGATAATAGATTATAGGAGGGAAATATTTAAAGAAAAACTAGAAAAGGCATTTAAAATGAAATGTTCTAAAAAGGAAAATCGGTAAAATATTTTTAGAAAAAAAAATGCCAGTACAGCATCATATATAAAAAATGAAGCATTAAAAATGAAGCCTACTTCTGAAATATTCAGATTTAGACATCATTGGTATTTGCTTGATTGTATTTATAAAGAATCATCAGCATGTTGAATGTCTTGTGAGGATTAAATAATGTGTTGTTATTGTATATAAGTAAGCATCAACTTCTGTAATGAATATCTAGTATTTCTGTCTGTCCTTCCTCCTCAGTTTACTGTGCAAAGGGGAACAGCTATTTATATGTATGTACCACCTCAGTTCTCATTTCCCAGTGGCATTGATTGGTCCAAAGATGGAGCATTTTATGCAAGTCAGTCATATCCCTTCCCTGAAATTGATCCACAGCTACTGGGAAACAGGAACTTATTAATGGAACATCTACTACATTAGGGTTGATTCTTCCCACCTAAAGAATACACCTGAAGGAGAAATGAGGAAGGTGAAGTTAATGAGGATATAGATATTAGCAAAACATAGTAACACAAAAATGAGAATTTAGTCTTGTATATAATTGACAATAAAAAGCTAATAAGCCAACAACACAGAAAAAGACTTACCTGTAAAAAGCATTTTTTGAAAAACAGAAAGGGTGGGTCTGATTAGGAAGACGAACAAAGGTTTTGTAATCATCTTATTTACAGGTTCTAGTGGACTTGAAAGTCTGTCTGCCCTTGAACTTTTCATCAAATAAGGTGGTCCAATCTTTTCTCATTGCTTAAATTACCTTAGGGTTCCACTGATGACAGCAGGAATTTCTGGCTCATAAGAGCAGCCTCTGAGCATTTGCTACTTTGATGTAACTATACTTTCAATCTTCAATAGTATTTTGAATAATTATAATGCCTTGTGAGCAATGCTTTTTTGGGTTTTTGGTTTTTTTTTTTAAACGTATACATTTATATTATTACACGGGAATAAAATAAACTACATACAGCAGGAAGAACCATGAGACAATCAGTAATTATATAAATGTTACATTCATAGTGATTTGGCTATTTGTATTTGGCAAACTTGAAGTAAACATCTTTCCTATCTTGTTGGGTCTACATTTCTGAATGTAGATCAATATCTATCTTATCTCATCTCTATTAACTTACAACATTTATCTTGATCTAAAAACATCTTAACCACTAACCTACTAAGCTTAACTGAAAGACCAAACTATCTGTTCTTCAAATCTATCAGACAATTGAAAAGGAATAAAATTTGAATACCTGAGTGAACCAGAAGTGGAGGTTAGCAGCTTCCAAAATGAAAAAATGACTGAGACAGTTTACTGCCTCAACAGTCACCCAATACTCTCTGTAACATTGGAGCATCATCTTTGGCCTTCTGGTCCAATATCTCTGACAGACAGATTTGCAAGACAGGAACTACTGAAGACTTCCTTACCCTGCCTTGGCAGAGTTTGGCCGTGTACTCTGCCTGCATCTAAACTTGCCTATTTTTAGGCAGAATTCTGTCTGTGGTAGAAATGAGGACATTTTGCCCACAGGCTGGTTTGTTTTGATGGTCATTATACAATGCAGATTCATTAGTGGGACACCAGGAAAAAGAAAGGAGAAGAGGAATGGAAAGAGGAGGGAGAGATAGAGAAAGGGGGAGAGACACTGGGGCAGCCAGAATCTGGGCTAAGCACTGCTGTGCAATTGTATGGAAGAGTTGGGGAATGGAAGTAGCTTGGGGAGGATTATCAGGAGCTCCATAAGAAGACTATTGAGGCTGCCTGATCTGGACCCAGGGGACTTGCACAAACTGATGCACCAACCAAGGACATTCCAAGCAGATAACCTAGAGCCCCTGTTCAGATGTAGGCCATGGACAGCTCATTCTCCACATGAGGGGAGGGGGGGAGATAGCTGACGACTGCGTCTGACATGAACTCTGGTGCCTGTGATTTGGTCACTTCCCCTTGGTGGAGAGACTTGTGGTAGCACAGAGAAGGGAATGCAGGCTATCCTGATGAGACCTGATGGGCTGTGGTCAGATAGTGGGGGAGGAGGACCCTATCTTTCAGAGGTCTAGTGGAGGGGAATAGGACTGAAGATGAAGGGAGGGTGGGAACAGGAAGATAAGAGGGAGGGGATTGCAATTGGGATGTGATGTGAATAAAATCATAATAAAATAAAATAAGATAAACATTTTAAAAAGGAAAAAAGATAATAGAAGGCACTTTTATAAACTGCTTTAATACTGATTTAAAGTGCTTTCCCTATGTAGAAAATGAAAAAAAATGTTATTTTCAAGTACAACCCAAATAATAAATGATAAAAATGCTTTCTTTTAAATAAAGTTCCATAACACAGTTGTGTATTTGTTTTGTCAGTAACTATGCTGTGTGGTTCTAGAATAATCTCCTCAATTCTTTGAACTCCAGTTTTTCTTTTCTGCTGAATTACATGATTTAAGAAAAATAATTCATAAAGGAATTGTCTGAAATAGATAAGAAAGCACATGCCCCGAGTTTATCTTCTCAATGTCTATTGTCATTGCTCGGTATGGAGATCTGACCTGGTCCTGGCTTAATACTCTACCTCTTTTTGTGAAGTCTTTTTGTTTGCTCCTTTGTGATGCTGAGGGCATAACCTAGGGTCTTGTGTATGCCAGGTAAGTTGTTCAATGTTGATCTATATTTTCTGCTTCTTCCTTTTAAAGAACATAAGGAATTGTATCCTTAATCTTGGGGATAATCCTATGGTTATTGCATAAGGATTACTATAAACCAAGTCTAGATTCTCTCTTCTTGATGTCTCCTGTCAATCAAGTACACTGTCTGCTCTCAAGTGTCTATCCTGTTCCTAATCTCAGTTTACTTGAGCTAAAGCTTCTAACCTAATGTGAGTTTGAAAGTGAAACTCGAGCCAGCTGTTCTGACTTTGAGTCTGTGAAGCAGAATTATTTTTAGGAGACACTGCAGAAGTTAACATCATTGTTTTGATTATGAATCACGTATAGAATGCTTTATTTTTGCAAAGAGTTTTAGCATCATTTCATAACTTTAAATCAAAATGGCTCAGTAGGGGTTGTGTCTACTGTTGAAGAGGAGCAAAGAAAGCCAAACAGTCAAATGACTATAGTGCAAATTTGTCATGGAACAGAGCATTAGAGCATAGGTTTTCTAAGACTCTCATTGAAGGACTATCTCAAACATGGACATGAAAACCCAGGCAAATGTTAATGATAGCTTGGCTGTGTTCATTTTCCCCAACAAGCAAACATTCTGGAGGAAGGATTCATTGAGGAACTCAACCCTTTTGATTTATAACAATTGTAGTGTACATCACAACTCTCTATTTTTTTGTGTTAGGTAAACAAATGATGCTGATTTAATTAATATCTTAAATGATGCAAACATATTTTACTTTAGAGTATGTTCTTCATATGTTATTTGATTACCATAAACTTGAACACACTTTATACTAACAACTTTGCTTCATTTTTACTTGTAACAACTGTTAATTGATGATTTGAAGGACAGAGTATATGATGAAATGTAAAGTTTCATATTTTGTAGTATAGAGTCTTAGTTGCCTAAGTCATGTATGCTTTAGACATTGAAGTCGCTATCTTCAAGACAGCATAGTTTGGAAGATGTTGCCAACAGCTTGACTCTCAGCTCTGGAGACAGTGAAGCTTCAAGTTAGTGTGGTTGTATGTTTAAGTTCTAGTGTGAGTGAGTGTGTGTGTGTGTGTGCATATGTGTGTGTGTGTGTGTGTGTGTGTGTGTGAGAGAGAGAGAGAGAGAGAGAGAGAGAGAGAGAGAGAGAGAGAGAGAGAGAGAGAGAGAGAGAGAATCACTCCCATAAAGACACGTCCATTAGATGACCCAATTACCTTCCACAGTTAGTATTGTCAACTTGTGGGTATCTAGAATCTTGTAGGTGATAAACCTCTGCGAATATCTATGAGGAAATTTCCATATTGGACCAAATGAGGTAGAAAGGCTCATATTAAATGTGATCAGTACCAGTCCATTTGCTAAAGGTCAAGACTGATAAAAAGTAGAAAACAAGCCTATCCAGTGCAGCCATCTTCCTTTGCTTCCTGACTCTCGACACAGCATGACCAGATGTACCATGGTCTTCTAGCCATGCCATCTGTACCACTCCTTTCTAAACATTAGAGGTTGATGTGTTCTCAAAGTGTCAGTCACAATAAACTCTTTCCTCAAGTTGTTTTTGT
The DNA here is from genome assembly GCF_964271855.1 of Acomys minous. Classification (NCBI taxonomy): domain Eukaryota; kingdom Metazoa; phylum Chordata; class Mammalia; order Rodentia; family Muridae; genus Acomys; species Acomys minous. The sequence continues at coordinate 21,802,336 of NC_140489.1, forward strand.
CAATAATTTTGTCATAGCAACAACAAAATTGACTAATGCAATCCCTATTTCCAATTATAATCACACTGAGAGTTAGTTTCAAAACATAGATTTTGACAAGGAGATAGATCAAAGCACTCCACCTTCACAAGGCCTTATAAAACTTAAGGAGTGATTTTGTTTTTAAAGATCTGATACAAACTTCTAAGAATTCATACATGAGGTAACTAGGAGAAAATTCTCAAATTCATCAAAATATGTGCTTCAAGGATTTACAAACATTAGTCAACAGGAAACAGTTTTATTTCATTTTATAAATGTTTATGTGTACATGTTCATATGTGTGCATATGCTCATGTGCCATGGGAATATGTGTCAGGCCAGGGGACAGCTTGTGAGAATTACCTGTCTCTTTCTACCACATGGTCCCTAGGGATCTAAATTAGCACATCAGGTTGTTTTCTTAGAAAATTGTCCTCTTTAAAAAAAAAAAAAAGATTAACTGATGGGCTAGTGAGGTGGCTCAGCAGGTAAGGTGCTTCCTCCCAACTCTGCATATTGTGTCTACAAAAATGATATCACTTGGTTGCAGTGAGATGCAAGACAATGAGGTTCCTAAAAAGTAATTATTTCTTGGTAGAGAAGAGAAAAACCACACCCAGGGTATACTATGTGGAAGATTAGCAACTCTTAAAAACATAGGGATGAGCTGCTGAATAAGTTTGATTGAAGTCCACATTTTATCATGAAGTCTCAACACCTCATTTCTTTACTTTTTTCTCCTTACAATTAACCTGGGCTCAAATTCTCTCAATTCAAAGTTCATTAAAAAAATGGCTAAAGAGGTGTTAGGGCAATGTTTTAGTGGGTAAACCTCTTGCAATGCAAAAATGAGGGCCTAGTTTAAATGTTCAGAACCCATGAGAAAAGCTGGTCTAAGTGGTGTTAGACTTGTTATCTCATCTTTCCTACATGGAGATGTAATTGGGAGAATCTCCAGAAACCCATAGGCCAAATTCATACTAGCCTTGTTTATAAAGCAGAAAAACCAGTGGACTCTGTCTCTAACAAGGTGGAATGTTAAGAGAAACATCCTGGTTGTCTTCTGTCTGCATACCTCTTATGGCATGCATGACTCTATATTTCTCTACATGGATTTACATATGTACATTATATACACATGCATACACAGAAAATAAAAAAATAATTTTGTCTATTCAATTAGTCTAATTCTGGAGTTTTGTTTCAATGGCTAATTTTTTTTCCTTTTGTTTTTTTGAGACAGGGGTTCTCTCTGTAGCCTTGGATGTCCTGGACTCCCTTTGTAGACCAGGCTGGCCTCAAACTCACAGAGATCTGCCTGCCTCTGCCTCCCTGAGTGAATGCTGGGATTATAGTTGTGTACCACCTCTTCTGGATTCTATGGCTAGTTTTTAAAACTGAATTGTCCCACGAAAGCCTTCATTTACCAGGAAACTGAGACAGAGGGGAGGACATTCTATTGGGACTCTAGATGAGTGAAGTATGGGAGAATGGCAAAGTAGAAGGATCCAGAGGGTCCTAGAAACCTACAAGTAGAACATTATGATAGGCAGATTTGGGCTCAGAGGTTCTGCTCAAACTAAGGCACCAGCCAGGGACAATACAGGTGGTAAACCTTAAACCCCTACTCAGATCTAGCCAACCGACAGAACATTCTCCACAGTAGAGTGGAGAGTGGGATATTACTTTCTCACATACTCTGGTACCTCACCTTTGACCATGTCCCCTGGAGGGGGAGACCTGGTGGCACTCAGAGGAAGGACAGCAGGTTACCAAGAAGAGACTTGATACCCTATGAACATATACAGGGGGAGGTAATCCCCCTCAGGAACAGTCATAGGGGAGGGGAATAAGGGGAAAATGGGAGGGAGGGAAGAATGGGAGGATACAAGGGATGGGATAACCATTGAGATGTAACAAGAATAAATTAATAAAGGAGAAAAAAAGTTAAAAAAAAACTGAATTGAGTCACAGATTCCAGTATGGTCAACTAGTTTGGCCAATTGGATTTGATGTAGATTAAAGAGACAAGTGTCATAACTCTGGTTAGCCATCTAAAAGATAGAAAAGGAGTAGAGGAAAGGGACTTTCCGAGGAAAGTTCAAGGAAGCCTGAAAATCAGGACCAGGTGAGAGAAGACTATCAGAGTGATCAGCCTACTCCACAATTACTCATGACATCACCCACATTATACCATTGATCAAAAAGAAGTCTTATAATGATTTTCTATTCTTCACTGATTTATCTCACTAAATAATGAATACTCACACACAAAAAAGAGTCTGAAACTGAAGCATGGCATTTCCTAGAGTAAAACTTCTATTCATTCCTCAGAGAAAATGGCTCCAACAAGCTGTTTTGGAAGGGAAAGAGCCTATGGAATATATCAACAAAAGAAATCTGTTCTAGAGAAAAGCTGACGCCTGCATCTAGCTGTTTCTTTAAATAAATGTTTTCTTTTATCTTTGGATTTTTATTACTCCTGAATTGCTTCTCAGTGGTACATATTATACAGTATCTGAGAGACAATTTCGATTTTACTCAGACTTAATTCAAGTCACCAAATTTAATCATCCCAGAGATTCAGTAATTTTCCAAGAAGACCTTCAGACCCCAAATTAAAAGAAGTCAACTTAAGTGCCTAATTGTTTTTACAGATTTTTTTCTTCATTGATTTTAATTAAGCTCTTCCTTGTCTAGTGAGCTTGGAGGACTTTGATTACCTTGTGAAATAACTTTATTTGAAGTCAGGTTGGCTAGTGAGTCACACATAGGGAGGTACTATTGCATATTAGAAAATAAGACCTCATCTTCCTTTTCAGTAACATTTAAAACTTAATACTGAATCATGGCCAATGCCCCTTGAGTGCCCTGGGGGAGACAATGATGTTAAAGAATGTGAGAGCTCAAAATTGTAAGTGCAAAGAGGGAGCTTCATTATGAGCAGCTGAACTCCACATGGTCATGGTGAGCACTGACGTCACAATGCTTCACATTAGGTGGTCATGGGCTCATTTTCTGAGTCTGGAAGAGATTCCACAAATTTTATCATCAACTCCTTCAAGTTTAACAGAGACATATATTCTAAGCCAACTTTTCTTTTAAGAGTTGTACAAAAACTGCCAGTGCCTTCCATCTCCTCTGTTTCTAAGTGCTACTGAGCACAATGGCTATGTGTCTCATTGACTATAAAACCAGTGTAACCGAGAGCTAAATACCAGGAGTTATTTCAAACAGTGCCTTCCTTGAAAAAATAATTTTATTTAGTATGCTCATGTACCCATGAGTACTTTGGAAGTGGTCACATTCCTGAACATGTTGAGGTTAAGATTCTAGTACAAGAAGTGCAGATAACAGTTACAGCTCTGGGTATGCTCGGGTCAAGGAGCATGCTCAAATGTAAAATTATGCATGGAGATGATGCTAGATATGTACACATTTTATGTCCTTTTTTTAATAGCTGGAGTAAAACAGAGTGCACTTTTAAAGTAACATTAGTATAAGATTTTTCACTTAAAGCAGTTTGCTTTGCTTAGTAGATAAGAAGAGAATTCTCAATACAAGATGTTGATATTCTTGTCCAGCCACTTAGTAGTGTATGACAGTATAGACTCGCATATGTTTTCCACTTCTGAATGTTTAAGTCTTTAAAATGGGGAAAAGGTCATCTCTTTCAAAGTGGTCCCATAAAGTAGTTTATCACATTTCTAAACATATAAAAACAACCTCGCAGTGTATATAATTGTGCTTTTGAAAACATAGGGCTGGTCATTTGGTATTGGATAACCAATTGGTGTATGTTCTCTGTAAGAGAAATATAAATAGAGTATTTCCCGTTTATATGTTATGTGAGTGTGTCTCCTAAGAACGTCAGAAGCAACACTCATAAAGTCTTACCAACATGTCTACCCAAACATGAGCTGAAGAAGAGGGATAGAATTAGACATGCTAATGTGGATGGGAAAATTCAAGAGGCCTCAGTTCTGGACAAAGAAATACAGGCAATTAAGATATACCCTGAGATGAAAAAACAGTCTCCTCCGGGGAAGGGCACATCCATTTGTTATCCAATACCATATGATCCATCCTGAACAAGTAATACTTTTTTTTTCTTTTAGACAGGGTCTTTCTAAGTACATCAGGCAGACATCAGGTGAAATTTCTGCCTCAGAAGCTCAGGGCTATGAGTACAAATATGTACCATTACACTCAGGTTGTCAGTGTATTTTTGAGAACAAAATAGGTTAGCTAAGGTTTACAGACATGTAAATGTTGTTTGATATGTGTGATGAAATAACTTTGTAAAATACACAGAAGGATGTTTACTGTGCTATTCAGAGTTCTCCAGAAAACAGAACCACTGTAGAACTTCTCTCTCTCTCTCTCTCTCTCTCTCTCTCTCTCTCTCTCTCTCTCTGTCTCTCTGTCTCTCTCTGTCTCTCTGTCTCTGTCTCTCTGTCTCTCTGTCTCTCTGTCTCTCTGTCTCTCTCTCTCTCTCTCTCTGTCTCTCTCTCTCTCAGCCTCTTATGTTTGTCTGTCTCCTTCTTTTCTTCCTCTCTTTACGGATATTTATATTTATACCTATATCTCAACATGTCTGATGATACTTCCTCAAAGTAAGTGGCGTGTAGGGCCATGAGAATGAGAAATGCTGTCTGTGAGCTGCCCTCCTCAGGGAAAGCAAGTAGGAAAGATCTGTGGTCAGTGGTGTGGTATGGTCGGAGTGTAGAGGTCCCAGATTCAGGTGAGCTGGCTGTGGAAGTCAGAGTGCAGGGCAGGAGCTGATGAAGAACTCTTTCCTTTTCTAAGGACTGTGTGTGTGTGTGTGTGTGTGTGTGTGTGTGTGTGTGTGTGTGTGTGTGTGTGTGTCACTGCACGTGTGTCATGCATGTATGGCGTTCATCCTGTTTCATGGCCAAGGAATTGCTCAAATAAGATTTCTGCTATAATCAGCAACACTTGAGCTAAACAACACTTGCCCATTTCATCTATAAAAACCATTTAGACACGAGATTAAAGGAAAAGAGGTAACTGATTTAATCTCAGTACCTTGAAACTTTTTAACTTGATAACTAAAATAAAGCAGCCATCACAAGGGGATCATCTCTGCCTTGCATGGTTCGTCACCAGGAAGACCCACTCACCTCTGACAAAAAATGTAAAGGATACAAACACTAAGATGAATAGCTTTAATGAAATATTTTCAAAAATCGATATAAACGCAAAGCATATAAGCCTGAAATATTTTTAACAATGATGCGCACTGACTCTGAGTTTGTCTGGTGAATAGCTTTACTTTGTTTTCCTACAGCCACATGGAAAAGGTTTACAGAGGAAGTAAATATCTGACCTGGTCCCCACAGGAAGGATAAGTTGAACTAGTGAGTGAACAGGAGGGAAATGGAAGTTCCCAATTGGCAGGTGCAGCAGTTATGTAAAACAGAGACAGGACTTGCAGTGCTATCATTGAAAACAAGAACAGGAAATGGGACGACACGAGGAGCAGGAGAGAAGACACTGGAGGGAAAGACAAAAGCCATGGGAGGCACAAGGTCTTGTACTTAACATCTGTCAAGCCTTTCTTGGAAGTGGTATAAGAAAAAAGCGTCACAAGTTCCCTTCATTTAATTTATGTCCTTATTATTTATTTTTCAAAGGTATGAGCGTTAAAATGAGGGCCTTGGCCATGCTAGGCAAAGTGCTGTATTGCTGAGCTATATTTCCAGGTCTCCCTTTTCTGTTAGCAAATCCCCTGTGCACGGATCTTATTCCCTGAGGGAGTTACTGTGTGTGTTATCATTTTAAAAGATTGTGTTCTCTTGTTTGAGTTAATAACATATAACAAATGTAGCCATGGGAAAGTACTTATCGATGACTAAACATTGGTTTTAGTATCACCATGATAGGTATCACCATTATTATTTTTCTCTCAGATTATTATCTTCTCACTATGCCTCTTATATTACTGGCACAAAATAAGCACAGATTCACGACCCCCACTGAGGCCTGGAGCAGTAGGGAACAGCTCCAGGTGGCCTCCACAGATGGCTCCCTGTCTGGCATCTTATACTTTCAGCAGAAATTCATTCAGTCACATCAGACATATTTCTAAGCTAGCAATTATTATATATACATTCTAGAAATCCTGATTTCTCTCGCACCCACAATCTGCCAATTATGTTGGGCAGGCTCTTGAACCACTAGTATCCTAATTGTCCCACTTCTAAAAATATGTACTTCCTCTCTAACCTGAGAATCTACCCGATATTCAAAGAGTTGCTTCTGTATTATATGCTAAAAAAAATCAAATCAAATCTGATTAAAATTTCAAGGCAATAGCAAAAACATAACATAACATAAAAGCAAAAATATTTAAAACATTGTTTGGATTTGATGGTAAGAGGACTCTTGCTGGTTTGTTACAAAATGCAGAGGCAAACTTTTAGAGACCCCAGCCCATTTATGAAAACATCAGATTTTTCCCTTCCACTTGGGTAGCTGGTTTTGTAGCCTTAGCCTCTGGAGGAATTGAGGTGCATAATGCAATGGAAGTGGCACTTCCTTTTATTTCTTTGTTCTGAGTGGCCTTATAAATTAAATTAATTAATCTTTAACTATGACAACTTGTCAGGTGGCTAAACTGAGGTGTCCTCTCCATGCAGATTAGAGACCACATCATTTTGCATTTAGGTGTTTGTTCTCTCTGATAGTCTTCAAACAGACAAAGATGTGTACAGATAAGATGCCACTGTATAGTTCAGCAGCTACAGAACACACAGGCATGAGGTGATACCTGCGATGCACGGAATGTAGTTCTCATGCCAATGGGAACTATTTATTTAATCAGCCACAGCAAAGAAGTTGAGATTCGAAGAAGTAAGAGGTGTAGGCAAAGTTGTGGTCATTACACTTTTATTCCACTCCTCTTGTCTTAAAGACTTTTTTCCATCAGTCTTCAAAGCAGCATTTCACTCAGTATTTGTAATTGCTGTGTAATTTTGACACAGGTACATCCTCTAATAGGTTTATTGTTTTCAAGGTTGAGGAAGAAAAGAGATTGAACATTTTTCTCATAATCTGAAGGCAACCGGATGCTGTCACAATGAAAGGTCTCTCGCTTTTCTGAAAAACATATATGCACCAAATATTAACATATTGATGAAATTGAGGAAAACATACATTGGAAGGCAGCGTTGTTAATATCATTAGTATATATATATTATCTGAATTGTTCTACACATTAAATGCAATTTCTATTAAAATATTACTGGCTTTTAGTTGCAAAAATGCAAAAACAAATCTAAACTCTATGTGGAATTACAAAAGGTCATAATAAGAGATATTGAGAAAACATAAAACTAGAGAACTTGATTTATTTTATTTCAAAATCTAAAAACTATAGCAATCAATGCATCATACTACTTGGGTACACATGCACATGGAAGCATTCATACACATGCTACAAAATTTGCACATAAAAAGAACATATACACATGTATATATGCACTGAAACACTTGTACATGGACATACATACACAGATACGCAATAACAAACAAATATATAATTACAAATATACATAAAAGTGCAAATATACACATATGCACACTCTCAAAAATTCAAAGGCAGAAGAAAACATCCAGAAAGAGATGGTCATAAACATAAAAAAGCCTACAGAACTCAAAATAGATTGGACCAGAAAAGAAAATCCTCATGCCACATATTAATCAAAACATTAAATTTACAGAATGAAGAAAAATTTGAAAAGGTGCAAGAGAAAAAAGTCAAGTCCCACATAAAGGCAAACCCATCAGAATTACACCTGACTTCTCAACAGGGACTATGAAAGCTAGAAGCAGCTGGGTAGATGCCATGCAAACATTAAGAGACCACAAATGCCAACCCAGACTACTATCACCAGCAAAATCTTCAATCACCATAGATGGAGAAAACAAGATGTTCCATAGCAAAACGAAGTTCAGTCAGTACCTAGTCACAAATCCAGCCATACAGAAGGTAATAGAAGGAAAACTCTGACTCAAGGAGGTGAATTACATGCAGGAAAACATAGCAAATAAATAACCCCACATACACAAAAGAAAGCAAACATACTCATGATCTACCACCACCAACAAACAGGAACTAACAACCACTGATTGTTAATATCTCTTGACATCAATGGCCTCAACTCCCCAATAAAAGGCCACAGGCTGACAGATGGATGCAAAACCAGGACCTGTCATTCTGCTGCATAAATGAATCACACATCAGCAATCAAAATAGACATTACCTCAGAGCAAAGGGTTGGAAAACTGTTTTCCAAGCAAACAGACTCAAGAAGTGAGCTGGAGTAGCCATTCTAATATCTAGTAAAATCGACTTTCAACCAAAACTAATCAAAAGAGACAGAGGCAGGACACTTCATCCTCATAAAAGTAAAAATATGGCAAGATCCTGAACATCATCTATGCCCCAAATGCAGGAGCACCCACATTCATTAAAGAAATGTTACTAAGCTTACATCATACATTGAAGCCCACACATTAACAGTGGGAAACTTTAACACCCCACTGTCCCCAATAGACAGATTGAGACGGAAGCTAAATGGAGAAACAATGAATCTATTAGACATCATGAAGCAAATGGACCTAACTGATATGTACAGAACATTTCACCCAAACAAAAGAATATACCTTCTTTTCAGCACCCCATGGAACCTTCTTCAAAACTGACCACAAAGCAAAACTCTACATATACAAGAAAATCAAAATGATCCCTTGCCTCTTATCAGGTGACTATGGATTAAAGCTGTAACTCAGCAACAAAAGAAACAACAGAAAGCCTACAAACTCATGGAAACTCATGGAAGCCCTATATCTGACAAAGGGTTAATATTCAAAATATATAAAGAACACAAGAAATTTAGTAGCATCAAATCAAACAACCCAGTTAAAAATGAGGTACAGAACTAAACAGAGGAATATCGAATGGCTGAGAAACACTTAAAAAATGCTCAACATCTCTTAGTTATCAGGGAAATGTACCTCATAATGACTCTGAGATTCCATCTTATACCTATTTGAATGGCTGAGATTAAAAACTCAAAAACATTCTGTAGAGAATGCGGAGAAATGGGGACACTCATCCATTGTTGATGGGAGTGCAAACTTGTACAGCCACTTTGGAAATCAATCTATCATTCTCTCAGGAAATTAGGAATAATTCTACCTCAGGACCCAGCCTTAGCACTCCTGTGAATATACCTCAATGATGCACCATCATACATCAAAGAAATTTGTCCAACTATACTCATAGCAGCTTTATTTGTAATAATCAGAATCTGGAAACCACCTAGATGTCCCTCAACTGAAGAATAAATAAAGAAACGGTGGTACATTTACACAATGGAGTAATACTCAGCTGTTAAAAATAAGGAAATCTTGAAATTTGCAGGCAAATGGATAGTGCTAGAAAAGATTATCTTGAGTGAGGTAACCCAGTCCCAGAAAGAGCCTCATGGTATATACTCACTCATAAGCAGATATTAGCCACATAATACATGATAACTACACTACAACAGAAAGACAGATTCACCAACCAAGGAACATATATGATGTGGACCTAGACCCTCTCTGCAGGAGTAGTAGATAGGCATCACAGTCTCCTTGTGGTTCCCACATGTGGGGAGTATGGACGACTTCTGACATGTACTTTGGCCCCCTCAACTTTGATCACTTCCCCCCTGGCAGGATGACCTTGCCAGGCCACAGGAGAAGCAAATACAGGTAATACAGATGAGACTTGATAGGTAAAGGTAAGATGTTAGGGAAGAAGGGCTCCCCTTTCTGAGGACTAGGGGAAAGAGGAGGCTTCGGGAAGGGGTGAGGGATCAGAATACAATAGGAATGTGAAGAATTCAAACCGCAAATGAGCAGATACCTTATATTGCTAATCCCACTGCAAGGGAATAACTCTGAGACTGGCTGAGACATGACTGTCTATGCATAGACAAGGCTTCTTGTTGGCTTCAGAATCCCTGTGAATTATCATTAGATGCCATTCTTCGTATGGCATGAATGAAGATTTGTAGATGTCTTTTTTCTGTGCATACAAAGAGCAGAGAAGTAGCCTTAATTGTTCTGTGCCTCAAGCACACCTTTTACATTTATAATTTTAGGACTGTATAATGCTTGTGACAAATTTTATGTTTTCAGAACAAAAGAACCGGACACTGACGCTGGATCAGACCTGACAGGATTCATTCCTCTCAGCGTGCTGGACACTGACATCCCTAACGTTCCAGAAGAAGTTCTTCAGTTACTGTTCCTCATCAGAACAAGATAGCTTCCAGGAAAGCTTCTGAGAAAGCTTCCAATCCCAACTGTCCAGCACTTCAGACTGTCCCACACAGGACTCTGATTAAGTCCGGAATTTCTCAACATTTAGAAACTGGACCACAAAATGCTATTCCTAGCTTGTTTAACAATTTTCCCCAATTTTATTTGGGCCCCTACAAAGGTATTATTCATTCCGAACCTACTGAATATGCTGGAAGAAACCTTAAGAGAATGATGCCCCATCTCCCTTAAGGTGGATTGGATAGGTTTTTGGTTGTTTTCCTCAATGACAGATGCTTGTTGTCATTGGGAGTTGATTATGAATTATTTTTGGTCGTATTGAGAGAGAAAATACGATTGGACTCCGGGATGTCTCTCCTTTCCTTTATATTTCATTCTTAGGTTTGGAGATAGGCGTTGAAAACAAAGAAAGGTAAATATAGAAATATATAGAGATGATAGAAAAAAAAAGTAGACTAGTAGATCTACTTCTCAACTTAATATCTTAATTGTTACTAGTGAGTTCTTTTTAATTCACTGGTATTGAATTTTGTATATAGATGCAAATTAAGTTTAATTATAGATACATGATATAGAAGTCAAATTTAAGATTATTCTTCACACATTATTATATATATTTCTACTCTAAACTGAGGTATTGTACCCATACAACTCAATTATAATACAAGGTTTACTTCCAATACTTTGAATGTGCTCTTGCAGGCAGTTTAGGATAAGTAAGCACAAGAATATACATCCTAGGTATAACAGATTGATATGGTTCTATAGAAATATAAGGTAAAAGAGTTAAATATGGTCTCCAAAAACCTCAGAGACACACAGAATATGACATTCAAAGATGTTTTTATTATTTCAATAATACACTTACAAAAATACACTTACAGGTTAACTCCTTGTAAAACCCAAACTACCTCAAGGGAGATGATGAGCATCATAAAGAACCTCTTTGTGGGGATGGATTCAAATGTAGCAAACAAGCCACTGAGTAAAATGTCATTTTTTCTACCACAGACAGAATTCTGCCTACAAAGGGGCAAGCTTGGATGCAGGCAGAGTGGACAGGCAAACTCTGCCAAGACAGGATAATCAAGTCCTCAATAGTTCCTGCCTCACAAATATGTCTGTCAGATATATTGGGCCAGAAGGCTGAATATAATGCTCCAATGTTATAGAAAATTTTGGGTGACTGTTCAGGAAGCAAACCATCTCTGTCATCTTCTCATTTGGGAAGATACTAACCTGCATTCCCTATATACACAGGTAATTAATTTTATTCCTTCTCAAGTCTCTGATGATGTTGAGGATTAGATAATTTAGTTTTACAATTAAGCTTAGTTGTTTAGGAATTAAGATGGTTTTAGGTCTAGATAGATATTTTAAGTTGATAATAATGAGATATGATAGATATTGATTTACATTCAGAATTTTAGATGCATCAAGAAAGGAAACATATAGTCTTCAAAGCTGTCAAATGCAAATAGCCAAAATACTATGAATATAACATATATATATTATATATATAAAACATACACAGATATATACACACACATATATCTATAATTCCTGATTGTTTTGTGGTTCTTCTTGCTGAAGGTAGTTTATTATATATACGGGTAAAGATATAAACGTATATGTAAAATATTTAGTAAAAATTGTAAAAAATTAAAAAGAAAATAGACATTATAAACAAACATACAACAATGCACAAAAATAAAATCACATAAACACAGACATTTACAAACACAAATATACACACAAATACAAATATAAAATATGCAATTTCCTCTGCAACATACATGCATACACATATAAACATAAGTATGCATGTATATAACATGTACTCATGCACACATGTATATATATTAACCTGAATGTGAACACACAGCATCCAAACAATACACCTTTGAGAACATGTGTGATACAAAGGCACATAGAGGCTCATATGCACACATAAAGAAACATATATATGCATGCAGGTACAAATAAAAACAAGCTTCTACAAACACATACACATGCAAACACACATATATACAAATGCAAGTATTCCTCTAGGCATACACTGTCTCATAAAGAGACACGTACAGTTTCACATGGATACACATAAAACATACATAAACAAGTGTATACACATATATCCAATATACAGACATATGTATACATACATTCAATATAGGAACACTTGCTTAGGCATGCACATACATATGTATCTATACTCATAGACATAGGCACCCACAATCATATCATGCATAAATGCATACACAAGAATTGACAATCATACAAATAAAGATGCTCACATATGTACATATAAATAAAGGCACACAGAGAAACACTCAATAAACTCACACAAAACACACATGCACACAGACACACCAGCACAGCTGAGCAGTCAAAGTCATATGTAATATCACATTCATATATCTCTATAATCATGCATTATACCTGCACTTTCACATAAATATGCATCACATTAATACATATATAAATACATACACACATATAACATATAATATATAAACACATATATAATAATAAAATATTATAAAATACTATATAATTATTATATATAATATATTATATTATAATAATATAAATACATATGCATGTCTCCTTCACAGACAGAATTGCACACCAAATTCTCAGATACAAATTCACATACATATACATGTAAATATCTGCATATAAAAACAAGAATATACCCACACATACATCATAATTTACTTAGTTTTATATAGTATGTACATGCATACATACCTACATATATATTCATATATACATACATAAATACAACATAATGGCAGATTAATACACATGCACATACACATATATTCATACATACACATGGATACACATATTCAAGAAGACACAAAACCCACATGCATATATGCAATCACACTCATGTACATGCAGTCATACTCACACAAACAGCCCACTCAGTGTAATAGAATCTAAGTTTCAGAGAGAATCTACTAACAGGCAGCTGATTTTGGACAACATTGGTTAAAAAAAAAACTCTATAAAAATCAGTTACTTACATAATTAGACTGAGAAGTGTTCAATACATTTTAAGAAAACCAACAACATGCTCAAATTTTAATTTTCACCCTAATCTCACAACATGTACGAAAGCCATTGTAAAATACATTAAGCAGTCCTATGTTAAGATGTAAAACTGTAGCCGCATGTGATGGCACACACCTGTAATCCAAGCATTCTGGGAGGCAGAGGCAGGCAGATTGCTGTGATGTCAAGGCCAGCCTGGAGTACAAAGCAAGTCCAGGACACCTCAAAATACAGAGGGAAACCCTGTCTCAAAAGCCCAGCAAACAAAAAAGATTATCTGACAGAAGTTTTGTTTTGTTTTGTTTTATTTTGTTTTTTGACATTAGCTTTGGCATAATATTTTGGGAATGAATGCAAAGCACGGGCAGGCAAGTGAAAAGAAGACAAATACAATGGCTTCTAATTAAAATGCTGGTGCACCCTTCATAAAGAATCAGAAGAGTAAATAGAATGCAGAATTGCAGAAAATATTTGGAAGATCTGATAAGGGGTTGATAATCAATATGTCAGGAATTCATCTCAGTTCTTAAGAAAACAAACGGTCCCTTTGAGAAACAGAAAACAACGTGAAAATACACTTCTGTAAAGAACACAGAGACATTCAATCAGCTGGGTAATACAAATTAAAACTACAATGAGCTATTTGCTGGAATGATTATTATCCAAAGACAAAAGCTAGCAATTGTTGGCAAGAACGCAGACTAAAGAGAAACTTAGACATTGTTGGTGGGAAGGTAAATTGGAAGCTGTTTTAGAAAGCACTGAAGCTAAAGCTAGTGTATGATTAAGCAATTTCACTGCTGGGTATATATCCAAAGGAAAATCAGCCTGAATCTTAAAATAATGTCTGTGTTCTCATGTTCATTACAGAATCACATTGCTCTATGTATGGAGTCAATCTAAGCATCTAGCAACACCGACACAGATAAGGGAAATGCATAAAACTGTGGAACATTGCTCAGTCTAATTATGCAGTTAATTGGTTTTTATTTTGTGTATGTTTTTCCGGCTGCATGTCTGGGCACTATGTGTGGGCAGTGCCTACAGTAGCCAGAAAGAGAGGGCTCAGATCCTCTGGAACTGGAGATTTGGGTGGCTGCTAGGCACCGGGTGCTGAGTACAGAATCCAGTTTTCTGCAAAGGCAGAAAGTGCCCTTAACCCACTGGGCCCTTTCTCTACCCCACTTTTCAGATTTTTAAAAATGTATTGTAATTTACTCAGATTACACCCCAGTTTTTATCCGCTCACTGGCATCTTCCCATTCCCACCCTGCCCCCTTCTTTTGACCCATTCCCTTCCCCCTAGTCCTCTGACAGAAGGGGGCCCTCCTCCCCCACCCTATGAACACAGCCTATCAAGTCTCAGGAGGATAATCTGCTTCCTTTCCCTCCGTGTGCACCCAGACCTCCTCACCAAGGGGAAGTGATCAAATTGGGGGCATCAGAGTTCATGTCAGAGGCAGTCCCCACTTTTCAGGTTTACTACAGCATTCTGTGACCATGTGAATCGCCCTTGAAGATTTTTTGTTGTTGTTGTTGTTAAGTGAAATAAGCCATGTACGTTTGTATACCATGTGTGGGTGGTACCTACATCTGTTAAATGTGTGTTGTAGGCCTTGGTCCCATGCTCTCTGGTTAGCAGTTAGGACTCTGGGAGTCCCTATGGGCCCAGATTAATTGGTTCTGTAGGTTTTCTTGTGGTGTCCTTGACTTCTCTGGCTTTGAAAAATCCTTCCTGAGGAATCTTCTGGAAGAGCAGGCAGTGATAAAGCCAGTGGGTGTGGCTCAAAAGTTTGCGGTGACTTTTACTCCTAGTGTTTTGCTTTGAATTAGCATACCTAAGCAGGAATGGACCTAGGGAAATCATCTTGACTTTCTGGAGCAACTATCATTATCTTTTCAACAGAGTGATAATCATATTAAAACAAACAGTACTCACTTCCTTGGATACTAAGAACGTATTTTTTTCATGTTACCCCCAGAACAAGGAATCAATATAATTATGACTGAGTAGTAAATGACAAAATACAGCCTTACAGAGATTGAGCAGTACTCTGGCCTAGTTCTATTTTCAAAAAGAAGGCACTGCTCTGCACTGACTGAAATCTTCTATTTATGCAGCATTTATATACAGACGCTCTATCTCCAAGTCTCACTTACTTTCTTTGGTGCCAAAATGTATTCACCTAGTGGTTTTTTTAAAATTGCATTTGTTTATGTGTGTATTTATTTATTAGTGGATGTATGCATGTGTTTGTATATATGCATGTATGTGTGTGTCTAAGTGCACACATGGAGGTCTGAGGACAGCACGAGGGAGCTGGCTTTCTCTTTCCAGTATACGAATCCCAGGAATTGAACTCAGGTGAGACTTACGTAGCACCTTTACTCACTGAGCCATCTTACTGGCCCACCCAGTGTTTTATGTTTTTGTTGTTTTTTTCTTCATTACTGTCTAAAATTAAGCAAACAATATATGGAAGATTTGCCATAACTAAATTATCATTTTGCTTTACTTCTATCCTATATTATCCATTTTCTCCAGCTAGGCCAATATAAAGTTCTATTTTTATTTTGATCTTCATTTATAGACAGAGAACACATCACTGCCTTTCTCCAAATACAAGGAAAGAGGTCATGATATTTTATCTGTCTTAAAGTCTTGGTCACTGCTTTAGTAATTTGAGATAGCTGCCTAACTCTTTCAGAAAAATCAGTTAGGAAGGGGGGACCAGTAGATGGCTCTCTAATTCCTGAATTAGAAAGGAGAACAGCACTAATACATTTGAGCGCTGCTGAACAGATTTGGTTTGATTGCACCGATGACAAGAATAAACTTCATGCAGACTTGCTGAAATGGGACACTTTGTGCTGTTTTGTCATGTAGCTTAAAATGGGAAAGCTATTCTTGACCCTCCTTGTCCTTGACAAGTTGCGAAGATTGTTAAAGAAATCAGCACCAGCAAGGAAGACAATTTGTTCTGCTGTGAATAGAACAATGACTTCATCCGTACATAGCAGCATCTTTCTTGCGATCTAAGATAGTCAGAAAACCAGAGCTAATATGAAATAAATGGATCCAATTGTCATCCTCAGGTAACAGCAAGACACCTTTCACTGTATGGCATCCCATGTTACTGAAAATATGTAGGATCTACTTGTGTTCATTAAGATGAATATAGAGTGTGAAATCTGTAGAAAGATGAGATATAGAAAAAAAAGAATAATATTCCAATTTGTCTTTATGAGATAGCATTTTGCTTTTATGTATTTTTAGAAGACAATTTTGTAAAGGAAGAGATTGCTTTTAAAATATTGACAAAATCCTTTCTAGCATTGGAAAGAAAATAAAAATATTTTATCAGCATATGCATAGATGTGTCTGTATAAACATGCTTGGGTATAGTACACAACTCCATGACTTGAAGATAATTTTCTCTTGTTCAAAAAGTGTTACCTCACTCCATCACATGTATATTCAGCTGCTGTTTTTTTTTTCAGAAGCCAAGTTTTAAAATGTTCTGAAAATAAACCTGGCAGAAGATAAATATTTGTCCCATTGAAAATTATTCTGGTGTTTTGAGACATGGCTCCTGTCAATATCACATCTCATAAGATAGACAGAGATGGCCCCATACACTACACTCTGAGGAAACTGCATATCCAGAAAGAAACATTCCAGGCATCCTGGTGGTAGGTGGAATGTGAACTCCACATAGCCTCAACTTCCACAATAACTTTAGGTTGTGCGGAAGAAGTCTGAGCATCTGTGAGGTTTAGACTCTGTCATCAGTGTGTACAAACATCCCCAGTGGCTAGGACACAAGGGTGCTCTTTTGCATAGTTCACTAGCCTCACGGTAAACCATCCTCGACTATATCCATGCAATCTGATGGGTTTTCGAATAGGCCGAATCTCTAGGAGAACTGAATTTGGTTTTAAGCAGAAGCAGAGGTAAAAGGAATAGAGATACGTCCCTTCAAGCTGACTTCACATAGTTTGGGTTCCTTAAGGTGAACTTTCTAACAAGGGCTATACTCAGCCCCCTCAAGCACTGAAATTTTAAGCATATAAGAAGCTGCTGTGTACATCAATTTTTAAAATTGTAGAACCATAACATATAAAACTGAGTGATACTTAGATTAAATAAAATATTCCATAAGAACCAAACAATACTTATGCAATCGCTGCTATCACAGTGGCTGAGGCTGTTTGGAGGGCAGCATGTTTCTACTTCCATCTTATATGCCACTCTTTACAACTGACATCTTCATCAAACAGATGGATTGATAAGATTATATCCTTCTGTCTTCTAATTACTTCGACAGCAGGGGAGCACTGAGTTTCTATAATGTCTGAGGTCCTGTTATTCAAGTCAATTTTCTCCATCTTATAACTGTCCTATGTATTTGGATCCATGGGAGGTACTTTAACCAAAACTGTAATTATTTTTCCTCTTTTTAATTTGTATATTCTTAGGAAAGAGGGAATTAAGAAGGGATCAGAGGAACGATAGCCTGAGAAACAGCAGAAACATCACTCTCCCTTTTATTTGCTAAAAAGTATGACACATAGTGCAACATTGCAGACTTCCTAGTAGTGCTTGCGTTAAAAAGTCACTCTTGCTGTAGGAATAGAAATTCCTGGTGATACTAAATCGATATAAATAATTTTAGCAACAGTCTTATTTATATGTGTCTTGAGGCTAACGGCAAAACAGAAAGGCCAGAATAATTAGGGATAAAGTAGTTCAACTTTTAAGAGGGAGTTGTCAGTGGTAAGAACTGTAAATTTCCATATGGGATAGTTGGTGCAGACTCTTAGCTAAACTTCTGCCTTCCCAGACAAAGAGAAAGATTTGTGAAACACTGACATGAAGGGGACAACTTTCCATTCATTCTCAGTCAGAAGCAAGTGCCAAGGACTTACACCGAGGGAGCTGTTTTCAAAAATTATGTGTGTGTTTTTTTTTTTCAAAACAAAAAAGTGTTCTTTCTTTCTCACTTTGAATATAAGCTAAAGAATAATCTTATGCTTCCTTCTGTAGTTACGTGATCTCAGAGAAAGAAACTTCCGTGCAAATAGTGGGGGCAATGAAGAAGCACCCAGGACCTCTGCCCTTGAGTTGGCAGGGGTTTCTGTAGATCCACTTGAGTCCAATGTACAGAAGATTAGGTTGTTGTGGGATTAGTGTGTCTTCTCCAAAGTTCAAATGTGACTAAAATAGCATATGGGCTGGCACATCCTCAGAGAGGTATCCTAAAAAGGGGCGAAACTCCTACAGTGTTAGGATTAACATCTATTTAAAGGGGATTTCAGAACATCTGCTTGGCTTGATCTTCTGCCTTCTGTCATGTGAGAACAGAAGAAACCACTCATCTGGGCAAGTACCTATGGCTACCATCTTGGGGTTCCAAGCATATGAGATACATATATCTAGTTTTTTCCCCCCCAGATTTCCCAGGCTACTGTATTTCCTCATAGAAGTATGTGAGACTGAATCACAGAAAGGTGCTCACCTATTTCCTGGCAGCCAGCTATTGGCAGGCTGATTCCATGTTGAAGGAAACATGTTTCTCAAAGGCTGAGGCTGGTGACACAGAAAAGCAGGTTCAGAGGTCTGTTTGGGCTGAGGAAGCTCTCTTATGGACAGGTCACAATGAGGAAGACTTTATAAACATACTGTTTAGCATAGAAGACAAGCCCAGCATTTGGCACGAGTAGTGATGCTCCTGATGTGAATACAGAGCTATGTCAAACTAGATACTCAGTAGCTCAACAGAAAAGATAAGCTATAAAATTCATATAAGAAATTTATAGCAAGTTTTTAAAACATGGAACAGAGATCTTTGTGGTCTATTAGAGACTATAGTTTGGATAAAGGAGAACTGCTGCATGCTCACACCCCTTGTTCGAAGGTGTATCACGTACTACTGCGTTGAATTACACATGGGCATCATCCCGACAGCATCTCAGAGGTGGAACCATTAACTCTTCTCTACTGATTTTGAGTCCCAGGGTCATTTTCTCTGCTCAAAATTGCAATGGTTGACTAAAGTAAAAATACTCATGCATATTTAGATATGCATGTGAAACAATGGCAGACTGACAGGACACCAGCAAGCACACTGACTTTAAAGTCGTTTTACTTCAATATTGTTTTTACTTCCACGCAACTTAAAAACCAAGAACAGATTTTTCCCAAAGCAGTGACTGAGCTGAGGTGATGTGATTGCTCACATGATTCCTATTAGAACATTAAAAAAATCATAGTTGAACATGTTTCAGCATCTTCTCCCTTTTTACTTTCTCTCTCTCTCTCTCTCTCTCTCTCTCTCTCTCTCTCTCTCTCTCTCTCTCTCTCTCTCTCTCTCTGTGGAAAACCCATTTGGAAAGAGTCAAGACTCCAGAGGTGAACTGAAAAGATGGTAAGAAAGAGAAGTTGTCCGTGCCAACTCCTGCTAAACCCTACTAAATGAATTAGAAATATACCTCCTACTGCCACTACACACACACACACACACACACACACACACACAAACACACACACACACACACACACACACACACACACACACTCACAACACAAGCATGGTAATTTCATTTATTTTGAAATGTCGCTAAACACTGTATTTAAGAGTGAAATTTTGTTTCATGTCCATGTCAAATGTATGATTTGTCTTCTATCAATATCAGTCAAGGACAGGACATTACAGGGGAGAGGTTAGCAAGTCAAGAGCTCGTAGGTAATAAGCACTTTAATTGTGTCTGATTGTCCTCTCCTATAGCACAAATGGTGGCATAAAATGACCACACAGTGTATGTGCGAACAGCCCGCCTTTATGAGTCTGACACAGTTTTATACATAGCTTATTGCCTACCACAAAGAAAATTCACCAGCCTTTGCACATGAATACGTTTGATTAAGCATGATTATCTAAATTACTTATTTTCTGCAAATAAGAGACATGTAATTCTCTCAGATTGAAGCATGGCAGATTTTTACTTGTTCTCTTTTCAAAAATAAAGAAAACAATAAAAACCTCAAAGATGTTATTCATGTACTTTAAATATATTTTGTTTATGATATGCACATGTGCTATGAATTATTTAAAACCCCAGTTTAGGAATATAGCCCTTTAGATATAATTTTTGACAGCAATATTGGGTGAGAAACTAGTCATTTCCCATTGTTAGCCTTACAGAACTTCTTTCAGGGAACACGCCTATTTATGTAAATAAAATGAGATGCCGTTTTGGGGTACTAACTCCTCTTTATGGCTGAGGAAATTGATTCCAGATTTTGGAGTCTAGGAGAAAAGAGTGGAAAAACAAACTGATTTGTCAATAAAATACATAATCTATAGATAGTTTAAAGTGTAATTGACACTGCTCAAATCAAGTAATTTGATTAATTTTTTTAGAAAAAGATTTATCCTTTTTTGCTTTATTTATAGAAAATTTGCCAGCATATACATAAGTGCACTGCATGAACTGCTCATGCCTACTGAGGCTGGAAATGGATGCAGGATGCTCTGGAGCTGGGTCTTGAGAATGAAACCTGGGTCTTCTGCAAGAGCTTTAATCACCGACTAATTTCTCTATTCCCATTGGTTAATTTGATTAAAAAATATACATTTTTCACCAGTTATAAGTCTAAATACCAGCTTAGAGTTTTACTGGTCTAACTAAATCTTTTAAGGACCATTAAACTTGTAAGATTACTATTAAGATGTGCTAGAATAACATGAAAAAGAAGTGATGTTTTCCCCTGATTTGTGAAACAATTTCTTAGAGCTCAACCTCTGTATTAAATGAGATCAGGCAGGAAATGGTATGGACAATGTACAGGAATGTCCTCTGTTCATCTTCCTTACAATTTCTCAGAGAAATGGAGAATTGAGACAATCCAGCCTCATTTATACAAGTGTCTTCCATCTTCCAGGGCACTCAGCAATAAGTATTGTGGGATGATAAGTGAAACATAGATATTTAACCTTGAAAAATATAAATGCCTTAACTTCAAAGGAAGAAATGAAGTATTCCTTAGTGACCAAATTGGGTTTTTTTTTTCGAACATGCTTTAATATGTGCATTTTTATCACTGAGAATCAGTCACATTTTCTCATATTTGCTCATGTGACCAATTAAATCTGACTCTGGGGGATCATTTAACGTTTAAGTATCGTCATATTTGACTCAGAAAATTGTCTTTATTGAGTAAAATAAGTTGGTAGAAAATACTTTAATTTTGCTGCACAAGATCGTTACAAAGAAGGTGCCTTGGGGACTAGAGAGGAGCTGGGTTAGTCAGCTGCTTACAACGCATGCATGAACACGCGATCTCCAGCATCCATTTGACTGGAAAGATGTCTCATCAATTAAGAGTTCTTATTGCTGTTTTGGCAGAGGACCAGAGCTTCGGTCCCAGCACCTACACTTTGCCTCACAGCTATCTGTACCTCAAGTTTCATGGGTCCCTTAACCTTTTTTGGCTTCTCTGTGTATGTGGTTCAAATACATGTATGTAGACAAACACTTACAGAGAAAAGAGGGGTCTCTATAAAGCTATCTTACTAATTCTGAGACTAGGATGGGAGAGTGGAGACACACTGGAACTTTTTTTATACAGCTATCTTAATTTAAAGGATTATCCCCAGGATCAGTGAGATTAGTGAAAAAAGGAGTCCATGAATTTGAAGGACAGTAGGGAGGGGTACATGGGAGTGTTTGGAGGGAGGAAAGGGAAGGGAGAAATGCTGAAACTAAGTTTTAATATGAAATATAAGAAGAACCAAAATGGAAGAGTGACTAAGAAAGAAGCTTGTTGTGACCCTCTACCTGATGCCATATACAATCGCACACACATGGGCACACACGCACACATATACATGCACACATACACAAACACACACATTTATATGCACATGTACACACAAGTTGCTGTTCTAACACATTTATTTAGAGTGAACACTCAGCTACCTATCATCTATGTATCTTTCATCGATCATCTATCATCTATCTATCTATCATCCATCTATCTATCTGTCTATCTGTCTGTCTGTCTATCTATCTATCTGTCTGTCTATCTATCTATCTATCTATCTATCTATCTATCTATCTATCTATCTATCTATATCATCTATGTATCTTCTATCTAACTTTGAAAATGTCATATCCATTTATGGAAACAGCTGTTATCACTCCTTCTCTGGGTCCAATACTTCCCCAGCCATAACTTATTTTCTTTTCTCTAAGAACAAAAGATTATTCTATTGATTGGGAGCAATGTTCATAAAGGACAGAGGTTTCAGGCATACCTACTGTTGCTCTTGATGCTGCTATATTTATTAAGGCTTCCACCACGTGCACTAAATGACAATTTCCCTTGACCACTTGCAATTTTATAAGTCTCACCTGTATTCCCTGCTTTATTACAAAGGATTTTAACACTTAAAAAAGTTGATACTCTATCCAAGAGTGAAAGACTTTGGATGCACCTAACAGAAAAAGGAAAGTTAAGTAAGTAGCGACTTACGAATCCAGCACCAGGATAACATTACAAATTTTCATACTGGAATTTGGAAGAACACATTCTGGTATTGAACTTCAATATTAATAACTTGTAAGAGTAAGGCTTTGAACTTTCATTTACATGTCTGTGAGATGGCAGTAAGAACATCTGGTATGGGGCTGGAGGGATGGCTTAGCATCTAAAAGATCTTGCTGTTCTTGCAGAGGACAGAATTTCAGTTCCCATGTCAGGCCACAACTGTATATCACTCCATCCAGCTCTGGGAGATCTGATATCCTTTTCTTGTCTCCACAAGAACCAGAAAACATTTTCTTTCTCTCTTCTTCCTTTCTTTCTTCTCTCTCTCTCTCTCTCTCTCTCTCTCTCTCTCTCTCTCTCACACACACACACACACACACACACACACACACACACATATATACACACACACACTTTTTAAAAATTAAAATAAAAAAATCTAACATATACCAAGCTATACCAAGATGAAATGCCATTTAGGACACTGTAGGAGCTGACTTAAAGGTTGACATAGAGACATAGGGAATTCTTAATGTAGATAGCTAATATAATAATCAAGACATTCAATTACACATAGTAAGCTTTTCAGGGCTAAGTGCCATCAACTGTACCAGTCATGTGAAGGACTCAGTAAAATAATCACTGATTGGAAGGCAAACAAACATCTGCTCCTAAAGTGATTGTGGAATACTCCAGCTGGCTCCGTGGGTACTTCCTGGAACAGACCTTGCCTAAGTGACCTTAGACTTGAGGCTTGCCTGGTTCAGACTCACTCATGGTGTGCATCAGTTCCCATTTCCATGATTAACACCCAGAATTAACTCCGCATTATGCTCGAAAACAAAGAAAAAGCCCAAAATAGAAAAAAAATAAAGCTGTTTCCAGCAAAGATCATTGACAGCATATCTTATGAATCCCTTGAATGTTAATATTCTCAGTAATGAATAGAATGCGTTTTGGATTTAAATGTTTTTGTGCTTTGGATAGTACAAATGATTGGCACTAATAGTGTAATTTATTTTCTTCACTTTTCCTTAAAAACCTAAAATTCATGTTGTAGAAGGCAGGACTGAATTCCAGAAGTCTCTGACATTTGGCTTTCTTGGATTTGCATAGAGCTCAAATTAGTTGGGCAGACTCAGGCTTTAATAGATGCCTCCCATGGAGGAAAATCTGTTTGTTTTATGTAAATGCGATGCATTTGCTATTTATCTCTCCTCCATTTTCAGAGCTGGACACAACTTGAGCTTTATGTATATATTTCTAATTGAGAATTCCATTTTCATCCTCTAACAAGCTGTTATTCCGGAAAGGGAGTTGTGGCAGGAAGGTCTTGCTTAGCCTGTGGGGACTTCATTTGGAAATCCGAAAGGATTTAAAGTAGACATTTAAATCTACAGATTTAAAGTAGACATTTGTGAGTAAATTTCA
Organism: Acomys minous; assembly: GCF_964271855.1. Lineage (NCBI taxonomy): Eukaryota > Metazoa > Chordata > Mammalia > Rodentia > Muridae > Acomys > Acomys minous. Next base: position 21,826,757 of record NC_140489.1, read on the forward strand.
CTTTTTTAAAACTTTATTTTATTTCTTCCAATTAACGTTTTGAAACTGTTGAATGCCACTTGATGGTAGCCAATATTGCCCTACAGTTTCCCGGTTGGGTAAACTTAGGAGATGATAATGTCGCAAATGTTGTTGAGGCATGTAATGTCTACAGAACTTGGTTTCTTTTCACATTTTGGGGGGTTTCGATCTTAAAATTAAATCCACATGACTATTTATTTAACTTTTAGCAAAGCAAATTAGGTGATCTGTAGTACTTTTGTTGGTTTGTTCATTTATTCTTTCAAAACCTTTGCTTTATTAATAATATTAAAATGCAACATGCTCATAATTAGAGGCCCCATTCACTTCTCTCTTTAAACAATGCTTGGCAAAAAGAAAATAAAATTCTTGGAACAGTAACAGGCACGGATTATGAACATTTCAGCTGACGAAAGTCAAATGTGTTCTCATGTGTGGGAAGCCAATCTACAAATGGGACTTACTAAATGACTTCTCATGTCTGGCTCTCTGGAAAGACAAAACTATAGAAGCAGATAAATAATAAATGTCTGTTGCCAGAAGTTAGGTAAGAGGAAAGACACATGGAATATTCCCAGGGGACTGAATTTCCAAGTAATAGAACGGTTATTAATGATATTCAATGTGGTACGCAAATGCTAGCACACATATTTGTCAATGTAATAAGACTGGAGATAACTTGTAAAGAGAGTGCTCATTTGGCATAGTCTTCGAAGTCCTAATTTATGATTGGTTGCCCCTGGTACTTTGAGGCCATGGTGAGGCACCACATTATTTTGGGATTTCGTAGCAGCACAAATCCACTTATATACTACCCAGGAAGCAAAAGAGAGAAGAAAAGAGACTGATGGTCTACAAACCTTTTTAAGTGATGACCCAGAAGTACCTAAAAAACCTCCCAGGAGCTATCACCTTTTGAAGGTTTCATCATTTCCCAATTGTAGAACCATGGGGACCATGGTGTTAGCATACAAATTATCATTGAATTCAAGATATAAGTTGCAGTGTACTTAATACTGAAAATGTGTCACCACCTAAACTATGGAATTTGAGTGACAGTGACTTGCCAATATATGTTCATGGATTGTAATATGTAATATGAAAACCACCTTTATAGGAAAGACTGTTAATGAGGAGGTATTCATAAGGCAAGCAAGCACAGGAAATAAAACGAGAAACTCCCCTTGATTACTAGCAATCTACTTGACATCTCAAGACTCTTACACGCTTGTATTATGTACACAGTCACTTCATTGCAAACAATGTACCAAGCTGCTGGTTAACAACTTACTATACACGTCCTTCTGAAAACAACGGCTAATTTTTTCTTCCCCTTAACAGCCATGAAACTTAGATTTTACTCAATATTTCTCCACTTGTCTCTGGATAGGAGAGTAGGGACATTGATCAAGTTTAAATGGGTTTTAGCACATGCATGATAAATATGTGTATCTTTTAAGAGAGTTTTTGTGGAGAATATCAAAGTTTCTATCATATGCATGTTTATTACTGGGCACCCATATGATAAAAATCAGATGCCTTGTAGGAAGAGTATTTTTGACATTGTGTTTGACTTGCTCTATTACTTTGAAGAAAGCTATGTAGCTACATTTGCAAATTTTTATGGTTGTTTTCATTTTATTTTTTCAGCTTTTAGGAACATTATTTTCCTTCTGCCTTTGCCCGCTTTGCTCAGGTGTCTGCGGAAGAGCTCGGGGCCACTCAGTGCTGGCTCCAGCCCACTCGGTGGCCTGCGCTACGGGCATTGCTGACCAGTCTTCTTTGGGTGGCTGGGTGCTCCAGTCCTCAGTAGGGAACTGCTGGACGGGTACGGAGGGCATCAGAACACCCTTAGACCAGGCTGCCACTTTTGGCTGAACAGAGGTTAAGTCTGGAGCTGGCGCAGTCATTTGCTCTGGAATCACTCCTTGGTCACGGCCTTCTTAGCAGCAGCCTGCTCCTCCTTCTCAATCTCCTTTGGGTCTCTGTAGAACTAAAGATCAGGAATACTCTTCCATGGGTGCTCACGGGAGATAGTGTCACACATGTGGAGTACTTCCTGGGCTAGCATCCACCACATCAGACCCATTGAGTGATCTCCCTTGTTTCATGCGATGTCAATGTTTATATAATGCAGAGGAGAATCCATGTGGCATAGAGTAATGGTGGGCCGGTTGACACAAGAGCCCTCTGTGAGGGGCTGGTGGTCAGCGCTGGGCTCAGTCACCACTAGAAGCCATGACTCCCTGAAGGCTGGTTGGATCTGGTTGGTGAAGGTCCCAGGTGTGAAGCTGCCAGCAATGGGAGTGGTTCCAGTAGCAGCAGCAAACTTCAGCCCAGGTCTCCGGCAAGTGTTCCTGTAGGAGACGACGCAGACATCAGCAGTGTTTTCAATTGCAACAATAGCCCTATCTGCAAGCGAGAGCTTCTCTTAGGTCTTCGTCACATTAATGATGTAGATATCATCAAAAGAAAGAACTTCTGTAGGTGTATTGCTCCATCTGAAAGCCAAGGTTGGTGCCACCTTAGTGGGTTCCTGCCGCAAAGAGTTTGAGAACATCCTCCTCCTTCATCTGCAGGACATCCAGGGCTCTGGACATTGTGTAAGCATCTCTTTAAGAGAATCAAGAACAACGCCTTATGGACCCATCCTTGGGCAGCGCAGAAAAGCATGACTCTTCGTTTAAGTTCCTTAAATAAAAAGTCAATAAGTACCCTCTCCTGGCTCCAACCATGGGTGACATCCACACGGGGAAAAGGAAATTTCAATAAACTGCCAACTAAAATTTTTGTCTGTGAACTTAAAATCTATACTCAGAATTTTGACAATGAAACAAAAAGCATACATTGGAGAAAACCCAGTACCTTCAACAAATGATTTTGGCCAAACTTGAGAGCTACATGTAGAATAATGAAATTCTATCCTTACCTCTCACTCTAAATAAACTCTAAATAAATCAGATATATCAACAAAAGACTTGACTGAACTTGTTAGAGATGGAAGTCAGGGATAGGCTTCAAATTATAGGCAGAGAAATAAGATGGTGGGACAAGCATTAATATCAACAACTGATAAATAGGAGCACATAGAAATAACAACCTTATATATAAAACAATGAAGAATTAGCTTACAGATAAATATTTTACTGCCTGTCTATCTGATAGAGAGTGTCTCAAATATACAAATAACAATAACAACAAAAACAAAAAAACAAGCAAACAAATAAACTAGACACCAGAAAAACAAATAAACCAAATTAAAATTTTGGGAAAGAAAGTAAACAGAGAGTTCTCAAAAGAAAAAACACAAATATCTAAAAAATTATTTTTAAATATCTAAAAAATTATTTTTAAAAGTGTTCAACATGTTTAACCACTAGGGAAATGCACATTAAAATACTTTGAGATTTCATTTCGTCTTAATAAGAATAGCCAAAATAAAGAATAACACAACAAGTGCTAGTGTAGATGTCAGAAAGAGGAAAACTAATTTTTATGTATCTATTTTTAGAGCACTCTATTGTTAAATGTTAAGGTTCAATGTACAATTATTCATATAATAAAAATGTTAGCATTCTGACATTACTATATATTTATATAGTTCATTGTTCTTATAAATCAACATAGAACATTATAAATGCCTATTTTTGTTATGTAAATATTCATTCATAGATTATTTAGTTACAAAATATCTTGATACAAAACAAGTGTAGATCATCTTGACCTCAGATATCTTACATGAAATGGATGCTTACATAATAAGAAAAGCATTAAAGTTTTGTTTCAAATGTCCATGCCCTTACAAATATATAATGTGAAAATACTATGCTCCATATTTATTAGAATTGAATGTTTAGTGAATTTTATCATAAGACTTTGGGAGAGTTGAGTTGTGACTGTTAACAAAAAGTACCTAGAGAATCATACTTTGAGGGACAATCCCTTATTTCATCAATAAGGGAAACTCTGTACGTGCAAATTTGTTGGATGAGATGAAGCTAGTCAAAGCCCTGGATAAAACATGGCATCCAGCATCTCTACAGTTTCACTTAGTATTCTGTGCTCTTATTTTATTATTTATTTAGTTATCTCGATTTTTAGTATAACCCTTCATGGAGTCATTGGTTCACTAAACATCGAGAAACAAAGCAAGCAGCTTCTACAAATCCAGTACGGTCCACTCAGGCACGACTTTGAGGGTAAATTTGGTGTCTGCTAGAAGTGGGGGGTAGGGTAATGAAATTTCCCTCTGCAAATGCGTTTTGATTTGTTTTATCTGTATAAGAATGCTGTCTAAATGTATGTTTGTACCCATATTCCTGCCTGGTGTCCACGGAGGTTGGAAGAGGGTGTTAGCGTTCTTGAAGCTGGAGTTACACACAGCTGTGAAACACCATGTGGATGCTTGGAATTGAACCAGGATCCTTAGCAAGGAAATAAGAATGCTCTTAACCGTTGAGAAATCTCTTCATCACCTGTTTTAGAAATTTTTTCAAAGGTAATAGAAGCAAGCCACCACACTTGCAAGGCTTAAAGGGCTGAGAAATAGCTGGTTTAAAATGATTTTTTTTAAAAAATCAGCTGCTTAACAGACCAACAACAGTTTTGAACTTTATCAAAGCTCTGGGAATGGCCCGCCAACTCTGATCAAAGCCCAGGTGGCTACATGTCATTTTTTTTTAACCATGAAATGAGTATATTAGACATACCATCATAATCCTTTTTCATACTAGTCCTGAATGATTTCCATTTCTAAAACATTATATCTCAACTGTGAGAAAAATAACATTGTGTATGACTTGTCTTGGTTTTATGTTTGACCAAACTGCTCAGTTCTACTTCTATGATGTCTAACCTAAGGATATCTTTCAAACATATTTACATGTAACTCACTGACAATTCTTAGCCTTTAAAAAAACTTCTCATTTCTTTGAGGCATGTTTTCACTTGCTGAGGCCAGGAGAGCTAAGCCAGGCTTTGCTTTGCTTTCTCACAGCTTACTTGATCCTTTTGGAGTAAAAAAAAAAAAAAAGGGGGGGGGACTGGGTGCTTTCTGGTTTATTTGACTTAGTTTTAGTTCTTCTGAAATACAGAAACATTCTTTCCTTCATTCCACCATATCCGTCTTTTATGTGTATAGCAATAAGTGTTTGGATTACAATATGAAATAGCAGACTAATGTGCTAGTTCTCAAAGATTTGCATAATTAGTTTAAGTATAATGCATTCACTTTTGAAAATGCCCATGCTTAGTCTAACTGCATATTGCTGCAAGGGATATTATCCCCCACCCTTCTGGGGTTGAGGCTCTGCTTTGTATCTCATCTCAGACACATAATTAGTTGTAGCAGGTACATTACAGTGGTCTCACAGCCTACATCACCAAATCTTCTTTAAACATCATTTCAGCAAAGTAAACCCAGGAAATTCTGTTCACCTTACTTAAACGCTTGTAACTTTAGTATTTTTACAATTCTTTCAGGCTCAGCACAGATGGGATTTTCCAAATGAAAACCAGATGAAAGTAAACAGCCCTCTTGCTATCAAAATCTATAGGTAGGGAGACACAGGTCCAGCTCACTGCAGTAATAAGATCTGCCTTTCAGTGAAAGTGTGTTTCCAATAACCGCACAGTTACCTTTCGTTAGAGACTAAAATCAGCATTTTATTTTTCCTCTTATAATTTGACATGGTAAAAGGAGAAGTGGGCTTTTTGGGCCTCTAATCCCTGTCAACCCCAGATGAAGGATTTTAGCACGCTGCCTCTGTGGAGGTATTTGGATTTGTAGTTCATTTTACAAATCCTGTTTAACATACAATTAAATAATAATGTAAATATGTGACATAACCTCTCCTGGCTACAAACTTTCACTGACCCTGGTGATTTCCTCCCCTTGGGGTTTTAAATTTGATTTCCATTGCGTTTCCCTTCCGAAACCTATGCCCCTGCCATTTTTAGTTGCAATTTGCTAAGTAGTCATTTCATCTGCAATAGCTTTTAAATTTATTTTCAATAATTCTTGTTGGAACAGAAAATAGCACTTTGATTAGAAAGGAGTCATGTTAGCTCTGTGGCCAATTTATTTTGAATTTATTTTATGTTTTAATTATATACCTAGATCATCTCCAAAGTAGCCTTTTAAACTATTGCACATTAAAGTTGAAGATTTACACCTTTAGAACTCCATCACCAGATGATCCAATTTGCTTGCTCATAATTGCAACCTAGACGTTTCAAGAGTTGAAGGATTTTGTCAACCCTCACAACATAAAGATTATCTTGAGAATCAGTAATTAGAATTAGATTTTATGTTCTGGAAGGAGTTTGTTCTCGCATCCCAAAGTGTTAGATCCTCATTATGCCTCTTGGGAAGAAAGACAAAACACCCCCAATATTTTAAAGCATCTAGGCTCTATTTATGTGCATTTATTTGATATATATGGGTTTGTGTGTGTGTGTGTGTGTGTGTGTGTGTGTGTGTGTGTGTGTGTGTGTGTAGAGAAAGAGAGACAGAGACAGAGACAGAGACACAGAGAGACAGAGAAGCACAAACTTGGATATAATTTTTCAGCTTTTATGATCTATGATCTATCTATCTATCATCTATCTACAATCTATCTATCTATCTATCTATCTATCTATCTATCTATCTATCTATCAAGACAGTGAGATCTAGGAATTCTCCTGTTTCTGTCTCCTAGATGTTGGGATTTTCAACTTACCACCATGTCTAGCTTTCAAGATTCAAGCTCACGGAACTGAACACAGATCCTTGTTCCCATCTCTGAAAGGCAAGGGAAAGCAGAGCAGGTCTTAGTGGAGTCTAAAGATTGGTGGCTATACAGGCAGGGATGGACAAACCAGACCTAGAGACTGGATATGGAACTTGGGCTAGATCTGCTTAGAGAGGGATGTGGATGGGGAGGTACAGGTTGACTCACTCTGCTAGACTCAGGAAAGGCAGGTCCAGTATGTGTCCTATGCAAAAGAGAAAAGGTTGAATGTTGCATGCAAGGAACCTATATGTTGGGGTCAGTACCATGGGGCTTAATTCCAAGGGAATAAAACTTTTAAATATATGTCTTGTCTCCTTTCTAACTACTAGTTCTTTATCTCAAAGCTCAATAATAAAGTTTACATCCAACTTAAGAGACAATTCTTGATGGAAATGTTTCTTTTAAAGAGAAAAAGAGATATTTTACTGTATAATCCAGAGAGTAGAGAATTTGAACTTCGACGTATTTTTTTCTAATTACTCTGATGTAAAAATGGGAAGCAGTAAATATGATTAAAAGGCAAATTAACAGACATATATTCTAGGAATTTAATGTGTTTAGTGTACTGCAACTAAAAAAGACTCTATGAAGGAGCTAGACACCAGTGGTGGAAAAAGTAAAGTAGAAATCCAGGTTTATTTGAAGGATCCATACTGGAGACTGTCAGTAAAGTTACAAGGGGAACATATTTCAAAGTAGAAAATATCTCAGAAAAAAAGCATCTGAAAGATAATGACAAATCTAAAAGAAAAAAAAAAGAGATTTGGAAACAGGCTAATTCAAGTGTCCTGTTAGGTTTTAGAAGAGCTGAAGAGAAAGGACACGATACAGAGTCAGAGATGTTAGTGTGACTTGTTGATTTATCATTTTGTGTACAGCACTAGGCATCCTGCTAACACTCTCATTTATCAAACAGCATTGATGATTTATCACTTTCATGGGTGCGATGCAAACCAAGGCATGCGCTCACCCTATGCAAAAGGCTTGGAGATTACAACCATGCTGTAACATACTGGAAAGCTCCTACAACTCACACTGAGAGTCTTGGTTTAGACAAGAGCTGGTTGCTCTTCCAGGCACACCTTTCCTGTGGAGAAGAGCTGGTAAATACAGGGGTGAGATCTGTGTAATGGAAAAAGTCCTTAATGCTGGACTTCACTAACTCGTGTTTAGATTGACGATGCATAATAAGCAAAGTGTCTCAAACTTCAGCATCTCTTGTCTCCATCCTCGCAAGTCTCAGTTGCAACCATTTCAGAGACTTGCCGAGACTATTTCACGACTCGTATGTGTAACAGTCAAGAAAATGGACATTACAGCTGAATTTGAGTTAATCCTTTCTAATGTTTCATCATCTGTTTCCTTAGAAAGTTTGTAATGTGACTGCCACTCTCTGATCACCTTGGAAGGAACAGAGGTAGAAAGTACAAGCCTCTTACCATTTATCTGCATCAACCTGCATAATGTGACTTGTATTCTGTGTAAAATGCCATCGTCACAACAGAAGTATACTAGGAGTACAAAAAATAATTAAGAAATGCTAGGAACATTTCCATAAACTCCAGAAAACTGTATCAACAAAACTAAAAAGTGAAAATAATATAGTAGTTATAAAAATAAATAACAGTCTAAATTCTACTTAAATAGTTGGTCTCTCCCTTTCCCTCTCCCTCCCTCCTTCCCTCCCTCTCTCTCTCTCTCTCTCTCTCTCTGTGTCGGTCTGTCTATCTCTCTTTCTTTCCTTATTTCCTTACTTCGTTTTTTTCCTTCCTTCCCTCTCTCTTTCCTTCCTTTGGTCTGTCCTCCTCCCTCCCTCTTATATCTTTCCCTCACTCTCTGCCTCCCTTCTTCCCTCCCCTCCCTCCTCCATCCTTCCTTTTCCCATTCCTTTGTAATTTTAAGGAACAGGTCCATGTCACTAGATGACATCAAATACACAAAGTAAAACAGGATGCTCTTGAACTGAATGCTTGCTTGGGCCAGACACAGATGCCATCCTGCATGACTAACTAGATGCTGGAGAATGACCTCAGTGCTTCATGCATGCATTCCATCAACTCAGCAACATGCTCTGCTCAATTTTAAAACAGCAGTAATCCTGGATCTCACTCTGAAAACTAAGCTGGCCTTGTAGTTGGCTTTTAGCCTGGGCTATAATCTTTCTACCTCAACTTCTTAAAGACTGGGAATACCTGAATTCATCACTGTGTCTACCTGAACCTATATATCATTTATAAGAATCCTCATTTTATCTTTAAATCCTTTGTATTTGTGAGTCATACATTATTTGAAAATAATTAGCTGCATTCTTCATTAACTACAAATGATAGATGTGAACATATAATGGCCTAAATCATAAAAGCACTTAGCCAATATCCACTGAACAGCTAGCCGTATACTTGGGCCATAGTAGAACTAAAAGGACAGCTAGGTTTGTTGCCTAGACAGCAGTATCAGAGATATGGTGTGGGTTGAGAACAAATACTGAGATTAATTTAGTCAATAAGAAAACTGTGAAATGTATCTTTAGGAACACTGGGAGAAGTCTTTAAATTTCCAGTGGACAGGCAGATGGAGTATGTTGAAAAATCTATGCTTTATCTGGAAAATGAACACTAGATAATCCTTACAGTTATTAAGAGTGACAAGCTGGATTGAATGTGGTGCACTCTTGCTTGGAATGTGTGCTTGTCTCCTTCCCAACTTAGTCCTATTTCTGACAATCCTTCCAATCTTCCCAGGTGCTACCTGTTTTAAGCAATCCATATAAACAAAGACCTTGGCTTCAGTAAATTTTACTAACTTGGTGATTTTCATATGTAGTCTATACACTTCTCACCCATGCAGACTAACCCTTTTTCAGGGCTTTCCAATTTCTCAAGAGATTGGCCTTCCAGCTTGGCTTTACACACTTATTGAAGCATAATATGTATACTCTAAAATTGACGTTTTTACATTTAAACTTTCATGATTGGCAGAATACTTAGAATTTTGTAACTATCCTTCTCTAATTGTAGAACATCTACACTCCCCAAAGCAGTATATTTCCCATTAGCAATCACTTCTCATACTAATACCCCATAGCTCCAGGCAATTGCTAATGTGAATTCTGTCTCTGTAGATTTGGCTGTAATTGTTGTTAAATGATTTAATCAGTCCTGAAGGACTCTTTATTTCCTCCAAATTGCTCACCACCTAATCTCCAATGTTTCAGTATGAAGTTCTTCACTTATATTAAGAATTCATTTCTTTGTGCACATTGGTATTTTCAGATCGGATTAATAATTCTGGAAATATTCAGTGGGTTTTCTTTCATACTCTGATGACATCTTTTATCAGTGACAGGGTGGCCAAGTTACCAAATCAAAAACACTGAAATTATGAAAGATGTAATTGTTTTTTCCTTAGTGAATTGTATATAGTATTAAAATCTCCCAAAACATTCACAGCATGGCGTTCCACCTTGTAGTTTGGTTGTCTTGAGGCCCATAGCTAGGACTGGTCACTAATGAAACATCCCTTTTTGCCTCTGCACATTTTCACACCTTTCACTTAATATATCTTTGTCAATTTTAGATATGACAGATGAGAATAGAAGTAATATCAAACTAAATGACTTCCTCAGAGTTTAAATGAACACAAATATGTATGGTATTGAGAGCAATCATTCTATAATAATTATATTTTGGTGAATTAATTATAAATTTGATGAATTTGATTATGAAAGAGCAATTTAGAATGATTTTCTATTATAATAACACATATGATTTATTATGTATCTATTGTACATGTATATTTGATTAAAATAAACTAAAACAATAAGAAAACAAAGGAATTAGGGATTGACTTATGGAAAGAGACGAGGCTCACTCAGCATTAATAGAAATGGTAAAGAGAACCAAAAACGGGAAGACATTAAGGGAAAATTGGAAATCTTGAAGTGAGGAATTGAGAAAAAGATGCAACAGTCATGGAGAATAAAAATCCTACAGTTTTTGTGTACCTGCTTAGTAGTGGATTTCCAAGCAGATGACTAATTTATCCACAAGGGCATCCTCACCCCTCTGAGAAGGTTGTTTGCTATGTATGGATTGCACACATCACTGAGACCTTCTTAAAATCAGGGGAGGCCTTTCAGAAAGCTAATATGTGATCGTGTTCCCAGTGTTAATGGGAATTAATGACAGGTTGTTATCAGCCTGCTTAGTATTTATTTTTCAAAAAGTGTACACAGTACTCACTCTGATCTGGGAACTATTACAAACACTTTCCAATAGCCCTATGTGGTTGGCACCAAGAGTGAGGGGTGATGTGAGCACAGTGCTCCAGCCTACATGCCATGGTGCCTTTAGATAGGCACAATGAGGAGATAAGTATTAACCACTGCCTTAATAATCATAAGAATCAATGTTAAATAATAATGCCCATAATAAAACTGCACTGAACTGCTTTCCATACATATCCTGCAAGCTGAATCCCTTCCAATTTGCTTAGAATTTGACTATGTGCAAGACTCTTAGCACCGAGTACTTAGTATTATTATACTAGGGTCTGTAGTGAAGTTTTGGTTTCTTTAACAACTCAGTTACATTATGTAAATATGTTTTTGTTATAATCCCAAGTGTAGAATATGGAATTACCTTAGTTTATCCATAGCTGATAATTGTTCAAAGAGGGGTGTGGTCTTTGCCAACTGGAGATAGTTTTATTCTGAGGATTCTGAGAGGATATGTGTGTGTGTGTGTGTGTGTGTGTGTGTGTGTGTGTGTGTGTGTGTGTGTGTGTGTGTGTGTCCCCAGAAAGAAAAGAGAGAGCTTCGAGGAGACGGGCAGAGGAGGAAGATGGCAGCCTATACTTCCTGCTTCTGTGTTTGCAGGTTGCTGTAGGTGGATTGCTAGATACCTTGATGACTCAAGCTGATATTTTACCAAAGAACCATCAGGAAGTAGCTAAAGACATGTGGCCGCTTTCCCTCTTAACCTTCTTTCTCTCCTACCTTGGGTTGGGGAGTTGGAAGGGAGGTAGGGGCTTAAGAAGCCCCAAATAAAGTATAGTTTAAAAAATAGTGCCTAGAAGGCTTCCTTGTCTTACTTTTCATACAGCGGTGGTTGTTCATAGCTGACTTGTGGCTAGAAATGCCACCTAGATGTTAGGAGCAGCTTTCAGAGCTCTGCTTTAGATGGTTGCCTATGTCCCATCCAAAGACAGTTCGTTCAATTTATAATTACATGCATTGATTTCAACAAGAGGCAAATACCCATGCTGTATGAATAATACAGACTCGGAGAAAGTTAAATAAAAAAGCCTTTGCAACTCATCTCTCATTCTTCCCTGCCCTTCCACCATTCTGTAAAAGAGGCATTCCATTTATTCTGAGGATGCCAGGGCTCCCAAGAACATTATTCCTATTGCCTTGTAGTTGACACCCTTCTAGAGGCCAGTATAGCTAATATTTAAATGAAAGGAAATTTTTGTTGTCTCATATGAATACAATAAATAATTGACTATTTCTTAATTTTGCTTATATTTAATATTCAAATGCAGACATTAAGTCTTTCTCTGAATATTTTATGCTTGGAGCAACTTCACAGACATTTGCTCCCCAAACAATTATGTATTAAAATAGCATAAATGTCCATAGATTTAAAAGATTTGTAAGGTGCTTCTTTTGGGTGTATTGAATCCATTGGGCAGAAATCTTTAGTGACGCATATTTTTCAACACAAGTGGAAAATAGATGCATTTATTGTGACAGACAACCTAAGACATGAACGGTGTTGTGTCATGTGAGCGAGATGGGGACAGAATCGTGGACTACTCCATGAAAACTGGCCACATGGCTCCACCATTCTCCTTGAGTCAAGGTCATTTTACTCTGTGAATATGTACAGCTCCTAGAGACTGCCTGCTTGAGTCCAAACTCCAGCTCCATCTCTTCCTAGCCTGGTGACCTTGGGTACATGTCAGAGTCCATAGAGATGTGATGGGGATTATGTAATACCATGCATGACTTAGAATGACTTCTTCTATTAGGCACTACAGGAGTCTCATTAGAAAAGGTGAAAGGAACAAAAGGACACAGTGCATTGCAATTATTAGAAATATAAAATGGTTTTATGTTTATATGCTGAGATGTGGCTCCAAGCAAACAGAGCACTCGTTTTTGAACTGCTCAAAAGCATCTCTAGACGCTTAATAGGTACTATTTTTATTCACAGTGCAGAGAAGAACTGATTAGCCAGCTAGGAGTCCGCTGAAAGCAGCAGGGGGTTAGGATACAAAACAAAGGCCAAATGACCAGAGAATACCAACAACTGCAATAAATACAACTTATTATATTTAAATAATATTTATCCTAGATACTTATCCTATAGTCTGAGATCAGTTCTAGATGTCATATACTAGGAGATGATTAAGTTATTAATGTGGGTGATATTAAGGTCATCTCCTATATATTGATTTCTATGTGTTTCTATCTCCATCCATCTGAGTGATGTTGAGATGATTAAGGTAATAACAGAAACAATGTAAAGAATTTCAAGCAAGAACAGAAATCTTGTACTCACATACAATGACATGATCATGACATTTATAGGTCCGGAAGTACCAAGTAAAACAACAAACCAAGCAGTTACAGCTAGGCTGTGGCAAAAAAAAAAAAATGAGTCTAGGGCTATTACAAACATAGGCTTTTTACGTAGGAGATAACCTAAGTGTAGTCCATCTATTATATTTTAAATCAGAATAATTGGAAGAAAATGCTGTTTTCTTAATATTCAAAATAGAGATTTTGGAGCTTAGAAGTTAATTTGCTATATGCTTTGGAATGAGCTGTCTTGAATGTGCATGCTGAAAATGTACTGTTAATATAACTGTATTTTGCAGTGTAGACCTGGAGAGGCAATTCAAGGTAGATAATGATTTCAGGGTGTGGACTTGAAGCAATGTTATTAGTGTCTTCATGTGAAAAGTAAGAAGATAGGGCTAAGACAGACCTTAGTGAGTGTCTCCCTCTCTGTCTTCTCTCTTTCCATCAGACCATTTGATAATAGAAGGCAATTGCTTGCAATCCAACCAAACAGCCCTCATCAAGAAAAATCACTGTTTATCTTGAGTTTGGAGTTTCTAGTATTGAGAATTCGGAAGACAAATGTAGTGTTTAAGTCACACAGCCTGTATTCTTTTGCTATGGTATTCAATTGTAATCCTAGCCAAATTTGTGATTAAAATGAATGGGAGGGGAAAAACCTAAGAAAATGAAAACATCGTCATCATCAACACTGACAGTCTTAAGACAAGAACGCTACAGAAAAATCCTTGTATTTTGTGTAGTGACTCATGCAAAAGTAAAGATAAATCATGTGAGCTACTGATTAAATAATAATGAGTTTGTCTTGTGTTTTATGAGAAAATTAATTCTGGCAGGAAGTACTTCCTAACTGGTTCATAAATGTCAAATCTGAGACTGTAGTCCAGGGGCCTCTAGAGAGAAAAACCTATGTTATAACATGGGTCCTTGTATTCTATTAAGTGTAATGTAACTTCTTCTGTTTATCATCTAGTAGTTCCATTACTGATCACTGATGTTCCCAAGTGCCATCTAACCAGGGACCTGTCCAGCGGGCAGATGGCCTGACATCCACAGTAGATGACAGGCAGACTTGTGGCTTTGTTTAGTCACTCTAGCTTTCCTGCCCTGAAAAGAATAAATCTCACTTAACACTTTTGTAGATCACAATGTTTTATTTGTGTGGTGGTGTGAATAGGAATGGTCCCCATAGACTTATGTGTTTGAATGCTTTACTCACAGGCAGTGTCACTATTAGAGAGTTTGGTCTTGTTGCAGGAAGTGTGTGTCTCTTGTGGTGGCCTTTGAGGGAATATGTGCTCCTGGGGCCAGCGTGACTCAATTGTCATCTACTGCCTGTGGCTCAAGAGGTAGAACTCTCAGCCCATCTCTAGTACTATGTCTACGTGCATGCTGCCATGCTCTGCAGGATGATAATAACTGACTAAACATATGAAACTGTAAGCCAGGCCCAGTTAAATGCTTTCCTTTATAAGAGTTGCAGTGGTCATAATGCCAATCCACAGCAATAAAATTGAAACTAAGACAGTTTGTTTAGCTCTTGATCTTTAAGCACTGGGTATTTAAAAATCATATCACATTTTAGAAGTGCGCTACTATTCCATAGCTTCTTAGTTCTCTGTTATCTATTCTTATTCCTCAAGTCATTGTGATGTGGGAGGTTCTAATGATAGAGTAAACTTGAGTTTATTATAAGTACATACAGGATCTCGCAAGAAGGGAGTAAGACACCTTCTCTGCCTCAATATTTTATATAATTTTCTTTACTAAATAGTCTTAATGGATGCAGTTGGGGACTCCTAATTTTTGATGTTATCATTTCTTTGATATGTCCTTAAGCTACAATTTAATTATCTGGAACTGGTTCCTTGCTGGCCATAGGAATATGTTCCTATCTCGAGAGAGTGTCTGGTTGCAGATACAAAGATCTGAGATCCTCTGCCATAGTATAATGAACAGAACTCTATTTAATGGTTTCAGCCAATATTGGAAGCAGAAGTACCAAAATGCCACAGAGACTTGTTTGCAAGATTTCCAGAACAGTCTTGGCAAACAAACTGCCTGGGGACTTCGAATGTAAGCTTGACTATAAGCTTGAGCATATTTCTATTAAACAAAAGAAAGCTTGGTATGCCATCCATCAACAACTATGACAAATAAATCTTGACTTCTAAATTCTGTATTACGTTTAAATGCCACAGAGACAGTGGTACAATGGCCACAAGCATGACCATATTGATATTCATGATAATAATGTCAAGGTAAAACTGCTGGATCACAGCAGCTTTCTTGGCTCTATTACAACTGTTTACAATTATATAACTTATAGGTAGCTTTTTTTTCTTCCACAGCTATCATTTTCCCCCTAACTCTTTAAAATGTTGTTTCTTGAACTATACCACTTGAGACCATGACATCAGCTTATTTTCTAGCTATATTTTCCCAAACTTTCCTTTGTTTTCAAAATTGCCCAGTCTAAGTTAAAAAACTCTTGTCTTTAAGAATCTTCCTGGAATTAAAATCATTTTGGTACCAACTGTAAATTCATTTCAGATACTCACAACACTTGAAAATCCGGTACAAATGAGTCGTAAGCCAAGAGATCCTGATATTTTTTTTTTAATTATGGAAGATTGTCACAGGATTGATGTATTAATTTATAGTTATTTTTCAGAGCAGGGGGAGAAGAAGGAGCAGAGACAAGGGGCAGGGTGGGAGGGAGAGAATTTGCTCTGGGGTCTTCATTGTCTTATAAGGACACTAAGCCAACTGGTATAACTATACCATCATGGTTTTCTCTAATTCTAGCTATGTCTGAAAGGCTTACTTGCACATACCATCACCATGGGTTTGCAGGCTATAAACTATGGGAGTGGAGGTATGGGCATTTAGTCCATATCAATATAAAATGACCCTTGCATAATTTTTGTGATATTGAATAGGTAATAACTAGATCATCTTAAAGGACCAGTCTTCTAAGTAGCAAATGCTAACACAGGTGACCATTTCCTTTTTAAGATATCTTAAACATTTAGCCATTTATGTGATATGTTCTAATGTTTAAAATCCATCGAATAACTTTTAGAAAAGAGATCAACTGAGGTGTATTGTCCCATGTCACTTTAGTTAAATTACAATTATATTTTTTCCAAAATGGAAAGGGAAGGGAATCCAAGAGGCATTGAATCAGAGTATAATGATGGAGAGAGACTTTGGATTGCCCTTGTGTGTTTCAGCATATCAACAAGGACACCCTCATTCCGTGCCCTAATCATATTGCTCTGCATCAAAGATGAGCACACAAAGGACAAATTGTGAGGTATGAAACTGGAAATAAATGTGCAGATAATTTTAATTTTCAAAAGTCAGTCCTCAAGCTGGTTTGATTCAGTATCTTGAACTGTAATCACATGCTATTTGTTTGGGTAGGTTCCTGACAGTGGGTTCCCTTACCTCAAAGTAGATGTTTGGAGCCATGGCAAACTGCCTATGATGGTTTGTGGTTAAAGAGAATGGCAAATCCACTGTGTCCCAGTGGGAGGAAGAGAATCCAAGAAGCATTGATTCAGAGCATAATGGAGAAGACTTTAATTTGCCTCTGTGTGATCTATCATATCAACAAGGATTCCCTCATTTTCCATGGCCTAATCTACTTCAAGACCAACTTTTCTTTCCAAATGCTCACCTAGTTTATCTTCATCCATGCCAGGGTCAACACCAAGTGCAGAGGTAGCATCCTTCTACAGTTCTCCCCATGAGCTGTTATGGTTGTTTGATATCTATATTCTATATGAAATTACATATTCAATATAAATCAATCTTGATTGATATGTGGCAGACTTTTCCATATATTTTTACTCTTCCTTAATATGTTTACATCCTCCTCATTTGTTCTGTCTTTCCATCTAAACATTCAAGAATATACCAGTTATATCTAGTGCCCAATAGCCATGTTTGAAAATGCTCAACTTCCTTATTCATCAGAGAAATGCAAATCAAAATGACTCTGAGATTCCATCTTACACCCATCAGAATGGTTAAAATAAAAAACTCAAGTGACGGCACATGCTAACGAGGATGTGGAGAAAGGGAATACTCCTTCACTGTTGGTGGGAGAGCAAACTTGTACAACCACTTTGAAAATCAATCTAGAGTTTTCTCAGAAAATTGGGAATAGGGCTACCTCAAGACCCAGCTATTCCACTCCTTGTAATATACCCAAAAGATGCTTCATCATGCAACAAGGACATTTGGTCAACTATGTTCATAATACCCTTATTCATGATGGCCAGAATTTGGAAACAATCTAAATGTTCCTCAGTCAAAGAATGGATAAAGAAACTGTGTTATATTGACACTATGGGGTACTACTCAGCTATTAAAAATAAGAAAATCTTGAAATTTTCAGGCAAATGGAGGGAACAAGAGAAGATCATCCTGAGTGAGTTAACTCAGACCTAGAAAGATACACATGGTATATACTTACTTATAATTTGATACTAGCCCAACATGAATGCCCTTTGAGAGTCTTCATTCAGTGGGAGATTGGGACAGATGCTGGGACTTGCTTTTGGAACTCCAGGTGAGAGAGGTATGGTAGAAAGGGGAAACAGAAGGACCTGGAGAGTCTTGGAACCCTACAAGGAGACTGTCATGGCTGGCAGATGTGGACCCAGAGGAACCTATACAGACTACTCTACCAACCAAGGACAATGCATGCACCAAACCTAGACCCCTAGGCAGATCTAGCCAATGTGCTGTGCATTCTCCACAGTTTTGTGGCAAGCAGAGCCTTTCTCTGTTGCCCCCCACATAACCATTTTCCCTTGGAAGGGAGGCTTCCTGGTGGCTTTCAGAGGAAGGGTAAGCAGGATACCCAGTTGCTACCTGAAAGGCTGTGATCCTATGGTGGGAGAGGAGGTCCCTCCTCTGTCAGAGGCCTAGGAAAGGGGAATGGAGTAAAAAAGGGAGGAAGCGGAGAACAGGAAGATACAAATGAGGGGATAACAATCGAGATGTAACCTGAATAAATTATTTAAATAAAAAAGAAATGGCATTCTAATATTTGCAGATTCTCCTGCCAATATTATAGATTATATAATGCAGAAATTATGATTGATTTTCTACAAGAAGCACAATATATGATAAAAGCTTATTTAAGGAATAAAGTCATTTACTCACTTATGTTGTCAATAGACCAGAGGTCATCCAAGGTCTGGCAGCAATCAAGTTTACATGGCTGTATATGTCCAGACATACTTCTTGATCAATCTTGGTTATAAACCACTATGATTTTTGCCTTCTTTCTCTGATGATGAAGATAGACTCACTTTGTGACTATCATGGGCAGAGTCTAATGTATACATTACCTAGTTCTTACACAGTGTATCTCTATCTGGTATAGAGGTATATGTCCTTTACTCCTCAAGTGCATGTCACAAAAGAAGCTTCAGCATTTGTTTCCTTTAGTTATATGCCAAATTCTATCTTCTGTACTAGGTAGTGTAGGTTACATTTTTGAATGGTTCTTTTTAAAAAAATTTTAGTTGACAAGGCAAGAGAATACCAATATCCATCACTTTGCAACAATGGGGAGATGGAAACCTGTGAATTTCTTTCCAAAGAAGTCTTTTTGAGCATCGTGTTTCTTTTCCAAGCACTAAAACCTACAATTGGCATAAAGATTTGACCTGTATGGCTATAAAGCGGTGGACACCAAAGGATCAAGTAAGTAATTACCCCCAATATCTTTGTAAGTCAAACATCTATGAGAGTCTCTCATGACTTTGAATCTTCAGATGAAAGCAACATCAAGTAAGTTACATTTGAACATATGCTTGAAAATGGACCATAAGCTTCATTGTAAAACTAAGCAACCTGGTCTTCCACTCCATCAGAAACTTGAGAAGGTATAAACTTGATTACCTGAGTGTGCCTGGAATGCAGGTTAGTAGCTTTCCAAATGAGAATATGACAGAAACAGTTTGCTGCCTAAACAGTCACCCAATACTCTCTATAATGTTGGAGCACCATCTTTAGCTTTATGGCCCAATATATCTGACAGACGTATTTGTGAGGCAGGAACTATTGAGGACTTGCTTACCCTGTGATGGTAGAGTTTGGCTCTTGACTCTGACTGCATGCAAACTTGTCCTGTTTTATGCAGAATTCTGTCTGAGGTAGACACACAAACATTTTGCCCCTGGCTTGTTTGCCACATTTGAAGCCATCTCCATAAGGAGGTTCTTTGATGAAGCTTAGTTGTTTAGTGGTTAAGATGTTTTTAGGTCTAGATAAATTTTTTAAGTTGATAATGACAATATGTTGTAGATATTGATTTACATTCAGAATTTTAGATGGACTAAGATAGGAAAGAGGTTTTCTTCAAGGCTGTCAAATACAAAAGCCAAAGACTAAGAATGTAACATTTATATAATTCCTGATTGTGTCATGGTCCTTCTTGCTATAGGTAGTTTATTGTATATATGTTTAATAATATAAAGTGTATATATAAAAATAGAATATAAATTAAAGATGAAATAGTAAAGATTTGGTACTAGAGCAGTTTTCTTTGCTATGCTTAAAAGTCAGTTATTACATGGATATTTGTAGAGAAAGAGATTACACTTACTCTTTTTTGTATATATCCATAGACAATGTTACAATAAAAAGCACTATGTAAATAGATAATGAATTCAAGATTTTCTGGAAGGATTTGATCCTCAGACACCTACCTGGCTCATAAACTAATAATAGAAACACTTGTAGTTCAAATATTTTCCCTGCCTTATTTCTGTTTTCAATAATTCTATAAAATGAGAATTACCATCCTTATGTTGTAGAGGAAAATAAATTATTCTCAGCCCTTCATATAGTTTCCATAACTATTAAATAATAGACTCAGAATTTGGTTATCGGTGCTTCATTTCAAAGAGAGTATTTTTCATTTTATACTCTGGTTAATTCCTAAAACTCCATGCATGAAAAATGATGAAAGTGAACAAATTTAATAGCATCAAAAACTTACTGTTTATACCCATGTAATGTGTCAAATTCCAAAGTACATTTATACAACTCTTCATGGTACCTCTGTGAATTTGGCAAGTAAGTGATGTAGTGTTTCCATTTACGGAATGGAATTTACTGAAACAAACTCCAACCGATCCGTTCATTTGTGTGCTTAGGTAAGCCAAGTAGTAACTAGGGGTGATTAACGCTTGTGCCTGAAGTAGACATCACAATACATGTGTTGGTTGTGGGAGGAAGGATAACAATTTCTCAACTGCACTATGCCTCTTAATTGTCTTTGTCTTATAGGTTTTTAATGTATAAATTAAATATCATCATAACTTTCTAACTAGGGATCGTAAAAGATCTGACGTCATTAAGTTTTTGTAATTCAGTGATCATACATCTTGTCACATTGAAGATGCTTGGAGGAATGATAGGTATATTTTTTAAAAATATATATTCATGGACGCACCTGCTTTAGGAGAACTAATATTTCCACTTTAAGCTAGTCACAAGAATAGTAAACACCATATATGGAGACAGTATAAGGTAGGCACGTATACACAATAGCTATATTAATCTCATATAATCAATTGTTGGCAAAGTTGGCTTTGATCAAAGATGAGACTTACCTGATGCTATTTTTTTTTTAACTGTGCTCAGATAGTTGCAAATTAAAATAATTTTTCAGAAGAAAGAGAAGTAAGCATGTTCTCTATGCTACAACAATTTTTGGAAGTGTTGGGCTAGGGCCGTGAAAGTTACCAACAACAATCTAGGGACTTCAATCTTTAAATAACTTTGAGACTAGTGTATTTTTTCTTGCATAACAAATCAGTTTGATACAATACACTGGAATATTCATTTTATTTACATCTGTAAACCAATTATTCTGCAAAATTTATTTACTTTTATGCATCTTTTGGGTTGTTTTTCACATGAAGAACATTTGTTTGGCAGTAATTATACAATTTGCATTTTTAAAGAGTAAATTGCAATCAAGAAAAAAATTATCATATAAATTGCTGTGTGTGTAAAATGCTCTCTGCAGATGTACTGTTTACTTCTGTAGTGGGCACATTAGATGTAGAGAAACAACTAAAGAAGGTAAAACTTAAATAGTTGACACAGGGATTATAAAGGCATCATTTCATTCTTAGATTTTTCTTTCTTTTTTTCTTTTTTGTTTGTTTTGTTTTCTATTTTTTATATTTTATTAATTTATTCATATTACACCTTAATGGTTAGCCCATCCCTTGTATCATCCCATTCCTCCCTCCCTCCCATTTTCCCCCTACTCCCCTCCTCTATGACTGTGACTGAGGGGGACTTCTTCCCCCTGTATATGCTCATAGGGTATCAAGTCTCTTCTTGGTAGCCTGCTATCCTTCCTCTGAGTGCCACCAGGGCTCCCCATCCAGGGGAAGTGGTCAAATATGGGGCACCAAAGTTCATGGGAAAGTCAGACCCCACTCTTCACTCAACTGTGGAGAACGTCTGGTCCATTGGGTAGATCTAGGTAGGGGTTTGAAGTTTACTGCATGTATTGTCCTTGGCTGGTGCCATAGTTTGAGTGGGATCCCTGGGCCCAGATCTGCCCATCATAATGTTCTTCTTGTAGGTTTCTAGGACCTTATTTCTTTTTGTTGTTTTTTATTCAGTCTAACAATTTAAAAAAGAGTGCCTCCTTTCACTTTGTGATTGAGAGAAATACTTGCTTGTTTTTGCTTTACATAGCCCTCTCTCTCTATTTTTTTCTATGGTTCCTCCTTCTTCTTCTCTTCTCTCTTCCTCCTCTTCCTCTCCTCCTCCTCTTCCTCTCCTCCTCCTCTTCCTCCTCCTCCTCTTCCTCCTCCTTTATAGTTGGGAATTCACTGTTTTTAAAGGATGTGCCTTGTACATTTAATCTTCACTATCTTAAAGTGACAAGTAGAGAAAAATGTAAATTTTGGAATTAGCTTTGGGGAAAGAGAGGCAGGTAATCAAAAAGGTTTATATTCTCCATCAACCATCAAATATAAGCTGAACCACAAGAACAAAAGCCAAAGCATGTAGGACACTTAACCTCTAGGTAGACGAGCACATATTACACAGAACAGAATGAACATGAGTGAGTATTGTCTTGTGGTTGTATGTATTTGCACCATGTTCCCCATTTTCATAAAATGTCATTTTTTTCATATTTCTCTAAACAAAGGCTGTTTATCGTTATCATAGTTTGTGATTGGTTTTCTTGTACAGCTGAAAGACTAACTTGCATGAGTAAATGAGGCACACGGTTTTTCTTATTTAGTCATGTGAAAAGCATCAAAGGCATTAGTTTTACCTTTTAATCCATTCATTTTGTTACAAGAAATTATTATAGCAAAGTTTTGAAATTATGGTATATCATTTTACTTCTCTCTTTCCCTTTTCTTTTTCTTACAACTGCCCACCATGAAAATCCTTCACTCTATCAAATCATTGCCTCTTTTTCTCTAGATTTTCTTACATATATATGTCTATATAAAATATTTCCAAATGTATAAATAAAACCTGCTCAGTCCATATAATTGTGCTTGTTCATATATGATCTTGGGGTTAACCATGTGATATTGGATAACTAATTTGGGGCCTTTGCATTAAAACACCACATTAAAAAGTTTATATTTTGCATTTTTTCATTATTTCTTTCATAATTCTTCATAATCTCCATGCAGCACATTCTCATTATGAGATACAAATTTAAAGAAATGAAGAAAAATTTTAGAAAATCTCAAGGAGTTTCTCATATAAAGTTTGAAGCATATTTAACCCCTTAAATAAATTTTTAAAAAAAGGAAGAAAAATTAAACAAAGGAAGAAAAAAAGGAAGGAAAGAAGGAACAAGATAGGAAGGGAACTTCTTGGAATGGTGTAAGTGTACTAACATTGCTGTTCACTGTGGTGATGACCTTTTCATGTACCTTTATGAATTCCCCTGAATGGGCTGGAATTTGATACGTACAAGGTTAATTAGATGTGCTCAGGATGTGAAGGATCAGCGTTCTCAGGATGCCTGGTTAATTCAGGTCTCATCCAAGTCTCTATTCTGATTCTTAAGGTAAGGAGCTCATTTAGGTTTAACCTTATCTGAACCACTTCAGTAAAATGAAAAGGGTATTTGAGATGCATGGTCAGTCAACATCTAACAGAATCTTATTTTTCAGGTTTAGAAAAGAATAATGTGGATTAATGAAGTGTGTGTGTGTGTGTGTGTGTGTGTGTGTGTGTGTGTGTGTGTGTGTGTGTTTAATAGAGCTAATGCAATTACTTTAAAAAAAAAAGACAAAGAAGAGACTTACTGTTAGAAGTCTGCTCAAAACTGGGTTGATTCATCATGAAAATTGAAACGACTCTAAAGAATGGCTACATTTTGACTTATTTGTGGTCTTAGTGTAGGGAGGGGTAAAATTGCAGAGATGATGCATGGATCATAAAGAAAAATCAATATAAATACTCAGCTAAGGGAAAGCATTTTACAGTGATGTCAGTTGAAATGGTGAGGAAGCTATAGCAAGAGGGGAAGACAGTTTTATTTGAAGTTTTCCTTGTCTTTCCACTTTGGCTCATTCAATTTTGACAATTATAAAAGATTACAATAAAATATATTTAACTCACATGGCATCATTATCTTTCTGCGCTTTAAGCTGGTCCTGGATCTTTGTATAAGTTTTATTCTAGAATTTGCACTTCATGAATATTCACAAAACAAACAACAGTGGAAGAAACCTTCCAAACAACAAAGATAACTAATATGGGATCAGCCCTGGCCATTTTTAACCTGAATTTGAATCAAAGTGGGTTTCTGATAATTATACTTATGTATCACATGGTTAACCCTTGAGTTTGTCAATAAAGTGACTCTATGTGACATCATTCACTAGGGACAATTATAGTTAGGTACTGATATGTACATGTACTTTCTCAACAAAACACTATAATTTATTTTAATCACAGACAAATATTTGGATTGATATACAAAGGCCTGACAGTTAACCAACATCTTTTCTTTGCCTAAGGTTCTCCACAGTCACCTTGCCCAAGAAAAGAGAAGGGATATGAAAACTTACAATTATACTTAGTAATTGTCATTTCTCAAATCATAAATATTCTAATGTGTTGTTTGAAAAGCTTCTTTCCAGAACTGTTATGATAAATTATGAGTTTATTTATAATCATCAGCTGCATGTGTTTCTGTCTTCATCAAAGTCACAGCGAAGAATACTACTTTCTTTTATTTCAGGCTTTATTTATGAGCAAACAAGCTTCATTATCATCTCACCAGCCTAGATTTTTTTTTACCTATAGAACAAATGTAATAGTATGAAAATGGTCCTACTTCCTAAAAGAAGCAACGAGATGGCCCATTTGTCAGTATTTCATGGAGATGTTAAATAATACATAAGTACAAGGATCTTCTACTTTGGTTAGAACTATATGAAATTATTCTGAATGGTTAGTCTCTAATTCTGCTGAAGCCAATAAATTATATTTACTTTGGTGATGAATTCATTTATTATTGGATAATATAGTGAATTCATTTGATTCTTTACCAAGTTTTATTCTTAAGCTCTTGGCCACAAAGGAATTAAAGTATGTAAGTGCCAAAGATTCATGGGCCAAATGCAAGTGTTTTATGAAAGAAACAGTTCAAACATCAACATTCAATTGAATGATGTTCAATAAAATAACATATCATTTTAAATACAGTGCTACGATAAAATCATAGCGACATGTATGATATAGAATCATTAAGTCATATAGATAAATGATGATTTTAAATTAAACTTAAATCACACACTCATGCACATGTGCATAAAACAAAGATACAGATAATTGCATTTATTTACAGATTTGCTCATCACCTTCTAATTTAAGTTCATGACTTATTACATCGCTAAGTAGTCCTTTGTATTACCTATTAATTTAGAAGCAGCATTACAATTGGTTGCTGTTATTTTAGACCAGGATTTTCCAAATTTTCAAATTCAGGATTAAATATTTTTTTTGGTTGCCTTTACTTGTTAAAGTGTTATGGAATATATTAACCTAGCGGCAGAGTTCATCGCGAACTTTATAGACTAATCCTTTGGTGGTGTTCATGGTTTCTCTCTGTGTTCTAAATATCAGATATTCTGTATCAGCTAGAGATTCAGAACTATTCACATCATTTATAACACAGTGATCTTTTTTTTTACTGTGTTCTATCCATCGGAGGGCATCAAAAACCTCCAATGGGGTAAGCAAGCTTCTAGTTTAACAATTGCATCCACCAAGGAATAGTTTTCTTACTGATGTAATGAAAAATTTGAATTACCCAAGACCAGAAAACAAGAACAGCAACATCCAGGGACCACCCACTGTGAGTTTAGTACGTGAAGATAGTTGAAGAACTTAAGGAGTATATTTCTTTTTCTCCTTTTTATCAATGGTCTCGAAGAACGACTATGGAGAAAAGAGCACAGAAAACAGTGTGGTTCATAGGATGTTTCCTTCCCCATGAGGCAACATACAGCAGCCATGACATAACACAAAATACAACCCGTTCTCTATTTTGAGACCTAGCTACTTTTGACTCGGATACGTGAATCGGGGGACAATACCAACATACATACCTCAGGAGACAAATTTACAGTTTTTAACTCTATGGCATAGAGAATTCCTTGGACAGCAGTCGTATTGTGTCAGATGTTGATAAGTGGAATCTGAAAAAATAAAACAGAGAACATGGCCCTATTATTAGAGTTGATTTTTTTCCACAATGGGAGAAATGCTTAATGTTACTGTGTCATCATCTTGTTTATTTGATGTACATTGCCGTACTGAGTCTTAGCTTTTGCATTTTCCTGGGAGAACAGCTGATTCATTACTGGGCATTATAGGTTCAGATCTACCAGGAAAACCATGCCCTAATTTTTTATTTTAAAAAATTATTGGCATATTCTCATCATATAAGATTTTCTTATATGTATAAGATTTTTTTAAATCACAGTTTCAGTCAAGCCCCAAATATAATATTATTTTCCAGTATTCAGTCCTCAATTCCCCCTTTTATCACCTCCTTAATCTTCCCTCTTTTGTTCTCAAATGATTCTTCTATTTTTGTATAATATGTGCATATATTTGTACAGAAAATCAGGGAACTACATTTAAAAGAGAACATACAATGTGTGTTTTCAGAGTCTGGCTTATTTTGCTTAAGATAGTGATCTCTAGTTATATTTATTATTATTTGAATGCCATAAATTTGCTATTTATTATGGCTGACTCAAACCCTCATGTAAAAAGACCCGACTCCCATTTATCTGGTGATTAACTTCTAGGCTGATTACACAATTTAATTCTTGTATTTTTCTGCAATAAGCGTGGGTATGTAGAAATCTCTGAAGTATTCTGGCTCATATTCATCTAGGTATATTACCAGGAATGGTATAATTGAATCATAGGGCACTTCCATTTGTAGTTTCTTTTTATTTTAAACTTCAGATTAGAGTTGCTTATATTTGCAGCCAGTACTAACAATTCAAATAACAAAAGACTAATTCTCTTAGTCTTTAAAAAATAATTTTGTTTGCAAGAACAATGCATGTCAATTTCCTGTTCTGGTGTTCTAGGATTAATGGAGTGGAGGCGGGACTTAATCAGAAGAATACTGGCAATGTGCAGACTGTTCAGGCAAGCTTCAGTAGTAGGCATGGGAATTTGCCATGGATTTAGGCACATGGGCAGGAGCCTGATCCACAGAACATCACGCCATAAACAAGTGTGCTGCCGATCACACTGATCATGGGCTCAGATTGCTCAAGCTTCTGTCAACACCAGTAAGCTTCACATATCACTACAGTCATTATCCTGATGCTGGTTCTAGAATTTCAATGTGACAGCTGCCTTTGGATTGGATACTTGTTCTTTGGTCCTTAGTCAACAAACAGTCAGAACTCTCCAGTTTGCAGAAAATTGGAAGCAACAGCAGATACTGTGGTAAGTATCATAAACCACACTCAGAGAAGTTTCATGTATTTCTCTTACAAATTCTATATGTAGAAAAAGAACATAAAAATAGATAGGAGACTATCTGAGGAAAGATGGGTACAAAGGAGAATATTGGGCATATGAATGGGATCAAGGGATGTAATACGCATGTGTGAACAAGTCACGAAATCCATTATATTGTAAAATTAACAAGCACAATAATGAAAGAAAAACAAAACAAAATGTTACTTCCAGGTTTTGCCAGCAAACAGATGGGCTTTCTAATGAGCATGCTGTTTTACATATTGTCAGAAATATTTTCGTTGGAGACTTCTATTAACTCTCCTAATAAAATAGTATCGTGATTATGATTTTATAGGTTTAAAACAAAAACAAAAACAAAGAAGAAGCCTTTAGTTGGTAATCTCTACTTACGAATAATGACCCAGTAAGGCATCATTTGGAGCTTTCTATTTTCCCACAAAACAGGTGTTCTATTGCCAGTCTGTTACTTTCTGTTTGTTTATGGGCACATGTATGAATGTTAGCTAATTCTCTTGTTCTGATCTTTTATCTGAGTTAAGTGTGGCTGTCTGAAATATTTCTACCAAGGAAATGAATATTGAAATACATTTACTGATTTCTGGTGGTACTTTGTTTCTCCCTGGCATTAAAGGTAGTTCAACATGGCTTCATCCCCCTCGCCCTGCCATGAGCATGTGCAGGATGTCTATAGTTGTAGCAATCCTCTTCTGATTGTGTCAAGAATTAGAAAATGACAGCAATGAAAACATTGATAATCGCTAGACATTGAATTAGTGCCAATAAAAGCAAGATCCAGACTTCTTGTGATGTAAGAAAATTAAACCTTTGTTTGTTTAGGCTTTTGAATGAAAGTTTTGTGTTACTTAAGCTAACCAGTATAATACAGAATTCTGGACTTCCCATAGCTGAGCAGTAAAATTGGATAAATAAGAGTTACTTCCATTCTAAACACAGAAGAAAAGTAAATAGACAATAATTTTTCCACATTCACATCTGAAATAGTCATTGAGAATATTTAGAAATTTAGGCACACAGTGTGTGAGTTGATGACAACATTTTCCAAATACTTTTGAAAGTCTGCTCGATAATGTACATACTGTTCCTATTAGGCAAGTATAGGATAACATATGTTTAATCATTTAGAGTGTTTAAATATATTGTCCATTTCAAGATGAAACATAGCCACTGCTTAATCTATTACTTTTGGAAAATAAATAGATAAGATGAAACATTGCTACCAGATGTTCTTTTTTTAAAACATGAATGGCGACACAGACTTAAGGTAACAGATACCCAAAATATTCACTGATATTCTAGAACTGAATGCAATGCTAAGAATTTCATGGAAATTTAAAAGCTTAAATGGGACAGAACATGTTTAATATAACGTTGTGACTAAACGATTACAATTAAAATTTAGGAGAAGCGTCCTGTGACGAATATGAAGGTGAGAAGTAGGGAAAACATAATCAGACTGTTTTGTATGGAAAATGTGTCCACTTTCAATAAAAGAAAAAAATAATTTCTCTTGGATGAGACACATAGTTATGTGAGATCTGGTACATGAGTACAATTAAATACTGACATTAGCACCTTCACAAGACATAGAGCCAAAATCCCTACCACCCTAGAAGTAAGGCAGCACCTGGTGATTGGGGTATGTTTCTGTAAAGCACACCTGTCTGGTCCTTCAGCTTTCAATTAAAGAAGAAAAATCTTCTAGGGTTTCTTGGAACTCTCTGAAAATAAGTAATGTTTAGAGTATTTACTCTCGGAAAACATGAAACTCCGCATAAGACTGCCTCCATGCTCAGCATCCCTCTTATTTTAAGTTGGAAATCTACATTACAATGAATAGAAACAAATGTGAAGACACATATACATATGTGTGTGCACAAAGGCTGGAATATGAAAATAAGCAAGAATAAATACATAAACATTTCTCATAACAGAATGATTCTCCTCGCTAAGACAGGCAGGAAAAATAATTCTCAAGGAGTATGACTAGGATTTTTAAAGTGTCCAAGGCTCATATTTTACATAAACAACTTTTTACTCATTTTCATTTATGACCTATTAATAATCTATATCTCAATATTTTTGTATTATCAGGGAAGGTATATTAAGAAACAAGTCCTTAAATCCTAACTCTGTGTTATAACAGAAATTAATTCTGTATTGCTATTGGGTGCATTGTGTTCAGTTGGCTTGAGACAGGGAAATTCTTCATAGTGTCATGAAGGAACTTTATCAGCTACAGACTCATGATTTTCCATATATGGACTCACTCAATTTTGCATGGAATAAGTAAGTGACAGTGCCATAATATGGGTAGGATGATGAAATTATTACAATGTTTTATCTGAAGGCCCAAAGTGTAGTTTACCATAAGGAGAGTGTGAATGACCAAGTCATCATCACACCACTGGGCTCTAGATTATGTTGACTGTCATTCCAGTGTTTTCTTTCAGTATTGTTCCATATAGGCTGACTGTATTAGAAATTAATTTAGTTCAAGAATAAATTATACCTTTATTTTAATTTTTATTTATTCTTTGCAAATTTCATATGTGAAGGTTCTGTACATTGATTACAACATCTTTTCAAAGGCCCTGGCTCGTAAAAACTTTGAAATTTGCACTACATAAGGGTCAATGATTTTATATGTATCCCCTATTGGTATGAAGTGAGATGGGTGATCAGAATAGAAAGACACTAGGATTTGAGGGCTGGCTGGGACATTATATACTGTGTAGCCCAATTAGATATGCAGATCTCTTTGACATCATCCATTTACATGTCTAATAAATAAAAAGAAAGAAGAAAAACAATCCATGTTTCATTATTTAGTCTCATTTTGACATATGAATGTTTTAAAGTGTAACAAAAATTTCATCTTCATATTATGTTTTTTATTTCACCCATTTCTATACATGTCAGACATAATGCAGCAGAAAAGAAGAAACTAGTAACCTGCTTCCAAAATATGTTAAAATTGAAATATAGTTAAAAAATCTCAAATGCCGCTTTGTAAAATGTAAACATCACATGCAAGATTAAATATATCAGCTTTTATATCTTGCCTTATTAATTTATGTAGGATTATTAAATACTATGTAACCTGCATATTAAACATTATATAACTTAAAAATTATTATAATGTAAAAGGAATGTCTTTATCAAATTTCCACTTGGGGCTCAGGAACTGAGTCAGAAAAGCAGGCTGAAAGAGTATAAGAGCCAAAAGGGGTGGAGGATATGAAGAAAATAAAGGCCTCTAAATCAACAGGATCAATGAACAAATGAACTCACAGAGACTGATTCAACATGGTGAAGGTCTGCATCGATCTGCATCAGGTCCTAGAGCTGGATGGAGAAGCAGACCCGTGGAAATCAGTCTGGAGGTTTCTCAGAAAATTGGGAATAGTTCTTCCTCAAGACACACACACACACACACACACACACACACACACACACACACACACAATATATATATATATATATATATATATATATATATATATTGTATTGTATATATATTGTATATATATATACATACAAAAGATTCCCCACCATACAACAAGGACTCTTGCTCAATGCTGCTCATAGCACCTTTATTTGTAATAACCAGATCTGGAAACCACCTAGATGTCCTTCAACCAAAGAATGGATAAAGAAACTGTGGTACATTTACACAATGGAATACTACTCAGCCATTAAAATTTGAAATTGAAATTTTCAGGGAAATGGACGGAATCAGAAAGGATCATCCTGAGTGAGGTAACACAGACAGAGAAAGATACATGGTATGTACTCACTTATCAGCAGATTTTAGCCTTATAGTAGAGGATAAACATACTACAATTCACAGACCCAAAGAAGGTAAGTAACAAGGAAGACCAAACAGAGGTTGCTTTAATCTCCCTTGGAAGAGAAAAAAGAACAGACAGAGGTAGTGGTTGAGGAGAAAGGACAAGGTAGGAGAGGGAACAGAGAGAGAAATAATGGAAGAGGTCAAACCTGGGGAGTGGGCAGGAGGGCAGCCAGCAGAGAAAAGAGAAACCGTGGATAGGGTAATCTTTGTGACAAGCTGGAAATCTATTTGTGTGTGTGTGTGGGGGGGGCGGGGTTCATGTGATTCCATGTGCATAGGTGTTTTAAAAATATTTTATTAATTTATTCATATTACATCTCAGTTGCTATCCCATCCCTTGTATCCTCCTATTCCTCCCTCCCTCCCGCTTTCCCACTACTCTCCTCCCCTAAGACTGTGACTGAGGGGGACCTCTTCCCCCTGTATATGCTCATAGGGTATCAAGTCTCTTCTTGGTAGCCTGCTATCCTTCCTCTGAGTGCCACCAGGAAATCTAAGTCAGAATAGGTTTCTGGGAGGATATGAGGGGGACTCTAGCTGAGACTCCTAAGGGCAGAGGCCATGGAGAACACCCTCTAACTATACAAGACTCCTAAAGCAGATAGAGCCGAGATTTAGAAAATGTCTAAACAAGTACCTGGCCAAATCCAAGACCCACCCCATGGAAGAGAGTATTAAAGACACTCTGCTATGTTTGTAGACAAGAACCCCTCACAGATGTCCTCTCAGAGGTTCTACCCAGCAGCGGTTCAAAGCTGATGCTAGGATTCAGGGCCAAACATTAGATGAAGCCTAGGGAGTCGAGTGGAAAAGGGAGGGAAGGGTAAAAGGATGTAGAGGTGACAAGAACTCCACAAGAAGACAACCGATCAAAGTGATCAGGGCCCAGAGGGGCCTGTGGGAGTGTGAAGCATCAACCAAGGAACATTTATGGACTGGACCTTGGTCCTCTACATAGATGTAGCTGATGGGAAGCTCAGGCTTCATATGTATCCACTAATAAGGAGAGTGGGCACCAACATGGACTCTGTTGCATACTTTTTGATCACTTCCTCCTGATGCCTTGTCAGGTCACAAGGGAAGAGGATTAACTCAGTTCTGATGTAACTTGATGATCTGGGGTGAATGAGTAGAGGGGCTCCCATTTTCTGCAGAATAGGACAGAAGGATGGAAAGAGTGGTGGGAATGCAAGGAGGGGAAAGAGGGGGGGCTAGGACCAGGATGTAAAACGAATAAATAAAGTAATTAATAAGAAAAAAAAACAAATTATGTCTTCTGCACTTGGGAATTCAGGCTCTACGTTAGGCTCACTGTTAATATTTGGTCATGGAAAATTCCCAGCATGGCCCAGGTGTTGATGGCTAGAACTTCATAGTTCCAGAAATGGTTCTCTGGAGAAGAGATTGGATAACAGTGTGCTAGTCTAACTGTGTGTTAATCCCTTGATGGACTTGTATTTGAGTTGACTGCTGAGATAATGGAAGGTAATGATAAGGTGAAAGGTGATTCCTGTTTGGAGAAAGGAGTTCTCGGAAGGTATGAGTTCCACTAACATGTCTATCTGGCACGATATTTCGGCCTAGCTTCAGGTTCATAGCAAAAGGGCCAGATTATGATGGACTTCAACCAATGAAAATATGAGCCTAAATAAAGTTTCCTCCTGGATGTCACTATTTCATGTATTATGCAACTGAAATAAAAGAGAAAAAATGATGTTCAGTCCACATGTTCTCTAGATCTTGGAATCACAGAAAATGCCTGAGAAGAAAAATAAAACGAAAATCTCAGTCTCAAAACATTTCATGGACAAGAAGTCTGTTTTTCAACCATGCGGTCCAAGGTATTTGACCTCAGAGGGCCAAGATTAGAATTTTAACCTGAGGCAGTAGGAAAGCATGTGCATGGTGGAGCAAGTGGGTTATGTGTGCACCATAAGCCAAGCAGGATGGAGCCAGTAGTACATGCAGATTTGAAAGGGACTTTTGGTCACTTTTTTCCCTAGCTGTGATCCTAGGTAGCATTACTTCCATTAAGCCAGAGTATCCAATTTATAAAATTTAGTTAATAACAGTATCTTAGTTTTCAAATTATGATCATTAAAGTTGCTATGTTTAAGTAAACTACTTTGCACATTCTTAGTGTTAAATGGATTAGAGCCAATACAGCTTCACAGTGTTCCAGGGATAATAGAAGCAATCCTTTTTCATAACAGATGAAGCAAATGGTGATGTCTTTTCAAATAATAAATACTGGTCTTCAATACTAGAGTCTTAAATGACAATGCTTGGGTGTATCTTTGCCCATTATAGTAATTGAAGGTTATTTAGTGAGAATTAAATGCATGAATACAGTATATTTTCATCATATCTGTCTTTTGCCCATCCAATATCTACCCCTTCAACTCCTTTTAAAATTCATTTTTTATCTCTACATGTGTTTGTGTGTATGTGTGTGTGTATTCTATATTTGTACATTGGTACAAGGTTGCGCATTTTAGAAACCTATGAGAAAATTTTCTACTGGTGAAAATTGACTTGTTCCCCCTACACCAGTAGATTTTCAACTAGAGGTGAGGCTTTTTGCTCTCTTTCACATTCATACTGGAATGATGATCAGTGTGATATTATTTAGGTTTTATGCAGACAACCACATTTGTTGATAGGGCATGGGTACAATGTTCTTGTCACATCTAGACCACAGCAATCCTCAGAGTCCTATAGCTCTTATAAACTTCTCTCCACTTTAATGACCATCTTGGAGCTCTGGGTCTGTTTTGAGTTGTACCTATTTTATTTGAGAATGGACACCCAGTGTCACTTATTTGCTGTTCTTTGATCAGTTGTGGTTTTGGGCAATTGCTGTAAATCCTGCAAAGCATCTACAATAATGACAAGCTGAGTAAGATATATCCAACTGGAAAATAACAGAACTAATAAGTTATGGCTAATAAAGACACATGTGATTGAATTTAAGACCTGCTCAAGAGAAGAGAAATCAGAACTGATATTGTAATCCTTGCCAAGATCCTTTGGCTGAAGTGATCATAAATTCATAGCTTGTGGTATTTAGTTTTATTTTAATGACAGTAGGCTGTTACCATTTTACTAAACTGATACCTCATTGCCTTCTAAATCCATATCCTTACACACATAGATAAGTACAACTCTCATGTCTCATCAAAAAAGCTTTTCCCTATAATGTTTCTTTTATGTTAATTGCTGCCACAATCTCTTACATGCACAAAAAAATTCCATAGCAAAGGCAAAATCTCACAGGTGCCTGAGAGCCTTGCCTCAGGAGTAAATTGAAATTATGCTTGATCACTTTCCAGGTCAACTTCTCCTGTCCAATGACAGACCAATTGAAGGAGAGAAGGTAACATTTCGTAGCCACCAGGATACTTTGTCAATCAAGGACAATGGATATCACAAAATAGACATTTCTGCATTTAGACATGCATTGTGACAGAAAATGGACAAAACACTTGTCCTCGCTGAGTTATTCATCAAACGCAGGATGTTTATGCCAGCGTAGGACAGAGAAGCTGGCCTTACTACACCGAATGAGTACTATCCTCTTGATCATGTTGGTGCCCCGTCTCAGTCCTCATCAGTGATGATCAGAGGTGGCAACAGCAGTGATGTACCCAAGAGAAATATGTACATTCAGTTCCCAGAGTTCTATGGGGACAGGGCAGAGAGATCTGCTTTTATAAGGAAAATAGTCCTTTGGCAAGAAGCTTGCCACTTTCATCACACAGCATGGTGTCCCCTAAGACTTCACTTGCCAAAAAGCATTGTTAATCATTTCAAGATGAGAACGATTTTGTTTTATGTAAGGAGAAGCTTCTTTGATGAGTCCAGACTGTTGCACTTCCAAGGCTATGCCAACACACTTCAACTTTATTTTTTTAGAGAAGATTTTAGTTCACAGCAAAATAGAGTAGAAAGTAGATTGTTGCCACAGACATCATTCCCTTGGGGATTATTAATTTAGAATGAGTACATATACTGCATTTTATTTAATCTGTTCAGCAATTGATTGACATGTGGGCTGCATCTGCCTTTGGTTTTATAAAGGATGCTGTTTTGTTGTTAATAAATAAATAAAAGTGTGTGTGTGTGTGTGTGTGTGTGTGTGTGTGTGTGTGTGTGTGTGTGTGTACTTTTGAGCATGTGCCACATATGCCACTCTGCACATGGGAGGACAGAGGTCAAGCATCAGGAAAATCTTTTATTCTGACATCATGTGGGAACTGGGGATTTAATTCCAGTACCAGTGCTTATTGAAAATCTTGCTAGCGACTGCTTAGGGTTTTCAGATAGGATCTCATTATGTAGCTCAGGTTAGCCTTGAATGTACTCTGTATTCCAGATTGGCTGCTTCTCTTGCCTTCTCTTCTGGAATAGTGGCAGTACAGCCAAGCATCATCACATATACAATTTCATGTGCACATGAGGTTTCCTTTCTCTTCAACGCACACCTGAGGCAGAATTTTTAGGTCATATGGCAAGTCCGTGCTTAATATTCTGACAAACAGCTAAGCTGGTTTCTGATGTGGCCACACCATTTTATATTCCTACCATCAGTATTAAACAAAACCTATAGGCTGTGTCCTTAGACTAGGAGCCCCTATCAACTGCAGGTGTCCAGTCCTCAAAATAGTACCGGTACCACTTCTATCACGTCTGCTTCTGACAGTGGATTTTCATAAGCAGTGACATGCCTTTTATCTGGGTTCCTCCTTGTTAAATTATTGGATCCTCATGCACAAAATAAAAGTTTAAAAAAATATCTTCTAAGATCTTGTTCCTAAGAAGCTTTCAGAGCAGTCTATCTTATAATCGTCCTTTCCACCTCACAATATCTTCCTTGCAACAATGTTAAGGAAATATATGCTAAACTACGGTTATCATTCATATATCCGCACCATATCTTCATAGCAAATACACATCTTAACTATGTCTCCTAGAGGGCAAATCAATTGTATAAAATGGAAATTTTGAAACTGACCATCTTAAGTTCAGACCATAGATATTTCAGGATCCAGTTCCAAGTAACATTTGGGGACATAAGTTTGGGACTCTAGGTCTCATGGACATAAAACAAGAATAAAATGTGTGATGTAGTAAGCTCTTTGGAGGTAGAATAAAATACTACATGCACTAACTTTTAATCACTATATTGACAAAATGCTTTAGATAAATTACAAGGAGGGAGCTTTTGCTCCGATTCTCATTTCCGAAATTATCAGTACTTGTCTGTGACTGTGTTCTACGTCCGTAGAAGAGCAAATGCTATGATCCTTTAAAACAGTTCTTTCTGTTGTGGTGACTCCCAATCATAAAACTTTTTTGTTGCTACTGAATAACTGTAAACTCCTGAGTATCGTAATGTAAACATCTGATATTCTGGGTGTTTGACATGTGACCCGTGTGAAATGCTTGCTTGTCCCACGAAGGGTTTCGATCCACAGGGTAAGAACCACTGTTCTAGAAGTATATACTTCAGAAAAGCTACTAATTACATGAAAAGCATAAGCAAAGCCTACAGGGTAGAGACATGGGAAAAAACAGCAGATCCTTCAAGAACCGTACACTCTCAATGACCTCTCCTTCTAATTAGGACTACTCCTATTTGCTATTGGTGCCGAGTAATGTCATAAAATTATACATCCATCAATGGACCAGTCAGTTGAGTAGGTCACGACCCTTATTAGCCAGTCATTTCCACAATGGTCCACTTCTGAACATTGCACTGGGGATTAAGTCTTCTACAAATGTATTTGGTAGAGGATGTCATATCCAAACCATATCATGACCATCAGATACTTTGTATGCCACCAAATGAATATTTTATAAAAACTTAACTATTTACAAAAACCTAACTCCTGAAATAAAGGCAAATTGTTTTTATATACGTAAAATCAACAACATACAATAATCATTCTTTTATCCACTACTAATTTGTGTAAGTAGCCTAGAAACAGCATCTCTGTGCATTTGTCTCAGATGTGCCAGAATTAAAAGCATTCTCTATGCAGTTCACTATTACATCTTGGAAACTTTTCATCGTTGAGTAGTGCCAAGTTTGAAAGCTCCTGTAGGTATCACTCATGGGTATTGGTTGACAGAATTGTGCAGACAGGCCTGAAGCTAGATTCACCAATGATTAGCAGTTATCTTTGTATGAGCATTCACCTGTCTGTGTCCCTTATTTTCATGATGTTTGCTCAGATATTATCTAAGAAATTCTTCCTATTTTGAAATCCAAACACATGAGAGGAAAAGGCATGAGGGTTACTATGAATTTTAGGCGAATTTAGACTACATGATAAATTCAATGTAAGCATAGGATACAGAATGAAAACTTTCTCAAAATGTATGCATGCATACATACAAACACATA
Organism: Acomys minous; assembly: GCF_964271855.1. Lineage (NCBI taxonomy): Eukaryota > Metazoa > Chordata > Mammalia > Rodentia > Muridae > Acomys > Acomys minous. Next base: position 21,864,475 of record NC_140489.1, read on the forward strand.
CATATACAGACATACATACATGCAAAATAATTTTGAAAATCCTTCTTCTAAAGGGTCGTCTTCCCAGAAATATTTTAAATTCTATAGATCACAGATTAAACAATGCAAAAAGTAATAAATTCACATCTCCACTTTTCATTTTTCTCAACAGATAATAACCTTAAGACTGCCATTTCTACAATGGCATACATGCAAGGAACAAACAGATCACCAGATCACGGCTCATGTTGATAGGAAGTTTGATTCTGATTCCCAGATCTGCAGTCAGTGTTTCCTGGTATGTTATTTTTTGATTGTTTTAAAAATATTTATGGCATAGAAGACATTTGAAGGAGATTAGAAGGTGTTCCACTTTGCCTTGTCTGGTCTGGACTTTATTGTTTGACTTGGCTCAAAATTGAATTAGATTCATAGCAATCTTTTTAAAACTACATTGTTATTTTTCAGTAAATATGTCTCATTTGCTGTGAGAAGCATAGAGACAGAGACCCATCAATATAACTCACTATTATGCATCCATTGATGAATTCAATGAATGCATTAATTAATTAATTCTTCATTAGGATGAAGAGATGAAAGGAAAGGGAAAGGAATGTGGTTTTTAGGAACGTGCTCATAGCCTTTTAAAGGACTGTCAGAGAGTTAGAAATTATGAAAATTGGAATAATTTGAAATATTGTCTATATTTTGGCACATGATATATTTTCTAGATATGGGAAAATATTGTACTCAATGTGATAATGTTATATATCTTTGAAAGACTAATTGTACCAATGTAGTAAACATAATACCATATACTATATCAGTGTGTGTAATACATTACTCTATAATTCAGATTAAAATGATGATACTATGCTTAACATACAAAAGATAAGAGGACTTGCCAGAAGAGGGAATAGGGTAAAGGAAAAAGCAATGGAGGGGAATAATTAAAATAAATATGACTAAACATAAGTATGAAAATGTGGTTAATTTGAATGCTAACTTAAAAAGTGATTTTAAAAGTGGATCATAAAAGCAACATTAAAAATTAAAATAATTAAAAAGTTAATTAAAAGGGGAAAGCACAGATGAATATTTCAAGGAACTTATTTTTTTTTTAATTAAAGAACACCTACTTAATGGATAATTAGCTACACAATGCCATGGTGCTGTTTCATTTTCTTTTCTGCAAATAAGTTGAAATCAGCATCAAAGATTGAGTTGAGAGAGAGAGGTACAGTGAACTGGACCAGGTAATTAGGGAAGATAAGATGTTATAAAATGAAAAATGAATCCAATTTTAAGGAGCTTCACAGCCTGTCAGTCAAAAACACTCAATAAAATTATTATTATTTCGTTAGAAAAAAAAAAGAGTAACATGTAGAATGTATCCTCGGTTCTCAGTTATCAATATAATCCTATCAGGTATGCATCCATGACTTACGGGTGCCATATGATACAAATCAGCAAAGACTGTGCTTTACAATGACTATTGGTACGTGAAATCACAAGTGAAGAGGGATCCCTGCAAGTTATGAGTGAATGTTCTTTAGGCTGAGAGATCTTGGATGTTAGCAAGAAAATGGTTCATGGCGTATGTAATCATTATTTTCCCTCAGAGCATTGCATCTGCTGCCAGCCCCCATTGCAGAATGCATTGCATGTGTTTTGTATTCTGCTGACTATGCAGGGGCCGTGACAGTGTGGTTACTCTGAGGTTCGTCAGTGGGCAATGAGATCCTGGCTTGTTGGAGATGCAAATACAGTGAACAATCAGATCAAAACAATGAGACCACAAATTAAGTGCCTGGTTTAAACACTGGTAACAAATGTGAGGGGTGAAATTCCTGCTCACTTAGTGCATTACTAAAGACGTTTTCCCTCTATCTTTTAGTGTTCTTCACTGCCTCATATTTCCCCCTGTGGCAGAGAGAAATACAGCTCCAAGAATTTTGCTTTTTTTCTGCCTCTAAGACTGAAACAATGGGGTAGCTGGTGTGATGCTACTGTTAAAGTATTCCCATCACAGCTAATAAAAAGACATTAGTAACTTCTAAGTGCTGAAGCAGGAAATTCTATGATACAACTTAAATGCATGAAGTGGGACTAATATGCCTTTGTAAAATTATATTAGTTCTCAGACACTTCCGTACATGCATAGAGAGAACTCCAATTATTTTGCACCCCACTATCTTCTTCATGTCCCTTCATAAAACCTCCTCTCCTACACCCATGTATTTTGATTTTTAAACCACTAGCAACCAGGGCATGCTTTTGACAACCAGGAATTTAGACAAGAATGTGAGAAATTATTAAGAAGTGTTAATACCTTGAGGTCAGGGATGGAGATACGCCCAGAAGTTCTATTATAGGATTATATTAGCAATTCTGGGTTTCTGTTTTTCCATATGAAGTTGAGAATCGTTCTTTCAAAGTCTGTACAAATCGTGTTGGTGTCTTTATGGGGATTGCACTGAATTTGTAGATCGCTTTTTCTAAGACGGCTATTTTTTTTTCTTTTGCTATGTTAATCCTAACTACTCATGAGCATGAGAGATCCTTCCATCTTCTGATATCTTCTTCAAGTCCTTTCTTCAGAAACTTGAAGTTCTTGTCATACAGGTCTTTGACTTGCTTGGTTAGAATTATACCAAAATACTTTATCTGTATCTATTGTGAGGAACATTGTTTCCCTAATGTCTTTCTCAGCTGGTTTATCATATATGTACAGGAAGACTACGTTTGTTTGTTTTTTATAAAATTATTGTTGTATCCAGCCACATTGCTTAAGGTGTTTATCAGCTGTAGGAGTTCTCGGGTGGAATTTTGTGAATCATTTATGCATACTATCAAATCACCTGTGAAAAGCAGTACTTTGACTTCTTCTTTTCCAATTTTTATCCCTTTGATCTCCTTTAGTGTCTTATTGCTCTAGCTAATACTTCTAGCACTATATTAAAGAAATATGGAGGAAGTGTCTTTGCTTTTAGTGGAATTGCTTGGAGTTTCTCTCAGTTTTATTTGATGTTGGTTATTGCTTGTTGTATGTAGCCTTTACTATGTCTAGTTATGGGTCTTGTATCCCTCTTCTCTCCAAGACTTTTGTCATGAAGGGGTGTTGGATTTTTTCAAATGCTTTTTCTGCATCTAATGAGATGATCATGTGTTTTTTTTCTTTCAGGTTTTTGTTTTTTGTTTGTCTGATTTTATGATAGATTATACTGATGAATTATTCTATGTTGAACCATCCATGCATCCTTGGTATTAAGCCTACTTGATCATGGTGGATGATGTATTTCATGTGTTCTTGGATTTTTGCATCAATGTTCATGAGAGAAATTGGTCTGAAATGTGTGGTTTAGGTATCAGGATGACTGTGGCCTCATAAAATGAGTTTGGCAATGTTCCTTCTTTTTCTGTTTGTGGAATAGATTTTTTAATTAGTTAATTTATTTATTCACTTTATATCCCGGTTGTAGCCCCATCACTCCTCCCAGTCACATCCTCCCTACCCCATATCCTCTCCCTTTTTCTGCAGGAAATGTGAGCCCCCTACCCACCCACCCCAGCTCCTTAGGTCACATCAGGACTGAGTTTGAGTTTGTCTGCTTCTCCTATGGCCTGGCAAGGCAGTTCCATCAAGGGGAAGTGATTGAAAAGCAGGCAACAGAGTCTATGTCAGAGACAGTCCCTGCTCCTCTTACTAGTAGACCCACAGAAGTCCGAACTGCCATTGGCTACATTTTTGCAGAGGACCTAGGTCCAGTTTATGCGTGGTCATCGGTTGGTGCTTCAGACTCCACAGGCTCCACACTCTCACTGGCTAGTTGGCCTATTCCTGAGGAATAGGAAAGGGGCTTGAGGAAAGGAAAGTGGGAATGGGAGAAGAGGAGGGAGGGACTACAACTGGGATGTAAAGTGAATAAATAAATTAATTTAAAAAGAAGTGTGTAAACATACATAACTAGTGTATTTGAAAGTGCTAATAGCACAAAAATTCTAAAATAAAATAGGGAAATAATTGCTTCTTCAGTTTTATTGTTTCCCTTCAGTTTCATGATTTCTTAAGGAACATACTCTTTAACCGGTTGTTTTATAGCTATTTATTCTCCCCTCCTCTATTGCATTTTACTTATGAAAGATATCGGTCAGACCGTCTCTTGTATCCTTATTATACACATATTCATAATCAGTTATTTTGTACCTAAAAGTCTTAAAATCTAAAGGGAAATAATTTTGCAAATCTACATAAATATTTAACAATGATGAACAAATTGGACTATGTGATAGCTATAAAAAAAGCACTGCCTTTATTTCTTTTTATTTAAGGTTTATGAATAAATTCAAATAATTATAGGATAGACTTTAATAACTGTTGGCATAATGTTTCTATGGACTATGTACAGTTTACTTTTGTTCGTGCAAATGATGAATTGTCTACTCCATTATTTGGTTTCAATTCTGACATTGCATCCTGATGTTTATTCTAATCCTCTCCTGTCTCAAGTTTGTGTATCATGTCACTATTTGTTCTCTATATTATCAATAAAACCACCTAGCCAATGCTGAATAATCACAGAGAATAGGGTGGGACATCCTGGTGAGTGAAGGAAAGAGAAAGAGAAGGAAGGGCAGGATGGAACCACGAGGAGAAGATTGGGAAGCACAAGGAGGAACATGTAGGACATAGGATATGAGTAAAAAGCAAGTATAGAGTGGGAAGTCAGAATGGGAGGAAACTGTACCACCATGGAAGTTTACGATGGAGTAATTCTTGTGAAGCGTTTTGTTATAGGTTAATAAGGTAAGTCCTACTCCCTCTGTGTGGTTATTTGGGTACTAAGCTGGTTAAGGGGCAAACACTGACTTCACTAGTATAATAATTCAATACTAAATATTAATAATCATTAAACAAATATATTGTTTGTTGTAAATATAATCATGACAGTATTCAGGAAAGGGCCTGGATAAGTTAAATTAAATTACCTTGAGGAACAAATGAGAATATTTCTGTCTCAGAATCTACTATGAGATACATATTCACCTAATTTAGAAACATGCAATGGACTGGAGTGATGGCTTAGTGGTTAAGAGAACTTGATGTCCTTGTAGAAGTCCCTAGTCTCATTTTTAGGATCCTTGACATCTCATTGCCTGTAACTCCACATGCAGGGAACTTAATGTCCTTGAGACTTCTAGGACACCTGAATTCACATGCACATACTTACACAAGGCAGAAACATATATGTCTAATTAAAAATAAAATATTTAAAAATTTTAAAATATATATGATGTAACATTTTCAGTCCTTAGTGATATTCTCTATCTATTAACTTACTCCAAAATCAGTAGAGTGTAACTGCCCAGTCCTCCCAGACGGCAACTCCATTTCCCCTTAGCAGAAGTGCTGAGGTATCAATTAGATGTCTTATATCATCATGTATCTACCACTCACAAGATAGTTATCTTATCATGTGAAGTATTTCTAGGATAATATTAATATGTATCATGCATATTAGCTTTGAGGGCTATTTGAGTAACTGTTGCTAAATATGGTGGTGGTAAGACAGCCTAGGGATATGTCAATGGTGGTGATGGTTGATGGTGACTCCCGTTTCAAAAAATTCTGGATTATCATGCAGACAAAGAGTTTGGGGCTATGGGAGTAAGGACAATATCACCAGTGTATAGCCAGTTTCTAACTTCTAAGTTACTCCATAATGACATAAATAATACAATGTATCATTTTTGAAGAAGTACATAGCAGTTAAAGTGATATGGTCCTGAGAATACTATAGAATATTGGACTATGTATTTTCATTGTGGTGTTGATCAATTATTGAAATTATATAGTAAATGCCAAATAAAATATCTTAGAAAAAAAACTTCTTTGATGAGTCTGTCACACTCAGGAATACTGCAGAAAAGTTTGTCAAACCATGCTTTAAAACAACAACAACAACAACAACAACAACAACAACAAACTTGTGCCCAGTGGCAGCCTCCCACTTTGTCTGACTGTGGGTTCTGATGACTATAAGAAGATGCACATTGAAAAAGCATGACATAAAGTGACATAAAGTGAATGTATGGAAGTGTTGTCACATGCAGAATCTAACACCTGCTTACTTGGCTTAAATATCAGATTGAATTAAGATCTTAAGAAGAGGGAGGATATTATTTGAGAAAGAAGGATAAGAAAAGAAACTTAGGACATGTAATATTTATTTTATTCAAACTATGTTTTGCCTCATTTACCTGGTAGGTTGCCTGTACTCATTGTTTTCCTGGATTTATCTTACAGATTTACCAAAGGTTATATAATTAACTAAATTTATAAATATGAAATAAACACAATTTTAAAGATTTGGGTAATAAATAATATATTACCAAGGTCATATTAACTTCTTATGAAATCTTAGTTCAGAGAAAAGGAAAATTAACAATATAATTGTAGGATAATAAATTTATATATAATTATGTAAAGAATTAACTCAGGTTGAAAGGTTGCAGACTTTCTGTGTATGAAATATTCTTTATATTAAAAATAAAAATGATGAACAAAGATAATGAAATAAAAAAACAAGATGCAAGAAATTATAACTATAAATTAAACCTTCATGAATCTTGCAGTTCCTCAGTTTCTGTTTTTAAGTTCTCTTTTCATCCCTTTCTTCTTTGTACATATTTAAGCTATAATTTATTTACATTGCATCTCAATTTAAATTCCTTAGCTCTTATCTTTCTGTTCCCATGCTGACTCCCTTTTCTGCCTTATTCCCTTCCCCTAGACCTCTGACCAGTGGGGTTCTCTCTCCCACCTTCTGAATATAGCCTATCAGGTCTCATCTAAATAGCTTTCATTCCCTTGCTCTGTGTTCCCACAGGGCCTATCCACCAAGGGTCAGCGATCAAATCCCAGGCATCAGCGTTCATATCAGAAGCTGTCCCCCACTCTCCCCTCCCCTTCTCCATGTGGAACATGAGCTGTCCATCAGCTATATCTGAACAGAGGATCTAGGTTATCTGCTCACGGTGTTCTTGTTTGGTGCATAAGTTTGAATAGGCCACCTTGGGTCCAGATCCACCAGCCTTGACTCCTTGTGGAGCTTTTATCACTGTCCTCTCCATCCCCTTCCTTTCCCCCATCTCTTCCATACAACTCACAGCTTTTAACCAAGAGTCTGGCTTTCAGTCTTAGTATCTGTCCTGATCCCCCGCTAGGTGGAGTCTCTCAGAAGACATCTGTGTTGGGCTAATAGCGACTTATAAGTGAGTATATACCATGCATGTCTCTCTGGATCTGCGTTTTCTCACTCAGGATGACTGTCTCTAGTTCCATCGATCTGCCTGCAGTTTTAAAGATTTCTTTGTTTTTGATGGCTGAACAGTATTACATTGTACAAATGCACCACAGTTTCTTTATCCATTCTTCGACTGAGGGACATCTAGGTTGTTTCCAGATTCTGGCTACTATTAATAAAGCTACTATGAACATAGTTGAGCAAATGTCTTTGTTGTATGGTAGAGCACCTTTTAGGTCTATACCCAGGAGTGGTATAGCTAGGTCTTTAGGTAGCACTATTCCCAATTTTCTGAGAAAGAGGCAGATTGATTTCTGAAGTGGTTGTACAAGTTTGCACTACACTAGCAATAGAGGAATGTTCCCCTCTCCACATCCTTGCTAGTATGTGCTGTCACTTAAATTTTTATCTTAGCCATTCAGATAGGGGTAAGATTTCTCAGAGTTGTTTTGATATCCATTTCCATGATGTCTAGAGATGTTGAGCATTTCTTTAAGTGTTTCTCAGCAATTCTATATTCCTTTATTGAGAATTCTCTGTTTAGCTCTACACATCATTTTTAATTGGGTTATTTGGTTTGGGGGTGTTTAGTTTCTTGAGTTCTTTATATATTTTGGATATTAGTCCTTTGTTGGTAAAGAACTTTACCCAGTCTGTAGGCTCTCATTTTGTTCTGTTGACGGTGACCTTTGCCTTAGAGAAGCTTTTCAGCTTCATAAGGTCCCATTTATTTATTGTTGATCTTTGAGCCTGAACTATTGGTGTTCTGTTCAGGAAGTTGTCTCTTGTGCCAATGAGTTCAAGGCTCTTCCTCTCTTTTTTTTTTCTAATAGACTTAGTGAGTCTGGTTTTATGTTGAGGTATTTAATTTATTTGGATTTGAGTTTTGTACAGGATGATAAATATGAATCTATTTGCAATACTTACATGTAGTCATCTAGTTAGTCCAACACCATTTTTTGAATATGCTGTCTTCTTTTTCCCCATTGTATGTATTTGGTTTTTTTTTTTTTTTTTTTTTTGTCAAAAATCAAGTGTCCATAGGTGTGTGGGTTTATCTCTGGGTCTTTGAATTGATTCTATTGATCAACTTGACTGTTACTATGCTGGGACCATGCCGGGGTTTTTTTTTTTTTTTTTTTTTTTTTTTACTGTTACTCTATAGTACAGCTTGAGATCCAGAATCGAGATCCCTCCAGAAGATCTTTTATTGTACAGGACTGTTATAGCTAATCTGGGTGTTTTGCATATGAAGTTGAAAATTGATCTTTCAAAATCTGTAAAGAATTGTATAGGAATATTTATGGGAGTGCCTTGAATCTGTAGATAGCTTTTGCTAAGATGGCCATTTTTAATATGTTGATTCTTCTGATCCAGTAGCCTGGGAGGACTTTCCATCTTCTGGTATATTCTTCAACTTCTTTCTTCATAGACTTGAAAGTTTTACTTTTTTCATACAAGTCTTTCACTTACTTGGTTGGAGTTATACCTAGATACTTTATATTATCTGTAGTTATTTTGAAGAGTGTACTTTCCCTTATTTCTTTCTCAACCTGTTTGTCATTTGTACACAGGAGGGTTACTGATTTTTTAAAAGTTGATTTTGTATCCAGCCACTTTGCTGAAGGTGATTATCAGCCATGAGAGTTCCTTTGTAGAATTTTTTGGGTCACTTATGTATACTATCACATCACCTATAAATAGTGATAATTTGACTTCTTCCTTTCCAACTTGTATCCCCATGATCTCATCTAGTTGGCTTATTGCTCTACTAGGTCTTCAGGCACTATATTAAAGAGATACAGAGAGAGTGGACAGCCTTATCTTGTTTTTGTTTTAAGTGGAATTGATAAGTTTCTCTTTGTTTAGCTTGATGTTGGCTATAGGCTTGCTCTATATTGCCTTTATTATATTTAGGTATGGGCCTTGTATTCCTGCTCTCTTCAAGACTTTAAACATGAATGGGTATTGGGTTTTATCAAATGCTTTTTCTACATCTAAGGAGATGATCATATGTTTTTTTTCTTTCAGTTTACTAATATGATGGATTACATTGATGAATTTCTTTGTATTGTACAACCCCTGCATGCCTGGGATGAAGCCTACTTGGTCATGATGTGTTCTTAGATTCGGTTTGCAAGTATTTTATTGAGTATTTTTCATCAATGTTCATAAGAGAAATTGGTCTCAAATTCTCTTTCTTTTCTGAATCTTTCTGTGGTTTGAGTATCAAGATGAATGTGGCCTCATAGAAGAAGTTTGGTAATGTTCCTTCTGCTTCTATTTTACGGAATACTTTCAAGAGAACTGGAAATAGCTCTTCTTTAAAGGTTTGGTAGAATTTTGCACTTAATCCAACTGGCCTTCTTCCTCTAATTGTCTTAATTCGTATATTCTTTTTCTACCTTTTTGTTAATTCAGATAAGAATTTGTCATTCTTACTACTTTTCTCAAAGAAGTAAATGTTTGTTACATTGATACTGTGTATTAATTTCATTTGTTTGTTTTTAAATTGATGTCAGTAGTCAGTTTGATCATTTCTAGTCTTCTTTTCCTTTTGGGTGTGTTTTCTTATTATTATTCTAAAGCCTTCTGATGTTCTGTCAAGTTAAGTGCTATGAACTTGCCTTTTACACCTGCCTTCATTTTGTCACATAAGTTTATGTATATTGTATATTCATGTCACTCAACTCAAGAATGTTTTAAATTTCTTTCTTAATTTGTGTTTCAACCTTTTTCATTTAGTGGAGAATTGCTCAGTTTCCATGAGTTTTCAAGCTCTCTGTTGTTTCAGTTGTTGCTGATATCAAGCTTTAATCAATCCCTGGCTGTAAGATAAGATGCAGGGTATTATTTCAATTTTCTTGTACGTATTGAGACTTGCTTTGTGTTCAAGTATGTGTTCTGTTATGGAGAAAGTTCTATGAGGTGCTGTGAAGAAGGTATATATTTAATTTTTGTTGTGTTTGGGAGAATTTTTCTGTAAGTATCTATTAAGTTTACATGGTTTATGATATCAATGAGCTAAGGGATTCTCTGTTTAGATTTGCCTGTTTATTGATGAGAATTGTTTATTGACGTCTCTCTTTATCTCTGTGTGAAGGTTAGTATGCTTTGGTAGTGCTTCTTTTATGGTCTTAGGTGCTGTTGTATTCAGGGCATCGATACTAAAAGTTTAATTGTCTTTTTGGTGGAGTTTTTCCTGTGATAAATATGTAGTATTTTCCCTATTTCTTATGATTAAATTTTGTTTGAAGTTTACTTTGTAAGAGATTAAAATAGCTACACAAGTTAGTTTCTTAGGTCCATGTATTTGTTCTATGTTTTTCCATCCTTTAACCCAGATATGATGTTTATTCTGGATGTTAAGGTATGATTGTTGGATGCAATAGAAAGGCAGGTCATGTTTTTATATTAATTGGCTTAGTCTGTGTCATTGGGAATTGAGATCATTGATATAGAGAGATTTCAATGTGCAGTTGTTGATTCTTTTCAATGTGCAGTTGTAGATTGTTATTTTCTTATTGTGATGTGTGTGTGTGTGTGTGTGTGTGTGTGTGTATGTGTGTGTGTGTGTGTTTGAGATTACTTATTCCTTTCATTTTTCTGGTTGTAGTTAACCTTCATACATTTGAGTTTTCCTTCTAGCACCCTTGGTAAGGCTAGATTTGTAAATATATACCCCTTATATTTGGTTTAGTAACAGAATGTCTTATTTTCTCCATCTATTGTGATTGGAATTTTTGCTGGGTGTAGTAGTCTAGACTGTCATCTCTGCTTTTGTAGAGATTGTAGCACATCTGCCTATATCCTTCTAACATTTAGATTTTCCATATAGATATCAGGTGTTGTTGTAATATAGATCTTCCTTTATATGATCTTTTTTTTCCCTTGGAGCAGTTAAAATTCTTTCCTTGTTCTCTATGCTTTGTGTCCTATTATTTGTCAAGAGTAATTTCTTCTCTGGTCCAGTCTACTTGGTGTTCTGTATGCTCCATGTTCCTTGAAAGACATCTCCTTCTTTAGTTGATGTGAATTTTCTTCCAGATATTAACTTTGCCTACTTCCTTCTCTGAAAAATAAGTTTTAGAGCAAAAGGAAGTTATCATATCACAAATTAGTAGATGTTAAGAAATAATAAAATGCAGTGTTGAAATCAATGAAAGAGAAAAAAATTAAAAACGAATGAAGATATTTTTCCAGTCTGTAAGCTGTTGCTTTGTTCTGTTGGAAGTGTCCTTCACCTTACAAAAGCTTTTGAGTTTCATAAGGTCCACTTATTAATGGTTGATATTAGGTCCTGAGCTGTTGGTGTTCTGTTCAGGAAATTGTCTTCTGTGCTGATGAGCTCAGGCTCTTCTCCCTTTTTCTTCTAACAGATTTAGTGTGCCTGGTTAGAGTCTTTAATAATAAAAAAAATATTATAAAAGAAACAATTAAAAACAGATTTGGTGCTTTCAGAATATAAATAAGACTGTCAAACTCTTATCTAAATTAATTAAAGCCCTATATGTTTTGTACCAGGTTTTTAAATTTTAATATTTTCTTTGAGTGTGTTATCTATTTCTTCTGCTGTGTTTTCAGTGCTGGAAATTCTTTCTTCCTTTCTTTTTATTTTATTGGTGAAGCTTGCCTGTTTGATTTCCTTTTTTTTTTTTTTTAATTTCCACATATTTCTTTACTGATACTATTTTTACTTTCAGGTCTTGAACTGTTTTGTTCATTCCCTTCCACTGTTTTTTCCTTTTAATATGCATCTTCTTTAAGGACATCTATCGTAGTCATAAAAGAGATATAAAGTCTTTGTCTTGTGCTTCAGGAACTTTGTAATTCTCAGGCGCTATTGCGGTAGGGTTGCTGATTTCTTATAAAGACATATTATTCTGGATGCTATTGTGTTTTTATGATTGGATCCATGCACCTATATTTGTAATGACTAGAGTTCTAGGTGCTGGTATCTGGCCTTGTCTTTGTTAGCTGGGTTCCCTTGTCCATCTAACAAATGGTTTCTATTGCTCATTTAGATTCTTAGGATGGTGTGATATACCTGTGTTGTCTGGTAGGAAATTCATCTGGGATCCTGATAGGTATCAACACTGGGGATTGTGGATAAAATGTGTTCCTAGGTAGTGGAGCTGACACTTTGGAATTGGGATGTGCTGGAGTCCTCAGGGGGCTCATAGGAGGGATGAACGCATAGTGTTTCATGAGGGATCTGCTTAGTCTCCTTGGTGTGGGGACAGAGAATGAGGAGAGGCCACAACAGGTCATCTGCTACAGAACTTGCTTCTCTGGCAGGTTTGTCTAGCAGGGTCCCCGAGAAAGCCTGCTGAAGTTGGGGGTTAGAAAAGGGAATGAGAAGGCAGGGAGGTAGAGTGCTAAGATTTTCATGATCTGTCCAGAGAGAGAGGAAGGGGAGGCTGGATCAGGTAGTTGGCTACAGAGTGTGAGACAGGGGGTTGGAGTTAGAGGAGAGGAGGACGGACAAGGTGAGGATTAGCAGTCAGGCTGCTAGTTTCTCCAGCTGAAGTAGCCTACAGGTTTCTAGGGGATATCTGTTGGAGTGAAAGGCCGGATAAAACAATGAATGAGATATATTTTAACCACAAAACCCCTTAAAGACATGAGTTGAAAGTGTGAGTGTTCTGCTTTACAGTTGTATATATTGTGTCATCTTCGTTAAGAATAGGCTATCCCATTGTAGGGCAGGCTATATGTTTATGTAAATTCCATGAGTAAAGGCATGTCCTGTAGAAGTGAAAGACTTTTCTAGAAAATAGATTATAATTGCATGTTTTCTGACCATTGCAATTTCCATATATCTATTTCTTTAGTCCAGAGAAAGTTAATTTGCCTCCAACCAGACCATTTCTACATCTTGCACAGGGCCAGAATGCTTGCAATCATCTGCCACCTCTCCCCAGTTTATGATCTCCATGGACTGGAGAAAATGGCTCTAGCATACTTGCTTTTCCCTCCCACCTCTATGTCTCCCCCAGAATGCTCATTTATGGAGGAGCAGGTTTCAGTTCTAAATTATTACTCTGAGCTTGGCAGGTGGAGCATGCAGCACCCGTAACATTAATGATTTCTGAGGTGACGCTGAGGCCTCAGAGGCTGTTTGGCAGAAGAGCTAGTGGGATACTAATGAAGATCCCAGCAAGAACCTGAACATTAAAAAAGAGGTGTTCTGGGGTGAGCTAGGCAAGGAATAAATTAGAAACCTCAGCCTCTGGGAAGAAGATCAGTGAGTGCAGTCAGTTCGTACAGTCTAGTGGGGAAAATTAATCATCCCTAATGATTGGGGTGTGTAGAAATATTTTGTTTAATTCCATTTATAAATATTTTCACAGAATCATGCATGCTATCAGAAAGAGATGAGAAACACAATTTGAAGTTGATTTCATCAGGAGATAGAGTTTGAATAGTAAATGTCACATTCGTGGGAATGTACACATGGAAAGGCAGTCACTTCCTAATGGATATGTAAATTTACTTAAATATTATAAAAATCTATTATATGCTATGTACGTAGGAATTCATAAACTTAAGGACCAGGGATGACCACTGGCTAATTAAAATATATGTATATGATTATAGACCTAATTACAAAAAAGAACAATAGAAATACATAAATTCATAGTCTCAGCATATACATTATATATGTATACACATAATTGTTAGTCAAGTAAAATAATGCTTGAAAAATAATTTGAATGTTGAATAATGGAACTCAAATAAATTTTTTGAATGAATAAGGTTTTTTCTCTAACAAAATAGAAATATATTTTTATTATTCATGTTTAGTATGTCACTGAGAAGTGGAAAGAAAAACAGAAACATGAAATGTGATTATGCTTTTAGAAGTCTTTGGTGAAGTGTCTTATTATACTTAAGTGTCTAACTGATATTTTATTAAACTGTGTCATGTTATTTTCCCTTAACAACCTCAGGCCTCATCTAAGTCTCCATTCCTGTTCCTCAAATGCTGAGTTAATCAAGATGGATGCCTTATAATTGGCTAGTTTTAATTTGTTATAGTTTTAATATAGTCTAACAGATGGCAAAGTGCAGCTTGCCATTACTGCCAAAATAGCTCAACAAGCAAGGGCTGTAGTCTCTGTCCAGTTGCCTGTGCTGCCTCAGCAGAAAGCAAAAAGCCATTTCAGGCAAGCTGAGTGTCAACACTCAACAACTGCAAAGACCATTGACTCCTAAGCATGTTCTTAGGAGGGAACTACGGAACTTTCCTGCTCTGTCTTGACACTTGATTTAAAAAGTGGTGATGAGATTTTTTTTAAGCCTGAAATATAATAATGTACAGGAGAATTTGTAAACTAAAATTATGTTTGGATATAAGTCTTTTATAAAGAAAAGACAGGAAAATTAGATGTGCAATGCCCGGGAACTTAATATATCGACAGTGTGATATGCTACACTCCAGTTGTGCCTTATCTTTTCCCAGATTATAGTGGGACATTCTCAGTCTTCATGTATATTCAAAATAAATCAGTGAAGGTTCCTTAATAAAGTGGAGGTAGATCTATTACATGATCCAAATATGCCACTTCTGGACATGTACCCAAAGAACTCCATCCTAGATGGCCACCAGCTGATGAGTAGAGAACGAAAAGATGCACACATCCACCCTGTAAGCTTAGTCATACAAAGAAAAAATGAAATTCCTGGGGAAATGGATTGGTCGGGAAAAATTATATCAAGAGATGCCACTCAGTACCACATCAATAGGCAATGCATTCCACCACCCCCCTTCTCTCTCTCATACTTGCATCCTATCTTGTATACTTTAGCTTTGTAGATTCAACTTCAAGTTTCTATCAGACTCAGGAAGCTAGAAAGGAAATAAGGGGGGAGTTTACCTTAAAGGAGGGTGATATTAGAACATAGGTAAAACAAAGTAGAAAGAGTGTAGTTGGAAGGTGGAAATGTTTAAATCAGTAAGGATGTAGAGGATCAGGAGAAGAGGGTACAGAGGACAGCACTGACCACAATAAAAGATGTGTGGAAAAGCAATGTGGAAACCTAGTATCTTGTAAACCAATTAGAAAAACAGGAGACAAAGCTTGCAGGTCAACCTCATTATCACTCAGTCATGAACTCACTCTTGCTAGTAACTGCTAGTGGTACCCAGCTGCATCACAGTGCAACATCATTCTTACTCAAAGCTACTCCAGACACATGAGACAGAGATGGAGCAGCCAATTACCAGACACTGGTGATCAAAAAAAAAAAAAAAAAAAAAAAAAAGGAACAAGATGCTGAAGTATATACCCAGCAAATGTTGCTCAAATCCTTTGATACTGTCTTACCTGAGAGGATGAAAAACACGCACAGTGCCTCATGCATGTGCAGCATCAAAGCAGTGTCCTTCCACCGAAAAGATTTCTCTGAGTTAATTTAAAAATAGCTCCCACCCATGTTTTCTTGACCATAACAGTCAGATGTGCCTTTGTTCTGCTAAGTGTTGGGGGAAAAGGACATTAGGGTTTTTCTGAGTTCTTGAGAGGACTCCAAATGTTTGAGAAGTAGACATGAATTTATGTTGAATAAACAATTCCTGGAGCTGAAAGAAAAGCCTAAGTCATAGAGAATGAAAAATGGGGTACTAGCCTGCTTCGTCAGAGAAGACAGCACAGAAAGCAGAACTTCCATAAGGGGACTGCTGATGTGATATCATAGTCATTTATAGTCATTTATAGCCTACTATTTGGCTGTTTTGACCTTCTTGTTAGTTCCAGGATTTAACTCTTTTTGCTCCTGCACATTTCAAGAATATATTTGATTCATTTTATGTTGTGTTTATTTAACTATCTCTCAAGTAATTATCAATCACATATATTTCATGTGTTCTTCTTTTCATTGTGACAAACGTTCATACATTACAATTATTTATGACTTTGTGTCTTAAAGGAAATTTACATGCATCAAAACCTACACTATTGTTAATTCACATAAGGTCTAAAGTGCGAAAGACAACAATATGAATAGTTTGTTACATCTTCCAGATTGCATATTTTAGAGCCTTACTTTTAATTAAAATATTATTTAATTTTAAGTATAGTTTTTAATTTAATTTTTTATTTTTTATTAATTTATTCAGATTACATCTCAATTGTTAGCCCTTCACTTATATCCTCCCATTCCTTCCTCCCTCCCTCTTTCACCCTATTTTCCTCCCCTAGGTCTGTGGCAGAAGGGCACATCCTCCCCACAATATAGTCATAGGCTATCAGGTCTCATCTTGGTAACCTGCTTATCCTTTCTCTGAGTGCCACCAGGCTTCCCCACCAAGGGGAAGTATTCAAATATCGGGCACCAGAGTTCATGTCAGAGTCAGTCCCCACTCTCCACACAACTTTGGAGAAAGTCCTGCCCATTGGGTAGATCTGAGTAGGAGTTCAATGTTTACTGAATGTATTGTCCTTGGTTGGTACAGTAGTTTAAGTAGACGGCCCTGGGTCCAGATCCATCCGTCTTGATGTTCTACTTGTAGGTTTCTAGGACCATCTGGGTCTTTCTATTTCCCTATTCTCCCATACTTCTCTCACCTAGAGTCCCTGTAGGAGGTCCTCACATCTATCCCAAACTCCTAGTAAATGAAGACTTTCATGGGCCATCCCTTTTGGGTTAGTGTCCAATTATAAGTAAGTATATACCATGTGAGACTTTCTGGGTCTGGGTTAACTCACTCAGTATGATCATTTCCAGTTCCATCCATTTGTCTGCCAATTTCAGGATTTCCTTGTTTTTAATAGCTGACTAGTATTCCATGGTGTAAATGTACCACAGTTTCTTTATCCAGTCTTCAACCGAGGGGCATTTAGGTTGTTTCCAGGTTCTGGCTATTACGAATAAGGCTGCTATGAACATGGTTGAACATATATCCTTGTTGCATGATGAAGCATCATTCTTTAAGCCCCAATAGAAATACATTTCATACATTTATTTGATGATCAGTATAATTATTTTTACATGTTTTTATCTATGCCTGTTAGAAGTTTTAAATGGGAAAAGAGGTTGCTTCATATTATGAGGAATCTGGTTAACCAAAGCTACAGAATATGATTGTATGCTCTCAAATGCACAAATTTGAATGCGTAGAATAAGAAACTGCATTCCTTTCATAGGTAAGGAAGATTATTATAAAACTGCTAGTAAAACACAAATTATTCTTTTCTTTGCTCCTATGTGCTTATGTCCTTGGGGCGGAAGAGTGTGTGACGTGGTGCAATTAACTGTACCGTGGTCTGTGAACCCACTCTGATTTTTTCAAACTGTTACCTTATAGTTTTTCTGCTGATAACCTGACCTTGAAATCCTTACACAGCCTTGTCACAGCTGAATGCAGACAGCCATAAGATTAGTTTCAGGAAATCGAGTCCTAGATGAGTAAAGGAGAGAAAGAAGCTAAAGTTTAGAAACGCCAGTTAAAGAAGAAAAGCTGTTATTTTTCAGAATTCAAAGAAGGGGAGTTGACACTTCCTTTTACAATAACAAATTATGTGCCAAGTTAACTACATTGGTTGTGGCACATTTAAGACAAGAAAAGTATTTATCTCTTTAGCCAGAATCATTTTTGTTGTGCCCTATGGTTTCTATTACGCAGAGTGTATACAGAAAATACTAAAACAAAGGCAGGGTGAAATCGTGTTACTTTGTACTGATTTTTGGCTTGTTGTTGTTCTTTTCATTTTTATTTTTGTTTAGTTTTTGAAAGTTTTGTATATGTGTGCAATGTATCATGATCTCATCCTCCCTCCAGTACAAATCCCCTCTTAATTTCCTCCCCAAATGTATGTGCTCATTTTATAATTTGTATTTAATTAATATATTTTAAAACCCACTAACTGTAGTTACCACTGCCCTTATGTTTATGGTCATGAGAATTTGCACTGGGGCACGGGGAACCTCTATGTGTCCACCTAGGCCTCAAACCTACATTAAGGCCAGGCCACAGAAGAAAAGGATTCAGGGAATCCTTATGAGATTTGATAGGCTGGGGTCAGTTGGTAGGAGTGGAGGACTCCCCTATGATCAGGATGTAAAAGTGAATAGATTTAAAAATGAATTTAAATAAAAAAAAAGAAAATATAACTATAGACAGTTGAGGAAGTATAGGAACAGGAGAGGTGGTCCTTCACAGGGAAGAGCACACCAATAGGTTGTTTAGTGACTTATAGTCGTCTGACAACGTACATACAGGTAATATTAGTTAGACTGAATGCATTGTATTCAAAACATATATGTACATGCATACCCAAAAGGTCATGCAATAGTAATTATTAAAAAGTAGAGGGCATAATTTGAAGGAGTCCAGGGAGGGAAGTATATAAGAGGGGTAAAAGGGAGGAAAAGGAAGGAAAATGTCAGTGTTACCCAATAAATAACTAAACCTTTAAAATACGATAAAAATTCTTGAGAAAGAGGAAATTTCATAGTGTATGCATCTTGTCTGGTGTTAATTGTAAGTATGTGTAAGAAATGCATTTTCACCCATGCGGCAATTTGCACAATCTTATATTGAATGGGAGATGGAAACTGGCATAAAAATTCTTGTGCTTGAACCATAGAAGTTCTACCTCTGTCGCAAACGTAATGTTTCTGTGACAAGTACTACTGAGAAAGGATTGTGGTAACATTTGAATAAAGCATCTGTAAGTAACTCACTTAGGCTATTAAAACTGCTTAATTTTTACAACTAAGCAGTATCAGGTAATGACACTATTGCTGTTCTTTAATACCTAACCCCATCATTAAATAATCATTGAACTGAACAAGTTGCAGTTTTCACTTCCAGATTTTGTGGTGCATAATGCAAGACCAAGCAAGCTTCTATAGATTACTTTTGCCTAGAATGCTAACACTAATACATGTTGGAAGTGATTATTATCAAAAGCGTCAATTTGTTTCCCTGTTATAAAAACTAAAAGCCATCTTCCAGACACCCTATAAGTAACACATTTTCTGGGTGGAGATTTTATCACCTTTCTGGTTTTTGCCATCTGGATGGATCTTTGGTGGCAGTCCTACCCATAAGGACTATTTGGCAAGCTAATTTGCATGTCTGTTTCTTGAAAGGACACTGCTTATTTCTTTCCAGTAAAGTGACAAAATTGAACAGAGAAAGTTCAGGCTCTGAGGCGCTCCGGTAAAGAATTGCATACCAGTAACTTGGGCTGCTTTAGGAAACTGACCTCACCTTCCATCACCATGAACTTCAAGTTGTGTATGCAATGAAGTGTGACAGCAGCTTTAATTGCATGTGAAAACATATTTTATACCAGGGTCATTAATTTGCATAGCTGGCTAGTTGATGTTCTCCATATGCTACCCTGGAAAGTGTCTTTCAGCTTGGAGATATTTCACGATGAACATTTTACTCTGTTCTTACAGTATAGGCTGTCTAATGATACCCTATTCTCTGGCCCTACCTCAGCAAAAATTATCTTCATCCTATGATTTGCTTGTACAGTAAAGAGTGGAATGTGGTAAAATTCCATGCTATATAGTTAAGCCTTTCCAATAATTATGCAAATATAACTGCCAAGATTTGGCCTTGAGAGAACTACTCAAATAATTTAAGAGGTTTATTACCAAAGAATAACTTTTGTATGTAAAATTTAAAAAAAATCTCAACTAATTTCACAAAGAGATCTACAAACATACATGAAAGAGCATGTGTAAATAAAATTTCATATTTTTGGTTCAATCACAAAAATCTGCATAACGAATGTAATATCCTGAAGGAACAAAACTACTGCAAAACTACCTTTCAATATAGGTAATGACAATAATTTTGAGACCCAATGTAGTTTTAACGGCGACTTTTAGAAGCTCCCATTCTTAGATCTCATTTATCTGACTAGATTTTTAACAGAGAGTGTATTATGGTCTAGATTTTATACTAAATGTCCAAGGGATAGAAGGAAGATTATTTCCTATGTATTCTTTTTTAGTGGCTCTCTGCTGGTTTTATTGAACTTCGGAAGTTTTTATTAAGTACCTAGTGATGAGATACATGCTACAGATAGGAAAAATCAATAGGAATAGTTTCAGTTACTTACATGTTGAGATGCTTCAGTGTTTTCAGTTAATATTTCCGGTATTTTGAGATAGAGATAGAACATCCCTGAAAGTGACTTTTATATTAGCGCCTGAAGGAGGAGAATTTTAGAAAGATTCAAATCAGGGTTCACCTGAAAGAGATAATGGCTTTGAAAGTAGGGTACAGTGAGGAGAGAAATAACGAGTCAAGTCAGGAAATTTCTGATCAAGACTTGCTTTATTGCCAAAAAGCAACGTCAATAGGATCTATTCTGATCCCTCTTTCCCTAGGTCCCAGGCAAGAAGAACACAATAGAATGAGTGGCTCTCTGTAGGAACTTCCTTAATCCTCTGAGTAGCTCTCTGTAAGGAGTTCCTTAATCCTCTGGGTGTCTCTCAGTAGGGATTTCCCTACTTCTTTCAAAGGTAACTAGTCCAAGGAGGGCCTGGAACACAAAGACCTCTTCTGGCAAAGGTCAGCAACTGGAAGCTCACAGCAAGCAGCCTAAGCATGGGATTTCTGACATGGCAGAATTTAGCATGGCTCCCCACAAAGATTACAAATATTCCTAAATTTTGTAAGCTGTACTTTTTATTAAATCACTTTACTCCTTCTTTAGTTAATCTTCCCCTGTAACAGACTGATTCCAAGAATATTAATGTTTTAAAAAATTACACATTAAGTTTATTATCTTTCCATAAATATAGGTAATATACTTTATCATAAGTACCCTTTCTATTCCTTTAGGTTTTCTTCCTCACTCCCTTTTCCCTATCTACTTTTCTCATAACTTTTATTCTGATGTCCTTCTTGTGCTTTTTAATCTTCATAATTCAGTTCCAGTTTGTGCTGTTTATATATTTCTAGGCATGGGAACAGCCACTGGAGCATGACCCAACCAACCAGGATCCACTTCCTGGAAGGAAACTCTCTTCCGTCCTGCTAGGTCATCAGTGGTACCTAGCTCCTTAGTTACAGACGGGGGCACATGAGCTTTTTCCTGATCCTTGTTATAGTGTTGACCAGGTTGATCTTCTGCATGTCTTATGCAGACATCTACGGCTACTCTGAGTTCATGTGTCTAACAGTCTTTATAGCCAGAAGGCCCTGTTTTACTCCAGTACTTTTCAACCTTGGGATGCTACAGTCTTTCCACCCACGTTTCCAGGATGATCCCTGAGTCTGGGGAGAGGATATGATATTGACGTTCTGTTTGTGGCTGAGCACTCCACAGTTGCTGACTCGAGACTCTGATCAGCTGTTGGGTCCTGAGTTAACCACTATCCACTGCACAAAGAAACTTGCATGATGATGACGAGCTTTGAAAGAGCAGACTTTCATTGGGCCTTCTTGTCATTTACTGTTAGAATTGCCAAGATTCTGACTTTGTCAGTTCGAAATTCAAGAATTATAACGTTAATAGCCAATTCACCATCTTGCTATTCCTTGGGTACTGGGTCTACCTTTAACTTTTTGGCTTTGAGTCTTCTATCCTTATTTCATTTTATGTGTGGCTATTTGGGTTCATAGATTTGGTGGTTGGTGGCTAGGGTGAGTGCCAGACGGCAACAGTAAGGAACGTTTAGAGGGGGTCAAGCATCTCATCTTCATGAGCCAGGGAACAGATGTGAAACATGTGTTCTTTGTCACCAGTCTTATCGCTTAACAACCATTTCTCCAATAATCTAAAAGCTTCCTACCCAATCCCACTTTGCAATGGTTCTGCCACCTTTTCTTCACATTACTCTAGGATGAAAAAGCTCTGGGGTCCAATTAAGATTCAGACTAACATAAAGATTCCAATGTAGAATTTGCCTAATAAAGTGTGGGTCATTATACCTACTGTATCTACTTTATTTTCTACATGATGACCCTGAAGAACCACCATACCAAAAAATGTGTATTTGTTTTTAAAGGCATATTTTATAGCATATACCATTTTAACTGGGTGACCTTTTAAATCTTTGTGTCTAATTGAAAGTCCTTGCTACCCTAGCAGAAAAAGTCAATTGCTCTCCTGAAAGAAACTGACAGTTTCTTTCACAACCCTACATACTAAACTGACTGACAATTTGTTGTTATTTTGCCCACTTTACCATCAGCCTTCTAAGTGGACATATCCATTTCACTGCTTTCGTTTATTTATCTGCCTCTTGCTTTTCTGCTATATAAAGTTTTTCATTGTTTTGTAAAGAGTGTGAATCAGTTTTTACCTGATAGAACAATTTTAGTTAGTGGTGTAGAAGATAGCTTCTCAAAGTGTAGCTTTTTTTTTTTTTACCTCCCCTCTCCCCGCCACACACAAATCAATGGCTACTGAGCTGCTGTCTTTATGTAAATCATAAGCATGAAGCATCTTAAATGATAATGAATTATAACACAAAAGGGTTTCGAAAAGCTTACACTGAGGCCTTATTCTGGATCAGATATCTGGAGGAAGTCATGTTTTTCTTGATGTCAGAGATACCTGTTTCTTCTTGTCTCCAGGGCATTGGAATTTGGATCCACTGCTGGTATAGAGGGCCCAGGCATGGGATCGTTTCAGCTTTTACTACACCCTGTCATCTGCTCCACTCCCTCCTGGTGATATGTTCTCTTCATAGCACATTCTCTCTAATTATCCACCGCAGCCAAGCATAGTTCTGTTTTGATTATTAAACCACAGTCGTAGAAATCTTAGATCCTGCTAATCCCTCTTTATACTAGTTGCTTCATGAGATATATGTTCATGTACTCAGAAAAATATAAAAACATCTTTATTGAAATGTAGGGAATTACTACCATTAAAGGTTTATTTCTCTGTAATTCAGTACCCACATGTGTTTATTGAGTTCAAAAGGCAAAAAAAAAAAAAAAAAAAGTCAATTTTACTTGTTCAAGGTGGTGCATATACAGCCCTTTCAGTCTGAGAAGGGGATGGCACTGTGTATCCTCACAGTGTTATCTTTTATCACCAATGCTTAATTTGTATATATACATGTGCATATGTGCCTATGCATACTTTCTTCAAACAACCTCAAATCATCTATTATTATTTTGTAATTGCTGAATTTGCATTTAGCAGATCTATATTTCTTAGCTGTTTAAAATACTCTGAACAATCAGCCAGAGAAAGCACGGGGGAGAAAAATCAAATATTTTGCACATTGCTAGTTATGTAAGCAAGGGTATGTAAAGTGATATTCTGTTCCAAATATAATCTGTAAATTACTCATGTTTGATGAGAATGCTGTTTTTGACACAAATGCTAAAAGGATGCCACATAAGCAGAAAGTTATTCAAATGACTCCTCTTTATTCTTGATTACATCCGTGGGGAGGGAGCAAAGCAGATGGAAAGCTGTGGTAGACAACCATTGTTTTGTCTTGCTCACAATCCTTTCATTTTTATTTTACAAACAATCCCTCTATTTCTTTGGGAAATCTTGCCAGAATCTGGGATAAGACCTAATCCATCTCTAGGGCCTCTGCTTATATGGACCAAACAGGAAGCTTCACTTGCTACTGTTCACTCTACCTGCTGTAGCTGCTTTAAGGATGATCATCTTGACCTAATAAACTAAATAAGAGTTATTTCTTATCAGAATGAATAAAAAACAATAGATGTAAAAGTGAGAAAGATGTAACATAGATCAAATAAGCGAAGCACAGGCTCTGAGCCCAGACTTTCTATACTGAGAGCACTGTTCCATGGATGTGTTTCTGAGCATCTTTTTTTTCCCCTAATTTGGAATTATGGATGACTATGTCATCTATTTTGAAGATACTCTCAGTGATAAACAACATTCTAAAACTAAAGAATTCAGTTTTGCTTATTCCTTTTATTTGTTGCACTGGGAACGAGACAGGACATTCTGCATTTTAGGCAAATAGCTCTACCGCTGAACTGCATCGCCATATTAAAATAAATGAAATTTAGTCCCAAAACTACAACATGAAGTTGAACTTAGAATCACTTCATTTGTAGTCAGATGTACTATTTGTGTCACTGGTCTCAAGACTTGTTATGCATGAATGTATTTGTGTTCAGTATTCTCACACGGGCATTTGTCTGAGCTTGGAGGTCATGAATATGGGACGGCCAATGAGTATTTGACACAAGATTCAACAAAGAGAATGTCATATCAGAAGGACAATATATCAAGCCACAGAGAGGGAGAGAGTCAGCAGCCAGCATTATTTGGTCATTTGAATGTGGCTGTCTCAATTTGAAAATTTGTAGCTTCTCTTTTACCTTAGTCAATATACATATGACATCTCTGTCAGTTTCTCTCTCTCTCTCTCTCTCTCTCTCTCTCTCTCTCTCTCTCTCTCTCTCTCAAGATTTATTTATTTATTTATTTATTTATTTATGCAGTGTTCTGCCTTCATGTGCACCGGCATACCAGAAGAAGGCACCAGATCTCATTACAGATGGTTGTGAGCCACAATGTGGTTGCTGGGAACTGAACTCAGGACCTTTGGAAGAACAGACAGTGTGCTTCACCTTTAAGCCATCTCTCTAGCCCTATCAGTTTCTCATAAGTTCAAAGAACACAGGACAAGCATATTGCTATTTCTGGAACAATGGCCAATTACAAGCCAACATAACGATTGGAGGAAAACTTGAACACCCTTTTTAGTCACATATCCAAACTCTGTTTTATCATGTATCAGGTACTGGACAGGCCTTTAGGTAGCAGAGCAAAGGGGTAATCCTTGCCCCGCAGGAGATTACTGTCTAGTAAGGACATTCGGTCAGGCATCTATAACAGAATGCCTCATCCTAGTGGTGTAACAACAGTTATTTTCTCAGACTTTGGGCAGCCAGAATCCAAGATCAAGGTGCCAGAAATCAGTGAGTGATTAGGTCTCTCTCTCTCTCTCTCTCTCTCTCTCTCTCTCTCTCTCTCTCTCTCTCTCACCTTCATGGCTTGCATATAACTGAAGTCTCTATGTGTCCTCATGCGGGATCTTCTTTGTAAACTCAGAGTGGAGAGATCCCTACCGCCTTAGTCTTGTCTTAAGAAGATGCCATTCCTGTGAGATTATGGATTAGAGTGTCACCCTTATGAACTCAATTAACCTCTGGGAAATCTCATGTCCAAATATAGTCACTTGTAGTGTTAAGTCTTCAGCGTTTGAGTATGAGGCTGCACTGTTCACTGGACAGAAGAAAGTAGTAAAATTATCTGAGTTCAATGGGTTACACAGTGGGATAATTAATTCTTGCATTTAATGTGAAATATTCTGTTCATTCAATGAAGTTTAACTCTTGAGGAAGAAGGTCAAGTGCACTGTTTTATGAAAAAAATTGGATACGTAAACATGTATTGACAACTTAATTCTTAACAAAACATATTCACTGTCCTAAAATACATTTATAAAAATTTATTTTTTAATATAAAGTCAAAAGCTTGTTTGTCAAATGCTTTATGGAATAAAAAGTATATGGAGTCAGCTATAGGCACTGGACAAAGCCACTACATGGTAATATAAGAGGAGAATGTGCCTGGGCAGAACTTGTGGGCAGTATCTCTAGCAGAGAAGTCTGCTGAGCTTATAAGCAAATTTGGCCAGAACTGTAACATATTTTACAAAGGTAAATAATCAAAAACTGTATTTATATACCTGAGAACAAATTGAGTACAAAGGGCTACA
Source organism: Acomys minous (assembly GCF_964271855.1). NCBI lineage: Eukaryota > Metazoa > Chordata > Mammalia > Rodentia > Muridae > Acomys > Acomys minous. Next base: position 21,890,466 of record NC_140489.1, read on the forward strand.
TCAATGAATTGATTAAAGCCTTTGCAAATTCCTGAGTTGAGAAAGCATCTAGGCATGACTGTAAATGTTGTGCTTGTGTTGTGAGGGCTGTGTGAGGTTGTGGTTGTGCTTCTTGGGAAGTTGAGCTTAAAAACAGAATGTCCACAGAGACCCTGGCTACTGTGGGCTTTCTGTGCATCAAATGGCTCTTAGAGCTCTATTGACTTGCTTTTACCTTCTGGTTGAGAAAATGAAGAATTTTCTGTCTTCTCCTAGTTTATCTGTCCGCTCCTTCTAACAGGAGATAAGGATCCTAGCCTTCTTTAACATTTCCTCCATTCTACTCCTATTACATGTAATTAACATATCTCCACTTCATTAGATGACTACACTGTTATTTTTTTACTTCTGAGTCAGACAGCACAGTAGCAACCTTTTCTTCTTCCCAAAGTTCCAGTTTTCCTGAGAGTTTTTCAATTTGGCTGTTACACTGTTTATCTCTGTAAAGCTGACCAGGTCTGAACTTTTATGCCTTTGCCATTTTGGTCATTTTTTAAAACCATTACTTATTTTTATTGAAAATAGATTCTTCTCTCATAAAATACACCCTGACCACAGTTTTCCCTTCCGTGCAACCCACCAGCTCCTCCCTATCTCCCCTCTCATCCAGATCCACTGCCCCTCTTTTTCCCTTCAGAAAAGAACAGGCCTCCAAGAGATAACAACTAAACACAACACAACAAAATACAATAAGACAAGGCAAAAGTCCTTATGTTGAGGCTGGGGAATTCCTATTAGTCGGATGGTAAGCCTTTTTTATTAGTTTTCTGAGTTGTCATTGCAATTTATTTCACCTAGATGATTCTTTTAGTCTAAGAGAATGTGCAGACTTAAAAAAAAAACTTTGTTAAATATAATGCTTTTAAAAATGCAATTTTAGCAATAAGTCATGATGCTATCATCTGAAAAGATCAGTTTATTGCCTCCTGATATAAATATTGCTCCATTCGTATATCATTAAACTATTTAAGGGGGCAGGAATTACACAGGAAGATCAACAGAGCCAACAAATCTGGCCCCAGAGGGGCTGACAAAGACTGATGCACTGAACAATGACCATACATCAAGGGACCCTAGGCCCCCTTCTCAGATGTAGCTTATAGGCAGCTCAGATGCCATAGGGGTCCCATAGTAAGGGGAGCAGGGTCTGTGGCTGCCATGGACTTTGTTTCCTGATCTTTGATTACTTCCCCCTGGCAAGGTGCCCTACCAGCCCACAGAGGAAGAGGATGCAGGCACTTCTGAGACTTGGTAGGCTATGGTCAGTTGATAGGGGAGAGGGGCTCCCCATCTCTGAGGAATATCAGGGGGCACAGAGGGAAAAGGGGAGGGAGGGTGGGACTGAGAGGAAATGGGGGAGGGAGCTACAAACGGGATGTAAAGTGAATAAAATTTTTATAACTAACTTAAATTTTAAAAGGACAATTATAATGTGTTAAACTCTAATTTCTTTCTTACAGTCTCTGACATATAATGCTTTCTTTATATTGACCTCTTATATCCCAATGAAGCTTTTCTTCAATTTGCACTGGTGTGGAGCTCAACTTTCTCACACTTGATTTCAGAGAAACTGTATTCATAAGTTTAATGAACACATCAATAGAACAGTGGTTAATTACTAAATTATGTTGAGCTTAGGTAAAAAACAAAAGCTCTAAGCATATTATTTGCAAATGTGAACAATCTACAAAAGCATTAATTCAATATTCTAAACTGAATACATACATTTTCATCATACAATGAGACACAAAACAAAAAAATGCAATGTCTCAGCAACAGTGAAAGAAAGAATACATGCCTATTCCAAAAACGCAATGAAGATGAATTCCTGTGTGAAAATTTAAAAATAAATAAAGTAAAATATCAAAGAAAAAATGAAAGCAGACAGTTTAAAAGCAGATTTCGTGCAGAAGAACATGCAGTTCAGAGGAAGCAGAGCTTTTAAGTGCCCAAGTAACAAAAATTATTCAACCCACACTCAGAAGAAGACATCTGCAAGGGAAAAAATAATCTAAGACATTACAGAAAAAGAAAAGAAAGAAAAAAAAGTATTGCTTACTGACAAACTCTAAAAGAAGCCACATTTTTAAGAATGTGTTTTAAATGGGAATATAAAAATAAAATAATACTTTCTTTAAAAGTAAACAATGTTGCAAAAAATACAGATGAATATAATAGTCTTTGCTTTATCTATTAGGCCATCTGAAGCAGGTCCAAACACACACACACACACACACACACACACACACACACACACACACACACACACACACACGATCTCCTCATATGTACATATATAAAATACATATATATGTTACATATGTGTTAATATGAAATCATTGTTTTTAAATGCTGAAAGTTTACTAAAAAAGGATTTTTATCCTTTATCCTAAGAAGTATAAAGACAAATACAGAAGACTGTGAAATTTTTCCTGTATATCACTAAAGAAAAGATCATTTAGGTCATTTAGAGCTGGGCATGGTGGCTCACGCCTTTAATCCCAGCACTTGGGAGGCAGAGGCAGGCACGTCTCTGTGAGTTCGAGGCCAGCCTGGTCTACAAAGTGAGTCTAGGACAGCCAAGGCTACACAGAGAAACTATATCTTGAAAAACTAAAAACAAGTTGTATAAATATAAGAAACTTGACTGTAGAAAAGTCAAAATTGATTCCTAAAATTGTATATGTATTTGCATGAATGTAAAAGGAAACAGAACTGGAAAACTGAAGAAACAAGTGGAAAACCAATCATAAATGGGACAAATCAACTAAATGCAAATCATATTGCTGCTTCAACCAAATTCAAACTTTAATAAAACGAATTTGAAACGCCGATGCAGTTATAGTCTAACTAGAGAAAACACTTCAACTGTAACTATGTAGATATTGAGCACTAAGCTGGGTCAGATGGAGATATTTCCTAGCTGCTGAGTGCTGAGTAGTATCCTAAATTAGATCTCCGTCATGGAAAAAGAAAGAAAGCAAAAAATGTGCAGGTATTTGTTATCCATAATCTATCAATCAAATTAAAGCAGAATAGCCAATTGTAGGATAAACTTTAATTAAAATAAAGTTACTAGAAGCATACAGCGGCATTTTATAATGAGAAACATTTCAACCCACCAATACTACAAGTATCTTACATATCTACATGAAGAAAAAATGTAAATCATCCTGAGATAACATATAACAGTTAATATAATGTAAATGTTGTGTAAGTAGTTGTCATTTGTTCAGAAATAATGACAAATCCTGCACATATTCATTAGATATGCAATCCATCTTTTCCTTATATTGTTCATCATAAGAGATGAGGAATATTAATATAGTCTAGAATTTTCATAAATATCCTGGTTAGTACAGTATTTATTTAAAGATAATTTCACATAAATTAAACACATTTTGATAGGCAAAGAAGGAGAATAGAGAAAAATGATATGTAATTTTCTGAAAACATATGCTTTTAAGCAAAACAAGTAAGATATAAGTCTTCTTGTTGAACAAATTAGAAAGAAATGTGAGTGTGTGTATATGTGTATGTGTGATGGTGTATGTGCACATGTATATTATAATATTGATTTATGGTCACAGTCTATAATGCTTCCTAATAATTGTAAAGGATCTTAAATTTATTCTAAATTACTACATGAATAATTAAAACAAATTATTGTTGTTTTGAAGTTTTGATTTCTCTGTAGTGAAAATCACAAGGTAATGAGAAAACCAGACCAACTAGAAAACTATGCAAAAATTGCAGGAGAAATGCTTATTGTTTGTACGACTATGATAAAAGAGAAATTGAATGTAAATAGATAAAGACTTAAAATATTTTAAATGCCAGGAGTGCAGGTTAATAGCTTTCCAAATGAAAAGATGACAGAGACAGTTTTCTACCTGAATAGTAACCCAAAATTCTCTATAACGTTGGAGCATCTTCTTCACCCTTCTGGCTCAATATATCTGACAGACCTATTTGTGAGGCAGGAACTATTGAGGACTTGCTTATGCTGTCTGGCAAAGTTTGGCCAGGTACTCTGCCTGCAGATAAGTTTGCCATTTTGTTAGGTAGAATTCTGTCTGTGGTAGAAATGAGGACCTTTTGTCCAGTGGCTAGTTTGCCAAGTTTGAAGCCATCTCCATAAGGAGGTTCTTTGATGCTCATCATCTTCTTTGAGGTTTAAGACCAGGTAGCTTAGTTTTACCATGAAGCTTAATATTTAGGGGTTAAGATGTTTTTAGGTCTAGATAGGTGTTCTAAGTTGATAATGACAATATGTGATGGAGATTGATTTACATTCAGAAATTTAGATGCACCAAGATAGGAAAGATGTCTTCTTCAAGGTTGTCAAATACAAATAGCCAAAACACTAAGAATGTAACATTTATATAATTCTTGATTGTGTCATGGTTCTTCTTGCCATTGTAATCTATTGTATATAAATATAATTATATAAATGTATATGCACAAAAATAAAATCATAAAAATGGACAATATAAAAATGGCAAATTCTTGGCTTTGAAGTAATCAGAACTACTCACTGTTGTGCTCATATTTAAGTATCCTCAAGTTTTTCCTTTATGGCATTACTTAGGAAATAAAATGTACCAAACTTAGAATAAGCTGAGATGTCTAAGATAAAAAATATTTTAAATGTGTTTATAAATATATAAATTAAAAAACCCAGAAAAACATTCAAATTGAAAAAACTCAAATACATGTTAACATGTATTTGAAAATATGCATGCATTCTCCCAGGGTGGCCATAATGGGCATAAATCTAAGTGTGATAAAAATTATAATGCTGGTGATAAAGATGATTGTAGTGATGAGTATTATAGTGCTGGTGATGGTGCTGATGATGCTGATAGGTAGTACATTTACATTTTCCCTAAGTAAAGAACAATGTAGATCATTGATTTTGTCTTTCTAAGAACATCAACACACACACACACACACACACACACACACACACACACACACACACACCTGCCATTACCTACATTTAATAGGTTGCCATGCACTGAATGTTTGCATCATTCTCTATTTCATATGATAAAATCCTAAGAGTCATTGTAATGGGGAGTGTTGGAGGATGATTTTGTGCACTGTATATTCAGATGCTGATGTCTGTGCCCAGAGAATGGTTACAGTCTGGAGGTGGGCATTATCATTTCTATGAAGAATTTCTTGTATTGATGTTGTGTAAAACATTTCTCCCTAATTATTTTCAATTGTTTAATAAAGAAGTTTATGAGCCAATGACTGGGCAGAGGAGAGAGCAGGCAGGATTTTTGTTCCTAGTGTGTAGGTTTCAGGCAGAGAGAAGGAAGAGAGAAGGAAGAGGAGGAGAGAGGAAGAAGTCACCATGAGGAGGACTTCTCCATGGGGACAGAGACTTAAAGCAGAAAGTCAAGGGGAGGGTGAGATGTCAAGTAAGCAGTCATGTGCCTGAGAGGTAGCCAGACTAGCATAATTGGGTTAGAATAGATGAATGTCTGTCCAGTTATAAAGCTTGAAGCTTGTTAAATAAACCTAATAGGTCTCTGTGTCATTTATTTGGGAGCTAGAGCAGGTAATAGAAAAAGCTCCTACTAATAACATAATTCAACAAGGAATTGGAGATAGTTGGATTTTAAGAATAGAATCTTCATAAATGGGTTTGTGGTTTACAAGACCACCAGTAGAAGATTATCCTTCGAGAAATAGTCCTTTGCATCCTATTGGGACTCTAGATGAGAAAAGCATGGAAGAATAGCAGAGTAGAAGGATCCAGAGGGTCCTAGAAACCTACAAGGAGAACATTATGATAGGTAGATTTGGGCACAGGGGTCCCGCTCAAACTATAGCACCAGTCAAGGACAATACAGGCCGTGAACTTCAAATCTCTATGCAGATCTAACTAATGGACAGGACATCCTCCACCGTTGAGTGGAGAGTGGGGTCTGACTTTCACATGAACTTTGGTGCCCCATATTTGACCACATCTCCTGCATGGGGAGACCTGGTGGCACTCAGAGGAAGGATAGCAGGCTACCAAGAAGAGACTTGATACCCTATGAGCACATACACGAGGAGGAGGTCCCCCTCAGTGACAGTCATAGGAGAGGGGATTAGGGGGAAAATGGGAAGGAGGAAGGAATGGAAGGATACAAGAGATGGGAGAACAATTGAGATATAATATGAATAAATTAATAAAATATATAAAATATTACTTTTATAAAGAGAGCTGAGATTGAAAGATAAGAAAGGCGGATAGACTACTGAGAAAAATGGTTCAAAAGGACATGGGGGTTTAAGAATTGCACAATATCTGTTTTATTTCTTATACTGTCAAGTAATACAAAGATAAAAAATTATGACAGAGGAGAGCAACCTGTCAGTGTAAAGAGTGCCATCAATAGGATCATATGAAGACAGGGTACTTCCTTTAGGGATAATGCTTACAGCAGCAGGAAAACTGTTTTGTGTGTGGTCCAGAAGAAGAACAGAATTTAAATGTGCATCTGCTTTTCACATATGAAGCACTAGAACATATACACACCTTCACATGTTAAGGAAGAAAACATGTTCCTTAATGAAGGCCAAAAAAAAAGGCAAAAAAAAAAAAAAAAGCTCTAGTGTCTTTTCAAGGCTGTAAAGCAAATATATTATGGGGGTGTATGGATGGATATGTTTGTATGTGTGTATGTGTGCATTATTTACTAATTATTTGATCATGTTGGGAAGGTATGTATGATGATAATACAAATTAATCAAACCAATGTCTTGCAAAGGGAAAATTCTTTTTCATTCTCTTTTTACCCCTAGTTCTCTATACACTAGGTGAGTTGTAAAGGCTTTGTGAAACTCAGACTATTTTCAAGGTCTGCCATCTCAAAACTACATTTTCTGCCAAACAAAAGAATCTCGTTTGAGAGTAATAAAAGTTCTGGTATATGACAGACTACAGGTTTTGAGTAACTGCTTTATGAATGTTACGTGTATGTTTGACCATAACTAAATTTCCAGATAGGCCTTTCATTACACATGAGATATTATTATTCTCCAGGCCTTTGAGCTCTACTTTAATGACATTCTCCTTCTATTTTCTTCTCTGCCCATAAACCTAGTGTTTAAGATAAACAGCTTTCTAAGCTCAAGGAACATCAGCTTCACTTTAGGAACATCTATGCAGTACCAAGGAAATAAAGTAAATTCAACCATTTCCATTATTAGCCATTAACACAGAGCGTATTGCTTCTTTAAAAGGTTACTTCGTAGAACTTGCAAAAAAAAAAGTATGATAGTACAAAAAATGCATATTATTTCACACAAAATATATCTTTCAAGGAACTTTTATTTCAAGGAACTTCAGAATTAAAAGGTCATCTTTCTTATCATCTTAGAACTAGGTTTTTTTCCAAAGTGTCACTTCATGTGACAAGAAGATTATACTAGTGTTATTTTAAACAATAGTGGGGTTGCTTCAGGTTTCTTTTTCCTGCTTTTAATAGGCCAGTTTTGCATTGTGAGACACAGACTCTAAGAAGCCCTATAAATAGCTGAGCTGGGGGAGGCAAAGGGTTTTTGTTTTTTCAGTTCCTCTGTTATAGGGATCTGTAGAGAAGTTTTGCCTCCTCACATGGGAAGGCCATCGATAGGCTGCCAGGACAGAGTTCTGCCTCCACGGGCAGCTTTTGTAGGGTTCTAGCTGCAGAAGTGTGAATTCCAGGGACCAGGTACCTCCCAAATCATGCTTGCCTGAGGCAAAGACAAAGTCATCATTCTATTTTAGAAGATAAAAAAAAAAATCAATTCCTTAGCTGTGATCTGAGTAGAGCTTTTAAAATCCCAGGCAGGACAGTAACTAGGTTTAAGGGAGCCTTGTAGAAACTCAAACCATGACCTTTGAAAGCACACTGACCACTTAATCCTAATAGACTCACACCTGTTAAATGGGAGGCTGAAATGAGCCCAGATTTACCCCATCAGTTATAGGTAACAACAGTTTCATGTTCTTTGGGGACTCAGGTGTAATTTATACACTGAATTGAAGATTAATTTTTAAAGGATGAGTTTAAACTGACATTTTAAAGAAGGGCATTCAGCAGTTCTGTTTATGACTGAGATGGATGAAGGATGTTCCTTATCTCTGAAGCTGGGTTCTAACCTTCACCATCTCAGTCATGCTTGTGTGGTGTTCCAATTGCATCTGTGATTCCCTTGCTTCTGCAGGTAAGATAAAATTACAGGTCCTCAAAGCAGTTGGTTTCATGTATTATATTATTATATATTTTCTGTATTAATATTAATATTATATTACTATTTATTTATTACATTATTTTGTATCTTAATTTGGCCATAAATTGACTGAAATGAAACCTTTACTCTCTAATATATTCATGAATCCTCTCTAGAATAATTGAGACTTAAGGAAGAAAAACTCAGTGTCTTTACTTCTACAAGTAGCACATCACTGAATATGAGATTAAGGGATTATTTTTGTATGTGTTTAACACTTTCTTTACATATCATAATCATCTCTTATACTCATTTCTTTTTATTATTTTTAGAAGTAGAATTTTCACCAACTTTATTATAAACATGCTGGCGAGTCTGATGCTCATTAGTTTCTTTACCTCCGGTCTCTAAAATGGTTGACTCATTGTGACATTTAAAAAACACAGGAAATCCTTGTTTTCCATTGACAATTGCATACAATAGTTAATTTCATTTATTAATTTGCATTCTAACGGAATCCATAATTGTTTTGTTGGGAAAATTGTTGGTTTGCCTTGACAGAAAACAGTGACCCTCTTTTCTTGCTTTTCAGTCCAGGCAGGTCCAACAATTTTCCAACAAATAATTATATAAATTTTATAACTAAGTAGAAGCCTGGTAGATTTAATGTGCTCACAAAAACATACTATTTGTCCTTTTCTAGGCCTTCTCCAGATTATATATTACTTCTACGTGGAAACAAAGGCTTGCTGAGGTGACATAGAAACATGGCTATATATACAGAATGTAATACCTGCACTGAGTTCTAAAGGCAGATGTAATAGCTCCCTAGTTCAAATCCTACCATTTTTTTTCACCTCAAGAGGCATTGCTATGGGCTACTTGGGAGAGCAATGATAGATAGGTCTCTTAACTCTGTTCCCTTCTATTCTCTGTAAGTACGCAAAATCTCCGAGGGCTGAAATTATCTAAGGCATTTACATGCATATGATCATGAAATAAAAAGTGATGAAACAGAGAGAACCATTTCATTTCTTGAAGAAGCAACGATTCAGTCTAATACAGTTAGAAATGGTATATAACTTATTTCAGATGTTTAAAACACAAGCAGTAGAAGGAACCACAGCAGTAAGTTATCAGAAAATGACTTTAATATCCCTTGACTACTGATAATTAGTACTTGCTCTCACTTCAGTTGTTAAAATACAATGAAATGGAATGCCTTTTCTTTTTTTAAATTTTATTTTATTAATTTATTCATATTACATCTCAATGGTTATCCCCTCCCTTGTATCTTCCCATTCCTCCCTCCCTCCCATTTCCCCTTACTCCCCTCCCCTATGACTGTTCCTGAGGGGGACTTCCTCCCCCTGTATATGCTCATAGGGTATCAAGTCTCTTCTTGATAGCCTGCTATCCTTCCTCTGAGTGCCCCCATTCAGGGGACATGGTCAAATATGAGGCACCAGAGTATGTGTGAAAGTCAGACCCCACTCTCCACTCAACTGTGGAGAATGTCCTGTCCATTGGCTAGATCTGGGTAGGGTTTGAAGTTTATGGCCCGTATTGTCCTTGGCTGGTGCCATAGTTTGAGTGGGACCCCTGTGCCCCAATCTGCCTATCATAATGTTCTTCTTGTAGGTTTCTAGGATCCTCTGGATCCTTCAACATTGCCATTCTCCCATGCTTCTCTCATCTAGAGTCCCAATGGGATGTCCTCCCCTCTGTCCCAGTTTCCTGGTTAGTGAAGGCTTTCATGGGCCATACCCCTTGGGCTAGTATGCAGATATAAATGAGTATATACCATTTGAGTCTTTCTGCTTCTGGGTTAACTCACTCATTATGATCATTTCTAGTTCAATCCATTTGTCCAAAAATTTTGGGAATTCCTTGTTTTTAATAGCTGAGTAGTATTCCATAGTGTAAATGTACCACAGTTTCTTTATCCATTCTTCTACTGAGGGACACTTAGGCTGTTTCCATGTTCTGGCTATTATGAATAAGGCTGCTATGAACATGGGAATAGGGCTTCCCCAAGACCCAGCTATTCCACTCCTTGGAATATACCCAGAAGATACTCCAGCACACAACAAGAAAATTTGCTCAACCATGTTCATAGCAGCCTTATTCATAATAGCCAGAACATAGAATGCCTTTTCTAGAGCACATGCAAAAACACACAGCAATGAGAACATCGTGTACTTGCACATAGAAACATACACATGCCCACAAATACATAGTCATCCAGTTTCATATATATATATATATATACATATATATATGAAAATATAAAAATAAAATATATATATATTCTAGGTGAAATTTATCATTTGAAACAAATTGTTTTAATACAGTTAATTTCACAGCAAATTCTCTTATGTTCAGGGGCTTACAATCTTTCCACTCCCTCTTCTACAATGTTCCTTGAGCCTTGGGTGTGGGAGTGATTTTGTCCCCTTTACCCATAAATTCTCACCAACATACTGCCTATAAATGATCTGAGCAAGAACAACAATAGTAACCATGCCAAAGGAAAAAGGAAAATGCCACAATGTCTCATCTTACACAAATTCCTACAATCACCTAAGGAATGCTGAGAGTGGAAGAGAGAGTTTCCAGGGAAGAGCACACCAATTATTTATCTAATACCAAATGGTCAGTCTTGAAAACATATATGAGTAACTTTACACAGACTGAGCAGGTTCTATTTAGGAATACATATATACATAGGCACATGTACACACAAGTACATATATACTTATATGCAAATACACATATACACATAAGCACGCATCATATATACACATGCATACATATATATCATATTCGTGTACATCAAATACATCATTATATGTGTATATACATACACATATACATCATATTCCATGATTGAAAAAAGAGACCAGGTATTTAAAAAAGTGCAAGGAGGGCATATAAAATGTTTTAGAGGAAGGAAAGGGAAGGGATAAATAATGCTATTTGATTATAATCTGAGATATAAAAGAAAAAAATAAAGCTGATTTGTTTCTAGCTCACTATAGGGAAAGTTAAGAGCAATGAGTCATGTCAGAAAGTGATATTCACCCTGCTGTTGAGATGCTTTAGCTCCTTCACATGGGAAGAAGCCTGTCAGTAAATTCCCTTCTTACAAGCAATGCAGACTTGCCTGCAAAGGGAGCTTTTAGCTAAGGCCCAGGTCTGGACAATCAGTAATTTCACTGTAATATTTACATCAGTAATGAATTAAAAAAAAAACAGCTTACATACATCACAGGACCAAATTCCTAGAGACACTGGGATACAAATATTGATGCATCTTTAAGAGGAGATTTCTGAAGCTAGTTCATCTCGTGAAGATTGAAAATCAATACGTATATTCTCTTTCTTGGACTTCGTGGTTCTGTTCAAGGGACAGTTAACTTTGTAGATCTGACAATGTGTCTCAAATGAACACAGATATACAAGTGACTGACTATAAGCTTCCTCTTCTATGAGTGTCTATTAGCTAAGCCAGTGGTGACCTTTGTACTCAGCTGCCCCACCTCAATTCATGCCAGGGAGGTTCTGATGTCTAGGCATAACACTCCATTTATAGGTCTGCTGTGAGGAGGCAGAACCAGGTGACAATTTGTTACACTTCCAGTGAGCTGGATGAAAGCTATTGATGTTCTGGTTTGAATTTTAGTGACTAAAGCCTGTCTCATGGCTATTGTTACATGCGACTCATAAAATCCCAGCTGCCATAGCTGAGACAATTTGCAAGACTCGAGTGTTAAATGGCCCTTTGTTTATTCACACACCTCCCTTTCTACACAGAGTTTCTGACTTCAGGAGTTTCTCCCTGTCACTCTTTTCCACCTATCAAATCCCTCCTCAAATTTCAGGACCTAGAAAAAAGTCACTTCTGAGAACTGTCTCTGACTGTCACTGGCAGAACCGCTGCGGCACATTTCTTAGGCTCTCTTTTCATTGCTCCCAGTTCCATCTTAGCATTAACGTGGTTTCATGCAATACAGGAACAAAGGAAACTGCAGGCTTTTGGAGCTGTAGAGAATCTAACAAGAACATGATCTCATCCATCTGTGAGTTGGTCGAACGGTTGTCAGACCACGTTTTGTTTGTTCTGTATTTCAGTTGACCCATTTCATAATTTGCTCATTACTTTAATGTTGTTTTTTGTATTGACAAGTTTTCCCTCTACAAATTACACTTGAATCTAGCATATAAATACTGTAAGCATTCATTAAAGAATAGATGTGCCATCTTTGCCTCTCTTTCAGGCTCACCACATAACAGGCATGGCTGTAGTTGCTATGGTGACTAAACAAGACACAGCTCTTGACCTCCTAATACTTAAACTCAAGTAGACAATTCTAAATATAATTAGTAAGCAAATACTATGCGCTCTAGTTTAAGGCCATCTTCATGTTGAGTGAAACATCATAGACTAATGAGCTCTGGTTGTGCATGTGGGGAGCATCGGGATTCTCCATGGTAAAATTGCCTGCTTTATATTTGGTTTGAACTAGAAGTAACGAAAGGTTTATTTAAAAAACATGGAAAAGTACGTTTTAGGTGGGAAACAGAAAGTACAAAGTCTGAAAATGCAAAATTTGCTCGATGGAGATGGGATGTGAGAAATAGGAGTCTACTTAGCTAGTAAGAAGATGTTGAGGGGTGAAGTGCTTATTGAAGGAAGTGGGGGTCAAGTTGGCCTTTGGGATTTCTCTTTTTAAAATTTATTTATTTTAATGTAATCACCTCATGGCCTGATCCCAGCAGCCTCCTTCTTCTCTTCCTAGACCTATCCTTATCTCCCTCTAACCCCACTCTCCTCATCTCTCCTTCTTCTCAGAGAAGGGGACCCTAAGTGGTCCCAGCCCACCCTATACCTCAAAGCACACCAGGACTGTGCACATGCTCTTCCACTGAGGTCAGACAAGGCAGTCCAGATAGGGGGCAAGGGATTCAAAGGCAGGAAACAGAGACAGAGACAGCCCTTACTCTAATTCTTAGGGGACCCATGTGATGAAGATGCTGTATATCTGTTACCTATGTGTAGAGGGGCCACTAAGCTTGGCCCATGAGAGCTCTTTGGTTGGTCATTCACTCTCTGTGAGCACCCATGGGCCCAGGTTAGTTTACTCCATAGGTCTTGTTGTAGTGTCCTTGATGTGTCTGAATCCCTCAATCCTTCCCCACACTCTTCCACAAAAGGGTGTATGGAATCCAGGATGATGTCAGAGCTTTCTGATTTGTGAAATGTTTCCACATTAATCGGCCTTTGGTTTGTGAACTGAAATTGTTAAGCTTGCAATTCTAGAACACACACACACACAGACACACACACACAGAGACATACACACACAAAAAAATGTTTTACTAAAAGGAATAAATTTGGCAGTGAAGGAATCTCATTCATAAATGGCATTTGCTGCTGAATTAACTCTCATAGCCCCAATTTGGAAAGAGAAATGGATTAAGATTTCTGGGACAGAAGAGGTCACTGGTTAGGATGCATATTGCCCTTCCAGAGACCCTAAACTCAGGTCTTATCACTCAAGCTAGGCACTTCCTCACTGGATGATTTTAGATGACCAATGAAAAAATACCAAACAAAAAATAATAACAAAAGCAATACAAAACTTGACCTGTCTCTTCTTGGTAACCTGCTGTCCTTCCTCTGAGTGCCACCAGGTCTCCCCCTCCAGGGGAGATGGTCAAATGTGAGGCACCAGAGTACATGAGAAAGTCATATCCCACTCTCCACTCAACTGTGGAGAATGTTCTGACCATTGGCTAGATCTGGGTAGGGGTTTAAAGTTTACCGCCTGTATTGTCCTTGGCTGGTGCCTTAGTTTGAGCGGGACCCCTGGGCCCAAATCTGCCTATCATAATGTTCTACTTGTAGGCTTCTAGGACCCTCTGGATCCTTCTACTTTGCCATTCTCCCATGCTTCTCTCATCTAGAGTCCCAGTAGGATGTCCTCCCCTCTGTCCCAGTTTCCTGGTAGTGAAGGCTTTCATGGGACATGCCCCTTGGGCTAATATGCAGATATAAGTGCGTATATACCATTTGAGTCTTTCTGCTTCTGGCTTAACTCACTCATTATGATCATTTCTAGCTCAATCCACTTATCCACAAATTTCGAGAATTTCTTGTTTTTAATAGCTGAGTAGGTAATCCCCCTTAGGAACAGTCATAGGGGAGGGAATAAGGGAAAAATGGGAGGGAGGGAAGAATGGGAGGATACAAGGGATTGGATAACCATTGAGATGTAACAAGAAGAAATTTAAAAAAAAAACTTGACCTGTAACTAACCAGTTTTTTTCATGTGTAATTGGGGGAGATTCTAGTCCTTTCTCTCATTGGATCTACTAGTATAAAGTGACAGACTGTGGAAAGTACGTGGGTACTACATCATAGTCACTTTATCTTGCTCGACTATAGTCATGATTTGAACACAGTAGCCATCCTTATCTTCAGCAGCAGCATTGAGACTACAATAAGAGACTCAAGATGGGGCCTTTTGACAGTCCCCCATAGATGAAGGGTAGAAAGGGTCATTAGAACCTTTCTGAGATCTCAGCTGTTGTGCTCAGCTGCATATTTTATAGTCTTGGGAAGTCATGGAGGATAGAGTACATGAGAATAACCAAAAGAATTTTTTATTTATTTGGCTGTTTTGATAAAACAAATATTCAGAGGTTACCCACATTCTTTTAAGTAGTCTCTTATTTTTGTTAAGTAAGCCTGATCTCACTGATATGACAAAGTAGACTTGGTAGGATTCAGTACTTGGGTGCATTCTTGACTCCCTAACTAGGGTAAGTAGGGGTTTTTTTTTGTCTCCCTGGGGAAATTTCATGCAACATTTAATAATCCTATAAATGAGAAGGGCATTTGTTTCCTGGAAACAAATGGATATGCCATGATTTCACTAAGGTATTGACTCTTTTTCCATCTCTCTCCTCTTGATTCCATTGCATTTTGTACACTGTGAAATAATTACTTTGAAACAATTATTTTTCTCTGATTGAGACATTTTTTAGTTCATTTTTTCCTGTATCTAAGCAAACTCTGGTTTCAAACTGGTATAGTATTATGTTTGTTGCTTTCTGTATCTGAGGATGATGATTCAAGTGTCTTTACATCTTCCTATAAAACAGGATTAAAGTATGAAGGTGGAGGTTGTCAAAATTGGAACTAAGGATAGAAGTTCATTTTTGCCACCAAATATTTTATAAACTACCGTCAATAGCAGTAAAAATAAAATCAGAGTTCAGGCTTGGATCAGATGCCCATGTAGCAGTGACACATAAAAGCAGATATGCACACCACAGAGACACATTCTGAGATGCTTTCAGAGGTCACTTCCAACCTTATTTTTCCAGGTCTTTATGGAAGTATACACTAATAAAGGAACTAAATTTAGAGAGTAAGAATAGGATAGCTTATGGGAATAACCAGATAATGTCAAATTTCATGATTTCCAAAGCAAAATTACCCTTTGTAGTTTCTTGGTCTTTCTGTGAACCGTTTGGACAGCTTTTAAACCCTTTTCACTTTGCATCTGAAGGTGCTGTGTACAGGGTAAGTTCCTGGCAAAATGTGCTTAACAAATACCACCTTTCAATTTGTCTGTTTACTATAAATGAGTCAGAGAAGAGTATGAATAAGTGCATTTCCATTGACCAGTTCAGACACAGAAAACATCAAATGTATATTGACTTCAGGAGAGTTTTAGAGCAAGCCCATGACAAATGATTGAAACATCTGCCACTATTTACAGCTTCTTGCCTCATTAAATAAATGATACTGTACTTTATTAATGCTGTATTTACATTTGTGGAAGCATTCATATTCACACTGCATGATTTTGGATATTACACATATCACTAGAAAATATCCACCTGTGTTTGGACCTGATGAATTTATTTATTATTTCACACACTTGGAAGGAGAGAAGTCTGTAATGTTTTGTCTGTGTGGTATAACTTCACTAAGATGTGATGTATGTATATCAAAACTCAGTAGGCAAAGGAAATTCTTACCAATTTCAAATGTTGATGAGCCCTTCTGCTTATTTCTAATAGTATTCTATCCAGTGAACTCAGCCTAAATAATTTCTCAAGAGTTACCTCAGCAGAACTTGTCAATGCATCCTTTTATGTTTTCCCACCTTCCACGAGCTCTGTTTACACTTACTTTTGCCTGGTCAACTTCACTTGGCACCTAGGAAAACTTTGTCTTAAAATGTGTTAAAATGGATCTCCCTGTTTAAGACATTATCTCATATGCACAGTATATTTATGAAAGGGCATGTTTTAACTACTCTGTTATGGTATTACAGATTCAAAATGTATTTCTCTTATTAGGTCTGATTGTATATGAAAGTACATCAAAATTTGGAGAAAGGCAGATAATTTTGTTCTTTTTCTGCTCAATTTTTTTAGTGTGGTTAGTTCATTACTTAAAATCTGGTATGCTCCTCTATTCTGAGTATGCTCTTTTTTTTTTTTTTTTGATTGACTGATTGACTAATTATCACCTGCTACATTTTATTGGAGAACAAATGCACTGGTATAGAATGTACTTTTATGTTCTCTGTTTATGTCACCAAATCTAACTATTATTTCTATATATATGGATTTATTTTGATAAATATATTTATTTGAATCTGGCCCTTACTGGAACACATTACTAAAACTTGGATATTTATTTGATACAAACAATGATCTAAGTGGGAAATAAAATGAACAAAGAAGCTTATTCTGAAGGATAGGAATGATATAAAATAATGTTTTACCAATGTATGTAGGGAGAGACTTATAAAGCTCTGAGTTCCGTGTCTGGCTCTGACACAGTAACAGTTACGCAAGATTTGCACTAGACCCATAAGGTCAAAACAATATCAAGCGGAAACCCATTTCTTATAACAAAGGCAAGGTCAATCCCCACTCTCATCTCCAAAGCATATACATTCGCTATATCATCCATCAATTACCTCACTTACAGTGGCACACTGTCCTTCTTACCATTTTCTTCATCTGCATCTTCTTTTAATTTTTGTCATCCCAACAGTGCGGCTTACATACTAGATGACCTCTTTTAAAAACAGTATTTCTCAGTTCGAATGTGAGAAGAAAATATGCTGTGTATAATGGCAGACAAGCCATATCACTCCTGGGCATGTACTTGAAAGATTCTCTACCATACAACAAGGACATTTGCTAAAGTATGTTCATAGCAGCTTTATTCAAATTAGCCAGAATCTGGCATCATCTTTAGGCTGTTCCCCTCGTCACTTGTATTCAGATGCAGCCTGAAAACTGGCATAGTCAACATATCTTGTCTTAATTCTAATTGAGTCATATTTCATAAACTGAACTATAAGACATAGTAAAAAATTCATCGTGAATATTCTGGAGATCCTTAATTCAGAAATTTTAAATTATCTTATACACATTCCTTAGTTGTGTTCCAAAGAGAATAACGAATTTCATTTTGTCTACCTAAAGCCCTCCATGCCTGCTTCTATTTAACAAATTTTTATTATTAACCCATGAGGAATAATATTATTTCTAGAATCAGACACACATACACACACACACACACACACACACACACACACACACACACACACACACACAATTTTTTTTCTCGAGGGGAAAAGTGAGGCAAGAAGAAAATATTGACCTCCTAAATTCCTATACATCAAGAATAACATCTACTCATTTTCTGGTTTGTTTTAGCATACACGAACTTTGGGCAAGAGCTTGCAACAATACTTAATATGAAAACATAAATATTTTTAAAACTGAATTTAAATAGTTTCAGTCATGTCAGAGGTAGGTTTATATTAATGGAAGGACAAGGACATTTGTGTGGAGAATTTTCAAAAGGAGAAATCTATTTATATGAAAATGAAATATGTGCTTTCCTTTTGATCATAGAAGTCTTAAGCTATCATTTACTTTACTGAGCATGTATTTACAAATAGTTGTTTTGTTGGACTGATGCAGTGGTTACTTTAACAATAGAAAGAGTTCATCTTTTCCAAAGTTTAAAATATAATCTTACAATACAGTGCAGTAAATTTCAAACCCCTACACAGATCTAGCCAATAGACAGGACATTCTCCACAGTTGACTGGAGAGTGGGATCTGACTTTCACACGAACTCTGGTGCCCCATATTTGACCATGTCCTCTGGATGGGGAGGCCTGGTGGCACTCAAAGGAAGGATAACAGGCTACCAAGAAGAGACTTGATATCCTATGAGCATATACAGGGGGAGGAGGTCCCCCTCAGTCACAGTCATAGGGGAGGGGAGTAAGGGGAAATGAGAGGGAGAGAGAAATGGGAGGATACAAGGAATGGGATAACAATTGAGATGTAATATGAATAAATTAGTAAAATATATTAATAAAATAAAATATACTCTTATTTTTAAAATTTTTAATTTTCTCATAGAGTGATATATAGCCAGCTCTGGGCAACTGTTTGAGAAAAAAAGCTGAGCTCTCAGGATCTTAGGTAGATGGTTATGATATAGTATTACTAATTATTATAGTTACTATTACAATTATTCTACCAACAATATTATTATTGTTATTACTCTTATAATTTCAAGCATTGAGAGGCTGTGCAAAAGAGACAGAAAAGGTGACCGTTTAAACAGGGACAATAATATGGTGATTCAATGTTTTCCTTTAGACTGAAGAGTAATATCCCAACATATTCATTAGTAGGAATTGTGTCCCTCCTAAAGAGCCATATTTTTCATAGCCAGGAAAAAAAGAAAAATGAATATATAAAACATGGAACATCAATTCCTAAACTGCAAATGGCACACTCTGTTGTTATACAATCTGCTCAAGGTTTTGTAAAGCCCGATGCTTGCACCATCATGGTGCTTGGATTTGTGGATTTTAAAATTCAGAATTTTAGAAATTAAGATGAATAAATACTGATGCCACACCACTAAACTATTTACCTATAATGGACAAATGAAATATCATGAGAGCTACTTTAATAACTCCTCTGACTGAGTCCCTCTGACTGATATGACACAATTTATGCAACTACAGGTAATAGTTTGAGGTTTATAAAATACTTGCATTCTATCTTGGTGTTACCCACATCGACTTTTGTCAGCAGAGAAACAAGAGACCCACAGATTTTCTTTCCCAGGAATTTGTCACTAGGGGGCAGCAGGGGTTTATTTAATCCAAAATAAAAGAAAAGCATTTTTAGCTGTCAAAGTTCTTGCTAGTACTTAGAGGTAGGTGTTGTAATCAAGTGTCCTTCGTGCACATGACCCTGGATTTGTCGTGACAATAGTACATCAAAAAGTCATAATTGGACTTGAAAGGACTTGAATTATTTCAAGAAAATGGTGATGGAAGTACCTAACGTAGTCAAAGATTTAAATCTTCCCAAGATATGCCCAAAGATCTTCATTTTTAAAACGGATTTCTTATCTATGCTAAGAAAATAGCCATAGGTTTGGCTCCATCATCTCTGTACTCATAATTTTCAAATTACTCAGACCCCACTTGAGATAAATAGTTGATGATGTCAGAGCCTGAAGTTGCTAGTTGATATTGAACCTCCCCAGAAGGACACTGAACAGACATCTTCGGTGATACTGTTTCATATTATAGAACACTACCTTACTGTTTCTCTTTGGGAAGGATTCCAATTCTCCCTCTATCACACTTGTACTATGTGAAGCTAGGCTATTACTGTACACAGGAACAGGTTGTCTCCCTGCCCTTGCGACCTCCCTTGTGTTACTCAAATGTCTCTGCAGCTAGCATTACTGTTAACATAAACCCATGGTAGCACATTAACCTTTATTATCATTTTCCAGGCTTTCCTTCTCTGAGTTTTGCCTACTTATACCTCTTCACTAGTGATATTCTATTGGCTAACAACCTTTAAGGAATAAATAAATTCCTGTGGGACTTTCTGGAGCTTGAGCAGTAATGCCTAGAGGCTCAGGTTTCAAATCCATTTGAACGCTGACTAAGCATCTGAAACAGAGCAGGTCCAAATCTCCTGATAGCCTATGTTTTCCTCAATCATCTCCTCCACATTTACAGATCACAACATTCCAACTCTGTTATGCATGCCACATGTATACCTCTCATTGCCTGAAATCATGTATCATATTCAATGTTAATTTCTGTCAATTTTGCTCCACTGAATTTTTCTAGAATGATCTCCTTGTTTCCCTTTATCATTACCATGACTAATTTGTGTCATATTTTCTTACACATGGTGAAAATTGCCTCCTAACTCACCTTTATTTCCATCCTTGGTCCATTCAGATAATTCACAAAGGAAAGAAACCGTTTTTTTTTGTTGTTGTTGTTGTTTGTTTGTTTTTTTGGTTTTTTGGTTTTTCGAGACAGGGTCTCTCTGTGTAGCCTTGGCTGTCTTGGACTCACTCTGTAGACCAGGCTGGCCTCGAACTCACAGCGATCCACCTGCCTCTGCCTCCCGAGTGCTGGGATTAAAGGCGTGCGCCACCACTCCCGGTTAAGGAAAGAAAACTTTTAATAGTAAAACTATACCATTATTTCTCTAGCATCTTCCTACTTGGAAAATTAGGAAATCCCACATTCATTTTCTTGCTTCCTCTATAACTTGGCTGATCATGGAGTTCAGTTTTTCAAGACAATGAAAGGATGTCATCCTGCTGTTTTAAGGTCCCAAGCATTAAATAGTTTCAAATCTTTCTGCACATGGGAATTCTCAGTCTTGAGACTTCATAGTGGATGCTGACCATGACACTAGACATATGTGGAATAACTCTATTAGAAAATCAGAGGCAAACACTTCATGAACAAGCTGAAGAGACACAGAGAACAGCATAACTATGGAGCTAATGCCTGTCCTCAGTAGCCTAGGCTGCTAGATTCAGGTCTATGATGCCTTCTGTGGTATCAGAGAAGCTCAGAACTCAATCCAGTCATGATTCTGATTATGACAAGTATAATGTCTTTTCCTTTAAGCCATTAAATATTGTTTGGGATACAGTAATAGCTAATGAAAAATATAAATCATTCATGGCCATGCATTAGAACTGTGCATGATTTTATATATCTATGATTTTATATCCATATATATGCGTGTATATATAGATATAGATGTGTAGGTATATACATATACATATGTTTGTACTTATACATGCATGAATTCTTACTTGTTCCTGTTTGTTTCAACATTCCATGAGATAACAAGCTGGCAGACTATGCTTTGCTGAGTTTTGTGTGTCCAATACAGTTCTAAATAAGTGAATCAGTCACTCTTGCAAAGTTAATTTGGATTATCTTGAATCCTGCCAAAATGTTTTTGTCCTGTCTCCCAAAAATCTATACTTCATCAAAGACATTTTAAGGCAAGATTGTAAGGATTTTTTGTTCTTCAATCTTAGGACTAAAAAATACATAGAAAGAAGAAAAATAAAGACTCAAAGACATAAATAAAAACAAAACAGACAAGCAAAACTCACCCCCAATAAAACATCCAAAAGGAAAGAAAAACAAACTCTCTATATATCACGGTATCTTTCTATGATATGGGCACAAGTCTTCATTAAATGAAATCTACTTTGTAACATTTAAATATAAACCAATAAAAGTAGGTCTCCTCTATAAAGTGAATATTCATTGTCTCTTCCTCAGGGTATATTTAGTGGCACATTTTCCAGATAGTGATGCACCAGGAAACACTGCAGGGGATTTGCTGAGGTCTTTTCAGTTCTCATTTAATAAAATAGGGGAAAAATGACTTGTGAGCAATATTGGCATATTTCTATTCAAATCACCCTTACTATAGGCATTTTTCAAGGGAATTCTTTCTGGTAGGAATTTGTTTAGGACTAAAAGGCAAATATTATTTAAAACAGTTCATTAAAGCAGAGATAACTGGGACCCAGAAAAAAAGCACAATTAGTAAAGCACTTTATTGTGATTACCTGAGTTTGAGCACTTATAGAAGAAGGCATGCTTATAACCGCAGCCCTGGGAGATGGAAATAGACTGAACATTGGGGCTTACAGGTCAGACAGTCTAGCCTAGTCAGAGTCACAGGTATCAGTGACATTTCCAGTTTTAAGTACAAAGTGTAGGACTCCTGAGGAAGAGCACCTGAAGTTGACCTCTGAACTTTATATATGTACACACACAGAAGCTCACATGCAAACTTCCTTGCATCCATCCCCTCACACACTTACACAAAAATAAACAGACAAATGAGTAAATGAATAAAGTGGAGATGTAATATTAGGGTGCCAATTGGCACCAGTAATACTTGACCAATGCTTATACCAGCTAACTTGGGATATATGGCATGTGACTCATTCAGTGTTGGGATTAGTGGCTGAATCTGTTTCCTCTAATGTTTATAATAAAGATTTAAGAAGTCATTGACTGTGGGCCAAGGACATAAAAGAGAAAACAAAAAGTAGGACAAATTTTGAATTGTCACATCCAGAAATAGCCATAGGCATTGTCAAAAGATATGTGTGAATAATGAGCAATTATAGTCTAGAAAAAAAATAGAACAAATATTCATTACAATGTTTCTTTTGTTAACATTTATACTTAGCTGTTAAAAATTGTCCTTCATAGTTTCTAGAAGATAAAAGGCTCATAAAATATCCACTTTAATATAATGTAGTATTTGAATTTATTTAACCCAAAAGAAATAGAGCATTCATTTAAAATAGAAAAAGATAGGAAGTATATCTTAAGGGCAATAAGGGGGAAGATTAAACTAAATGAGCAAGAAAGTACTTATTAGTCTATTAACCATTGCCCACTGCAAAGGAAGCTTTTCTGACCAAGGTTTAGAAAAATTCAAAGCTATTTGTATAAACATATATTCATAAAATTTATTTTGAGAACATGGTCATACAGCTAGTTTCTCCAAAAGGACTCATGATCTCCCTAGCCATTTTTACTTTTCTTTTGGCAATGCTTATGGCTATTTCTGCATGTGACAATTAAAAGTTTGTCTTGCTTTTCGTTTTGCTTTTTATGTCATTGGTCCACAGTCAGTGACTTCTTAACCCATTACCTTCCCAGCCACGTCTGTTTGTTGTTTTTTTTTTTTCAGGTTTATAAAACCTAGCATGCACTCTGTCTTGCACAGCAGGCATCAGATGCTATCAAAGAGTAGTTGGTTATCCCCATAACAGGCACTCCACTATTTCAGCAGTGGGTACACCCTGTCTGTCACATTGATATTATAATATTCAGGGTCAAGCACTGGATGAAGCCATTGACTTATTTTCTTTCCGTACTGCCATCCCTTAGAGTATAGCCCTCCCTTGTTTTTGCCCCTTTAAGAACTTTCCATTTCTGTGTTCTTGGCTCCTCCTTTCCCTGGCACATTCCAAGTCATTCTTCATTTACAGTTGCTCTCAATTACCAGTTTCTTTGGGTAATTGCCATAGTGCTCTCTGACAAGGGCAATTCTGAAATTGTTTTATTCTATGACTTTTCCTTTCTTTTTCTTTTTTTTTTTTTACAGTTTTCATTGAATGAAATTTAATCATTTATATGATTAGCATTATTTTTGTTTTATTTTGCAAATATAAAATGACATCTTTAATAATACAGTACATATAATTTCAGTGTACATCCCAATAGTCATAGAAAAATCACATATCTGACTTTTACGTTTACTCAATATATAGCTAAATTACAGGCTTAATGAAAGAGTAGAAAAGGTAAATATTTCCCAGTAAACTCCTATGGGAGATGTGGTACACTTATAATTATTGAAGTACTTTGATAGCAAGTACCTAAAATCTCAGAACATAAGAAAAAATGGTTGCAGGGAAATAAGTAGTTCAAGGTCATCCCAGGAAATAATGAAGATACCATTAGATATGTAAATATGAAAAGAGAAAAGCTAGTGAGAACTCAACCCTTGACAAAGAACAACAGATAACTAAGGAATGTTGAGATTAAGAGAAACAGTCTTCCTCAGGAAAAATACACCATTTGGTTATCCAATGACAAATCATTGTCCTGAGATCATACGCAAACAAGTAACATTGTAAGGACAAAGCATGTTTTGATTATCTGTTAGGAATATATACAATGTAAATGTTTTTATTTCCTCAGATGGAGGGAAAAGATGATAGCCACAGCCCACCTGTATAAATACATTGCTTGGGTTGAGCCCAGAGTGTTTCTATCTAAGTATCCCTAGGCCTAGGTCTGGAAGCTTCTAGCCTCCATACAGTTTCGTCTTCTGTAATTCTGGACCTTAAAGGCTTCAGCTTCCAGCTTCCTTCTGCTAACCTAGGCCTAGAATGTTACAGCCTCTGAGAATTACTGCTAAATAAGCCCGTGCTTTCTTGTTCTTTCTGAACTCCGCCTGGCTGGCTCTATTTCTCTGTTCTGGCTCAAACTCCTGCCCAAGCTGACTGATTTAAATTGGCTTCTCTCAGCTTCTAACTGAATTCCTCTGCTTGGAGAAACTGCCTCTGAACTCCAGCAACTGAGTTGCACTGACTGCACATACTGAATAGAACTGAGCAGAACTGAATTGGGAACTCAACTCTCCATGCACTGCACTTAAGTAACTTCTTCCTGTCTAGTCTCATGAGAGATGGGTCATTCCTATTTCTGACTCTTCTGTCAGAATCTTCCTCTGATTATTCACTTTGTCTGCTCCTCTATTAGATATTATTGTTTGGCATTAAAGGTGCATACTAAATGCATGCCTGTATTATAGCCAGAGGAATTAAGCTGTGTATTCCTACCAGATTATACAGACCTAGGTCTTTGAATGTGATTCTTTGTTAGAGTAGCCATGTTGCTGGATTAACATTCCTGTTTTCTCTGTCTCTGTCTCTGTCTCTGTCTCCCTCTCCTTCTCTCTCTCTCTCTCTCTCTCTCTCTCTCTCTCTCTCTCTCTCTCTCTCTCTCTCTCGCTCTCTTTCTGTCCTTCAGAATAATAATTAAGAAAAAAAGAGCATGAATTTCAAAGAAGACAAAGGGGCACATGGGAAATTTTGGAGAAAAAAGAGAAGAGGGAAATGATGTAATTAGATTAATTTCAGATTAAAAAAATCTTAAAATGTCAAAAATACAAAACATGACAGGTGAGAATAACTATTTAAAATTCATGACTGGAGAACTTACTGAAATCATTGCAGAGCTAACCAACACTAAGGGATAACTACAACTGTGCTACGTCATGTCTATCATAATAAGAGCAAGTGAACTGTGCAGAACACACTCAGGAAAAGTGGTGGGGAAGACATCACAAGATACTGTTGATGTCCTAGGCATGAAGGGCTTTCACCACTGCAGAGGCAATGATCAAAGCTGGCCTGGAGGTGAGAGACCTGAAAGCCACGGCAACCCACTGCCTCAGCTGCAGAGAACTATGGGAGCAGCGTTGAGCCATGTTGCCCTGCCCGTTGTACCTGCCCCCACATAAAAAGTGGCCTCAGTGGCAGGTTGCCCATCGAAGCATAGAGAATATCACAAGCCATGGCCTGGGGCAGCAGCAGTAGCCCACCTCAATTGACAACAGCTTGCTCTCCAGCTGCAGTGGCCCACCTCCGAGCTGTGGGGGCCCTCTGCTTCCCGCAAGCTGCCGCTGTCCACCGACTCCACTAATCCTGTGGCACACTGCCTCCCCCAAGCTATGAGGGTGCAATGCCCCCACTAATCTGTAGGCTCACTGGCCCCCTGCTGTGGCAGCTTCCCACTTGAGCAGTGGACCACTAAAATTTCACGTGGCTCTCTGCCAGTACTCCTTCCTGCCTCAGGGCAGTCAGTAATCTTCTTTCCACACTGAGCTGCGGAGAGGAGAAAAAATGTGGCAGTAATGTCCATGTTGACTATTCCTGCCTCAGCCAATTGCTATGGTAACTGACACCTATTGCTGACGTCATGGGGGCTGTCCATGAAGACTACCTTTCCTGCTTCATCCTACTGTCTTGACAGTGGACTCTATATACTTTGGACTCTTTGTATACATTATAACCCATCAAGGCAGGAAAGAGGCCAGACTTCTGCTGGAGGAAGCTCTAGCAGTCCAGCTCCTCTCCACAGACATCTATAACTGTCTTCTCCAGCCGCACAGTAGGACACATTCCAGATTATGCTAATTTGACGTGAAAAGTCTGCACTAAACCCCACCAATACCTGCGAAAGAGAACTGACCAATCCCCGAGATTCCCTCTAAAACCCACCAATCCCAGAGCAAGAGAACCAACCAATCTCAGTACAGGAAAGCCCACCAATCCCTGTGATCTCCAAGTTCAGAATTTGTAATCCCACCGACGAATCTACACTCTGGAAATCCCCCACGTTTGCCCTCTAAGAAATACTGTATAAAGGCTGTGTCTACCCAGTTCCCTGTTGTCTTCTTGAAGAAAAGGCAGCCATTCCTGGATTTGCTCTTACTCTTCTGGATTTGTCCCTTCAATAAATCTCATTCTAGAGATTTACTGCCCAGTGCGACGCTCTTATCAGAAGAAGAGAAGTAGAAGAAAAGAAATCCCAGCACTCGGGAGGCAGAGGCAGGCACGTCTCTGTGAGTTCGAGGCCAGCCTGGTCTAGAAAGTGAGTCCAGAATGGCCAAGGCTACACAGAGAAACCTTGTCTCGAAAAACCAAAAAAAAAAAAAAAAAAAAAAAAAAAAAAAAAAAAAAAAAAAAAAGAAGAAGAAGAAGAAGAGGAAATGCAGGGGGAAGGGTGGAGCTCAGCCTCCTAAGCTCCTCTGGGATGGGGCAACCCTTCCCTGGGAGCTGCATCAGCCAGGGAAGGAGTGGATCTCAGACGCCTAAACCCCTCAGCTCCTCAGGCGTTGTGGTAACCCTCCTCTGGGAGCTGCAATCTGTCTACAGAGTAGAGTTTCCCTCAGAGCTTGTGTTTCATGGGCTCCAGTGTTGTAGGTTATCTTTCCACAGAGCAGTGTGATACCTGGGCTTCCAAGTCCCAGGATGTCCTTCCATCTGAGTACTGGGAAGGCCAACCAAACAGCCATATTTGGTGCCTTGACTCTGGTACCCTTCCCTTGGGACACTGCCCCACCTTCCCAAGCCTCAGAGTTGTGTGTTTTCTTGACACCTTCCCACCAATCAGGAAGGCAGGCCAACCCAAACTCCAAACCCAAACAAACAAACAGCAACAACCACAGGGAACAAAGACCAAAGTCGAATATCTCCTCCTTGAGCCTATTTTCAGAAGCAATATGAAACTCAAGTTTTCAGAAACAAAGCATACATTGCATAGTCTACTAGATGCTAAAAATTAACCAGTGATATTTCTTTAAACTTTGTCTAAGATATGTTTTGTGGTCAGCATTGCAGAATAATATCATTCAGGTTCTTGGCTTTTATGTATTAGGGCTATGGGTAACAAATGTCATTCATAAGGGCATATGAGAAGGAATTTCTCTTTCTAAATGCCGGGAGCCATCTTCCCTCATGGAGAAATGTTATTAATCGGTGATCTCCTTGATGGCAGTGTTTGGACTCTCCTTAGGGCGTTTTGGTTGTTGAAATTAGGCTTCAACTACTTGCCAGTGAACTAGATAGAATTATAGCAATGAATAAATGTATGAATTTATATTGATTCAGTGCTAGAGACAATGGGCAGAGACAGGAAAGGGCAGCCCATTGTCAGCTTGAGAAATGAAAAAGGAATGAAAAATGTAACCAGAATTGACAAGTTCCAGAGAGCAGAGTTGTAACCAAAATTGGAAAGGAACATTAAAACCTGATGGCGAGATGAGTTTTAGTTTAATTTTTCTACCCTCCCTAAATCCTGGAAGTAGATTAAGTGGGTAATTCCAAGACTGTAAGTCACTGCACTGGAGAGAATCACGTCTCACGTGGATGCCTAAAATTTTGGAAGGTGCTTTGATACATGTCTTGTAAAAAGAAGTCACCAGAAAACATGCAATAGAAGAAGAAAAAGGAGAGAATAAACAGGAAAGCCCACTTCCTCGTTCTCAACAGACCTCTGAAGCTACCAGTACCCTCTGCAATGGAGACATTCTTCAGGCAGACCGAGGGCTTGCAGCTCCAAAACAGCAAGGGTAATCGTATCGATCTTGAAGGAATGTCTGGTTAATTTTTCACAAGGCGTAGATCCCTCAAAAATCAATAACTTTCTGCTGTATCTTTATTCCTCTGAATAAACTCTGTCTGTCGAAGAAACTTGATTCTTCAGCTCAATTGGATTCATAAAACATTCACAGACACATCGCACAAAAGAAACGTAAGCTTTCCTGAGGAGTGGTAAGTGTTTAACCCTCAACATAGGACAAAGAGTCTTTTCTTTTTGATATATTCTTGTCCTTGAGCTGGCAACAGTAGGCACTATGATTTCTTGATGCAAATGCTTCTTTTAAACACTGTTTCCCTTCCCGAAGGGAAGATGCTTCAACAAAAATATGAAGTGCATGTCTGGAAAGCAAGGCCTAAACAAATGTCTTTTTAAAAACCTGCTAGTTGCTTTAAGAAATGTGGTCATTTTACTATCCTATGCACTTTGCCAAGAACTTTGTATATTAATATGTATTTCGGGAAGAAATACAAATATACTTTGAGAACAACACTAAAATATAATTGAATAATGGAATTTAAGGAAATCTTTGAATTATTCTTGTTTTCTTATTTTATAACGATGGTAATGGCCAGAGAGATGTACTTTCCAAGGTCACACAGTCATGCGTCTTTCACGAAATTGGTAAATTTACTTTGAAAGGAAATCAATGAACACTTATTTATGAAGGGTAAGAATGATGGCTTGAAAGAGAAATGTTTCCCATAGGCTCATGTATCTGAAAACACGGCCTCCTGTTGGTGGTGCTTTTTAGTAAAGCAATATTACTGGAGGAGGTTTGTTACCAGGAGTGGCCTTTGAGTTTTCATAGCTTATGCTACTTCCTGTTCTTACTCCATTTTCCTCTGAGTAAGGGACAATGTCATCAGTCTGCTTCTGGCTTCCATCTCCAGGCTTTTCTGTCTCTTGCCATGCCTTCCTCACTATGATAACCTGTTTCTCCCTAAGTTTCCTTCTGTTATGACAGAAAAGAAACCAATACATTTGGAAAGCATGCAGCTACAAATTACATTATTGCTCATTGGGAATAGCACAACTCAGAAACTGAAATTATAGAAATAAAATAAAATGAAAAGAATTTCACATAATAATTTACAATCCTTCCTAAAGTTACCTAAAATTGAGTAAAAGCAATGATTCATTTAAAAATTTGTTTAAAACATTTGACAACTAGACAGTTATGGATACCCAGGCAATTCTTTTGTTTAAGCTTTGAACCCCAAACCATACAAATCCAGTGTGAATTTCAATAAATATAAAAACAAAACAAAACAAATGCTCTACTTTTTGCCACAGAAGATAAATGTCATTTCTGAAATAAGTGCAGAAAGAGAATCAAAATTAGCTGCATTAATCCATTGATTAATTAAATCACTTTACTTTTTGGAGTCTCACCATAAAAGCTAGTTTGGCTTTTATTCTTTTTTTTTAAGCTTAAATCTATTCATTCTTTTTATTTATTTTTTAGATATTATTATACACTTACAACATTTCTCCTATGTCTTTCCACCCAACTCCATATATTTCTGAGTTTATAGGCCTATATCTGCTCTCCTTCAAATTCATTACCTCTTTTTTGGCTAATTATTATTATATGCATATACATATGTATATATACATATATTCCCATATATATTTTAAATACTTATTGATGTATTCATATTACATCTCAATTGTTAGCCCATCCCTTGTATCCTCCCATTCTTTCCTCCTTCCCGCTTTCTCCCTACTCCCCTCCGAAGTTTACTGCCTGTATTGTCCTTGGCTGGTGTCATAGTTTGAGCAGGACCCCTGCGCCCAGATCCCCCCATCATAATGTTCTTCTTGTAGGTTTCTAGGACCCTCTGGATCCTTCTATTTCCCCATTCTCCATGCTTCTCTCACCTAAAGTTCCAATAGGATGGCCACCTCTTTGACCCACTTTCCTGGTAAGTGAAGACTTTTATGGAACATATCTAGATATAAGTGAGTATATACCATTGACTCTTTCTGCTTCTGGATTAACTCACTCATTATGATAATTTCTAGTTCAATCCATTTGTCCACAACTTTCTGGAATTCTTTGTTTTTAATAGCTGAGTAATATTCCATAGTGTAAATGTACCACAGTTTCTTTATCCATTCTTCTACTGAGGGACACTTAGGCTATTTCCATGTTCTGGCTATTATGAATAAATTGGCTTTTATTCTCATTTAAGGCCTTTATGTAGATGATGAAATTTCATGTAAGTTTTTTTCTGTGTGTGTTTGTGTGTGTTTGTGTTTGTGTGTGTGTGTGTGTGTGTGTGTGTGTGTGTGTGTGTTGTCTTTGGGTGTAAATGCCCATATGTGTTTCATGTAAGATTTCTTATGTTTTATATGCATTTTCATGATTAAAGGAAAAATAAATATTATTAAAACCAACATTACTCTCTGCAGTAATGGTTTTTCAATGTGTTTCAAAGGCTCACAAATGAAAGGCTCCTTCCCAGCTTGGTATTACAAGGAAGGAAAACAAACTAAAAGGAATGAGCAAGGTCATTAGAAGAGTAACATGCTATGGGAGAGTAAAACATTAGTCACCTCCCCTTCTTTTGTCTTGCTAGGGTTTCCAGTGAATGATTTTGCTCTTATATCTGTTTCTGTACCATTTTAATAAAATCCCAAGGCAAAGAGGCCAACTGGTTATGGACTGAAACCTCAAATGCTGTGAATTCAAATATGCCTTTCTTATTTGGAAGTTGTCTATCAAGGGTGTTTGATGTAGTAAAGAAACTTCCTAACAAAGACTCTCTGCCTTGTTAAACACGTAGGTCTTCTAGAGACTCAATGGACTCTTTCCTAGAGGTAAGTACCCATCATTCCTTACGATGCAGAATTCCAGAAAGAGGAAAAATGTTAGTGCAATGCTCCGAATTTGGGAATGTCGGGCTGTATTAAATCTAGGGATGAGTCTTAAGAACTTCATAATGTACCATCTTTATGTTTATTCCATGATGTAACCTTGGAATCAGCCTTCTGAAAGATGAGCTTCAGAGTTCAACAGGAAAGTGATGTCTGCTTCATTTCCATTAAGAAGAACATGCTTTAAGGTACTTAAAAACACATTCTCTGCCATCAATACCTAACGTGAGTGTGCAATGGGATGCCTAGTAACTTTTCTTGTGTACTCAAGAGTCATAAGAATAAAGACTTCTTTCTCCCTTAATTTCTAGCTGCATTATTTGAAATCTATCATATCAGAAAACACTGTGTTTGCATTTAAAGCTGTAATAAAGTTTACTAATTACACATATGGAGGGCCATGTCTTTCCCAAATATCTCAAACCTCTTCTTTCAGTGGTTGATTCTACATCATTACTTTCTGTATGTCTGGCCTGCTCTGATTTCTTGTGATTTTCAGATTCTTTCTGACCTAAACATTCTATGATGGAAACATTTTGTGTAGTAGAGAGGCTTCAGTTTTATCAGGAAGGCATAGTTTCCTGTCTGCATTTGAGCTCTAAGATATGCCTACATGCACAATAACTCTGATGCCAGCATACACTCTGAAACACTGTTGTTTAATTAATTTTCCTTCACTGCTATGAATTCATGTCTGGATGCACAGACCACTTTCTGTCCTTTAAATGACTTATATTGCATAAGATCGAATATGTGAGGCTAGCTGCCAAAATAGATCACCCTTTGTACCTGCAATAGTTTCACCCATGTTAGTTTGATGCTGTGCATTTGTTAGTCAAGGCTGCATCTTCCATGCTGAAACGAGATGATAGGCAATATACAGAGAGACAAAGAAGGACCAAGATGCTCCCCTTCAATCACCTTAGAACTATCACATGCCTACTTGGTTCACAGGGTATAGAGAGTCAGATGCCCAGAATCTTATTTCAGAAAATACATAGGGGAAAGAGGGTTTTATAGATAATTGATAAAGAATAAATGTGTCTTCCATGGCTGATTTTGGTTATATTTGGTTACCTATATTTGGAATATTTCTTTTCTCTGATACACAATTCTCCAAATCCTGGCCAAATCTTGACTTTTAACCAGTGGAAATTCTAGTTCAACATCATAAGATTCAACTTAGAACACATTTCAACACATGTTCAACACATGGCCGTGAAACACAAAGCAGTGAGCTAGTGAGTTTTCTAACATCCAGTTGGCTCAGAAGTTCAAGGGCCTAAGCGTGGAGAGTTTATATAGGTTCAGACTTTGCAGTAAAGAAGGGGCTTTGCTTAAAATTCATGTTCTTTAATTTTATTGTGTGGCTGTGTTTTAGTTTCCACCTGAAAAGCACAGTTCATGCTTAAACCCTTTATTATTGGTTGTTTCATCAAAATTTGCAAAGACTCATGAAATCAGAGTTAATGAAAGTGTTAGAAAATGCAAACTGCTAGATAAACATGAAATAACTCATTTTCATGATCTTACAAGTATCCCTTAACATAACCACTCAACTATTGTTTATTGCCTTATAAAAAGAATGTTATGTGTTATGGCTATAATTTAGACATCAAATATTTTAAGCTACACTTCACTATATTTTCATGGAGAGAGGAAAACTCCCAGTTTACAATAATTCAAGTTCTATTATAGAAAAACTCAAAGAACTGTAATAATTCATAATCAAATTTCTCACTTTGAAAACTAGTTAAAATGATTTTTGCACTTCCACAAACATATATTTTTTCCACATAATCATGTTTGCTCAGAAAATAGATCATTTTGACAAGACCATTCATGTTGGGAAAAAATCTTTTAAAATGCATAACTCATTAGAAATAATTTATTTTATTGCAAGAAAATTTATATAGCTATCTCCTTTTAATGTGTTCCTTTCCACTGTTTTACCTCTCTTTTTTTTTTCTTTGTAATAACACACTCAGGAAGGCTGAAGATGATGTTATGAGGATGTGGATGCTTCAGAAATCATGTTCTGCTTGCAGTGCCTGGCAAGTTACTGAGTTTGTGTTTATTGCTCACACTTCCTTTTCCTCTGTCAGTTGTGGAAACTTAAGAAGAGGCCAGAAATCAATCTTAGTTCACTATACTTAAAATTCCTCAGAAAATACAAATCTTTAGTCATTATTTAACATCGTCATTAGAAGGGAATACTCAGAGGCCATCTTATTCTGGTGCTTTCCTGAGTTTCTTCCTTGTAAACAAAGTAAGTTATTTACTAAAAAAAAAAAAAAAAAAAAGAACAACAACAACAACAAAAACTTATACCATGCCAATCCAGTTTCATGCTATTGGCACCCATGTATGGCTAAGGAGCAGATATATAGCAACTCTTCTTAAATGATTCTGTTTTACAAATGTGGGTTTTTAAAAAAGGTCTTCAGTGAAATCTCATATAACACATGTGAGTCTTTGCTAACCTTTGATACTTATGTGCAAACTTTCTTTTTCCCACAGCATAACTTAGAAACATCAAGCTATATAACATGATGAAGGCCCAAGATAATAGTGTAATTATCTTATCTTCAAAAGCCACAAATGTGACTCTTCTTCTCTGTGGGAGAAAAAAGACACAAATACTAGATTTATTTTCCTGTCCAGCACTTACTCCCCTGCAGAGTCATTAGGTGTAGTGAGTTTTCTTGGCTTGATTTTTCCATGTGGTCATCTTGCTATGCAGATACACTTTTATTAGGATCTAGAAGAAAGCAGTTACTTGAAGCTGGAGGAGAGAGATCGTGAAAATGAAGTGTTACGTGTGTGCTGATCACAGTGGTGTCTTTTATTTCTCAGACACACTTCCCTTAATAAGAAAATCATTGAATAGGAAGGACTTAAGGCTCAGATTCTCTACATTTTTTTCTCCATATTAAGCTTGGCAAGGCAATGAACTCTAACACAGGCTTTCCAGATAATGTTGGTAGTAGAAAATGATCTAATCAGCTATTCCCAGAATACTAGTAATTATTTTCTCAGTCATGTAATCCATTCCTAATAATTGTTCCTTATCTACTAAAGATTACTAAATTTAGAAGACTAATGCTTGTCCCAGTGTTTCTGATATATAACCAATTGGGATTTGTGGTCTATGTAGTGTTGTCTTAGATTTAGGATGGTTGGAAACTTCTCTCAACAGAGATATCAATGGAAGTGCTGACTGTCTCTTTACTGGCAAAGAATACCAACGTGGTCTTAAGCCACTCACATTGAGTTTCATTCTACCCTTCTGGAAGCCACATGTCAAGTGGTGGGTCTCAACTTCCATATTACTGTGTCCCACTAATACAGGTCTTCATGTTGTGGTGATTCCCAGTATAGAATTATTTTGTTGCTACTTTATAACTGTAATTTTGCTATTTTTATGAATCATAATTTAAAATTTTGATATGCAGGAGATTTAATATGCAACCACAAACAGGTCATGGTCAAAAGATTGAGAACCACTGATGTAGAAGAAAGTCCGAGAAAATTTTGCAGTCATCTCTGCATTCCAAGGCATGCAAAAATGTGATAGAAACTATTTTATATGCCCTTAATTCAATTCCTAGACTTGCTGGGATGCAATCTCATAATTTGAGTCTAGAAAGAGGAATTTCTATCCTAAACCTACTTACATTCCAGACCCATATATTCCTACAAGCAGATATGACAATGCATCTTTAAAATTGTTAAGTTTGGGAAGAACAAGGAATATGATGCATTTAGTGTCTCAAAGTCCTTAATAAAATTTAAGTTATATGAAACACGTTGAGTAGGTTTATAATTGAAGGAAAGAAATAGATAATCAAGTCACATAAAGATAAAAATATGAGAGTTTAGTTCATTTGTTGATTTGCTGGATGAGATAACATGACTAAGCCACTCTCGCTCTAGAATCTGTGTAAAGAAGTGGTGTTAGATAAGAAAGCTAAAAGCTTTTACTTTAAAATTTCATACGAAAGTGATGTCTAAGGAAACTATCTAACGTGTATCAGGAAAAGGCACCATTAATCATTCTTAAAATTCTGGCAATAAAACAGTGCGTTTGATTATTTACGTTCCAAAAATTGTTACATTAAATTACAGCCTATATGATTAATGTTTAAAATGGTAGATTATCACGTTTTCTAAAGAACTCAGTGATGAGAAGCATGGCCATATTTCGATGTCTTGCAATTCTTTCTATGATAGAGTTATAATATACCATTGCTCCATACGCAAGCTAGATAAGACTGTCTGGTTATTTGATGTAATCTATGATGTGCTATAATGATGTAAAGGACAGTTATAGGATTTCAGAAGCAGCTCAACTGCACATAGCTTTCTTTCTTTGCTAAAGTTTCATTGGGTTTGATGGGAACCATTCCTCAAATATTTGCAAAGGTTTCTTCTTTCTTAGAATGATTATATACTCTCTTAATTCTTTACTGGTCAATAATATTTGTTATATTTACTTATTTTATTTTATGTGATTGAGTATAGTACCTGCATGCATATCTGTGGGCTGTGATGTTTGGTGCTTGCAGATGTCAGAAGAGGCCACCAGATGCACTGCGACTGGAGTTATAGGGGGTTGTTATCTGCCTTATGCATTCTAGAAATCTTGTTCCCGTCCTTTGGAAGAAAAGTCAATGCTCTTAACTATAGAATTCTCTCTCCATCCTATCTAATATTAATTTTTAACATAGACTAGTTTGCTACACCATGAATTATTTCACCAAGACACACTTTAGAAAAAGCCACAGATAATAAGGATCCCTTGAACTCTTCATGAAATAATCATGCTAAGCACCTACAGTCTGTGATGACCTTTCCTTCCCCACTCAGAAGCCTTTTGCTGACACAGAAAACTGCAATGGACATCTTCTAGTCCTTTCTAGGAGCTAGATTGCTCCATGAAGCTTTCTGATTTTGCTTTTGCTGGCTGGTTTTTAACAGTCTCCCATAACTCTTCTTCAGATGGTTCCTACTGTTTGAAACATTATAATCAACTTCTTAAATGTTCTCTTAATCAGTTTGATGGCTTTGACCAGCTGCTTATACAAAACTTACCTCCATATTTCACCTCTAAATTACAAATTGATTAATTGATATTTCTATTTTGAAAGCTTAAAAAATATATCACAAGATTGTAAAATTTACTATGCTTTAAGCTAAATGGTTAACAATTTCAGATCTCACAAACTAATTTCTTATATATGTAATAATAATCACATTTCTATGGTATTCAAGATAAGATGATATGTAGCTACCTCATTTCTAATTTTTCTTTTCTTTTCATAATTTATATTCTGAACATGGTTTTTATTCTTTCTACTCTTCCCAGATCCTTCCTAATTCCTCCTATCTGTCTCTCATTAGAAAACAAACATTTAAAATATTAAAATGAAATATAGAAAAACAAAAATAAGCAAATCAGAGTAGAATCAAATAAATAAAACCAAAAGAGGCTAAGAAAAAGCATAATAAGCAGATGTAAATGCAGAGACGTACTGCTTCATAGTCTCAGGGATCACACAAAAACATAAAAACAGAAGACATATATTAAAAAACTTCTAGTGTAAATAGTAACACAATAAATAAATAAAATACAAGTAAAATAAAAATAAAATTTCGAAAGCCCTGTATACTATGATTCTCTAGAGTAACGAACTTAAAGAATGAATCTCTCTCTCTCTCTCGTGTGTGTGTGTGTGTGTGTGTGTGTGTGTGTGTGTGTGTGTGTGTGTGTGTGTGTAAACTAATCCAACAGTGACTGGCTATGAATAAAAATGTGTGAGAATTCAGTAAGTGCTCAGTCCACAAGGCTGTATATCTTAGCTAGTCTTCAGTGTACACTAGAATCCCAGAGTTATAGGCTCTGATGCCAGGAAGAAATGTCCTTGTTATCAAGGTGAGAATAAGCAGGAAAAGAGCAAAGCCTTTCTTCCATGTCCATACATAAGCTTCAACAGAAGGTGTGGCTCAGTTTAGCTTTGGATAAAAGATTTGCATTAAATTAGGTGTTTACCTGCCTCAAAGTTCTGGATTAAAGGTAGATCTTCCCATTTCTCAAGTTTGTAATCAAACATAGCTATCACACCTGCATAAAATACTATAAGACAAGGAACATCCAAAGATGCCATTGTGTTTATTTCTGTTTGCCACCTATACTTGGACCTGTAACAGTGCCTTGTTTCCCCAGTGAGATGCCCTTGGAGAAAAGTTACATTTTTTACTGGCGAGTGGTTATAAATTGGAGATATCTTGTGGGTTAGAGAAGATCCTTTCTGCTCTAGGACCCCATCTGGTGAGGACCC
The DNA here is from genome assembly GCF_964271855.1 of Acomys minous. Lineage (NCBI taxonomy): Eukaryota > Metazoa > Chordata > Mammalia > Rodentia > Muridae > Acomys > Acomys minous. The sequence continues at coordinate 21,928,066 of NC_140489.1, forward strand.
ACGCAGGTCCTGTGTATGCTGCTTCAGTCCTGCTATATTATAAGACCTTATTTCCTTGGTGTCTTCCACCCTCCATGCTCTTATACTTTTTCTATCTCCTCTTCTTTAGCGTTCCCTGGGTCCTGATGGGAGCCATTAGGTAGAGACATTCTATTTAGGTCTGAGTGTTCCAATGCATCTCTCACACTCTGAAAATTGTCCGGCCTTGGGTATCTGTATTAGTTGCCATTTTCTGTAGAAGAAAGCTTATCTGGTGATGGTTGAGCAAGGCACTGATCTATGAGTAAAGCAGAAAGTCATTAGAAGTCTTTTTTTTTTTTTTTTTTTGGTTTTTCGAGACAGGGTCTCTCTGTGTTAGCCTTGGCTGTCCTGGACTCACTTTGTAGACCAGGCTGGCCTCGAACTCACAGCGATCCGCCCGCCTCTGCCTCCCGAGTGCTGGGATTAAAGGCGTGCGCCACTAAGCCCGGCTCGTCATTAGAAGTCATTTTAATATTGCTTTGTAGAAAGAAGCATTTGGCTTTCCCCTGGGTCCCAGCACTAATTTGTCCCATGTTCTTGGTCACTCAAGCAGAGTTGGATATGTGTTCCATCTCATGGAGTGGGCCTTAAATTAAATCAGTTATTGGTTGGTTTACTCCAACAAGCTTTGTGGTTCCACTGCACTGCTGCATCTTGTTGTTAGGACACCATTGTGGATTGACAGGTTTGTAGCTGGGCTGGTGCTTAAGTTTCTTCTTTGATAGCATGCAGAGTACTAGCCTGAAATAAAAACACTAGCCAGGATGTGTGAAGGCTCTATATAGGCATCAGCTTGCCTTCTCCGTGTTTAATGAGCTGTAGGTGTTGTGTTCGGGAAAGGAACTTGCCGTCACTTTATGGAGAGAAACCTATAGCCTTTGAAAAATTCTGGGTTATTTGGGTGTTTTCTTTGGCTAAAAACTTGATTAGATGTGACCCACTTCTCGTACTGTAACCTTAATCTTGTGATGAAAGATGTCAGGCGTGGCTTTGACTCCTCCATTATTTGGCCACTTCATTTAGATAATGTTGAGATATGGACATAATTTAGGAACCTTATACTATGTGAAGTTTCCACACATAAGCCCTCAAATAACCCTTAGTTTTGCTGTCCCTCTCCTACTCATCCTTTGTCCCGATCCCCTTTCTTACTCCCCATTTGATCCTCCAGTTCCAGTACCAACTCCCAATTGTCCATCCTTTGTCTATTCATATGTTGAAAAAGTGTATATTTAGAACTAGCCAGCTGGACTCAGGCTAGATGATGCCAGGATTGTTGGCAATATCCAGAGAATCGTAATCAGGAGCCAAGTGAACACACACCTTCTTCTCTTCATCAGGCCTTATCAAGGTGTTGACTTTGGCTGCATCAATTTTATGGAGGTTCTTCACTGCCTGTTTGATCTGGAGCTTGTTAGCCTTGGCGTCCACCATGAACACTACTGTGTCATTGTCCTCTAATTTATTCATGGCTGACTTGGTGGTCAGGAGAAATTTATGATGGCATAGTGGTCAAGCTTCTCTCCTGGGTGCGTTTTTTTTTTCTCAAAGATATTTAGGCTGCTTCCAGAGCTGTAGCATTTGGGCCGCTGGAAGGTGAGTGATGTGTGAGTCTTGTTTTTGTGACTGTGGACAACTTGACTTTCAGCACTGCCTTCTTTCAGGGCTTTCAAGACCTTCACTTTGGTTTCAGCTTTGGGAAGGGCAGAAGCTTCTTTCTCTACTTTTGGAGCTATGTTGGAGAAAACCCATAATTGTTTATTCTATTTCCTCTTCTTAGAGAGATTGGTCCCTCTCTTGAAAGGCCTTCCACTCTGTGATTCTTCAGATTGCAGCTTGCTTATTTTTGACTTAGCAGCTATCATCTTCTTATAAGCAAATACGTACCATGTTCTCCACTCAGGATAATTATTTACATTTGCCTACACACAGTAGAATTTCATTTTTTAAAGATGGAGTAAGATTCCATTGTGCAAATATACCATGTTTTTTAAAAAAATCCATTCATCCATTGATGGACCTTTAGGTTGTTTTCAATTTCTGGCTATTATAAATAAAGCAGACATGAAGATAGTTTTCAAAAGTGTCTCTGTGGTCGGATGATTGCATCCTTTGGATCTATGCCCAAGAACGGTGTAGCTGGATATTACTGTAGATCAATTCCCATCTTCCCAAGAAACAACCACACTGGTTTTCATACTAGCTGTAGAAGCCTGCATGTCCACCAGCAATGAATTAGTGATCCCCTTACTCCATAATCTCTCTAGCATGAGATGTTATTTACTTTATTTATCATGGTTAAACTGACTGGTGCAAGAAGAAATCTCAAAATAACTTTGATATGCATTTCCCTTATGGCTAAGGATGATGAACATTTCTCTAGTGGCTTCTCAGCTATGTGAATTTTCTCCACATCGACGCATCCATAAAACCTTCAGCCCCTTAAATTTTATTGACTACAGGAAGTGTAGGTATAGAGATGGGGCAGAGGTCGAGGGAATGGCAAACCAGGACTAGCCCAACATGGGACCCACCCCATGAAAGAGAGCCAACCACTGTCACTATTAATGATACTCTGCTATGCTTGCAGACAGGAGCCCAGCATAACTGTCCTCTAATGTAGGACCCATGGTCAAGCAATAGGTGGAGCTTGTGGAGTCTTGTGGAAGAGAAAGAAGAAGGGTTGAAAGAGATAGAGGGGTCAAGGGCACTACAAGAAGACCTGTGGAGTAAACTAACCTTGACCCATTTGGGCTTACAGAGATTGAACTAACAACCAGAGAGCATCCATTGGCTGGATCTAGATCCCCCACATATGTAGCAGCTGTGTAGCCTGGTCAACCTGTGGGTCCCCTAACAATCAGAGTAGGGTCTATCTCTGACTCTCTTGCCTGACTTTGGATCCCTTTCCCCTAGCTGTTCTGCTTTCTCAGTCCTAAATATGAAAGAATATATTTTGTCCTGCTGTGGCTTGAGATGCCACAGTTGGTTGGTACCCCTTAGAGGGCCTACCTTTTCTAAGAAGAAAAAGAGGGGAGAATTGGGGAGGTGGCAGGGATCAGGCAGTAAAATTATTAAAAAATAAAGGAAAATAGTAAAAAAAAAATAATAGTAATTAAATCAATAAGTAATGAAAAAAACAAGGGTCAAAGTAAAAAAAAAAAGATCTGTATCTCATTTTTAATTATCTTACTCATTTTCTTAATATCTAGTTTCTTGAATTCTTTATATATTTTGGATATTTTTAAAATTTATTTATTTGTGGATATTTATATATTTTGGATATTAGCTCTCTTTTAATTGCGTAGTTGTTAGAAATAATTTCCCATTTTTTAGGCTTCAGATTTGCGTGAATGACAGTGTACTTTGTCATGCAGATTTCCTAGGTTCATGAGGCCCCATTTATGAATTGCTGATATTATTACCTATGATAATGGTGTTTTATTCAGAAAGCCTTTTGCTGTGCCAATGAGTTCAAGACTGTTCTTCACTTTCTCATCTACCAGGTTCAGTGTATCTGATTTTATGTTAAGGCCTTTGATCTATTTGTATTTGAGTTTTGTTCAAGGTGATAAGTATGGATGTATTTGCATTCTTCTATATGTAGCCATCCTGCTTGGCCCACACTATTTGTTGGAGATGATTTTTTTCTTTATCAAAAGGAAGGTGTGTGAATTTATGTCTGGGACTTAATTTTAGTCCATTAATCAATGCATATTTTTGTGCCAATACCATGATGTCTTTATTACTACAGCTTTGTAGTACAATTTGAGGTCAGAGATGATGATACCTCCAGCAGTTCATTTATTACACATGGTTTTTATTTAGCTATCCTAGGCTTTTTGTGATTCCATATGAAACTTAAAATTGTCCTTGCAAGATATGTAAAGAATTGCATGGGAATTAGTAGATATTTCATTGACTTTGTAAATAGCTTTTGATATTACATTATTTTAATCCTATGATCAATGAGCAACAAAGATATTTATAACTTAAAAGTTTTATCATACAACTCCTTTACTTGCTGGATTAAAGGTACTCAAAAATTTGTTATTTTAGGAAACTTGAAAAGGATTGCTTTCCCAATTTCTTTTTTAAAATATAATTTAATTAATTTATTCAGATTACAACTAATTTGTTATCCCATCACCTGTATCCTCCCATTCCTCCCTCCCTCCAACTTTCACTGTAATTCCTTCCCTTAGGTCTATGACTGAGGCGGACCTCCTCCCCAACTATATGGTCATAGACTATCAAGTCTCATCTTGGTAGTCTGCCTATTCTGTCTCTGAGTGCCACCCAGCCTCTCCATCAAGAGGAAGTGGTCAATATGGGGCACCAGAGTTCATGTCCAAGTCAGTTCCTGTTCTCCACACAACTGCGGAGAATGTCCAGTCCATTGGCTAGATCTGAGTAGAGGTTTGATGTTTACTGCTTGTATTGTCCTTGGTTGGTACAGTAGGTTGGGTAAAACCCCTTGGATGCAGATCCAACCATCATGATGTTCTTCTTGTACATTTCTAGGACCCTCTGTATCCTTCTATTTCCCCATTCTTCTATATTTCACTCAGGAGGATGTGGAGAAAGAGGAAAACACCTTCATTGCTCATGGGAATGCAAACTTGTACAAACACTTTGGAAATCTATCTGGAGCTTTCTCAGAAAACTGGGAACAGGGCTTCCTCAATACCCACCTATTCCACTCCTTGTATTATATCCAGAAGACGCTCTACCACACAACAAGGACATATGCTCAACCATGTTCATAGCAGCCTTATTTATAATAGCCAGAACCTGGAAACAGCCTAAATGCCATTTACTTGAAGAATGGATAAAGAAACTGTGGTACATTTACACCATGGAGTACTACTCAGCTATTAAAAGCAAGGAAATCCCACAATTTGTGGACAAACGGATGGAACTAGAAATGATCATACTGAGTGAGTTAACCCAGAAGTCAAAAGACTCACATGCTATATATTCACTTATAATTGGACACTAGTCCAAAAGGCATGTCCCATGGAAGTCTTCACTTACCAGGAGATTGGGATAGATGTGAGGACACCCAATATCTTTCTAAATACTTTAATCATTTGTGTACAGGAGGGCTACTGATTTTTTCAAATTAACTTTGTATTCATCTGCTTGGCTGAAAGTGTTTATCAGCTGTAGGAGTTTCTCAGTGGAATACTAAGGGTTATTTATTTCTACTATTATAACATATGAAAATAGAGATTTTTTTTTTACTTTTCCTTTATTAACTCTGTTCCCTTTATCTCCATCTGTCTTTTTAAAAAATTATTTTTATTGCTCCAACTAAGGCTTCAAGTATTATATATAATAGATATGGAGAGTAGTCCTATTTTTACACCTGTTTAGGTAGCCTGTATCTTTTATTGGGGGAGTTTAGACCATTGATGTTGAGAGTTATCAGTTTTTAATTTTCAGTGCTTGTTGCTTTCTGCAATTTTGTTCTCTCTCTCTCTCTCTCTCTCTCTCTCTCTCTCTCTCTCTCTCTCTCTCTCTCTGTGTGTGTGTGTGTGTGTGTGTGTGTGTGCGTATGTGTTTGTTTATCTGTGTGTTTCCCTGTTTTGATGATCTGGCCAGGGATAACTATTCATTGTGTTTCCTTATGTGAAGGTTACCTCTTCTTGTTGACATTTTTCTTTTACTGACTTCTCTGGATAGATACTGCTTAAATTTAGTTTTATTGTGGTGCATTTTTCTTCCTCCATCTACTAGAATTGAAAGTTATGCTAGATATATAACAGTCTTGTCTGACATCTGTTGTCTATTAAAATTTATAAAACAGCTTTCCATGCCCTTCTTACTTTTATAGTCTCCATTGAGAAGTCATGTTTTTTTTCTAATAGATCCTCCTTTATATTTTGATTGGTCTTTTCCCCTTGTAACATTTAATAGTCTTTCTTTGTTCTGTACACTTAGGCTTTGATTATTATATGCCAAAGGGAGTTTATTCTTTGGTCCAGTCTATGGTGTTTGTCTCTGTGCCTTAACAGATATTCTTCTTTTACTTAGGAAAACTTTCTTTTATGATTTTATTGAAAATAGTTTCTCTTCTTTTGACCTGGGTTTCTACCCTTTCCTCTATTCTTACTGTACTTATATTTTATCTTTTCATAGTGTTCCAGATTTTTAGGATATTTCATGATAAGAATTTATTAGATTTAAATTTTTCTTTAACCAAGATATCCACTTCTTCTCTCTTGTCTTCAACGCATGAGAGTCCCTCTTCCATTTCTTGTGTTCTGCTGATGAGGTTTACCTCTAGGGTTCCTGGTCTAGTTCCTCATATTTTATTTTCAGATATCCCCAGTTGAGATGTTCTTTATTGATTCTGTTTCCAAGTTCAGATCTTGAACCGTCTTATTTATGTCCTTCCACTGTTTGTTTGTGTTTTCACAGATTTAAGTTTTTTTTTTTTCATTTCCTCTTTAAGGTCATCTATCGTATTCATAAAGGCTACCTTAAGGGCCTTGTCTTGTGGTGTATCTGTTTGGTGTTGCTCAAGGCCTACTGTAGTAGGATTCCTGGAGTCTGGTTGGATAACCTGTCCTTGATGATACTGAATATGTTTTACCCTGGCATATAAGCATGTGGATTTGGGATGACTATAATTCTAATTCTAGCTGCTGATATTTGGTACCATCTTTGTTGGGTGAGTGTTTTCCCCTCTTGGCTTAAGTTGCTCTTTTTGATTCTTAGGGGAAAAAAAAGTATTGCCTGCAAGTAAATGTTGCACAGACCCTTTTGGTTTGGGCATTGTCAGTTCTGGATACAACATGTTTTAAAGATTTGGGAGCAAATGCTTAAAAATGCAGATGGTCCAGAAGGGGGCTTTGGGAGTTCACACTAGGAAGGAAAGCAGGAGATTTTATCAAGATCTTCTTGGTCTCCTAGAAATGGAGTTGAGAGTAAGCAAAGGCCACAGCAGTTAGTCAGCTACAGAGATGGAGGTGAGACTGGCCAACTGAATTAGGAGGAAATAGACAAAATGAGTATCTAAGCTTCCTGCCTGCTTCATTGGCCTACTTTCTCAATAGCAAGCTTCACATGAAAGTCTCCAGGGAAACCCGCTGGACATAGGGATGGTTATGAGGGGATGAATTGGGAGAAAAAAAGGTCAAGGAAGAAGAGTGCTTGATCCTTTGGACATGGAGGGAGAGAGACAGGGGAGGCTGCAACAGGTGGGTTGCTACATAGATGGGGGTGAGACTGGGAAATTGGATTGGAGCAGAGGTGATGAAGGTCATCAATTAGCCTACATGGTTCCATAGCCTGCGTGTCTCCTTTCCATTCTTTTCTTAACATCTCCTATTCACTTCATAAAAATAATTGAGTTGATATTCCTTCAAAACAAGTCCATTTCCTTCCCTCATCCCCAAATTTCATCATCTCAGTGCACACCAAATGGTTATTTCTTTTATTTCCTAACTAGTCTGCTGGTTTCCCACGTAACATCTATTACCTTGGTGATAGACACATTGATTTCCTTAAGCTCAATCATACAACTTCTGTTTAAAGCCAATGGGATGATCTATTCTCTCATGTGTGTTTTCTATCCCACTCATTCTTTTTAAAGACTCTACTCATGCTTTAGTAGTCTTCTCTGTTTTCTCAGAATAGAGCAGATCTACTGATTACTTGTGGGCATTTGAGCAAACTGTTTTCTACTCTGCAGATCACAGATCATGCATGTCTCCTACCTCAGTGCCTCAGTTCAGTCAGTACTTAAAGTTACTGACTCCCCTTAAGGTTCTTGTTGACACTGCATTCATAATTCAACTACCATTCCACAAACCTAGCCAGCCGACTTTAAGCCAATTTAACTCCTGTAATAATTTCTAGAACTTCTAGTAAATAATTTAATTGTAATTTCTTGTTTTGCTTATTTGTTTTTCCAACTTAGTATATAAGATAAATAAAAACAAGGAGTTATGTCTGTTATATTTGTTGAGATCCTTCCAAATACTACAATAGTACTCAAACATATAGTAGATTTTCTTTTCTTATTTTTATTTAAATAATTTATTCAGATTACACCTCATTTGTTATCCCATCAAATGTATCTTCCTGTTCCCCCCTCCCTCCCTCCTTCACCCTGTTCCCATCCCTTAGGCCTGTGACAGAAGGGAAGAATACTTACTAAATTATAAATGAATGAGGAAAAGTTCTGGGATTCTAGGACGTCATAAAATGATTAAATGCAAGAGAACTTAATTTAAACCTAAGAATCTCAGGACCCTTAGACAGTCATCTAGAATTAAAAGAAGTTACTAAATTACACATTATCAATAAGAGTGATACAGATTATATTTCCCCAGGAATAATATATGATAAACCACACTCTCATTAGATGTGCAATAATCTGTATAGAGAAACTTCATGATTTTAAGTACGTACATTGATACTTTCTTTTAAAATATTTTTTAGTTTTTACATATACATTTATATTATTACACATATATAAAATAAGCTAGATACAGCAGGAAGAATCACAAAACAATCAGGAATTATATGTTATATTCATAGTATTTTAGCTATTTGTATTTGGCAACCTTGAGGAAAACATCTTTCCTATCATGGTGAACCTAAAATTCTGAATGAAAATCAATATCTATCATATTTTGTCATTATCTACTTAAAACATCTATCTAGACCTAAAAACATCTTAATTCCTAAACAGCTAAGCTTAATTGTAAAACTAAACTATGTGGTCTTCAACCCCATCAGAGACTTGAGAAGGAATAAAATCAGTTACCTGAGTAAACAGGAAGTGCAGGTTAGCAGCTTCCAAAGTGAAAAATAACAGACACAGTTTGCTGCCTGAACAGTCACCCAATACTCTCTATAACATTGGCGCATCATCTTCAGCCTTTTGGCCCAGTATATTTGTGAGGCAGGAACTACGGAGGGCTTGCTTACCTTGTCTTGGCAGAGTTTGGCTATCAACTTTGCCTGCATCCAACTTGCCTATCTTTAGGCAGAATACTGTCAGTGGACAAAACAAGAACATTTTGCCCAGTGGCTGGTTTGCCACATTTGAAGCCATCTCCATAAAGATGTTCTTTGATGTTCACTATGTTTTTGAGGTAGGCTAGGTGTTGGCAGGAGTTAACCTGTCTTATTATCAAGGAATCCTTAAAACAATAAAAACATCTTTAAATGCCAGATACTTTCACTATTAAAAATCAATTGTAATTTCTACATCATTGGAGGATAATCAGATGACAAATTCTACAAAGTCAGATTTTTGAAATAAACTCAAGTACTATTTGATATTTGTTCACATTTGGTAATCACTATTACATTCCTAATATATTATCAGTGTAAATTATGCAAACCAGAGTAAACACACACACCATTTATGACTATAAACATGATAAGTATAAACAAACAACGTTAAAAATGTTGATGCAACATAAGTAAAGCATTGGGGGATGAAAAGGACAATGTTCTGCGGTTGGCAGGAGGGTCTAATGGCAGCAACGATATTGGTACCAATTAGCGAAGGGTCCTTAAAAGTTCTCTAAAGGGACATGAGTGGATCCTATGAGTGGAAAGGTTAACTGAATTTTTTAAGTGGAAAGTGCTTCAGTGTGTTATCTATTTGGGAATAAAGGATCAATTTCTTGCTGATTCTGCATGCTAAGTATGTAGAAAAAAAAAAGAGTTCAGACCATGAAATTATTGCCTAAGTCATCAGTACTTGAATCTTAAATATGTGCTTCCTCCTGTCCTTTCTCAGATATTGTTGGAAGTTATGGGAAATACATACAAAAAGGAGTGTGAGTGCCTGTATAGATACAGTGTATAATATATGTAATTTGAGTCTATGTTCTATGCATGATAGTGTATGTATGTGTTGTGTATGTGTCTATTGACCTTATCTATGATGTATGAATATTTTAATATGTGAATATGTGTATGGCATATATTTTTGCATATGATATTCATGGTTTGTGCATAGTATCTATGTAAATTATGTGTGTATGTGTGTACATGCATGACATTTATCTCTGTGTGTGTGTGTGTGTGTGTGTGTGTGTGTGTGCTTGCTTATGTGTGTGTTTATGGGCTGTGGGCATGCATGTGAGCATTTGGTGTGTTATATGTGAAGCTTATGAATGTACATGGTACATGTAGTACATGTATGTATGCGGAATGTGTATCTCTTTTGTATATGTATGTAGTATGGATGTATACTTACATGTGCATGTACATGTGTGAGTACATGTACATGTATGAGTACAAGGAGGATAGATGTAACATTTCAATGATTCAAGGATGGGAAAACCCTTTATTTCTTCAGCTTGGCCCACTGCCAAAAATTGGGGAATCTAGAATAGAGATGTAAAACATTCTGCTTCACATAAACAGTTATAGGAATACCTGTGTGCCTTATGGGAATCATGTAAGGTTTATTCAGAGCCAAATGTACCACATCTTGAGTCTCTACCATTTGTAGGAGAAATTGACATGGAGAACCTATTTAGCTGGTCTGGTGATAGGAAATTAAAATAAGTTGAAACCCAAAAGCCACAATTGAATCTACCAGGAAACAATTTGGGAACAACCTGTAGGGAATTGTCACCTGTGTTCCTTAAGAAATGACCCATAATTGAGTGTTCCTAGCATGGCCAGCGTCGTGAAAAGAGTCGATGTTTTAGTTGTATAAGCCAGGGAGGAATTGAAGATCAGAATCTAGATGCGGGAGGTGAGGACTCCCATGTGCTTTGGCCATTTAAGTGATGTGATAAACAAGTGATGAATAAACAGATGGAGAACCAATATGTAGAAGTTTGTGATTTCAAACAAAAAAGTTTAAAAACTACTTATAACATTAACTTCATTCTCACCCTGAACTTCGGCGGTAAAAATAACGGTGTTTGTTTAGAATGCATTAAAAAAAAAAAAAGAGTCAACATTTGAAAATATCACAAGAAGAAACTCATGACACAAAGAAAAAATATAATAGTAACTGTTCACTGAAACCTCAGTCATAAAACTGGAAAAAACAGAAGGAGTTTTTAAAAACTCATGTGGGTCCTAAGGATAAAGAAAACATATTTTTTATTTTCTAGAAAATCTAAAAAATATGTTTCTAAGGTTTTATCTAAAAATTGGGAAAGAAATCAAGTTTGAGTCAACATTGTGGCACCCTACAGGGGCATTTAGTGTACACATCACTATCCAAAGTCTTTTGCAGAGAAAAATTACCTGTTAAACGCTCTGCAAACTTGTCAGTCACAAAGCTGACATCTGAGTGGCTGTGGGCATGAGCTAGAAATGGCATTGCTAATACCTTTGCAAGCATAAGATGGGAATCAAGTCACTTGGTGACACTTTGCCAGCTCAAGGATCATTCTAAGCTACTTGTCAGTCGGCCTCAGACAGCTACAGCCTGGAAATGAACTTATATTAGAAAATCAGTGTGTATAAAAGAAAATGATGTTCAAACCAGGTCGGTGAGCAGGTAAACTATTGACGGAAGAGAAAAGTATTTGGCCCTAGATTGTTTTTCACAAAAAAAAAACCATAAAAATATATTTGTGTTTGAGTGACAGCACAAGCTAATAATCATTAATTATTTTTTATTGTTTTTTAAACAAAATATCTATTGTTCAATTTTACCACAAGGTCTTAGAAATCAGAGGCTAAGAGCACCCAGCTAACTTTCATCCTCAGCCAACTTTCCCAAAAGGAAAAACAGAGCTCCTTCCCTCAGACTCCGTGTGCCACCCTTCTACTTCCTACTCATCTCTCTATCCATCCTCTTCACTTCCTCTTACTCTCTATGGTTTTATTTTAATGTTTACTCCCTGTCAACTGGTGGCTTGCTCTGCCTCTTCACCTAAGGTTCATGTTATTTAATTTGTCTTGTTTTAAAGGTGTGTGCTAAGGCTGAGCCACACCACAACTAGAAACAGATTTTCCAGTAAACAACACAATTTCAGAATTCACAAGTGATCAAATATCCTGCAAAAAAATTGAATATCTACAGAATAAACTGGAAGTAGAGAAATGATCAGGTTTTGGGTCTATCACACATCCTCTACTCATGACTCTAGTATCAGTAAACAAGGACGGAAATGGAATGATACTGTGTTGGATACAATCTCTCCTCCTTAGTGGCTGCAGTCTAGTACAATGCCTCAATTATCAAATATTTGAAATGGGGGAAATATGTCAAACATGTAAATCAGTTGTGAAAATTGTACAATATACTTGATATTAAGAAAGATGTGGTGTATGATCAAGTATTATCAGGTCAAAAGTGAAGACAATGATTTGCCATTGGAATAAAAACACAGTGTTGACAGAAACAGGCAGATAGACAGCAAAGAAGGAAGGAGGGCAGGAAGGCAGGCAGGAAGGCAGGAAAGAAGGAACTAGTGTGTTAAAATAAGATCCTCTCATAATATTCTGTCCATTTTTACATGGCCCCAGTTCCATTTGAATGAGTGACTAGCTGCTCACCACCACCAACATTATGCACTCTATTTATAATAAATTGTTTTTGGCTATTTTGTATGTGGATTTGTTTCCTTTGTGTTGTGGAGTATTGCACTCTACCCTTTCATTTGATAGGTCAATGTGTTTTCAAGGCAGGATGCTGTATAGAAGTAAGAGCTCATGGTTTTGTTCAAAGGAAAATTCTGTGCTGATGTTCATGAGGTGAGGAAAAGGACCATCTCTGAGTTAGAATGGTGAAGGATTCTCTAGTTTTAGAAAAAAGATGGTGGCATCAAAAACGGAGTACAGACTTTGCAGAGTACATTCATTAGGAGAGAGAAAAATAAAGAAAATGTATGGTCATGATCACAGCTACTAACTACAGTGATCGTTTTAGAACAAAGGCAAGAATGTGCCACTTGATAAGAGGGAAGAGTCTCCATCCTGGGATGATGGAATGATGTAGAAAAGCCAGAGTTATAGAAGAGTTTATTTCTCTTGAATATTAATAAAAAAAAGGATGAGAGAGTCATTGTTTAAAGTATGAAGCAACCAGTACTTTCTCATTGTTATAGTTCATCAAAACTAAGTCCAAAAATATTCTGCCAGGTTTTCAAGAAAAGTCTAAAAGCATGACATTACATTTGGAATCATTTCTGAGACATATGCTAGGAAATGTTTTGGAATGGATGTCATAAATGATTCTACAGTTTACAGCTAATATTACTATTAGTTTGAATATTGTTAAAGCAAGTCTTATCATCAGTGATAATTATTAATTTAAAAACTCAATGTGTGTATATTGACAAAATAGATCCAATTCTTAGCAATGAGTGGAATAGCAATAATTGTATTACTGCATAAGTAAGAGTGTCCAGCATCCAGCTAAAATGTCAAGTGTAGCAATGCACACTTGCTGGCCCAGTGCTGTGGTGGTGAAGCAAGGATAATATTTTAGAATGGGTGGCTAGCCAGTCTCAATGGACTGATGATTCTGATTCGGTAAGAGGCTCTGTAACCAAAAGATGTCATAGATAGGCAGCACATTATCTTTGTGGGTCTCATATTATTGTGAGTAGGGCCTATTTCTGACATGGATTATGGTTCCCACACATTGATCACTTCCCCTTAATAAGGCATCATTGCCAGGCCACAGAGGAAGAAGATACAGGCAGTCCAGATGACTCTTGATCGGCTGAGGTCAGATGTTAGGGAGGAAGGCTTCCCCCTTTCTGAGGACTAGAGGAGGGATGGAGGGGGAAAGGGGAAGGGAGAGAAGGTGGGACAGAAAGGTGACAAGGGAGGAGGCTACAATCAGGATGTGAAGTGAACAAATTAAAAAAAAATAAAAAATAATAAAAAATTTAAAAAGTGAGATAGAGGTTGAAAAAATACTGAACTCTGATATTTTTTCCTTCACAGAAATGTGTACACATGTGCCATGTGCATAAAAGTTCATACATTTGTGAACAATTATTTTAATGTATTTCATCTCCTTTCATTACTTAGGTTCAAATCTTATTCCAAATCTGTTTCATTTGTTTCTCTTCATGCTATTTTCCAACACAATATTTTTATTGATCATTTGCAAATTTCACACCATGCACCTTGAGCGCACTACCTTCCAGTCCTCTCAGATCTGTCCCCCAACTCTTGTTCACTCTCCCCACAAAAGAAAGGAAAGAGAAAAAGGGGGAGGGAGGGAGAAGGGAGGAGAAGGAGGAGGAGGAGGAGGAGGAGGAAGAGGAGGAGGAGGAGGAGGAGGAGGAGGAGGAAGAAGAAGAAGAAGAAGAAGAAGAAGAAGAAGAAGAAGAAGAAGAAAGCAATTCCCATGCTGCTGAATACACACACACACACACACACACACACACACACACACACACACACACAGACACACATATACTTTTGGTGGCCAGCCCATTAAAGAATACTGAGTCCCACACCCTGCCACAAGCCGACAGTGTTGAAGAGCTACACTTTAGCATAGCTATCATAATTTTAAGAATATTCTTCAATGACTTTTCTCTAAGGTGTTAGTAGTTTGTTTGGTGTGTGTGTGTGTGTGTGTGTGTGTGTGCACGCGTGTGTGTGTGTGTGTGTGTGTGTGCGCGTGTGTGTGTGTGTGTGTGTGTAGGGATTGTCACAAAAGCCTTGTAAGTCTCTCTTTCTCAACTCTGAGTCTGCAGTCATCCACACCACTGTGAAATTAGCTTCCTTCCCATCTACAGGCAGCAGGAGCACATCTCACGGACTTTCACATAATTCCTCGTGACTGCATAGACCAAGGACATTCACATGATCTCTGGCTCAACATGTGTCATGGACATTAGCATGGTATCCTGTGGCAGTACAAACATCATGATTTTAAAGAAAGCATAGCTATAATTACTATAAAAATTATAATTTTCCATTTAGAAATAGTAAAATACATGCTTTAGTTAAAGTAATTTATTTTGAAAGAATCCTAAAACGATTCAAGTCAAAGCAAGTTTCTTTCATACCTGCATATCTCTACTCACCCAAATAAATGTGTGCATAAACTATTGGACCCACTCACTCATTTCTTTGTCAGTCATTACAGTTATGTAGATAACTGCCCACTTAAGACTTTTGTATCTAATAGTTGTATGTTAGGTGGTATTTTTTTTCATATTTGGGTAAATAATGCAGGTTTCCATAACAAATGCTCCTAGGGATGGGATAACCCCAGAAACAATGATAGATTAAGTGATTATCATTAGATGACTAAACAGGTCTAATCCTCATCTTTATCTCTTTTAGAAACATCTATCTATTGTTGCTGACTCCATGGCCACATGTTGCTCTTTCAGTAATTATGGATTAACCTGAGTTCTTTCATTCACATGTTGTTTTTAGTCCAGATGAAATCAAACTGATCTTTACAGCGCTTGAGTGATATTAAATGGCCCCTGCATGCATAGCTCATTCCAAACTAGAACTTTAGATATAAGAGAGTATTTGTAAGTTTCCTATTGATTTTCCAAGTTGGAATTCATTTTAAGCACTAATATATGGTCTACTTTAATTTCAGTAGGATGAATAAAGTTGAATTAGCTCTCATATTATGTAGTAAGTGCAGAACATTTAAAAGGCTGCAATTTTCTATGCCTATTTCAAAATGTGCTTCTATAAATAGCTAGAAGAATTATATTTAAGTGACAAATGGAAATACAGGCAACAGTTGATGTTTGGCAGCAAACTTGATCCATTTCATATTGTTTAAGACAACTAATGACATACAAAGATGGATTTCAGTTTCAAGATATTTGTTTCTTCTTCTGAATTCATATTCAGTGCCTCAGAAGTATTTTACTAAATGAACAATGCTGTCAGATTTAAGTAAAAAAAATTGATTGAAATCGTTTGAATCAGAGCAATTGAGAAAAAGTATTTTCATAAGAGTTTGGAGTTGTATTTAGAACATATCAACTTTTCTGATTTTAGACTGTCAATACAGAATAGGCACAAAACCCACCAGTCATGCTTGCGTTTTTGAGTTGGTCTCAGGCATTTGTTTTAATGCTTGAGGAGAATAATCTGTAACATCTACCTTGAGCATACTGCCACAGGCTAGCTTGATTGTATCACTCAAACAGCCTGACATTTACAACTTTGATTACTCAAGTTGATAAGCTATAAATAGAAAACCATTGCTGCTTTTATGAGAAATAGCATTTTATGACCTGTATCCTTGGAGTATTTCTTAAAGATGGATTTACTCAAGCCTCATTTTCAGGAAAAAATTAATGATATGAACTACTGCATACAGTGAAAGTTAAACTGTATAATGACGAGTTCCCATGAATCACAGAAAAAAAAAATTCTCACAGAGTAAAACAAAGGTAGGCGCTTTGATTTTAATAGCCACGATAATGGCACAATTTAAGTGCATTCATCAAGTAAAATTATGTTATGACTTATTGCAAATGTTGTCTTAGTTTTATAGATAGTGTCTTGGTTTGCTTTCTGTTGTTGTGATTTAAAAAACAAAACACTGAAAACAGCAACTAGGAAAGAAAAGGACTTGTTTCAGCTTGCAAGCTACAGTCCATCCTTGACAGAAGCCAAGGTAGGAACACAAGGAAGGAAACAGGAAGCAGAAACTGAAGCAGACACATGGAGGAACACGGCTTCCTGCTTTTTCTCCCCTTGCTTGTTCAGCTCCATTTCTTTCTTTCTTTTTTCTTTCTTTCTTTCTTTCTTTCTTTCTTTCTTTCTTTTTTTTTAAAGATTTATTTATTTAGTATTTTATACAGTATTCTGTCCACATGCCAGAAGAGGGCACCAGATCTCATTATAGATGGTTGTGAGCTGCCATGTGGTTGCTGGGAATTGAACTCAGGACCTTTGGAAGAACAGACAGCGCTCTTAACCTCTGAGCCATCTCCTCCAGCCCTCAGCTCCATTTCTTATACAGCCCTACTTTCTTGCCTAAGGCTATAACCACCAGCAGTGGGTTGGTGTTGGTATCAATCATTAATCAGGAAAAAGTCTTATACACATGCCAAGATGAAGGCAAATCCTCAATTGAGATTCTCTCTCCCCAGGTGATATGGGTTTTTGTTTTGGTTTAGTTTGGTTTTGGTTTTTTGTTTTTATTTTTTGTTTTTGTTGTTTTTTTTGTTGTTGTTTTGTTTTTTGTTTTTTGTTTTTTTGTTTTTTCACCTTGAAAAAAACTAAGCAGAACAGATGGAGGCTTTATTTTTGTTATGTTCATTGACTTTGTATTTAATGGTGTTGTAAAATGTTAATGCTAAACCTCCATGTGAAATATCTTGGGCTACTGCCCAATGCTTTATCTTCTTATATAAAATTCAACTTAGTACATGCATTTCTGTTCAATAAACATGAGATTAGGGCAATGATAAAAGCACCAAAAGTCATCATTTACCTCTTTCATTTTCTCAATTTTCACAATAAAATAATCGTGTGTTCAGCAATTCAGTATTGTAAAGTGTTTTTTTTTTTTTATGCATTCATGGTAATTTCAAACCAGAGAATAAAACTGTCACACAATATAGTATTCAGATGACTGTCTTCTAAGCAGTGAAAAACTAATACCACTTTTCAAAATATGAATATGCGAATGGAAATGGTTCCAACATTGATGAATACAGTAGATTGTTCTCTAGTGTCATATGCCTTTCACATCTTGAATTTTTGTAGGATGTTTATATACCCATGGCTTAAAAGTTGAAAATATTTGAAGTATTTTATAAAGTTGGTGATGAATAAATTTGTTTTAGCTATCATGTGAT
Source organism: Acomys minous (assembly GCF_964271855.1). Lineage (NCBI taxonomy): Eukaryota > Metazoa > Chordata > Mammalia > Rodentia > Muridae > Acomys > Acomys minous. The sequence continues at coordinate 21,945,843 of NC_140489.1, forward strand.
GTTAAGGCTGATAACACATAGAAAAATGGTTTAAGGCCAGGACATTATCATTTGTGTCTCAGTTTTCTTTCTCGTTGCTGCGATACAAAACTCATCAAATGAACTCATTACAAGTTTTTATTACAGTCTTTCATGGCCAGGGACTCACAATGGAAGTGTCGTGACATAGTTTGTCACATTGTATCCAGCTGTGGGTGGTGGTGCATGCCTATAATCCCAGCAAAGGTGGCCTTCTGTGAGTTCACGGTCATCCTTGTCTACAAAGAGAGTCCAGGACAGCCAGGGCTAGACACACACACACACACACACACACACACACACACACACGCACACGCACACGCACACACACATATATACACAGAGAGAGAGAGAGAGAGAGAGAGAGAGAGAGAGAGAGAGAGAGAGGGAGAGAGAGGGAGAGAGACAGAGGACAAGGGCTACGTGTTACTGCTCACTTTCTTTTCTTCAGTTTTACAGTCAATGATCCTAGCAAGACAATGGTGCCACCCACACACTCCCAGAAGCCTGGCTTCTTGTTGACTTTACACTCAGTCAGGTTGACCAATAATACCAGCCACAGCATACTTAGTACACAGTACTCATGAAGTAATGGAAGTGACACTTAGAATTTTGTTAGTCCCTTACCTTAAATAAAGTCTAAATGTGTGTGAGTGAAGGATTTTTCAATTCAATACTTAGATAGTAATAATCCTTATACATATTATACATATGCAGTGGCATTTTTCAAATGTAATTGTGTCTAAATGGACTTTTATCTCAGTTCTGGTATATGCCACATCCATGTAGTCATAGGACACATTATCATAGAATTTGATCTACCAGTAATAATTATGTTCTTGTCACTAAGTAATAGGAAAAAGAATTCGACCCAATGAAATAATCCATATTGAGATCACCTGTTAATGGCTCAAAAGATGGTTTGAATAGACATTGACGTGATCAGTGAGTGCACCCCCTTTTTCTTGAGAGTGGCTTAAGAAGGTTTTTTCCTCTGTATCTAAAGATTCCTGTCAGTGAAATTGCTGGACTGCTTTTATTATGTAAGTACAGAGTCACCGGGCTGACATTTTCAGATTGAAACTGTGGGAAATAATTGCATTTTAACATTGCCAATTTATTATGTCAGGTTCATAATAGTTACAAGATCATCTTAGCATTGTAAAGTTTAGAAAGAAAAAAATGTCCTGAAGCACTTAATAGTGCAAAATGATTTTTTTCTCTATGTCATTCTACATGGCAATTACTTTCTCAGTGGTGGCTGCTTCTGTCACCTCTTGAAGCTGAAGAATACAGATATTACAGGTATTACTCTGATTATTTTTCTGAGGTCTCTCTCTGTCTCTCCGTCTCTCTCTGTCTTTCTCTGTCTCTGCCTGTCTCTCTCTCACTCTGTCTCTTTCTCTGTCTCTGTCTCTCTCTGTCTCTCTCTGTGTTTGTGTGTGTGTGTGTGTTTGTGTGTGTTATATGCACACAGATGTGCAGTTACCTACATCCTTTCGTACCTATGCAAATATCAGAGAACTTCGACAGTGGCCTTCTCTATTACTCTCTGTCTTATTTTTATAAGATAGAAAGTATTTCTGAACCTAAAGGTGGTATGCAGGAGCATATGTAGGAGTGTGCATTCAGAAATTTCTAGGGATCATTCTTTCTTCCCATTTCATACACAGCACTGATGCTAAAGGCACAAGTGGACCTATTCTGCTTTGTATATGGGCTCAGGGGTTTGATATCAGGATGTCATCAAACCCTTCTGTCCACTGGGCTATCTCTCTACCTTCTGTGCTCTGAGCTCCAAAATTATTCTTAGGTATTTGTTGATCTCAATATCATCATTCCTACATCTTGTGTAGTCCTATTATTTTATATATTTAGCCTTTTCTACTTATATTTTCTCTGAGGTTCTCTTACTTAAGTCACTTGTCCTTTAATTTTTGTGAAAATCAATAGCACATGCATATGTATACATATATACACATACTTTATAGGATTGTGCCTTCTTATCTTTCAGCCATAGTGAACTGTACAATGAGTGGCTAGCCAGCAATGACCCATTAACTATCTAGTCAGTCTTCCTATGGTTCTACTAGATGAAATCAATTACACACTTTTGTTTATATATTATTAATGTTGATTTTAACTGAATGAATTTGTTAAATAATTCGCACAAAAGTATCAGAATACTTATTCCAAATCATTTGCTTTCCATATTTAAAACCTTCCATTGTGTTTTTGTTATCTTCAATATAAAACACCATATGAACCTCCCCAACTCAAATCTGCATCCTTGTGACAATTACTTTACAGACAACAATACTTGACTTGTGGCTTCCAGTAACCAGGGAATCCCACTTTAGAATCACTATTTCTTTCATGGACAATTTCCCTTGAGCCAAGAAATTTGGAAACTCTATCCTTAATACAAAAAAAAGCAGAGATTTCTGTATTGTCTCCATAAAAACATACACTAATCTCAAGTAGCCAAAATTTGTGTTTTTGTTTGTTTTGATTTTTTACTTCTTTGTTAAACTACTTGCTCAGTGAATAACACAGCAGCAAACTTTTGGTCATGGTTCCTAAATGAATAAATAAAAACAATCTACATCATTTTGTCCTTAAGTCTTCTAAATGAAAAACTTCAGTGATACTTATTTTATACGCTCTTAGGTTTAGTACATTGGAAAGTGCAACAATATTATGTTAAGTTGTAACTCTTCCCTGATCCTTCCTTGAGCCAACTTCAGTAACAATCATTACTGAATGATATTGAGACAGTGTTGATTTTCAAATGTTATTATTATTTATTCACATTACATCTGGATTATAATCCTCTCACTCATCTCTCCTTGTTCCCACCCTCTCTCTCTCTCTCTTTACAGATCAATTCACCTCCCCTAGACCTCTGACCAATGGGGTCCTCCTTCCCCACCATCTGTCCATAACCTATCAGGTCTCATCTGGATAGTCTGCATCTCCTTCTTCTGTGTGCCCACCGGGCATCTCAGCTAAGGGGCAGTGAACAAATCTCAGGCCCCAGAGATCTTTTCAGAGGCTGTTCCCCATACCCCTGCTTCCCTCTTTCCTCATGTGGAGAATGAGCTGTTCATTGCCTACACCTGAACAGAGACCTCTGTGAGGCAAAGAACACTGCCAACAGAACAAAACAACAGCCTACAGACTTCAAAAAGTTCTTAATTAACCCTACGTCTGAAAAAGGACTAATATCTAAAATACATAAAGAACTCAAGATATTAAAAACCACCAAAGCAAATAATCCAATTTAAAAAATGGGGTACCCTCAGGTCTCCCCATTCAGGGGACATGGTCAAATATGAGGCACCAGCATATACAGGCGGAGGAAGTCCCCCTCAGTCACAGTCATAGGGGAGGGGAGTAAGAGGAAAATGGGAGGGAGGGAGGAATGGGAGGATTCAAGAGAGGGGATAACCATTGAGATGTAATATGAATAAATTAATAAAATAAAATAAAATAAATGGGGTACGAAGCTAGCAGGGAATTCTCAATAGAGGAATATTGAATGGCTGAGAAACAAAGAAATTTTGAGTACAGCATCCTTAGTCATCAGGGAAAGGCAAATCAAAACAACTCTGAGATTCTACCTAACACCTATCAGAGTGGCTAAGATCAAAAACCCAAGTGACAGCACATGCTGGCGAGGATGTGGAGAAAGGAGAATGATCATTCTTCCCTTTCTGGTGGGAGTGGAAACTTATAGAACCAATCTGGTGCTTTCTCATAAAACCGGGAATAGTGCTACTTCAAGATACAGCTATTCCACTGCTGGGTCTATATCCAAAAGATGCTCAACCATACACCATCATTTTTTTTGTGTGTGTTTCTTCTTCTCAATGAAGAGATTCTTTCAACAGTGCTACCAGTCTGACACATGGCCTTAGATGCGCCACCAGCTTAATTAAACGATGAAAACATTTCAAACATTGCTGTATTGCTGCGTGCCAAAAGTGGATTTTGCAAGACATGAACTCAGTTGATGGAATAAAGTAAATGTAGGTTCTAATAAAAGTTGATTTTCAAATTTAGTGGCATTCAATTCTTTTCTTGTCTGGGACTGTATCCTATGCCCCCTTGACTTTTATTTCTACATATTCATCCTATTCTGCTGTTCTTAGATCTGTTTCCTTCTTCTGTTTGAAAGTGAAAACATATCACTTTATTATATTATTTTCTTTGAATATTGGAGTTTCAATATTTTTCCAAATTGAGATTCTTTGCAAATAAAAGTTTGTGTAGGTGACTGTGCAAGCAGAAAATTGTCTCTTTCATCTTCTCATTTTGGAAGCTGCTAACCTGCACTCCTTGTATACCGAGGTGACTGATTTTATTCCTTCCCAAGTATCTGATGGGGTTGAAGACCAGAGAGTTTAGTTTTACAATTAATCTTAGTTGTTTAGGGGTTAAGATGTTTTTAGGTCTAGATAGATGTTTTTAACTTGATAATAATAAGATATGATAGATATTGATTTATATTCCGAGTTTTAGACACAAAAAGATAGGAAAGATATTTTTCTCCAAGGCTGCCAAATACAAATAGCCAAAACAATATGAATGTAACATTTATATAATTCCTGGTTGTTTTGTAGTTCTTCTTGTTTTAGGTAGTTTATTGTATATATGTGTAATAATATAAATGTACATGTAAAAAAGAAAAAGAAAATAAATAAATAAAAGTTTGCACTTCTCTATAAAGAGATAGAGTCCCGTTATACCTCAAATCTACTTTACAAAAAGTAAATTGTGCATGGTGAACTTTCTTATTTTGTCACAATAGAAATTTCTTTCAAATTAGATCACAGTTATGTTGGCAATATCCTTTCCACCCCCAAAATTGTTTGCTAATACATGCAGATAATAGTCACCATTCACAGATTCATATTTGAAAAGTTGTCATATTGCCAAATTGATCTTCATTCTACTTTTATCGTATTCCATAGGACTTTGTGAAAAGGTTTAAAATGAATAAAATGTTACTTGTGCACAGCTGAGACAATAAGGCTATATAATATTTTCTTGCAAGTCTTATAAGGTATACAACGGTTACTTTCAAGAATGGTTTAATTTTATTTTGTTTTACAGCTGAGTATTATTCTACTGTGTATATGCATCATTCTTTCCTATTAATTCACAAGGGGATGAAAATCCTAGGTGATTCCATTTCCTATGTATTTAGAATTGACACACAGCAAACAGGCAAGTATCTAAGTCATAATCTTTGGGTTTATACCAGTAGTGATATAGATAGTTCATGTTGTAGTTATGTTTCTAGCTGTTCCCCCTCCTCTAATAAAAAGTAGATTATTTTCTCATACAATGTATTCTGATTACAGTTTCTTCTTCCTCTACTCCCAGTTTCTCCCCACCTTCACCACCATCTGGATCCACTTCCAGTGTCTCTCTCATTTTACAACTGATCAGGCTTCTAAGGGCTAACAACAAAATATAACACAATAAAATAAAACCAGAAAGTATCACATCGAAGTTGGACAAAGCAAATCAACAAAAGGAAAAGAGACCTGAAAGTAGGCACAAGACTCAAAGACCCACTTGTTCACAGATTAAGGATTCCTAAAAATTACTAAACTTAAAATTAGAATAGAATAGAATCCCAAGAACTAAGAGGCAATGACAAGTAGGTCTCTAAGTTCAAGGCCAGCCTTGTCTACAGAGCACGTTCCAGGACAGCCTGGGACACACAGAGAAATTTGGTTTTGAAAAACCAAGAACATAGACTCCCAGTAACCTATACCTAATAAGATGCAAAAATTCAGTCACCAACATATAAACTTCCTCAATACACATTCTCTTTCTAGCTAATTCTTATCCTTAAGCAATGGCATCAATATGCTAAATAATATAAATTATACCTTAAATGTTTTTTGCACCCAAGGCAAATTAATGAATCTATTACATGAGATATCTCAACTCTTTTCTACTTTTAGCTTCCTTTTTTTTTTTTTTAAGTATTACCTACTTTGGTTAACTTTACAGGGAAAGATTATTCTCTTTTTTGTTTGTTTGATTGATTGATCGTTTGATTATATTAAGCAGTGAAATAAAGATTAGTTTCATTTTGGAAATAAGTTACAAAGCTGTGTTAAAATATGTAAATATTCTGATAGCCTCAAATGAACGAGTGCTTTCATTATAAAAATACTTTAAAATGAAATGCACCCTACTTCATTTTTCCAAGGGAAATTGTTAATAATCTTCTGACGTTTTGTCTATGTTGTCTTCTGAATATTCTAGATGTGATATTTTTTCATCTACCTTGATTTTTCCTTGCAAGAGGCCACTCTCTTCTTGGGCTTTGCCAATGCTTCCATAATATCTTTTACTTGTTCTAATTCAATAATGAATCAGGGAGCAAAAGTTGAGTCTACTACCTTAGTTTGAAAATAAGTGAAAATAAGGCAAGTTTGATAAGTTTAATCATGTGCTCCCTTCATGGGTCAAGCCATGGCTTACAGAGTACTCATGAGACCACCCTAAATATTGACATGTACTTGGGAATAAGGTTTCCAGTCTTTGTTATGAAGTATCAACTCCAAGACATGCTCTGTTAGAATACATTTCTACATGGCCTTCTGACAGACTTGGCTATAGCTCAGGCCAGCTTTCTATTATCTGTGTAATTGTAGATGGAGGGATAAGTTTAACTTCTGATTTTTTTTAACTTTACCCCCTAGAACTAAGATTGCTTGCATTTGTCAACAGACCCAGGTTATGAAGCCCTGTGAATCAAACTGGTAACTCATCCATACCAGGTTTTGTGATTTGAGGAATGTTTTCAAAGGTTTATGTATTTGACAACTTGATCCAATTCAGGTACTGTTTAGGGTAGGTGATGGTACTTTTTAGGCAAAGAGTCTTGCCAGAGGAAGTATAACACCGACTGATATAGGCATTGAGAATTTACATCCTAATCCCATTTCCAATTTATTTTTTTATTTTCTATGTGAGAAAACTTTGATCAGCAAGTTTCTTGCTCTTGTTGCCTGGTGCCAAGCTTTTTGTAACTCTCTCCTGGAATTATGGCCAAAATAAACTCTTCATTCTATAAGGCGCTTTGGGTCATGGTGTGGTTTCCTTAATATTTTTAATATTATTTAAAATATAATTACATTGTTTGCCACTTCTTCCCCACCATCCTTCTACCCTCCTCTATGTCTTCCTTATGCAACATTTTCCCAATCTCCTCTCAATCCCTCTCAAATCTGTGACCTCTTATTTTTTATTTTATATATATACAATCATACATATATATAATCATATATATCATTTTGAGGTTTTTGTTAAGTATATGTATCTAAACTTAACTGTACACTAACCTTAGTCCTAACACTAAAGAGATGTTTCCATTCAAAAGAGCATCAAATTACTTGGGAGGCAGAGGCAGGAGGATCTTCGTGAGTTTGAGGCCAGGATGGTCTACAAAGAGAGTGCAGGAAAGCCAAGGCTACACAGAGAAACCCTGTCTCGAAAAACAAAAAAAGAAAAAAAAAACCCCAAAAAACAAAACAAAAAAAACCCAAAGAACAACAACAACAACAACAACAACAACAAAGAAACAAACACAAAAAACCATCAAATTCTAGGCTTGGTGCTGCATAGTCATAGTCCCAACATTGCAGAGGCAGAAGCAGAGGCAGGAGAATAGTCATAAGATAAAGGTGACTCTCCTCGCCTTTAGATCAGTCAGATATATATACTGAGGTCTTGTATCAAATATAAAAATAATCAAATCAAAAGCATACTTAAGAATTTCCTTAATATAGAACTATATATAATTGTATATTAAAATGAAAAAAACTAGTGAGAGATCGTCAACCACCAATAATTACGTGGTTGAAGAAAATAAGACTGATCTAGGAGGTAATTGTGAGTTGGAATTTGAGAGATAAAGATCAACAATGTAAAGGTTTGGAAGATTAATTGTGGTAAAAGTTCGAAATGTCATGGAAAGTATAGAATGGCAGTTCATCCTATTAGAAAGGAACCCATGCTGGGAAAAAAAAACTATAAAAGAAAAAAGACAAGGCCACAGTCAAATTATCTTTACACATGCAATAAAATTATGTATAGAAAATTAATAATGGTAAGTAAACTTTCAATAAGGTGAATGAAATTCAGAATTACATGATATCCACAGTTTGGCATGCTGCCAGTAGCATTGTGTTTTCCTTGACGTGTCCCTATTATCATTTTTTATAATTGATTTGGTTGAGGACAGAGAAGGCATGTTATCAAATCTTTGGCTGACAACAGGATCAAAGACATAAGCAATATATGGGATGACAGAGTCAGGATTCAGAAGCATTCTGACAGCCTTCAGCAGTGGCTTGGGCATTAGAAGGTGACATTTAATAAAGATAAATGCAGTATCTGGCACATGGGTCAAGAAGCATGTGGTTCAAAGAGTGAAAAGGTGGGCAAGCTTAACAGTTACTTAGGTTAAGATGTTCCTGGCGTTTTTGCCAAGTATAAGATTAATGTGTGTTAGAAGGAATTTGGGTCAACACTGAGCTCAACATGGACCTTAGAAACATTGATCAGCATTGGTTCCTCCATCCAAAAAGACGTCATTCTAAGGTTGGGGATAATCTTAGCAAATCAGAATGAAAGAAAAAGTATAGAGAAAATAAGGAAGATTTCAGAACTGACAAAAGACTTGGGGATACTTCTCCTTTATGAGGACTACAATTCATACATTTGTAGGTCAGTCATATTTAAGAAGTAGAGGTTTTGGAGACAAAATGTTAAATCACAAATCATAGGGAAGAAAATATGAGTGTGAGTTCCAAGTGGATATTCTAAAGGAGTCGCTTATCAGGCTGATTGGTCAGACATTCAATGGGCTGGTTTTCATCCCAGCAAGCCCTTCCTCCCTGGAAACTCTGGAGAGAGGTTGGAAGAACCTGCTTCATGGAAGATTTCCAAACAATCTCTGTGTATACAGGAAAATATTTGAGAAGATTGTCTACTTTACACTCCTGTTATGTATTAATTTTTTAACAACATTGACTAGCCTCTTCCGTTATTTACAGCTCAGTATTTTTACTTGTACAGAAGCAAACTACATTCTGTAGAAACAGACAAAAACTGCCAAACAAATATTATAGTTTATGATTAGAAGGTTGATATTCAAAGAGTTTAATATCAATTATATTATTGATCATCCAGTAAAATTTGTTGTTTTCCATAAATGTGTGTTAGTTTAAACAGACTAAAACATCTGTTGTCTAAGACATCTTGTATAATGAAGTTAATGCTTCTTATCACATGCTGTTTCTTATGTGAATACCATGTAAAAACTGCATTTACAGAGCTCAATTTGAAGTCACTGGTTTGCAAAATAGAATACAATATCTGAGCAGCAAAAACTGTTTTTTTTTCTTTCAAAGGTATATACCTTTCCTAGGCCACTAGCAGGAGAATCACCTGGAGCTACACTTTTCTCTAAGAGGGAATTTCCAGGACTGTGTACATTACTTCAAGTCTCAGAGCTATCCATTCACGAGTGCTTCTGTAGAAGGCTAAAACAGTATGTAATTGAAGTTAAGAAAGCTTGGTTTATTTTACGTTTCTTTATTACTACACTGACCAATAGTTAAGCTTAAGCAACCACTTGCCCCAGAGAACCTTGGGTGCAGGAGCCTTATGGAACTGGTGGGTTCTCTGCTCTTTTCACTTCAAAGAAAGGAACAGAAAGCAAGTAGATAGGTATCCCGTACCACCACTCATTTAACCCCTGTTTTTATGTTTCACCCATTTCCCACAATTCATTTAAAATGTATTTAGTTCCTTTAAATCATCTTTGTCCTTGGTGCTCTGTCACATTTCCATTCTAATTTGACATCGCCAATACATATTTTCCCCTAGGATTACTTTTTTTCACATATATTTTATCTGTTAGTTGGATTTTAGGAACATGATTTACTTTTAAGTCAAGAGCTATTCTACCACAATAAGTATATTTTGGTTGTTGTTTGTTTGAGGCAGTATCTTACTCTATAGACTAGGATAGCCTTGAATTTGTGGAACCTCATGCCCCAGCACAGCCACCCAAGTGCTGTGACTAGAATCATGAGACATTATAGCTAGCTTTAATATTTTGATTAAATAAAAACCTATCTGACTTAATTTCTTAAAAAGGGATTGAAATTTTTCATATTTGGAATTATTAATATTTGGAACGCAATGTGATAGCTGTAGTATACTGTTTTAATTAATCAATTTTGTGTTTCCTTACTTTTCATTTTAGAAATGACAAAATAAGGTGTAATGCTAAAGTTGCAAATACATAAATTAAGCTTTTTCTCATAATTGAAGTCATTGCTTCTATTTAACATCTACCCAAAAGGCCTGTATAGCAAGCCATCATTTTAGGATACCATTATTTTCTGTTTCAATTTGTGTTCACAGTACAAAGATGATAAAGAATACAATATTGCAAAAGTATTATTCTTGGAGATAGTCGGCATGCCTAAATTAATAACATAAATTATTACTATATATAAAAATAAAATTACAACTAAATTTTAAAATAATAAATCTATAAGAAAATAGCTAAATATATATACACAGATTTATGACACACACACACACACACACACACACACACACACACACACACATATATATATATATATATTGCTGAATAATGTTTAAAATATTGTTAGGTACATATCCACTATACATATTGACTTTTCTGTTTTTTCTTGAAAGACATTTTACTATGAACATATAAGTAAAACCAGATTTTTTTAAAAACCTGAATGATATTTCTCTCTTGGCTTCTGTTAAAAAAGCAACAATTCCTGAGTTTTGGAAATGTATGGATTTAGGGTTCTGTAGGCAACAATCTTCAATTCCAGGTGCCATGGCATGAGCAAGTACAGTATTTAAAATGTATGTGCTGAAAAGAATTTCTGTCTTGATACTGCTCAAGAGATAGAACCTATAAGAAGCTTTTAGCCTGGGAGGGTCCACCATCCTGCCAGCTTAGACACTTTATAAAAGGTGCATCGCGGCTCTCTCTTCTATGAGTTTTCTCCCCATCCTACCTTCTAGTGTGGCAGGGTTCATGAGATGCTACTTAATCTTGGACTTTCCAGTACCAGAAACTCAAGAACTGAATCAGTGAAGTTCTGTGTGTTCTTATGAAAAAAAAAATTGAGGTTGACTAAGCGAGGAAGTGACAAGAAAGCTAACCATAGCCTGGAGGCTAGAAGAAGGCCCTGTTCAGGGTGTTTTTCAGCCTAGAGGAATAAGTCTTTTTCTTTCAATAAAATAATCATCATTATTAATAATAGTATTATTAATGATTTAAAAACCTCCACTCCAAATTAATTCTTCTTAGGAATATGTTAAGTACATTTTTGTGCATCACAAGCTATTTTTTCCCATAAGGGAGACTGTCATAATCAATTCTTGATAATGAGTTTCTATTAAGTATGAGCATAAACATTCACTTGGTGTCCTGGTACTGGCCTGAGTAAGAAGATGCCAGGTTAGGGGAGGATTTTCTTACTATTATAAAAATTAACAAAGCATGAAGAAAGTCTTGCCTACAACTGCCTTTTGCCTTCAATAGTTTGAGGACACACTGCTTCAAGTCATCGCTGTATTCCTGACGTGACTGCAGATATCAATGGTAGTGGAGAAACTACATATTAAAAGTAGCAGAAGCTTGGTGTAGTTGCACACACCTTTCCTCTCAGCACCTCAGAGGCAGTGGCAGGTGCCTCACTCAGTTTGAAGCTAGCCTAGTTTAGAGAGATAGTTCCAGGAAAGCTAGGGCTGCACAGAGAACCCCTGTCTTGCGGGCAGAGGGAGAAAAAAGTAATAGAGACTTAGATGTAGTAACTAAATTGAACTTGAATTTCCTACATCTTCTTTTACTACATGAGAAAAATGTACAAAATTTTTTTGAATATTGAAAGTATAAGCACACCAGACCTTTTTTATTTTTAAGGTTTATTTATTTCTTATGTATATGAGTACTCTATCTGCATGTACACCTGCATTCCAGAAGAAGGCACCAGATCTCAGTGTAGAGGGTTGTGAGCCACCATGTGGGTGCTGGGAATTGAACTCAGTACCTCTAGAAGAGCACCAGACCTTTGAAACAACACTTTGTTACTTTATTTCTTGGACTGTCAGACTCTCTTCATTTCTACTATAAATGTAGCTTTTTTTTTTTAACATCTGACCCTCCCAGCATAGTGTCCACAGGCCCTCTTTGGGAGGCTATTTCTCTTTCCTATTTGCTTTTCACACTCTTGGGTCAGCATCATTTTCTGTGAGCTGTGTCCATTGAATTAAAATTTCCTCACCAGAATTGCCATTTTTATTTAGACATTGAAACCTCTACAACTGTGGGAAGAAAAAATGCTTTCATTATAAACTACTGAGTCTAAGACATTCAATTACTAGCCAAAAAAAGCAAAGATATTTGCATATGTCAAGAATAAACACAGGAGAAGTAGAGGTGGGATTTGAATACATACATTGCAGAAAGAGTTACCAAGACCACAGCTGAAAATTTACTCTGAAAATGCATGAATACCATTTATGATGAAAGGCTCGGAGTTTTGCATTTCATTAAATAGATTCAGAAAGCTAATGAAACACTTGGTTTCACTAGAGTCCATCCTTCAGTCTCCCGTCAAATCTGCAGGAAGCTTATGAATACACTGTTCTTTCTCCCCCTAGCTTCTCTAACTTATAAAGATTTTAAGGATTAGTTCTAGGCTTTCTACTCCCCTCTCTGTGCAATATTCTTCTGAGTGAACACTGTATTTCTAACTCAAATATCTGTTTCTAGGTAAGATGATTAATTTTAAGTGTCAGCAGTAGATGTTGCACCTGTTGCCCTCATGTTCGTGTAAACTCTACTCTTAATTTGGATTGTGTTTCTATGTGACAATAATATTGGCTGTGTAGGTGGAGTCAAGATGTAGCTATGCTGCTCAAAGCCGATGGAAAGAAAGTAGGAGACTCATTACTGTGTGAAGGTTTTAACATGGGCATAAAAAGTTTCCAGGTTTGGATGCAAACTGACATATTGGCTCTTCTTAACCTTCAAGCCTGCTGCACTATGTCTGGTATTTATACCCTCAGATCTTTTGGATCCAAGCTATTCAGACTTTGAATGAAAGAATGTCATTGTCTATCTTTTGTACACCAGCTTCCTTAGTATAGATTTGGAGAATACTAAGTATTTGAGAACTTTTTATTGTGGACAATTAAGTAAAACATTTTATTATGTTTAATTATCTATCATCTGTTACTCATCATAAATATCTGTAGTTATGTACATGCTTGCAGCTAAATGTATTCCTATTTTGTATCTGTGTGTCTTACACTGCTTTGACCATTTGGACAGTACAATATATTAGCAGTGGTTTCTTTTCAAAATTGTAGAATCCAAAATTATTTGGCACAATTGAACTTAAAAGTGTAGTTTCCAGTTAAAAATCCAAATGTACACTTTTGTTTAGTTCACAGCCACATTTAACCCATCAGAAGACCTCCTGTATCTTCTGTCTACAATGCGTCTTTCATGGTTCACATTCCACTCCCTCTGCACATCCACCATCGGCACCTGGACTCTGAGACAATCATGTCATTTATTCCTACACATCCTATTTTGCTATGGATAGTGCAAGCATTCCTCCCAAAAATATGTCACATGTAATCAGCAGATCAACAATTTGAGGGAGTTTCATGATGTACGATCAGGAGTATTGACCTGATGTGGTATACTACAGGCTCTGACACCTGCTTCCAACACCTGCTAGTTCTATTCTCTTCATTCTGTTTTTCAGTATAAGTCTAATTTGTACATTGTCTATTAGATTATTTGTTTTTCACTACTGCTATGTCCTCTTCATTTTCTTTTATTTAATCATTTGTGTTTTTCAATTTTTATTATGTTCCTTCTTTCACATATACATTTATATTATTACACATAAATAAATAAATAGGAGTTACATTAATGTTACATCCAGAGTGTTTTGGCTATTTGTTTTTGGCAATATTGAAGAAAACCTCTTTCCTATTTTGGTGAGTCTAAAATTCTGAATGTATATCAATATCTATCATAGCTCATCTCTATCAATTTAAAACATCTATCTAGACCTAATAACATCTTAACACTTAAACAACTAAGCTTAATTGTAAGGCTAAACTTCTGTTCTTCAACCTCATCAGAGACTTGAGAAGGAAAAAAAAAGTTAATTAACTGAGTAAACCGTAAGTGCAGGTTAGCAGCTTCCAAAATGAAAAAATGACAGACAGATTGCTACCTTAACAGTCACCCAAACCTATTTATGACATTACAGCATCATCTTTAGCCTTATGGCCCAATATATCTGACAGATAGATTTGTGAGGCTGGAACAATTAAAGACTTGCTTACCCTGTCTTGGCAGAGTTTGTCCATTGACTCTGCCTGCTTCCAAGCTTGTCCATTTGTAGGCAGAATTCTGTCTGTGGCAGAAGTGAGGACATTTTGCCCAGTGGCTTGTTTGCCACAATTGAAGCCATCTTATAAGGAGGTTCATTGATGCTCATCATCTTCTGAGGTAGGCTGGATGTTGCCAGGAGTTAACCTGTCGTGTTGTCAAAGAATCTTTAAAATAATAAAACATCTTTAAATGTCATATTCTGTAGGTCTCTGAAGCTTTTGAAGACCTTGTCTAACTATTTTACACTACATATCTATAGAATCATATGTATCTGTTAAACCTAGGGTGTATATTTTTGTGATAAAAGGACTAGTAATTGACATGACCACGACTAGATCAAATAGCTTTTAGCTTGTATTAGTTAATTATGTTAAATAGCCAACAATAGCACTTTCAAGGTATTGGAAGTAAACCTTGTATTATAATTGAGCTGTATGGGAACAACACCTCATATTAGAGTAGAAATATATGTGATGTGTATGAAGAATAATCTTAAATTTGATTATATACCAATGTAGTAAAATAAAAACTTATTTTGCTTCAACACATACACTTCTATGTCATTTTTCTTTCTAAAATGTTATATTTCTTATTTTCTTATCAACATTACATGGAGGAGATTCTGTGATTTTTGGAGGATATTTTAGTTTTATACAATTTTATATTCTATTCTTTTTAGATAATGCCATGGATTGTATGTTAGTATTTACTTTTTGTTTATTTTTCTTCTGCCTAATCACCATCACTCTAAATACCATAAGTTAGGACTTATTTTCATCTACAGTCTGCAGTTTGAATATACAGTAGTAGTTTGCTACACATAATATGCAGTCTTTGAATTTGGGGGTGGATAAGTAGCTATACTACATTTATTCGCCTTTATCTTTCCTTACCTCAGTATCCCCATACTGTTACCTCCTTACCAGTTCTCTTTGATCCTTCCTACTTCCCTCCCTGGCTTCCAGTGGAACTAAATTGAAGATTATTAGCTGCATTAAAAACCAGACAGGGAATTTCAAGTTGCTAACATTGTGGCAGAGTAGACTGAGCTCAGCAGCAGAGCGCTGGAAGCAATCACAACTGCCTTTGGAAGACACCCCCTTCTAATCGCCTCGGATTGGAAACATCATTGGATATGTTGCCTCCCAAGGTTACAGCAGAACTTAATCTCATTTCTGTTAATAGTAAATGCCCCTTGTTCGACTATAATTAGTCACTGTGGAGTTTGAGAAAGGTCATTTAGTTGAAATATGAGGCTGCAATTTGTTTAAAGGGGGGAAAAGGCAGAGAAAATTATCTTTCCACAATTCATTAGCTCAGGTCACAGTTGCCCCAGGCATCCTGAGCATGTGTGGTAGACAGCTATAATCAGACGGTGTGCTTGGCTCAGGGGACAGACACAAGCTCACATAATACAAAGTTCTGTTCTTTCATCTCAAAATACTATATTGCAAAGGAAAAATTCCTCCACTTCATGACAAATGGGACAAAACTTATGCCAGGCAAAGCATGCTTATAAACAACTGGGATTAAAGGAAGTGTAGTTTGCTGTGTCTGAGGAGATGCTACGATGAAAGTATGACCTTTATTTTTTCTCCTAGTTTCGTTTTAGTGTCAACTCAGTGCAAATTATGGTTAAACATTCCTAATTTTGTTTAAGAAGGAATTAGTTTCTAGAATACACTCTGGCATTGATTATTAGCTAACAGTAAGTATAAGAAAATAGAAAACATCTTGGATTACAAGACTTAATCAATAATATACTTGTTTAATTGCTTGTCGTATACAATTACATTGTACTAGTCTAGTAAAATTTTCACAGAAAAAAATAACTTTTATATTATCAGCAATAGCATGAAATACTTGCTAAACAATAGAGGGTAAAAACTTACAATAGCTACTTTTAGAAACAAATTCTCTGAAGCTGCAAAGTGCCATGCTATTGCTATCTGGTTAACAGTGTTCCCTTCTTGAACATGAGAATGGTAATATGCTTTTTAAAGGTTATACACATTTGTTGTATATTTTTGTTTCTGTTTTCAATTTCCAAGCTAATGGCCTTCAGTGAGACTTTGGAGTCTCATTTCTTACTGAGACTCCAAAGTGCGCACGCATCAATAGCATACAGCAGTTACTGTTCTTGCGTATATTTTTCATCATTGTACATAATGTAGGGCATGCTGAAGTTTGGATTATTAACTCTGAACTTAACACTTAAGCCAGAGGTTTAATGAATGAATAAGGCCTCTCACAATGGGCAAGAGGACTTTCTTGTGTTGTTTATGATCAATTACTACTGTAAATACGCATCAGTTATTGCAGTGACAAGGAAATAAAAATTAATAACTATCTAGAGTCATGAAGACCAAGACAATAAGGATGGTTAATGCACAATTTTGTGTCTCCTCCATAATTGAAATAGGAAAAAATAATTCCAAAATCTAGTTTACACACTCCACTGTAACTAATGTTATGACAAGGAGCCACAGGAGCCAAAATACTTATCACCATCTGGTTTTCTCATGTACAGATTCCACTAGGAATCTACATGTAAGGAAGCTACTTTTGCTCTAATCTTCAAAAATGAAACATCAGAACACTGTTGGCCCTCCTGTGGAAATATTTGATACTGAGTCTGATAACTTAAATATAAACACAGTGGGTTTGACACCTTGCTTTTTCAGGGAATCAAAAGACCCAGGGGAGCTTACAGAGATGGAAGCACCAACCAAAGAGCATGCATGGACTGAACCTAGGCTCCCTACACATATGTAACAGACAGGCAGTTTGACCTTTATGTGGGTCCCTTAGTAAGTTGAGCAGGTGCTTTCTGTGACATAGATTCTCTTGCCTGCTCCTGATCATTTTGTCCTTACGGGTTGCCTTGTTTGGTCTCAGTGGATGAGGATGAGCTCAGTCCTGAAGTGAGTTTATGTGCTAGGGTGGGTTGATGGGGGGTCGACTCCCCTTTTCTGAGGACAGGGGGAGGGAGCAGGAGTGTGCGAGGGAGGGACCAATAAAATAAGAGGGAGGGGGCTACAATCAAGATATAAAGTGAATCTATAACTTGAGAATCAATTAAAAAAAACAAGCTGGAGTAGTTAAGAGGTTAGCAAAATTCTAAATTAAATATAGCCTGAAGCTTAAACAAATATGTGAGATACTTAAAAGTACAGGAAAATTATATCCAAAACTCTTAGGTAAACTGGAAACACTACTGACAACTTGACACCTGGCTAATATGATTGTAAACCTGACAATTCACTCTCATTTCATCTTAATTAATTTTATTGAAATTAAAAGTTATATGTGACTTTTGAAACTATGTTGAACAGAATAGTTATATACAAGTCTTACCAAAATGTTGACATTTGCATCAGTACCACAAAGACTATCGAATGAAGGTACCATAGGCTGAGCCTATCTCGGGCTTACCACTGTCCACCCCGCAGCAAACCCACATGCTGAGCAGAAAGACGTGCCATCTCTGAGCAGAGACTCCTATGTCCAACTTTTGTCTCTGACTCAAACCCTAAAATGTCATGCATTACCTATTTTGTAAATAAGCTGATATGTACCTGAAACTGTTTACTTATTTAAAATAATATTTTATTTGTTCTTTACAATTTTATAGTTTTCTATATGTACTTTGATCATCTTGACCAAAACTGACTTCCTTCCAACTCTCTCTTGGCCCCCATATCCCATCACCCTCCTAATTTCATGCCTTCCTTTTTCCTCTTATTCATTCTACCCGAGTCTCATTAGTGTTTCCCATACGTACAGTGAGATGGGGGCACCCACCCAGTCATGGGCAATCTCCTAGCAGCCACATTCCTAAATGTGAGTGACTCTCCTTCCTTCAGCAGTCATCAACTAATAATCGCTTCTCTGTCGTTGTTAAGTATGACCTTGAGTTTCTGAACGCACCCTCTGTTTTTGCCACCCATCCAAAATATTAGGATTATCGGTATGAATCACCTACCACACCATGTTTTCACAGTGCTTTGGCATTGATCTATGGGCTCCATACAGGCCAAGCAAGCATCCTATGAACCAAACTACACCCCCCAACTCTCCTTTATTTTTTTCTACACTGTGTTCCCATTTTGACCACATTTTCCATTACCTTTTACTTCTCCTTCAATCTATGACCTTTGCCTCCAGATGCTCTTTGGTTTTGCTTTGCTTTTTTCCTTCTTCTATGTGACTCTCTGCCAGTTCACTATATAATCTTGACCCCTTTCGGTCTTTTAAACTGCAACTATAAGCTCCTCAATAATGTGGATAGCTCAATGCAATGTGATTCATGGGTCTAGGCTCAGATTTAATTTTTACTATATAAATTGTTCAGTATTGTTCTTATTTCTTTTGATAATTGGCAACTGTGTCCTCATGTGAATGATTTAACCAATACTATTGGTAGCTCAGCTTCTATATAAAACAACAAAGATTTTAGAGACAGTCATGTATTTAAAATTGTAGAGTTTTAGAAGAAATGATACTTGTAGATGAAACAGCTGATAATAGTACCAAAAGCAGAATTATCAAAAAAAAAAAAAACCCTGCTACTGACATTTTATTACTGATTTCATTGTATAGATGATTATAGTCACACATAATGTCTTACATAATTTTACTAGGAAGGACTATTTCACAGTTGCTGTGGCCACAATAATCACTCCCAGAGGTTTGTGCCTCCAAATCACAACCAATTAAATCTCTATTTAGCCTACAGACTGTGCATACAAGTTTCAAATGCTGCTCTAGTCACAGTTGAGAGCACTCAAACATTCAAAGGGGTTCCTCTAATTTTCTAGATTGGGGGCAGTGGGGCTTGGCTGGGTGAATCTTCTGCATTTAATGTGTACTTTTTTTGTTCTTCAGTAGGCTACCCTAAATAAGGGACAACATACACAACTCCAGATAACTCATGGAAATTCGTCTCCCAAAGTGGTGACTGCATTGCATTACTGGTTCTGTTTGCTGAAGCATATCATATGGCTGAGTCCAAAAGTAGGAAGGGGACTTAACAGGGTAAATTTACAGAATACAGTTGATTGAATTTAGGAAGACAATGGAATAATTAACAAACTAAAGATTATACAAAATTAATACACTATAGCTCAGCCTTCCTGCATTGATTTCAGTTATTTATAACTCTAAGAATAAAATATTTCTAAGACACCTGTGAGTCTTACAACAACCACAGCAAATTCTAACTCTTGTGATTTACACAAGGTTTTCAGGAATATCTTCAGATTTGGGTCCTTTTACATGGAAATCTATGGTCCTAATTAAAAAAAAAATCTCTTTCTCTTACTGTGCCAGTTTCCTTTCTTATGGCTGTGAGTAAACACGTAACATAGGACAACTTAATGCAGGAGAAACTATTTTTTTTGCATACAGTTTGAGAGGGTTGGGGACTTTAGTGAAAAAAGACAGCAATGGACGAGCTACTGGGCAAAGCGAGGTTCAGCTTGTACTTCTTATGTCATTATGTCCCACATCGTGGTAGAACAGGAAGCAAAGAAAGATGAAATACAGACACCAGTTAATTTTCTATTCATTCCTAATTCTTTGGTCTAAGACCTCTGCCTAAAGGATTGTTCTGCTCAAATTCAGGGTTGATTTTCCCCCTTAGTTAATCCTGTATGAACATTCTCTTATAGAGATGCACTCAAGACTCAAAGCATTTATTAATCCTGTCAAATGGAAAAATCGAATTTAACCGTCAAAAGACGACCCTGATCAACTCAAAAAAATCACATCAAACCACAACTTCCACCTCAGACTCTCATGTTCATCTCAAAATAGAACATTCATTTAAAAAGTCCTTATGCTTTTAAGGATCCCGTAGTAATTGATAACCCAAAATCAAGTCTCTTTAGAGACTCAGTCCAAACTTAGGCTTCAGCCTCTATTTAAAAAAGTGAAATCCCAATGAACATAAGCATCTGTAGACCAAGTGAGTAAACAGAAACCTATCCTACCCCTCTTTGAGGAAATGGGATGTTTTTCTCTTAAGGTTTCTTCAGGCTGAATTAGGGCAAATAATTCTTTTGAAGGCCCCTCCCCCAAAAATGTGGAGAAAAGGTTATTAAGGCAGGGATAGCATTTGTGGTCCATTTTCCATAAGTTGTGAAATTCATTACAGGCTTAATAGGAGTCCTGTGGCGGCGGTGGGGGGGGGGGGGGACGACAGTCTGAACTGCAGGATCAATTGGGATCAGAAACTTTCTACAAATTTGTCTTGGAAGATGTCCTGTTCTGATGGGTAACAGAAACTGAGGCTCCTGGAGCTGGAACACGGAAGGTGCAGGCTGTCAGGGTCCAGCTTGCTGAGAGGAACGAATCCTGTCAGGTCTGATCCAGTGTCGGTGTCCAGTTACTTTGTTCTGAAAACATAACTTCTAACAAGCATTATACAGTTCTAACATGGTGATGGTATGAGGCATCCTGGATGTATAGAGCAATTAAGGCTGGTGCTGTGCTCATTGTATGAGCAGAAGTAAGACACCTGCAAATCTTCCTTCATGCCATACTAAGAATGGTCTCTAACTATAAGTCACAGAGAATCCGTGACCAACATGAAGCCTTGTCTATGCATAAACCTTCGTATCTCAGACAGTCTCAGAGCTATTTCCATGTAGTGGGATTAGCAATATTAGTTACCTGCTTGTTCTGCAGTTCGTATTTTTTTATAGCCCAACTGAAGCCCCCTCCCTCATCTTCTCCCTATCCCATCCTCTCTTTCATTCCCTTTCCCTCCCTCCCCTCGTCCTTATCAGGGGGAGGCCTCCTCCGCTAATGTTTGATCTCAGCTTATCTAGTGTCCTCTCTAGTACCTTTAATCTCTTCCTCTGTGGCCTGGAAAGGCCATCTAACCAGCGTAAAGTGAACAACATTGGGAGGCCTGTATCCATGGTGTGATTCAGGGACATATCTCTTTTCCTTTATCTTTCCTTTGTAGGTAAGGAGCTAGGAGCTGAAAAGAAGGAAAGGGACATATAGAAATATAGAGGGAGGATAGAACAAAAGGTAGATTATTTAATCTACTCCTCATCTCAAGGCAGTAATTGTTACTCACAAATAAGGCTAGTTTTTAATTCAATGATATTGAATTTTGTATATTGATGCAAATCATGCTCATGTCAAAAACTAGTCTAATTTTATCATAAGAATATATACTCTAGGTCTCATAGATAGATATGATTATATTCTACCATATATATATGGTAGAATAGTTAAAGTGGGGCTTCAGAAACCTCAGTGACCTACAGAATGTGGCATTTAAAATGTTTTTACTATTTTAAAGATTCTCTGACAAAAAGACAAGTTAACTCCTGGCAATGCCAAGCCTACCTCAAAGAAAAAGATGAGCGTTAAAGAACCTCCTTATGGAACTGGCTTCAAATGTGGCAAACAAGCCACTGGGCAAAATGACCTTGTTTCTGCCATAGACAGAATTCTGCCTAAAAATAGGCAAGTTTAGATGCTGACAGAGTCAACAGACAAACTCTGCCAAGACAGGGTAAGCAAGTCCTCAATAGTTCCTGCCTCACAAGTATGTCTGTCAGGTATATTGGGCCAGAAGGCTGAAGATGATGCTCCAATGTTATAGAGTGTTGGGTGACTATTCAGGCAGTAAACTGTCTCAGTCATTTTTTTCAATTTGGAAGCTGATAACCCACACTCCGGGTTCACTCAGGTATTTAAGTTTTATCCCTTCTCAACTCTCTGATGGGTTTGAAGACCAGATAGTATAATCTTTCAATTAAGCTTAGTATGTTAGGGGTTAAGATGTTTTTAGGTCAAGATAGATGTTTTAAGTTAATAGAGATGAGATATGATAGATATTAATCTCCATTCAGAAATTTAGACCCAACAAGATATGAAAGAGGTTTACTTCAAGTTTGCCAAATACAAATGGCCAAATCACTATGAATGTAACATTCATATAATTCCAGATTGTCTTGTGGTTCTTCCTGATGTATGTAATTTATTTTAGTCACATGTAATAATATAAATGTATATGTTAAAAGAGAAACATAATAAAAATTTTAAAATGAAATATATTACACCAATTTTTTAAAATGTTACATATTTTTGTTATAAAATAGCTCAGGGTGAATATTTCTATTTTATAAAGAAGAAATGGGAGACTATCACAGAAAGATGAGGTCATGGGATCAAAGGTCAAACCTGGCAGGACAGAAAACAGATCCTGCTGATCCATTTTTTAGCATCTGGGCTCTTGGTAGCATATCCTGGACTCCAAAGCACTAGGATAGTCTAGTCTGTTTTTACATGTGTCTTGCTGGTGGCATGTGTGACACTACTTGGGTCTATTTCACTTGATGCCTGAAGCTTTCCTTAAGAAACATTCCACATTTATTGAATCTCTAATATTCTGATTCTTCCACTGCAATTTGGGCTTATCTTCAAAGCTTTACTGAAGACCCACTTATCACACCTATCTCTCCAAATATAATTGTAAGACAGAGCCCCGCTGTCTACGAATGTGATGGAGTACTTGCTCTTAGCTCAAATACAAGGAACAAGGGAGCATTAATACCAGTCAAATTTCAGCTATATTAGCCCTAAGTGCTACCTCATTCTCATAGTTTTTATAGTGTCCGTATCACAGATACTATAAATATTGTACATCTCATTACCTATTTGTTTTATCTATTCAAAATCAATATTAAAGCTTCAGTAATGTAGTAATGTTTCAGTGGTTGTTATTGGTGTTTTCTTTCCTTCACATAAGATAGAGTTTTTCATGTAGTCCAGTCTGGTCTTGAATGAAATTGCTATGTACTTGAGATGTAGACCTCAAACTCTTGGTCCTGCTTTCCCTTTCCATGTGCTTTAAATTCATATGTGCCTCACTACGCCAGACTTTTAATAATTTTATGCTTGTCAAGTAGTTATTTCTGATTACTTTTTAAACTTTGTGCATCCCTTAAAATAGCCTGGGACTTTCTATGAATCTGATATGACTGGCTACATTAAAAACACACCAAACATTTGAGCATGTTCGTGTATGTCATTAGTCCCAACGTTCAGGAAAGCAGAGGCAGGTGGATTCCTGTGAGTTTGTGCCTGGTCTATAAATTGAGTCCAAGGATACATAGAGAAACCCTGTCTCAAAATCCCCCACCCCCAAGCATGTAAGAATGTATGTATGTATGTATGTATGTATGTATGTATGTATGTATGTATGTGTGTGTGTACAGAGAGAGAGAGAGGGGGGGGGGATGGAGACAGATTCTATGGAAAGCTAAAACTTTCTATAGACCTCTACTTTCACCAGATTTCTTAACATCTTGTTGACCTAAGTGTTACCTGCTGAGCCAAGAATTGGAGTAAAGAAGGATTACCTAGTCACAGGGCAAAGAAGCCAGTACATCAGATTTGCTTTAAGTTATGGTCATAAGTGATAAACTCTACACCCTTCCTAGCACTTTCGCTGGGTTCACTTCTTTGGCTATAATGAAGCTTTTTCCACTTTCTGCTCTGGGTTAACTAGGATAAACATGGTCCTCTAAGCTGCAGGGTATCCAGAAGAATCCTTTTTGGTGTACCTTTGTTTTATTCTATATTACAAGGTAGACAAATAAACCATATTTGGCTCTTAAAAATATCTTAGCCAATTTTTCACAGTGGTATAAGATATAGCATATTTTCAATCAGCTCTTCCATACTACTCAAATATATCTCATTTCATCAGACAACTTATAGAATAGTTATGTAGAATACTGAAAATTTTTCATAGATTTGTATGTAAGGGGAGCCATGCAATTATGTCTATGTCTAACCAGTTCATCTGTTGCCTTCTTGATATCAGGCACAATGTCCTACGTCCTTCTATTTTCAAACATACAATTGCCTAAAATGGAAGTATATTGAAAGAAGCACAGAATGTATATTATTATTATTATTATTATTATTATTATTATTATTATTATTATTATTATTATTCTTGTTGTTGTTGTTGTTTTAATTATTATTATTTAATATGTATCCTAACATCTAAGATTTTGAAGTTAGAGAAAAAACTGTTATAAATGGTGTCTGGGCAAAATGTCCTAGTTTCTATCACAGACAGAATTCTACCTAAAAAAGGGCAAGCTTGGATGCAGGTAGAGTTGACAGCCAAACTCTGCAAAGAAAGGGCAAGTCCTCAACAGTTCCTGCCTCACAAATATGCCTGGCAGATATATTAGGCCAGAAGCCTGAAGATGATGTTATAACATTATAGAGAAGTTTGGGTGACTGTTCATGTGGCAAACTGTCTCTGTCATCTTCTCATTTGGGAAGATGCTAAGCTGCACTCCCTGTACACTCAGGTAATTAATTTTCCCCCTTCTCAAGTCTCTGATGGGGTTGCAGACCAGATAGTGTAGTTTTACAATTAAGCTTAGCTGTTTGGGAGTTAAGATGTTGGTAGGTCTAGATAGATCTTTTAAGTGGATATTGATGAGATATGATAGATATTGATTTACATTCAGAATATTAGATGCACCAAGATAGGAAAGATATTCTCTTCAAGGCTGCCAAATACAAATAGTCAAAACACTAAGAATGTAACATTTATATAATTCCTTATTGTTTCATTATTCTTCTTGCAGTAGGTAGTTTATTGTATATATATGTATATATATGCAATGTATATATAATATAAATGTATATGTAAAAGTAAAAAATATTTAATATAAATAAATAGTGTCATTGTCATCATTTTTAAAATTTAAACTTTGGGTAAAAAGAAGTGAACATTTACTTCTCTTCTGGGCCGTGCTTTTTAGATGCCTTTCATTTTAAGCTGTATATTGAACATAAACTGAGATTTTCTTATTTCCATTTCTATCATAGCCAAATGAAATTGCTTACACAACAATTATTTACTCTTGGTTTTGAATCATACATTAGATCAAGCCCATTAAATTCTAGGAATAAATATGGCTAAATGCTGATATCCCCATATACAGAGCCATCTCACTGACTAATCTCATGGAAGGAAATGTAACCCTGCACTAAATTTATACAGAGGAGCCAAGAGTTTGTATGGCTATTTTTGAACTTTCTGAAAGCACATAGAAATATTTTTAGATGTTTAGATACAATGAATGTCAATTGCATTCAAGGGGCATGCGATTCATTAAGAAAATGATCAAAAGACTTATGCCTTAAGTTAACAATCTACAAAGTACAAGTCAAGAAGGAATATAAAGATTAAAATATAAAAACCTAAAGTATAAGTGTGTTCTTTCAACATAGGGTAATAAATAAGTATAATAAAAGGGGAGAGACCAATGTACATGATTGCTATTTAACTGAAACATGCTCACACAAGAAAACAAACCAGAAAGAAATCATAAGGCTACAGTGCCAGTGAGGAACACCAATTACATATTCATTTAAAGAAGAGAAAACAGTTACAATTTGAATCCACATTAAGTTAGTGTATTTGATAATTATAATAATTATTTATGTGTCACCGCAGATGGAAAAAATTTCTTATATACTAAGCAAGCACCCTACCACTGGGCTATGTCTTCAGGTTTTCATATGTTTATTATTTATTTTCATTAAGTTTACTTATTTATTTACTTTACATCCCAATCGCATCCCACTCCTGCTTCTCCTCCCAGCCCCCTTCACATGCCCTTACCCCTATTCCAGCCTACCCTTCTCGACAAAGAAGTGAGGCTCTCCATGGGTACCAACCCACCCTGGCACATCAATAGTCACAGCAAGATGAGGGGCATCTTCTCCCACGGAGGCCAGAGAGGCAGCCCATCTAGGCAAAATGGATCCAAAGGCAGGTACCAGAGTCAGGGACAGCCCCCCTCCTCTTCAGTTGTTAGAGGACACACATGACAACCAAGCTGCACATCTTCTGTAAATGTGTAGGTGGCCTACATCCAGCCAATGCATGTTCTTTGGTTTTCAGTTCAGTCTATGAGCCTGCATGGGCCCAGGTTAATTGAATCTGGAGGTTTTTGTGGTGTCCTTGACCTCATTGGCTCTCAACTCTTCCACAGACTTCTCCTGCTCTGCCTATTGTTTGGCTTGGGTCTCTGCATCTGTTTCCATGCGCTGTTGGGTGTAGCCTCTCAGAGGACAGTTATGCTAGCCTCCTGTCTGCGTGCATAGTAGAGTATCATTAGTGGTGTCACAGGTTGGCTCTCTCTCTCTCATGGGATGAGTGTCAAGGTGGGCCAGTCATTGCTTAGCCATTCTCTCAAACTCTGCTCCATCTTTATGCATGCACATCTTGTAGGCAGGTCTAATTTTGAATTGAAGGTTTTGTGGATGAGTTGCTGATCCCTCCACGGGAAGTCTCACCTGGTTATAAGAGGTGGCCCCATCAGGCTCCTTAACCCTTACTACTGGGAGTCCCAGCTAGGGTCACCCCCATAGACTTCTAGGACCTTTCCCCATCCCAGGTTTCAGGCTTCTCCAAGAGATGCTCCTCACCAATTTCCCTTTCTCTCTCCCGACACCTGATCCTCCTTTTCCCTTCCATAGGCCCTCTCCCAACCAGCTCCCTTCCTCCATTTACCTCTGATGTCTATTTCACTTCATGTTCTGAATGAGAATTAAAAATCTCCCCTTGTTATTGACCTTCTTTGGATCTAAGGATTATAGTAGCACGGTCATCCTATAATTTATGGCTAATATTCACTTAAGAGTAAATATCATGTGTGTCTTTCTGGATCTGAGTTGCCTCACACAATATGATATTTTTTATTTCTACCCATTTGCCTGTAAATTTCATGATATCCTTGCTTTTGATAGCTGAGATACATTCCACTGTGTAAATGCACATATAAATATCCATTGTTTTGTAAGGGACATATAAGTTGTTTCCAATTTCTGGCTATTACAAATAAAGCTGCTATGAACCTAGTTGAGCATATGTCCTTGTATGGTGGAACATCTTTTGTGTATATACTCAGGAGTGCTTATTATTTCTTAAAATAAGTATGAATTTGGCAGGTATACATATATATATATATATATATATTTTTTCAAATACTTGCTCATGTAAGCCCTTAACACTTAAATACTACTTAGTAGCAGACACAAATAACTTACTTGTCTCCATCGAAACTCTGGTATTTTATGTCATGATGCTTTAGACAATTTTCAATTATCTTTTATTTAATTTCATGTGTATTTCAGTTTGAAAGCCAGCCAGGTTAAATGGAGCTGTTAGGTAAAATATTTCATGATTTTTCAGTGCATTTCATTTTTGCTTGTGAACTTAGCCTTTAATGGCTGAGCCATCTCTCCACCCCTCAATGCATTTTTAATATGTTGTAAGTTAAGAGAGAAATATTCTTATAAGTTGTGGTTTTTCCCAATTAATTTTTACATTATCATTCTACCTAAGAAATCAACAATAAATTGTATCTATGTCCTCACAAATGTATTCTTATGACAAATATTGACAAAATGTTATCACACACTTGTGTATATACATACAGTGATACCAACACTTTAAAGGGCATGTGTGTTTTTCTGTGACTGTGTATCTCTGTGCCAAAGAAATGTCAATATATTTAAAGTAAGAGACTCTCACTTGAGCAAAATAAAATATAAAATATTTATATAGTTCCTGATTGTTTCATGGATCTTTTTGCCCTAGGCAGTTTATTGTACGTATGTACAATAATATAAATGTATGTATATATATATATATATATATATATATATATATATATGAAAAAACAAAAACAAAAATCAAAAAAGTGGAAATATATAAAACATTATTTTGAACTGTGTGTACATTTTTAATTTTGCATGTTACTTCTTAGATAGATTTATCGTGCTTTCAGAAAACACTAAATGGGATTTTAAGATAAGTTTACATTGAGAGAATTCTTGTTTTTACAGACATATTCTACATACTGTCTTATGTAGAAATGTCACTAAAAGTTAGCAAATGAATGGTAAGTAGAAATCGTATGGCAGAATATTTAGGAAGAAAGAAAAGAGTAAATGTTAACTAGTTTTGTAGATGTATAATCCTAAAATTTCAATAACAAAAGAGAAGAGGTGAAACAGTATCCATCATGAATTTAAGATGTGTGCATATCTAAATCAATTGGAGGTTAAAAACCAAAATGCATGGAAACAATAATTTAACAGACAGAGATGTCCTGGAACAAGAGACTGACTTAATTAATACTCAGTACCACTCATTCATATTTCTCTCATGCGCCATCTTGATTTTGGTTTTAGCCAAAGTATGTGTACTTCTGAGCCACGTGTGTGTGTGTGTGTGTGTGTGTGTGCGTGCGCGCTACCATGACCAAAGCTGACAGAATTTTCACTCTTGTAAATATAAGGTGTGAAGTTTCAAATCATAACAGACACTATACAGCCTAAGAATATCATGAAGGATTATAAAAACTATTCTGAATGAAATTTGATTGCTTAGAATAGCAAAGTTTATTAATCCTAAAATGAGAAGACTATCTAAATTAATGAAAGTTTACCTTAAAATAAATTTACACTTACAGCCATGAAAAACTGGGGCCTATATTTATTCACACTATAGTATGTTATATTGTACTGCACTGTACTATACTATACTGTAATGTACTAGAAAATCCTTAAATAACTTTGCACATCTTGTTGTGGAAAGTATTTGATTACTTTAATAATATATACTTTCGATGGGAATATATTTTTGTTTTAATCTCAGTTGTGGAATATGGGGCTACTTCAGACTGTCCACAGTAACTGATTACGATTTGTCTTGTGCTCTACCATGGGCGTGATTTTGCCAGAAGCTCTATTCTTTCTATCCTATTTAATGTTGGGGTGTTGAATGGGTGGAAGAAGGGTAGAGAAAGGTGGAAGAGAGTAAGCAACCAATGAAGTAGTAAAAAGTCTGTCAATAGGTCGAAATTTAAATCTGAGGCAATTACAATTCTAAGATAATAAACAAAAAGAAAAGCATCCCAAACACTTTTGTTCTTCTTAAGAAAAATCAATTATAGAGATAGAAGGAAAAATATACAAATTCCAAAGCAAAACATTGAGTGTTAATGATAGATCTTGTAACCCCATAAGGTTTACTTTCAGCCTGGTTTGTTCAACAGAAAAATATCTTCCTTACTTTTCCCATAAACAGCCAACTTTAATAGATCACAGACACTTGACGTTCAAGATTCAGTGTTGATTGATTACTGACATATCTAATCCCAAAGAACCTTTGTGATCCAAATTCACATTATTATAGGATCAAGAAAATATGTATGCATTTTTGGTAATGTTTCCTGACTACCCAACCACCCCTCAGTTACTCTAGACAGGTATAAAATACTATTCATATTCTATTTCACATTAAACATTTCATTTGTTTTTATTATTCTAATGAAAGTCATATACCCATCTACCTTGTAGAACGAATGAAGATGAACTAAGTAGCTTATGAAAATGAACAGAAATTAAGTAGCACATTGTGAAGTGCTTTGCACTATTAGTTTTGAGCTATGAATGCAAATTATTGTTATTGTGAGTCCATATTCTTCCAAATGTTTTTATATTTAATATGTTTATTAATGGCAAGATATAGTATATTGCCACTAAGTGCAGCAACTAAATCCTTTGTGGTATTCATTATAGAAATCAAAGCTTGTTAAAGCATTATCACTGAACATTTTGTTAAGGTAATGCATTATAAAAAAGACCCTGATTTATAAGAGTTTCCCATAACTTTAGCATATGTACAGAAACTGAAGGTGTTTTTCTCCAAAGATTCTCAATATTATTTCTACCAAAATCACCTTTCTGGCAGTGTTTTTTCCACATTCGTGCTTGTGTGCATGTACACACACGTGTGCATGTGTGCACGCACATGTGTCTCTGTGTGTGTAATGTCTCAGATCACTGACTTCACACGTCTACAGTTACAGTTAATGATCTGGTTCTAAGTTAGGAGTGACTCTTCGGACATCTATGGGAACTGTTAAGGAAGCCTACACAATGATCAAGGCAGAAGACAACGTTGCACGTTTTGAGACTTTGTCATAGATAAAGCTATTTGGGGCTAGTGAACCCATAGTTGAAGGATCCCAGTTAAGGCAGAGACATCATGTAATAGAGTTGCATACATTAGGAATACAATAACACTAAAGAATAGCTGTGAAAGGCTTTTCCTAGGGAGTGTCATTGAGATACCTTGAGAAATTTAACTAAGTGAAAGCTATACAGGATGGAAATAACATGGGGAAAGACCCTGAGTGGCTCAAGACTTGCAAGTACTTTAGTACCTCCAAAGAAAGCACTCTTTTATTGGAATTGAAAATAAGTTCTTTGAGTATTTGTTCTGTGTCTGTGGGTTTCATCTTAGGGAGTTCCTTAGGTTTTAAAATAAAGATAAAGTTAGAGTTATTAATTTTTTGGAGAAATGGGTGAAGAGGAGTTGAAAGATGAAATGAACAATTTCTAGGGCTAAGGGAGTTATTTCCTTGATGAATAGGGCTACAAGGTAATTGAGGTCACAGAGGATTCATTGGCAATTAATTTAGGAATCAGTGATTGGGAATGTGTTGGGGGAAATTTTGTCAACTCACCAAGCAATGAGTCCCATACAACATCTGGTGACCTATATGGATAACTGTTCATGTAGAACATAGGACACATGCATAAAAGTGAGCATAGATATAAATCCACAGCTTAGTCATCACCTTAGACAGAATATTTACTATTTTTCCATTGTCTTGCTTCATCAGTCAGCCTCTACTACATCATTCCTGATGTTCTCATCATCAACCATAAATTTAGCGAGCAATTTTCTTCTGTCTTGAGTCATTCAATTATACTTTTCTAGTATAGAAACAAAGAAGACAAACAGTGTAAACTGTGATGTTGCATGTTATAAATCACTTAAATTTACTCTGGATTTTTTTCTTTGTG
This sequence comes from Acomys minous, assembly GCF_964271855.1. Lineage (NCBI taxonomy): Eukaryota > Metazoa > Chordata > Mammalia > Rodentia > Muridae > Acomys > Acomys minous. Next base: position 21,977,317 of record NC_140489.1, read on the forward strand.
AATTGATTATTGTGGATTGATAATAAAAATTGTTTTGTGACTTTATATTAACTTAAAGAACTACATTTGAGTGGCATAAAAATTTTACATTTTACAGTATGCAAATACTTCTGATGTTTGAGATTGATAATATACTATTTAAAAAGGGTAACAATTACATTATGGATGATACAACCAGTAGTGGATGAGACTGGAGGCAGTGAGACTGACCAGAAGGATGTGTAAATAAAACAGAAACCATGTGGAAACCCTTGATAGATTTTGCTATGCCATAATCAATATCAGTATATTCCACACATAGCCCTCTTATTTAGTCTTCCTTTGCCCTGTCCTCAGAAATGCTGGGTTTAAGAAAACATTACATCACAGAACCTACCAGATTTATCTTAGTCAAGTTTTCACACTTGGACCCAGAACACAGACACTGTTCAGTATAACAGAAAAACCATTGATATTAGCATGCTGTGAACTTGGGTCTTTAAAAGAGTTAGTACTCAATAAAAATGGATTTATTTCACATAGTAGTTGTTTAGTTAAAACAGTGACTAGGTTTGGGAGGTGATAGGAGTGAGAGTGGAAGAAATTAAGAGGCTAAATATCTCTTAGATAGTGGTATCTTACTAAATTAAGACTCACTTAGAACATGCATTTTCTTTTATAAAGACAAGGATATAGATAGCTAATAAATTTCTATCATAATGGTTTCAAAACAGGTTTTAAAGAAAGATTTTTCCAGAGGACATCCATTGCTAAATTTAACAAAAGGCACTGGGACCAAGGGTAGATGCATAGGTGGGGAACAGTAACAGAATCTGTGATAGAAAGGGACAAAAATATCTCAATTGTTATCCCATCCCTTGCGTCCTCCCATTCCTCCCTCCCTTACATTTTCCCCTTACTCCCCTCCCCTATGACTGTGACTGAGAGGGACCTCTTCCCCCTGTACATGCTCATAGGGTATCAAGTCCCTTCATGGTACTCTGCTATCCTTCCTCTGAGCTGGCACTAATATTTTAAAGAATAATAACCCAGAAACAGAAAGAGTCAAATGGTATATACTCACTTATATCTGGACACTAGCCCAAGGGGTATGTCCAATGAAAGTCTTCACTTGCCAGGAAAGTGAGACAGAGTAGAAGACTTCCTATTGGGACTCTAGGTGAGAGAAGCAAGGGAGAATGGGGAAATAGAAGGATGCAGAGGGTCCTAGAAACCTACAAGTAGAATATTATGATGGGCAGATCTGGGCCCAGGAGTTCTACTCAAAGTATGGCACCAACCAAGGACAATACATGCAGTAAACATTGAACCCCTACCCAGATCTAGCCAATGGACAGGGCATTCTCCACTGTTGAGTGGAAAGCCACTCTGTTGCCCCATATTTGACCACATCCCCTTGATGGGGAGGCTCAGTGGCACTCAGAGGAAGGATAGCAGGCTATAAAGAAGAGACTTGATACCCTATGATCATATAGAGAGGGAGGAGGTCCCCCTCAGTCACAGACATAAGGGAGGGCAATAGAATGAAAGCAGGAGGGAGGGAGGAACAGGAGGATACAAAGGATGGGATAACAATTGAGATGCATTATGAATAAATTAATAAAAAAGGAAGTTTCAAATTAAATACAAAAATTAAATAAGTAAAGTTTTAGTGCTCAATTGATTTTAACCTGAAACACCTTATTTTATGTGGCTTAATTTAACATTCACATATTTGTTCATATCACTTTTACAATTGAGCTCACATGGCGTTTTATTACATTATGTGCTAATGTCTAATAATATTTATTTTTCTTTACATAGTATACATAAACACCATCTTAAATAACAATACAGAGCCATCTTTACTTGAAATTTCACATGCATATACACCACACATGTACAACACACACATACTCACACACTTCTACTTGTAATTTGTGTTTAATAATTAATAACAGAATAATATTGATAAAGTTACCAATATAAGAATTGTTTGACTTCGAAGTGAAAGGATTCAGCCAAGTGTTTGAGCTTGAAGATGCACTTATCATAGTGAATTTCTTTAAAAAAAATTGTGAGTCTTTGTATGAAGAAAAAGCTAGTGTTCTTTTGCATGCTCTATTTAAGAAACATTCAATTTAATCTGCAATCCTATGATTGATGCCATTCAAAATAGTAGCAATATTTTAGGTGCTTAAAAGTTTAATTCACAAAATAATCAATGATTGGGTGATGTAAGTTCAAAGCTCTCATATTCACTTGTAATTTTCTATGCATAAGATATTTTCCCCAAAACTAAAGTTATATAATTTCATACATAAATGAGTTCAAAATGAATGTCAATCAATAGTTATGTCTGTAGCAAATGTGAACATTTGGATGAGATTGTTGTATGATTTCAACAGCTTTTATTTTTGGATTTAATTTGAGACAGGGTTTATCTGTGTTAACCTTGGCTATCCTGGATGCACTTTGTAAACCAAACTGGCCTCAAACTCAGAGAGATCTGCATGTCCATCCGAGTGCTGGAAAAAAGGCTTGCACTACCATGCCCAGTTTAACAGCATTTATTAAAGGGACCAAAAGTAGGGTAAAAAAGTGAATACAGGAATAGACAGCTAAAAGTAAGGGCATTTGAGGGGTAGTGTGGAAACCTAATAGAAATCACAGAACAACAAGGAAGACAGATCCCAACAGAACATTTCTTGTACCAAATAAAGTTTCTAGTACCAGGGATGGGTTATACCAAATTGAGTTGTTGGTTAACACAGTTCCATGGGAACTCCAAACCCTCTATTGCTCTTCAAAATATAACAGTAAGATCCATTGCTAAAGATAACACTTATACAATCAGTAAACATGGAAAAGTCCTGATGGGGCCTACATAAAGCCTCCACCATTATGTGTCAATATCTTTGGTAGGAAAAGGTACTTCACAAGCTACTAAAGAAGAAATGTAAACACCAAGCTAGCCCCACAATTTTGGTCTACAGTGGTGTATACCTTGCAATGTGTGTTAAGGCAATAATGGCACAAATATTTTGGGAGTAACCAACAAATATCTAATTTAACTTAATGCCTACCTCAGGCAAGGAGCCCACACTACTTGGGTGATCAAGAACTTGGTAAGCTGTGATGACCATATGGTGAGGAAGGAGGTCCCCTTCTGTCACAGGCCAGAGGAAGGGGAATAGGATGAAAGAGGGAGGGAGAGGGAACAGGAAGATACAAGTGAAGGGATACAATAGAGATGTAATCTGAATAAATTATTTAAATAAGAAAGAGTATCAGGAACAAAACAAAGAAACAAACAAACAAAAAAGAACCTGAGACCAGATGGCCTAGGGACCTAGGGTAAAATCAAATATTACTCTTCTACTAAAAGCACATAGCAAAAAATAATTAGTCCCAATGATGTTCTGCTATCATTAAACATCAGTGCTTTGCTCAGTCATGACTGGAGAAGCTTCCTTCTGTAGAATATTGGAACAAATACATAGACTTACAACCTGATTGTATACAGAGAGTGAGTAGCCTTGGGACACATGGTTCTAAACAACATAACTCCATTAAAAACTTTCCCTCAGGCTCCGGGCTCAGGAAACATTGTAGAAAAGGTAACCTGTAGAGTGTGATAGCCAGAGGGGATGGAGAACATCAAGAAAACAAGATGCTCTGAATTAGCAGGATCAATGCACGTATAAATTTACACTGAGGCCGCATGGACAGGACCTGCACTGGTCTGCACCAGATGGGATCATAGAGTGAAAAGGATGTGGACACATGCCATCATCTATAAACCAGAAGCTATCACCACTTGATAACTAAATACAAGAGAAAATTTAGTTTTCTTCAGTGGAATCTCTCAAGGGAAACACACCAATATTAAGATTAGGTTACATGCCCTGCAGGAAATGGCCAACAGAAAAATGAACTTAATGGCAAACTTCCGAGGTTACTTTTCTCATAATGTTCTTTTCAAAATTTTCATCATATTTTATTGTAATATATATTATTTTTATAATATATATTATTTATAATGCATACATTATATACTATTATATATTTAATGTATGTATTTCGCTCTTTTTACACGACAGGTCCTTTGCATTCATATGATAGCTTTCAGGTTGGTGTTTTTAATGGGATTCCTGAATGGGTCTCTGCAGCTGTAGCTGCCTGTTCTATCTTTTCTTCCTCTTTTTTTCTTTCTTTCTTTTTTTTTTTTTTTTTTTTGGTTTTGCCTATTCCAATGTGTTAGTTTTTTGTTTTATCTTTTTATAGTATATTATTCTATGTATTTTTATTTCCTAGAAGCCTGTTTGTTTTTGAATGAGCATCATAAAAGTGTGGCTGTGACTTGAAGCACAGATAGTGAAGAAGTGGGAGCAGTAGATGCCCAGGATATATAATGTGAGATAAACGGTTATTTTCAGCAAAAGAGTAGGTCAGGGATTAAATTCTGTACATGTAAGCAGATCTCTTAATTCCTGAACTTGGGTTTTAGCCTGAAATTCTTTAGTAAAGAATTTCTATATTTCTATATTCTAAATATAGAATATACTAAATATATATTCTATATTTAGTAAATATAGTTTTTACTAAAAAAAGTTATGGGAGACACTGAGTCAGAATATTGGTGTTAAGTTTCACTTATAATTTGCAGATTGCTGCAAAAGTCAAATGTGATGATTTCCATCCAGTGAGAACACCATGCATGTACATAGTATAGCAAGGATGCCCGTTTTAGCATAATTATTCACAATGGCCTTCCCAGGAAAATATCAGGTTTCACTTAAAAATCAACACAAAAATGTACACGTATATATAAGTTTTTTAAAAAAAGTTATTCATATAAAGTATTTGTCATTTTATCCAACTCCTCTGACTCCTACTCTATAAAATATTTGTGTCCCCTCATCCACAACTAGATTACATATTGTCAATGTTGAACTCATAGATAATTGAAAAAGTCTGGAAATTAAAGGATTTTGAAATGCAGATATGCATAATTGTCTAGACCAGAGACCCTAGTCATTGTGTCTAAAATTGGATATTTACTTCTCAGAAGATGAAAAGTAAGTGAAAAGAATTTCTTTTGAAAATAAGAGGGCAGGATAAAGATTCACACATTATGCAAGCTGAGTTCCTTTGAAGTTGTTTGCTAACATTCTGGGTTAGCTTTTCTAAATACTGGGTGTAGGATCAGCACCCTGGTGTTTTAAAACTCTTGCAGAAAAGGGGAAATTTTGTAACAAGATTATCTCACTTTGTGTCATCTATCGTTTGTGTGGCTTTGAGAAAAAATATCTTTCCTTGTGCATTACAAAAGAAAAGGGCTATCCTGGTAGAGTTCATAAACTGTTAGCCAACTTTTAAATTTGATTCTTCATATTCCCCACTTACTATTCTCCATGGTCTCGCTCTCTCCATTTCTGAATGAAGCCTACTGTGATGTAACTACTTAAGATGTTGATTTGGGGCAGAGTGTGTGTCTGGTATCTACCTCTCTGTTCAAAACATGGATAATCAGTTTTCCAGGCATTATTTTGTGTTTCCTCCCATGTAAAATTTTGGCATGTTTGTTAAAATTCAGGCAGCCAAGGATGGTGCAATTGTTAAAAGTTCATATTGCTTTAGCAGAAGACCCATATTTTGTTAAAAGTACCCATGTCTGGCATCTCATAACCATCAATAACTCAGTTCCAGGGACCTGATGTCCTCTTTAGGCCTTCATTGACACCTGCACTCATGTGCACATATGCACCACACTACAACTAAACGTAAACTAAATCTTTAAGAGGTCAGGTGGCTATAGGCACATGGGTTTATATGTGTGTGTTCTATACCAGAATTATGCCCCTTTCCTATTTTGTTTCTGTAGTATAAATTTAAAGTTGAATGCAGTACTTCATCCAGCATTATTCTGTTTGCCTAGGATTGCTTTGGCTACCCGAAGCCTTTTGTGTTCCATGTTCATTATAAGATGAGTTTTTGTCTGTTTCTCTAAAGAATGACATTGAAATTTGATGGCATTGAAATTTGATGGCAGTTTCATTGAATCTGTACAGTGCTTCTAGTAAGTATTGTCTCAATATTGCTATCCATAAGCTTGAGGTCCATACCCCTAAATATCACCTATGTGTCAGTAAGCCAATATATGGCCTCCTAACCCAGACCTCTTCGTCTGAGCACTAAACACTTGCCTAAATGTATCTCCATTAGTCACATTGGCTATTTAGGAAACATATAAATATTAGTTCATCAAAGGTATTTTATCCTCCCCTACTTGTTCCTTAAAGCATTTTCATTTTTTTCATAAAATGTATTTTATTGTGTTTCCTCTCTCTCAACTCATTGCAGATCCTCTCCTTCTCACTGCCGTCTAATTCCACATGTTGTTCTCTCTCTCTCTCTTTCTCCCTTGTTCTCAAAAATCAAAGCAAACTTAACATCAACAACAAAAATTCCAATAAGACAAAACCATTGTCACACACAAAAAGGCACATAATACATATTCATGAAGTCCATTTGTGTTGGACAGATACTCCTGGTCAGTGACTGCACTTTGGAGAAAACAGGTTTTCCCTTTCCCAGCAGGTATCAATTGAAAATAGCTCTCTGCTGGGGTCGGATGTTGTGTCTACTTTCCCTTCTCTGTGTTGGTATTTTTTTGTCTATCTGAACCTGTGTGCTCTATAGCAGCCTCTGTGAGTTCATATATGTATCAGCTCCTTTGTGTCTGGAAGATACTTTTTTTCTTGAAGTCCTCGACAGCCCTAGAGTTTTGGGTCTAATAACCATCACCAAGTGCAATGAATGTGGGTAATTCTTGTTTGCTCATTTTCTTATGCCATAAAAATTTAAAATCTTGACTGAAGCTGAGTTGTCACAGCAGATTATAACTTGAGTCTAAACACTGAGCATCACTACTACTGCCTCATAACTATTACCAGAATATTTCACCTTGAAGAATATTTCACCACTCTGTGGTGTTCTGTGTTTTGTATAGGGCAGAGAGAAAAGTTAGTTTTGAGACACAGGTTAAGCCACTTTATCTACCGTATAAAATCTAATAACATTTTGCTCCACATACCATAGAACAGAAGTTTACTCCTGACTCCTGAAGTGTCTCTTTTTCCTTCCCCTGTTCATCTGAATTCTTCCTTGAGACATTCTCCCAGATTCTTGTCTTCCTTCTCAAATACCCTAAAAGCTGAAATGATACCAATCTATAAATTAAATGCTTACTAAAAGCTCAAAATCGTCTAGAGTAGTTTCTGCACAATAGCAGAGATTTTTGTAAGTCCCACCTCACTTGGCTTATTTCTGTCTACAATTGGCCATCTTTTACATCTGAAACACTGTTCTGTTGTTTAATGATAAACTTCTGATAACTTCAGGATCTCAAGAAGGCAAACAGTACCTCCTCTGGGTGGATTTTCTTGGGAATTAGTTTTGCAACCACACATCTGTTTGTTTCTAATGGTATTTTGCTAAGTAACTTATGCTTGACTTATTTTGGAATGAACATCTGACAAAAATAAAATAAAATAAAACCTCTTTCATTCAAACTATACACTTTTGCTTAAGTGTTCTTGAAAAGTGTCTCTGTCTCAGATAACAAGGGTCTTATTATTATTTTCTTTAAAATGATTTAGCAGCACTTACATTGGCAACATTAAAAGCAGTTGTTCTTCAGTGTGCAGTGACTGTATTAGAGACTTCACTGCTTGTATGAATCCAGCTGCACAGAAGATCCCAGAAGTGACTATAAAGCATAAATCCCTCCCTACCATGGACAGGGCCATGAACTGGATACATCTTTACACATTGGCACACTTCTTAATGTAATTTATTTGGTGATACTCACACATTTATGGTGTGCTATCTTTTATTTGGAAAGTTGATCCGTTATAATTCACAGGATTGATTATAATCTCATTTTCTTCGTATGTAGTAGTGATTGAATTTCTTTCTAAAAACTTTTCCCTTGGATCACTATTTTCTTTGAGTACCCTCTTTTTGGATATTAATGAATAAGGACCATAACGAACTGAGTGGAGCCATTTTCTAGGCTGAGTATCCTCAAATGATTATAACCTAAAATACTTTCAATAAAATGCAAAGGTTTGACAGAGTGGAATGTGTGTAATCTTAGTATATGATAATACACCAAGATTATGACCCATGAGGATTTAGTGTTCAAGGACATCCTGCGTCAAATTTTTTTTTAATTAAGAGACACCATCAAGTTGAACATTTCAAGTCAGTTTTCAAGGTATTTCAAGTTAGATTCATTGCATAATGGCACATTGATGATAAGTGGTGTCATTTGCTTTTCTAATTCTCCATCCTTAAACCCCTTTATAAAGAAAGTAATGTAGATGTAAAATATTTATAAATTTTTAAAAAATTTTTAAATTTCTTTATTAGTTTATTCAGATTACATCTAAATTGTTATCCATTCACTTGTATCCTCCTGTTCCTCCCTCCCACCCTCCCTCTTTCACACTATTTTCCTCCTCTAGGTCTGTGACAGAAGAGCATCCTCCCACCGCATATGGTCACAGCCTATCAGGTCTCATCTTGCTGGTCGGCTTCTCCTTTCTCTGAGTGCCACTAGGCCTCCCCACCAAATAGAAATAGTCAAATGTAGTATAGTTTGGATTTGTAGTGATAATTGCAAACCAATGGGGATGGCTAAAAGTTTCAGTATGGAGGGAATGAGGAAGAAGGAAAGCAAGGTCCACCTGAGGTGTAAGTGATGTGATAAGGGTTAGATACTGAGCCTTAATGTTCTCTTCATTATTTTAATAATACATTTAATAATAAATTTCTCCTCATGGTGGTCCAGAAAGGGAGAAACTCAGAAGAACATATAGAGATAATTCAAAAACGTTTGAAGTGACATTAAAAAAACCCACTAATACATTTTATAAACCATTATTAACTTCTCTGCCTACTGAAATACAGATTTTATATTTATTGTTTGAAGATATGGCAAGAGGATTAATTAATACAAAAATATACAGGATATGTGAGTTCATTATGCATCAGGGTTCAGGGACAAAAACAAACAAACAAACAAAGAAACAACAGAAAATCCCTAGAACAATATGATTGGATGTTGTAGAAATGGAATGGGAAAGAATCAAATTAGAAAAATATGTTACAGTAAACAGAGACTCTTTTTTCATTTTGAGTCTCTGTAACACTTCTCCAAAGCTTGAACACACTACCACAAACTGTGTCCTGGGGCAAAAGTAATTGTGACAGGATTTTATTTTCTGATGCATGTTTCTGAGAGATACAAACTGAAAGATGGTAACATTTCTATTACCTATATTTCACCCCTGTGGATTATCAGTATATTCAAGTATATTTGTTCACATGTAGAATGTTTTATCTATAGCTATTTGTTTGCTAGTCATTTATCTTTCTGTTTGTAGTATGACACAAGTTAGGGGTCCAGTATAGTTTTCTGAGTAATACTCTTTGTTGGGTTTTTGTTTTTGCTTTTTAGAAAGAGTCTTCTTAAAATTAATCCAAGAAAGAGACAGAGAGTTTCTCAAGCTTATAGCTGGTTTTTTTTTTTTATGAGCAAGTGCAATATCCTTAAGGGCCAGTTGATATCTCCTCATCTACAGTGTGTAAGAGCTTGTGTGATGTGAAGTATTAGTGTTCTTGTTACTTGGAAATGCATCTTAGTTACAGGCTGCCAAGATGTGAAGACTGAGGGTAGGTTTCTTAATCTTTTTTCCCCCATTTGATACAGAGTGAACTACAACATTTTTGAAATTACTAAACCTATTTTTTAAAAATTTCGATAATGTTTAAATGTTTTCCAATTTTCACTTTTCATATCATTTGTAAGGCCTGAGAAAGCTGCTCAACAGGAAATAAAGCCTGTTTTAGAAATGTGGCTTAATACCTCTAGGTCATCTGCTAATAACTGGTTAAGTGTGTATTCAGAGCGAGCCAGGTGCTGTCTACAACTTCATAAGTATTATTTTAAGTCTTACAATTATTCAAAGACACAATGTAGTGGTTCTTCCTAATTGAGAGCTTATCCCAGTGATTTAGATACCCAGGAACTGAATCAGTCTCTACATAAAGATGGATAGTTTATACTATTGCATTTACTGTAATTACTAAGGATGGAAATAAACCAGATCAAGGCAATTTTTGCAATTTACTAGCTTTCACTTTGTGGTTAGTGTGGAATTGAATCCATGTCCACAACACTACAGGAATAACTGCGTTGACTACAAAGAACCACAAGGCTAACTATAAAGAACTATAAGGCTAATAAAAAAGTATTGACACAAGTTTGGATGAGTATGATGGCCTGAATGTTACATGTCACCCATAGTCCATATGTTTAAATATTAGGTATCCAGGAGGAGGTACTAATTTAAAAAAAATTATTGATTGTAAAATTTTATTTGTATGTGCGAGTATCTGCATGCATACGGGTTCATTACATGACTGTTTGGTGTCAGTAGACTTCAGAAGAGGGCATTGGATACACGATGGTACTAGAGGTACAGGCAGTTCTGAGCCACTTGGTGTGGCTGCTAGAGATCGAACCCAAGTGATCCGCAAGAGCAAACAGCGTTCTTAGTGGCTGAGCCTTCCTTCTAGCCCAACTGATGTTGTTCGTGATGTTCTGGAAGTAGCAAGCGGGATTGATCCTGGAGGAAGTGAGTAAACCATGGCAGGCAAGCCTTCAGTGTTAGAGAAAGGCCCTGCCACCTGCCCAGGGGTCTTTTTCCTGATATACACTCTGATGTAATATCCTATCCCATGAGCTTCCACAGCCATGAAGATCTCGAATTTTCATGTGTTCCTCTTCGAGGTGCACTGTACTATATCACAACAATTACAAATAAACAGAGTCTTCCTCCTTCAAGTTGTTTATGTCGGTACTGGTCCAGTGCAAGGAAATTAAGTACAACAATGAGATTCTATAAACACTGGTCCCTGTGAGCACACCTTCCTCTGTATCTCATCTCACATGACCAAATATTTACCAATGGAATACTCTCTGTCATCTCTCATGTGATATCAATGTTATAAGACCCATCAATTTAAGAAACCTGGAAATTAGGAAATGACTTCCTTAAGAGAGAACTTTTTGAATTAAAGAGGTTTTAAATTATTAAAAAGAAAATCATTTTATTTTTCGATTATGTGAACACTAAGTGTTTCTTGATGAAGCATTTCCTCTATAACTAAAAAAGAGCTTGAGCTCCATATCATTTAGAAGTATTTAGGGATCGGAGACAGATTTGGAACACAGATCTGGACAGGCTATTCATACTATTGTGTAACAAACACTTGAGGATCACTAACATAAACCAGAAACACATCTAGCTAGGTTAGGTTTTAGATGCAAGTCCTAATTGTTGGAAAATGTTAATTTTATACTTCAACAGAAAATATTCATCTTTAAAGTGAATGTGAATGTGTTTTAAAAAAATAGAAAACATAAGAAAAAAAAAGTTCCAGAACAAATTTAATAATGTGAATTTATAGCCTCAACTCTGAGATCTCTTTTTTTCCCTTTATTAATTTATTCTTGTTACATCTCAACGGTTATCCCATCCCTTGTATCCTCCCATTCTTCCCTCCCTCCTCTTTTCCCCTTATTCCCCTCCCCTATGACTGTTCCTGAGGGGGATTACCTCCCCGTGTATATGCTCATAGGGTATCAAGTCTCTTCTTGGTAAACCTTAAAGCCCTACCCAGATCTAGCCAATGGACAGAACACTCTCCACAGTAGAGTGGAGAGTGGGGTATGACTTTCTCACATACTCTGGTGCCTCACCTTTGACCATGTCCCCTGGAGGGGGAGACCTGGTGGTACTCAGAGGAAAGAGAGCAGGTTACCAAGAAGAAACTCTGAGATCTCTTGACTACTTGCATCTTCAAATTGATAGCCAGGAATGGTTGACAGTCTATCAATAAATATAGTAAATTATTGTGCTCAATTTTGGAAATAAAAAGAAGATTCATAATCAAACCTTAAGTCTTAATTTTCAACACTTCTAATTTAAAAGTTATTATTCAGTCACTCTTCGAATTGGCATTCTTCAAATACACACATATGATATACTATGTTGATCACTGGCAGCTACAGATAAGAAAAATTATATGAGATACTATATCAGAGAATCAATTTTACACCACTAAATACATATTAAAATAATGCAGTTTATTTCCGCCATATCTCATCCACATTATTTAGTAGAAGTACAGTCTAACACTGAAGCAATATGTCTAAGTATGCAGAGTAGGTTGAGCTCTTAGGTGAGCCTCTCTCATTCTTATTACTTATTTTAAGCTGTTTGGAGAAAGGTGTATAGATGAAAAGAGAAGATGTATCTTTTCCCTACTGCCTTGGGAACAAATTACTGTCTTTCTGCCTTCAAAAAGGCAAATTCTTATTTTATAGTTTTGAAGCTCAGAACCCCAAAATCAGTCTCTCTGGAAATCCAAAGTACAAAATCAGCCTCGCAAAACTGAAGTCTAGAGGTCATCGAAGATGGCTCCTTTGGAGGCTTTGGGGGACACATCTATGCTTTTGTGTTCTTTAGCTGTCAGGAGTTGAACCTATTCCTTAGCTCCTACGTCCTTATTCTCATCATCCCACTCCTTTGCTTTTCCCACACTGAATCCTTCTTGTAACTCTAACACTACTGCCTCTCTCTTCTTTTTGAAAAAAAATTTACTAATTTTTAAATTTTTAACATATACATTCATATTATTACATATATACAATAAACCACCTTTAGCAAGAAGAACTACAACACAATCAGGAATTACATAAATGTTACATTCTTAGTGTTTTGGCTATTTGTATTTGGCAGCGTTGAAGAAAACATCTTTCCTATCTTGGTGCATCTAAAATTCTGAATGTAAACCAATATCTATCATATCTCATCATGTCATTACAAACTTAAAACATCTTTCTAAACCTAAACACTTCATAACCCCAAACAACTAAGCTTAATTGTAAAACTAAACTACCTGATCTTCAACCCCACAGAGACTTGTGAAGGAATAAAATTGATTACCTGTGTATACAGGGAATGCAGATTAGCAGTGTTCCAAATGTGAAGATCACTAGCTTGTTAAACCATTTCTCTAGTTTTATTTTCCCCCCTACAAAGGTATTATTCATCCCAAATCATTAGGAAGAAACCTTAAAAGAATTATGCCACATTTCTTTCAAGAGGCATCAGGTTTTTGTTTGCTTTCTTGGGCTACAGAGGGTTATTTTCAGTGGGAGTTGGTTACAAGTTATTATTGGTCTTATTTAGAGAGAAAACAAGGCTGGACTCAGCGATGTCTCTCTTTTTCTTTGTTTCTCTCTTCTTAAACCCCTTTGATTTCAACTGGCTCATCTGTATAATCTACGTTAAGATCATAAATTACACTTACTTAATATTGCCATTTGTTATTTGATGTATATATTCAGAGTTATCAAAAGTAGGGCATGGACATCCCTGAGGAGCCATTTTCAGTCTATAACATGAAGTACACTTGAAATGCCAATGCTAGTGATGAAAAAAGATATAGATGAGAGGGGTTTAGAGTACTGAGAGTGAGTAAGTTGAATAAGAACATCAGGATATTGAGACCTTTTGATATAGTGGTCTTTGTTGAAGACTACAGTACACAAATGAGATACTCAGATGTGTGAGCACAACAGAAAAGGTCAGGGACATAAGTCTTTGTTCTTCTAAATGTCATTACATAAGAATACCTAAGGAAAGGTAGCTCAGGTGAGCTCACAGAACAAAGGCTACTATTGCCCCTATGCAAATGAGGTGGTGTACTTAGAGTGAGTGCTGCCATGCAACGCAAGGGCCCTAGAACATAATCATAGCAAGAGTGACATCACTAACATCAAATTGATGACAAGTGAAATATAATTGTAAATGTTTCAGGTAAATGTATAGATATCTGGATCATAGTGTGGTATCTATATATTTTAACTTAGTGCCTATAAATATCAGTTAAGGTTATATAACATGATACAACACAGTTTCTTAGTATACAGAAAGAGTACTTGAAAAGCAAAAGATAATCTTAATGGGGAAAAACACCCAAATTTGTTATGGACACTTTCCACGCGCCTTAGGCTACAAAGAACCATCTCTGTTTAGAATGTGGTTCTCTTCTACTCCCCGGAAGAAGGTGTTTAAAATGTCATCTGAAGGGCTGTAGAGAGAGCTCAGTGGTTAAGTGCACTGGATGCTCTTGCAGAGAGCAGAGGTTCAGTTTCTAGTATTCTCATGCTGGTCAAAACTGCTGGAACTGGAGCCACAATCTCAGCTTGCAGACGCCTGGTGCACATACATATATGCAGACAAACATTCCTACATAGAAAATAAATACAATATTTTAAAAAAGCAATTTCTCTACAAAATATCATCAGACATTCAATTCTAAAATCCCATTCTCAATCTCAGTATGCCTGAATAACACTATAATAGCAAGCCCTTAACTGGATTCTATACTTCATCACTACAAATAAAGTCCCAGTTTTGGTCCCGGAGAACACTCCCTCATCGGGTGAAGGAACCACTAGTAATTCTCACTCTTATTTTCTCTCTTTCAAAAGTTATGAACACTCAGTTTATCATCATCATCACTGTTGTCCTCTAAACAGACAGAAAGGAAAAGAATGGCGTGGTTTGAATGTGAAGTATTGCACACAGGCTTATATGCTTTAAAACTTGGTTCCTAGCTGTTTGGAAAGGAACTGCATCTGTATTTCTTGGTCCTGGAAACCTGACAGAGGCAAAGAGGGAATGGAAAGAGGACAGATGTATAGAAATACATGCAGAAAAGGTAGAATCTTGTGGGCTGAGCTCCCTCTGATGGAGCGGCATTTACTCCGCACTCTGTACACTGTACTCTGTACACTGTACTCTGTACTATGTGCTACCCGGGACCTCAATGCACTTGTGATATACAGGACTGGAGTAGGAGAAGCTAGTCTCTATAGGAGGTTCTGTAAAGGAGCGGTCCCAGCCTGTAAACACTTGGGAGGAGGAAGCTGCCATCCATGCTTTCTGTACATGCCATCTACATTTGCACACAGATCAAAGGAAGGTTTGCTGATGTCCTGAGTCTGACTGTATATAGGCTTTGGCAATTTCCTGAGTCTGAGGGCGTGGGGTACTTGACATATATGTGTTCATGCTAACAATATGCATTCACTCAGGACTTCCTCCACTCCTCACATAAATATTGTGAAACCTTCAGGAGATAGAGTCTTGCTGAAGGAAGAGAGTCATTATAGGTAGGTTTGAGGTTCTGTAGCCTGGCCTCAGCGCCTGCTCTAGTTTCCGAACTGCATTTGCAGTATGACCTGGAAATCTCTTGTTCTGGTGTCCTGCCTTCCTCATCATAATTCTGTATTCCCTTGGAAGTTCAAGCCAAAATAAAGTCTTCCCTTTTTAGTCACTTTGATAGAAAATGTACCAGAACACACACACACACACATACACACACATACACACACACACACACACACACACACACACACACACACACAGGGAGGGAGGAGAGAGAGAGAGAGAGAGAGAGAGAGAGAGAGAGAGAGAGAGAGAGAGAGAGTCAGACAGAGGACAGAGACACACACACACACACACACACACACACACACACAAACACACCACACACACACACACACACACACACAGGGAGGGAGGAGAGAGAGAGAGAGTCAGACAGAGGACAGACACACACACACACACACACACACACACACAAACACACCACACACACACACACACACACACACACAGGGAGGGAGGAGAGAGAGACAGAGAGAGAGAGAGTCAGACAGAGGACAGACACACACACACACACACAAACACCACACACACACACACACACACACACACACACACACACACACACACCAAGGAATCTAAAACAAAGAGAAATGGCGCTTTAACCATGCCACATTGGAATGTACGCACATGCTCTGAAGGGAGCATGGGAGACTTATCTGGTGAACTGGCTTCATGCTTGGTCTAGGAATAATGATCTTTGGGTAATTTCTGAGTTTCTTGCAACAGAGACTCTCTTTTGTTAGCTACATAATAAGAACAGTCTTTTCTTTGCTGAAAGTTTATAAGATTAAGGGATAATATGATGATAGTGCAGAGCATAATGCCTGAGAGTAATAGGCTTTCAATAGATTTATGTCGCCCTTTGCTTCTGATTCTCTCTTATTCTCCCTTAATGCAGTGCGTGTAGCACGTGCAGACACCTTTTCTTCAGCTCTTCATGCTAGATTGTGTATTAAGAACAGTGTGGTTGGGCCAAGGTCTAACAACTAATAATGCTAAGATGCTGTTACAAATGACAGAAAGTAAACCTCACTCATTCAAATATAAAGATAAAGAAGTTCTGAGTGGTAATTTAATATGATCAAAAGCACTTAAAATACTGACCTAACAACTGTTGGAAAAGATAGAAGGGGAAGCTCTAGGTAAGATGCTAACTGAGTGGTAAGTATGGGAAAGCATGGTTGTGTGAACAGACATCCTGTCATTGGAATTAAGTAATACATGCTGTAGTAAGCATGGGAGATGCAGGATCAAATAAGACAAGATATGCTTTAGGTAAAATATTGCAATGTTGATTTTGAGATGTCTTCTTGACATTCCCAGAGAAAGACTTGTCTAAAGATTAAAGAGCACCATAGACACACCTTAAAGCAATCACCTTAAGTAGCACCAGAGATGACTTCGCAGTCAGTGTGCAGTACTAAGACACCTAGATCAGAGCAGCCTTCCTGTAAACATGCCTGCAGAAGCAGAAAGAAAAACACAGAGGCAAACACTTTCACATGTGCGTTTCTCAATTGAAAGCCTTAACAAATACGGTTCCTCCTTGTACAGTTTCCCATGCTAGATTCTACAACTTGCTGCCACTAGGCATTTTCTGCCTCTGTCAAGTAGAATCGGACGTAGATGACTGTACCAGCTCTCCACACACCTTCTGTCTGTTAGTTTTCTCCCTTTGTAACTGGTAGCACTGTTTAGTGGTCTTCTAAAAACTAGTCTGGTAGAAATAAGCATGTGGATTTTTACAAAGCTCAGCAACTGTAAATGCACCTAGCTTTCCCTTTATTACATTCTGTAATTGCTCCGATCTGAGTCATCAGCAATTCATGACTCCCACTATCTTCCTCTTCTGCATACCATGCTGCCTACCAATTCTCTGTAGTTTTTAGAACCCACCTGGCAAGTTTAAAAGTTTCCACCAAATGAATCTTTTCCAACCACATGCTACAGTGATGAGGTTCAATAATGTGGTTTTTCTTTGCCGTTGGGAGAAAAGTACATTTTACTTTTCAAACTGGGATTTCTCTGTTACGATTTTCTGCCTTGACATATTAAAATAAATCTATAGTTGCTTTTCTTTCTCTGTTGTCTTACTCATACTCCTTCTCATAGAGTAAAACCTATAGAATTATGAATTATGTTGCAATCCCTTTTGGAACCAAAAGAGAAATATGGTTTCCATTATAGTTTATTGCATTTTTATTCCTTTCTTTTAAAAAAGTTAAAATAAGCCCTACACTCCTCTAGGTTCAGATCTCTCTATTCAAAATTGTAAACAACCTGGTTTGGCAAACTGTTGTTTTTGTTTTCTTGTTTTGTTTTGTTTTTTTTTCTTTTACTTCATATTGTTTTGAGAGGTGAAGGTATGTTTGGCTTGGTGACGGTCCATGACTTTAGTGTGGGAGGATTTTGTCACTCTTTCTTTCTCTGAGAATCTGTTCATAAAAGTCATTTTAGTGTGGTAAGATGAGCAGTTCGTGCCTCTGAGTGGAGGCGTACACGCTGGCTCCTTGTTAACCTGAGAGGGTCAGGGATGATTTTGCACATTGACCACATTCAATCCACATTTTGTGGTAGAGTGATTGATAACAATGGGTAGTAACTTCATGGTAGATGAGCCTCATTATTAAGATCTTGGAGTTTCATTTCACATTAACCAAGTGATCAAGCCTTTCTCTGAAATGTATACACTGGGTCACGAAGTGTCCATTCACTGTGGATTGGGTTATTTATTCACATTTCTCTATTTGATGTTTATTTTAAATGTGCTTTTCCATTGGACTCCTATAATTAATACCAGCAGAAATCCAAAGACCAGGTTCATAGATTAGACTTTGCCATGAGCTTGATTTCCATAAGAACTTTAGAAAACAAAAGAAAACATTTGCCATCACATTCCTTCAGTAATGTAGTGGGGTTGGAAGATAATCCACACATCTCAGAGTTTCTCTGAAAGTGAAATTCAACCTGGAAACAGTCTGAAAAATGTGAAGATTAAGGTGGCCAAGGCTGATCATGTTTGGGTCCTCAGTAAACCAGAGAGAATATTAGAGAGCCCGGTGGAATGCACTGATGTCCAAAACAGCCACACAGCGCCATGAACACTGCACTGTCCTCATGCTTTTTAAGATTTACATATCTTGTTTTATGTATGCAGTGCTTAGCCTGAACGTATATGTATATACGCTCACCGCATAAGTGCCTGGTGCCCATGGAGGTCAGAATTCCATGGAACCCCCAGGAACTAGAGTTAAAAGTGGTTTTGAGCAACTGTGTGAGGGATGGGAACCCAGTCCAGCTCGGCTACAAGAGGAAAAAAAAGTGTTCTTAACTGTTGAGCCACTTCTCCAGCCAATATCTTTTACTTGTTTTTATTTTATCATCGACTAAAGTGTACACAATTCCCATAACTCACTGTGACATATCAATTCGTAAGTAAGAAATTTACTCCAGACCTAGTTCTGTGTAGATCCGGACTCAGGCCCCTTCTCCTTACTTATATTAGCGATAGACTGTGTCAGTTTTAAAGCTACTGTGTTCTGGCATCTGCATGGGCAGCAGCACACCAGACTCCTTTTCAGGTTTAGAGGTGATGACTTACTAATGTCTTTTTTTTTCATTTTTTTTATTAATTTATTCTTGTTACATCTCAATGGTTATCCCATGCCTTGTATCCTCCCATTCTTCCTTCCCTCCCATTATCCCCTTAATCCCCTCCCCTATGACTGTGCCTGAGGGTGACTTCCTCCCCCTTTATTTGCTCATAGGGTATCAAGTCAGAAAACTAGTAATAGGGCTTCCTCAAGACCCACGAACCACTCCTTGGCGTATCCTCAGAAGATGCTCCAGCACACAACAAGAAAATTTGCTCAACCATGTTCATAGAAGCCTTATTCATAATAGCCAGATCATGGAAACAGCCTAAGTGTCCCTCAGTAGAAAAATGGGTAAAGAAACTGTGGTATATTTACACTATGGAAGACACCCTAATGTCTTGCTTGAGTCACAGAACATTACTCTTAGGAGTGACTGAACGCCAACTGCCCACTCTAACCACCAGAGTCTCTGATCTTCTCTTTGAGTTTAAGCAGACAGCATGAATGCTGCCTGATAATCAATCCTCCACTAACATTTGCATAATTTTAGAAAGAAAGTGGAAAGCAAGGGTAGTAAGAATGTCCACTCAGCCATGCTTTGTTGTGTGGTGTGTCTTGATCTACAACAGAAGAAATAAAGTAAAGATCTCTCTTTGTCAATGATGCCCACTAATTATATGTGTAGATTAAGAAAAAAAAAAGGTTACTGTTCCAAGGGGTTACTATCTTACACCAAAGACTAGATCAAGAGCTCAAATAATGCTTAATATTGACAAATCAGAGCAAATACACATTGTTTTCAGTAGCTCTACCCTTTTCTACCCCCTTTCCTATTTGTTTTCCCCATGGTACAAAGGCAAAAGTTTCAGCTTCTGTTTACAATCTGAGGTCCTCATTAGGATGTAAATTATTTGATAGGATAGATGATGTCTGACTCATGTTTTTTATCTGAAGCAGCCAAAGGTTCCTGTAATAAATATTTATTCTCTACAAATATTTGTTGAATTGATTTAAATTGCATAAATTATCTCAATTCAACAAGGAGTTTCAAAGCACTATTTCCCCTTCATTTCCCATTTGTTTTTTAAATGCTCTGGAGAAGATATAGACTTTGGTTTACAATCTAAGATTGTTAAGACTCCATAACAGTATTCCTGATTTTGCTTTGCTATTCTGCGAACAGTGCTTTGCAACTTTTTTTTTTTTTTTTGCCACCTGACTTTATGGTTTCTACTGATGAGACTAAGAGTAGGAGTGGAAAGGAGCAAGAAAAGAGGATGAGAAAGCAAGCACGAAAGAAGATGACAGGAAAACTAAAACTTCCTTCTTGGGTTGCTCACACATTCTTCTGAGCCCTCTTCCTGCAGCATGGCCTGCAGCCTTTGCCCTGCACTCCCCTGCAGGCCCCAGTGCTGTCTGTCACTCTCACAAGTAATACCTTGTGGTATTTCTTTAATGGAGACAGCTTCAAATCTGACACAGTTCCTTGGGGGCCCCTGCTGTGTTTGCGAGTTCTCATGTAAACTTTTAGCTTGCAGAAATCCAAAGAACTTTGACGTTGAATGATGACCCCTATGCTGACAAATACTTTAGTAAATATATATTCCAAGAACTCTGAAAGACAACCCACACAGTGCTTTGCAGTGAAGAGAAAGAAGGAAAGTATAAAGTAATTTATTTTTGCTTTGTAGAAAAAGAGTTTATTTGACCTATATGCACGCTTGTATCAGGAACAGAAGAGGGGAAGATGGCTTGAGAGGACCTTTCAAGGAACTGTTAATCAAGTAGAAAACTCACATTTGGAAGAACAATATTAAATGCTTTGTTGGGGTTGATTAACATGTGATGTAGTGGAATATTTTATCACCAAAAGCCCCCAGTTTGCAAATGTTGGTATGTGGGCTTCTTTTGCTAAATCCTCTTCTTAAAAATTAAAAATAGCAATGACAAAGCTACTTTTGATATATTTATATTGTTTCCTCAAATAAAATTAAAACGTGTTTTATATATTTCATCCTCATCTAAAACTTACGACTTGGGTATGTTGTTCTGAAATACAGCTCTGCAAAGGTGTACCATGGGAGGGCCTAAGCCAAGATGTGTCCCTGAGTAATTAAACCATGCAGCAGATATGGTTTGAATGAGGTTTATTAGGGAAGGGAAGATGAGCCAGGGTCTGGGATAGAGTGGACTTGTAGACTGGCAGGCAAGCAGACAGATGGTAGCAGAGCAATGAGAGAGAGAAAGAGAGAGAGAGAGAGAGAGAGAGAGAGAGAGAGAGAGAGAGAGAGAGAGAGAGAGAGAGAGAAGAGAGAGGAGAGACAGAGAGGAGAGACAGAGAGGAGAGACAGAGAGACAGAGACAGAGAGACACACAGAGAGACAGAGAGAGCTGGGTGATGGGCAGGTTTTATCCAGCCTCACATGCATCTGGTACACCTGGAGGTGGCGTTGTAATAACATAAGCAGTTGCTAGGTTCCTGGGGGCAGGCCAGCAGAATCCTCTGTATGATAGCCTATGAAACTCTCTGGACCCTGCTTTATGGACAAAATAAATATGCACAGTTAGATATTACAAAGAATAATGTTGTTACATTTCTTTCCATACTCCTAGTATCATTTTTCCACCAAAGCCTAGAAATAATTAGAAGTTATATCTGTGCTTTATACACAATTTTTTATACAGTGTGGACCTGGGAGTAGGAATTCACAAGGTTCGTTTTTTCCACCTTTATATTTTTGCCCTCTGGTTTTCTGATCCCAGGGAGACCATTTTCCAGTGTTTTCCAAGATTATTTTTTCTCTCTTTTGACCTTGGAGCCAAGACATGTAATACTCACTTTGTAGCACACCTTGGAGATTTGACCTAAGGCAAATCTTTCAGCGTTCAATGTAATTGGCATGATGGCCTCAGCTTGAAGAGGTACATAAATGGGCATAGTGTAGCACTGTCTATAATATTCTAACATTCATTTGTTAGCATGAAAAAATACATAACAAGAAAAGGGACAGGTTTTGGTGATTCTACATATGTAGACATTTTTTAATTTAATTTTCATGGAGCCCATATGTTATTTTTAGGACTTAAAATTCTTCCATGTACAAGTCTGATAAGGTTTCAGCATTTTCGTCAACTTTCAAGTCTAAGTTTTAAAAATTCTTTCTTTGAGTTCCTTACCCACATGAAAATATTATTATGAAAGGGAGGAGATAACCATTGAGATGTAATATGAATAAATTAATAAAATAAAATTTAAAAAAGAAAATAAGTTTAATTTTCACAGTGAAAACTTTAAAAATATATCATTGATTCCTAATACTTTTGTGTCATTTTATTGTGTGTGTTTTATTAATTTTTCTTATCATTATTTGGAATAGCATACGAAAATAGGTATTGAAAGGTAGAAGAATTATAAATGCAAATGTGTACTTTTACTAAATATAAAGCATTTGCATGTAAGTCTTATTATGTCTACTGCATTAATTAATTGACAATATGCTCTAAATGGTTTTCTTTGTGCTAGGATAGAATAAGTGATTTCAGACTAGTTAGGAAATGGTCATAAGGAAACTGAAGTTAGTTGACACATTTATTTATCAAAATTGGCTAGACTTAAACTTTTTCATAGTTATTCCTACAATGTGTATACAAGCATGTTTTTGGGCTTTTGATTATTACTTTGGATATTGAGGCAATATGGTTTCTAGATTTTTATCTCTTCCTGGAAAAAATAGAAAAATTCAGATACAGTGTGAGAATCTTCAGAAAATAAAATGAAATAATAAAAGTCTACAAAATATACATTTTAGGCCATGTGTTGTTTCAAGTTCAGAAAGATTTGAAAGTAAATACCTCTGCTTCATATAAAATCAAGTAGAAAATCACTACTGGAATTTATCAAGAAAATGGTCCATATCATTTAGATTTTCAAATTTTGTGGCATATAGGCTTTTGAAGTAAGACTTAATGATTCTTTGGATTTCCTTCATATCTGTTGTTATGTCTCATTTTTCATTTCTGATTTTGTTAATTGGGTACTCTCCCTTTGCCTTTTATTTAGTTTAGCTAAGGGTTTGTCTATCTTGTTGATTTTCTCAAAGAACCAGCTCTTGATTTCATTGATTCTTTGAATTGTTTTCTTTGTTTCTAATTTATTGATTTGCACCCTGAGTTTGATTATTTCCAGTGGTCCATTTCTTCTTTGTTGTGTCTGTTTCTTATTTTTCCTAGGATTTTCAGGTGTTCCAGTAAGTTGCTTGTATGTAATGTTTCTCATTTCTTTGTGAAGGCACCTAGTGCTATGAACTTTCCTCTTAGCACTGCTTTCATTGTGTCCCAAAGATTTGGATATGTTGTGCCTTCATATTCATGTAGAGCTAGGAAGTCTTTAATTTCTGCTTTTATTTCATCCTTGACTCAGTTATTATTGAGTAAAACATTGTTCAGTTTTCATGTAATTATAGGCTTTTTGTTAATTCTATTGTTGTTGAAATTCAGATTTAGTCCTGGTGGTCTGAACAAATATAGGGGATTATTTCATTTAAAAAAATCAGTTGAGGGTTTTTTGTTATGGATTATATGGTCAATTTTGGAGAAGATTCTGTATGGGGCAGAGAAGAAGGTATATTCTGTTCTGTTTGGTTGAAAAGTTCTACGGATGTCTCTTAGGTCCATTTGATTCATGATATCTGTTAGGGTGATAATTTCTATATTTAATTTCTGCCTTGATGATCTGTCCATTGGTGATAGTAGGGTGTTGAAGTCTCCCACTATTATTGTGTTGGGATAGATGTGTGATTTAAACTTTAAAAGTATTTCTTTTATGAATGCATTTCATAGTTATTCAGGATAGTAATGTCCTCTTGGTGGATACTTCTTTTGATGAGAATAAAGTGTCATTTTTCCTCTTTCTTGATCAATTTCAACTGAACATCTACTTTATCAAATATTAGAATGGCTACTCCAGCTTGGCCTGGGTCAATTTGATTTGAAAATCTTTTTGCAGCTCTTTACTTTCAGGTAATGTCTACCTTTGCTGCTGATATGTGTTTCATGAATGCAGCCGAATGACAGATCTTATTTCTATATCCTCAAGCAAAGAATGGATAAAGAAACTGCAGTATATATCTCCACAATGGAATACTAAAAAACCCAAGGAAATCTTGAAAATTTAAGGCAAATGAATAGAACTAGAAATGATCACCCTAAGTGAGATAACAAGATCCCAAAAGACACGCATGTTATTTACTCACTTCTTAGTGGATTTTAGCCCAAAATTGATATCGTCTGAGAGTCTCCATCCAGCAAGGGATAGTGACAGTTATTGAGGATTGAAGCTGGACTCTGGCCAGTGTGATGAGAGTTGCAGGTAACAGTAGGGGGATGCAAGGTCTGCGGGAGCAGGAGCTCGACAGGGAGACCATCAAGGACCGTGGATTGAGGCATGGGGCGGGCAGTTTGCACAAACTGAAGCTCCAGATAAGAACAATGCATGCAGTGAACCAAGACCCATTTCTCAGATGTAGCCAATGAACTATGAATTCTATGCATAGGAGAAAGAGGGAGTGTTGCTGAACCTCTGACATGCTCTCGGACGCCCAATACTTGGTCACTGCTCCTTAGAAAGATGGCCTAGTGGGCACACAATGGAAGGGGATGTAGCCTACCCTGATCTAGTCTGTTCCCAGAGGTCCAGGAGAGGGGAATAAGCAGAAGAGAAAGGGAGGGTGGCATGTAAGATAAGAGCGAGGGGAGATCAATCAGGAGGTAAAGTGAATAAATTATAATAAATAAAATATACACTTAAAATCTAGATGGAGGAGAGGGTGGCTGTAGAGACAGATACATCAACCAAGGACTGCACATGGTGAGTATCTAGACACTCAGCACAGTTGTAGTACATTGGCAGCACGTCTCTTTGTGGGTCCCACAATATGGGAAATAAAGACATTGACTCTGGTCCCCCCAATGTGGAACACTTCCCCCTGGCAGGGTGGACTTACCAGACCACAGAGGAAGAGGGTACAGATAGCACAGATGAGACTTGATGAGCTGAAATCAGATATTAGGGGAGGAGGGCCCCCTTGCTGACAGCTAGGGTAGGGAGGAAGGGAGACAGTATGAGGGATGGATGGTGGAACTGGGAGGTGATGAAGGAGGGAACTACAATCAGGATGTAAAAAGAGACAGGCTGAGACATGAATGTCTATGCATAGACACTTCTTCTTATTGGTTACAGAATACATGTAACTTAGGACTAGATGCCACTCTTTGTATGGCATGAATGAAGATTTACAGATGTCTTTCTTCTGCTCATGCAAAGAGCAGAGAACTAGCCTTAACTGCTATATGTACCCTGCATACCTCATACACTTCTAATTTTAGGAAAGTATAATGCTGGTGAGAAACTATAGGTTTTCAGAACAAAAGAACCAGACCTTGAAGCTGGGTCAGACCTGACAGGATTCGTTCCTCTCAGCATGCTGGATGCCGACATCCTACATCCTTCATGTTCCAGCATCAAGTGCTTCAGTTGCTGTTCTCCATCAGAATAGGACAGCTCCCAAGACAACTTCGGAGAAAGCTTCTGTACACAGTTGGTCCAGAATTTCAGACTGTCACACACAGGACTTTTTAAATTAAGCTTGGAAGTTCTCATCATTGATAATCTAGACCACAAATTATATTCCTACCTTGTTTAACCATTTTCCCAATTTGATTTGGGCCCTTACAAAGGTATTATTCACCCCAAATCAGCCGGAAGAAACCCTACGAGAACAACACACTCCCTACTTCCCTTAAGGGAGGTTGGGTAGGTTTTTGGTTGCTTTCTTGGGTTTTAGGTGTTTATTCTCACTGGGAGTTAGTTACAACTTACTATTGGTAACTATTGGAAAACAAGGTTCACTCAGCGATGGCTCTATTTTCCTTTATCATTATTTCTTGGGTATGGAGATGGGGCCTGAAAAGAGAGAGCGGGGAATGTGGAGATGGATGAGGAAGGTGTGACAAAAAGTGGATTGTTGAGTTGACCCCTCAGCTTAAGACCTTTACTGGTCTCAGAAGGTTATTTTTAATTCATTGATATAGAAATTTTATATTGATGCAAAATAGGTTTAATTTTGATACATTGGCTTAGAATTCAAATTTAAGATTATACTTCACACACATTATATATATTTCTACTCTAATATAAGGTATTATACCCCTGCAACTCAAGTAGAATACAAGGTTTACCTCCAATACTTTGAAAATGATACTGCAGGCTGTTTACGATAAGTAAGTTAGACAAGTTAATTCCCAATTGATCAAATTGTGGGCATTTCAATTTCTAGCCTATTTATACCACAAGAATATACATCCTATATGTAACAGATAGGTATGATTCTCTAGACATATAAGGTAAAACAAATGTAAAGTTTTTTAAAAACCTCAGACACCTAAGGAATATATCATTTAAAGATGTTTATATTGTTTAAATTGATTCTTTGACAATAAGACAGGTTAACTCCTGGCAAGACCCAGCCTACCTCAAAGATGATGATGAGCATCTGTGAACCTCCTCATGGAGATAGCTTCCAATATTGCAAACAAGCCACTGGGGAAAATGTCCTTGTTTCGACCACTGACATAATTCTGCCTAAAACTTGGCAAGCTTGAATGCAGGCAGAGTCTGGTGGCCAAATTCTATAGGTTAAGCAAGTCCTCAATACTTCCTGCATCACAAATATGTCTGTCAGACACACTGGGCCAGAAGGCTGAAGATGATGTTCCAATGTTTTAGAGAGCTTTGGGTGACTTTTCAGGCAGCAAACTGTCTCTGTCATTCTTTTGGGATTTTTGTTTTTTATTAAATTTGGAAGTTGCTAACACGTATTTCCTTATGTAATTAACTTTACTCCTTCTCATGTTGCTGATGGGGTTGAAGACAAAATAGTTGAGTTTCACAAATAAGCCTCATTGTTTAGGGGTTAAGGTGTTTTTAGGTCTAGATAGATGTTTTAAGTTTATAGAAATGAGATATGATAGAAAATGAGTTATATTTAGAATTTTAGACTCAGCGAGATAGGAAAATGTTTTCTTCAAGGTTGCCAAATACAAATCGTCAAAAAAGTATAAATGTAACGTAAATGTAATTCCAGTAAATTCTATGGTTCTTCTTGCTGTATGTACTTTTTTATATAGGTATAATAATATAAATATATATGTAAAAATAAAACAATTAATAAAAATAGAAAAAAAAAGAAAATGATTACTGATTTTAAACCCATGCTTCAGTCTGTTAGGGAGTACAAAGTTGTTTAAGAAAGTGTAAGGAGAATGATATCCTGGACCCCATAACATGGGGTCTAGATGGTCATAATAATAATTTTATAATTTAATATTAAATTCCAGACAGTGTTGAAAAATATGGAGAGTCAAACCATGCAGTTGTACTACTATGTTAAAAGAATATTCAAAAGAGCTGAAGTTAACAACTGGGCAAATTTACATAAATATCCATTTATATCTTATAATTATTAAATTGTTTCAACAAAGTCCAGGATTACAAGCCATGATAAGATGGTGGCCACCGGTATGGTTTTGCCACAAGGTTCTCCCCAGATATCTAACACCTAATATCTGACAACTCTCAGTAGTTCAAGCATAGATTGAGCCGGGTGGTGGTAGCGCACGCCTTTAATCCCAGCACTAGGGAGGCAGAGGCAGACAGATCGTTGTAAGTTCGTGGCTCGCCTGGTCTACAGAGTTAGTCCAGGACAGCCAAGGCTATACAGAGAAACCTTGCCTCCAAAATGCAATAAATAAATAAATAAATAAATAAATAAATAAATAAATAAATAAAAATAAAAATAAAAATAAAAAAAGGAAGAAAACTGACCAAAAGTTATGAAAGTAAGAAACCACACAAAAAATACAGAACCAAGAGCCTCAGTCAGTACATTGAAAATTGTCTTGATGTGGTCATATATTAATCTCTTAAATTACTACTAAAAATTTACATTCCTGGATCTCTTTGTGGTGTTTCAAGGCAAGAGCCACTGAGGTGCCTCACGGAAAATGTGATTTTTAGCTCAGAGTCCAGACAGTACATGATTCTTTCTACTCAAAAGATACTATCGCTGACCACCTCCCTTTTCCTCCCACTCTTCATCCACTCCTCCTTCATTTTTCTTCAGAAAAGGACAGGCCTCCCATGGATATCATGAACCAGCCAAGTTGCAGTAAGAATAGGCACTTCCTCTTCTCTTAAGACTGGACAAGGCAATTCGGTAGAAGGAAAGGACTCTCAAAGCTGGAGCAGTTGTTGGTTGTTCACGCCCACAATTTCTGTACCACCTTTACCTCAGCATATCTTGTAGACAGGACAAATTATACATCAGAGGATTTGCAGCTGGAGTATCCCAAATAAATTGTTTTATCTTGAGAATTCCAAATCTTAACCATGTTTAATTACATACTTAACTCATGTTGAAGAAAGAATTCATAGCTTCTTGTAAAATGCAATTTGCATAGAATTGCACGTTATGTACCAGTAAGAACAGCCTAAAGATGATCATTTTAAATCATGATGTAATAGTCTCTCTAGAATAATTGATCACTTCTAATTAATGATTGGCAACAGCATTCTCCTGATTCACTCTGTTAATCATTTCAAACAAAAATAAATTAAATCTGCATTGTACACCTAGTTACATTTGAAGGTGGTCATAAAGATATAAGAAACACTGGAAAGAAAAACAACAAATTTTCTTCTGTGCAATTATCTAATGTATTATTTCTCCAGAGTTAGTGTAAATTTAGTTTATGTGTTCAATCAACTCTTTTGGCATCCTAAGCAACAAACATCCTGTCATTTGTAGAGTAGAATTAAATAACTGCTAAATAGCCTTGTGCCTTCTCTGTCCCCATGTTTAATGAATGGTTTACAGTCAAAATGTCAACCCTGAATCAATTATTTGTATAAATGCCTATATGTGAAATTAAGAGAATTAAGAGAATTCTGTTTCACAATTGATTAGTTCCTGGAGGTCTTAACAATATATAACATTTCAGGTAGTTGAGTTTGTCTCCTTAAATGAAATACATACTACTGTATATCAGTTAAGATATTTAAGGCAGAGAACTACTAATATCACTCATTCATGATCCACAGGAAGACATACTAACTTTGCCATAAACAAATGTCTAATGTTGTTTGGGATTCCATGCATTTATGTGGACATACAGGAGTATGCACAATGTGTGCACACCTCTTCAAATCTGTACTTGACATGTCTATTGCATTCCTGCAGTCACACTAGTTGTGGTTACATATACAAGATCGATCTTACCAAATCTCTGTCATATACATGACAGGTCCCGCTCTTTCCTGAGGACCTATTGACAGTTGATAGCTACTGGAAAAGAAAAAAAATTCTTATATTTGGATATATGGACACATATATTTTCCATGCTTCTGTGGATGGCTGGCCCTACAACAGACAATTATGGGTAGATTTAACTAGACCTAGTCAGTTAGAAAAAATATTTAAAATGTAGACATGAATTTGGGAGAGGGAAATTATGGGAAGATTAAAACAATTGGGAAGACAAAAAATATCTTTACCTTTCAATATATAAGTAAGTAAATAAATAAATAAAATTGTACTTAAAGAGAGTATATTTACTTATGTCTGTATAATCAAAATCAAAATCAAGTACATGAGCAGAATAAAGGTTTTTAGTTTTAGTTTCAGAAAGATTCTTCACTCTCAGCCATTGTGCAAACTAGGCTCCTGACTGAATATGGGACTTTTTCCCGGGAAGTGAGGTTTATAATGACTGTGTTCTCAGACACTGCTGTTTAATGATGCTCCTTCACAAAGATAGAAAGTCTTATTAAACAAGTAATTAATTTAAACCACTGAAGCATAAACACAGTTTTCACTCTTGTAGACAGCTGAAGCTTTGTAGTTAACTGGGAAATGCTCACATTTCCTTAGACACATTTTACATGGGCAAATCTGTAAATATGCATTTATTACATGAACATGGTGTTCATTATACTGTTACAGGAGGG
The DNA here is from genome assembly GCF_964271855.1 of Acomys minous. Lineage (NCBI taxonomy): Eukaryota > Metazoa > Chordata > Mammalia > Rodentia > Muridae > Acomys > Acomys minous. The sequence goes on from NC_140489.1 coordinate 22,007,334, forward strand.
GCTAACATTGCAAATGAAATGTTCCATAAAATACAGTCAAGGCAGAGGCAGAGAATACATTAAACGTTGATAGGACTCTGATAACCTCTTTCAGGGAAATGAGCACTGGGGTTACAGTCACAATAACCAATATATGACATTTGACATTAGAATAACATTCAACACATTATGACTTAACTAACTTCAGAGTCCCCAACTACTAGAAAAGTAAAGGATGATGTCTATAGCCAGTGTAATTTAGGATATATTCCCAGCCAAACATTGTAATCATAATATGACATTTAGAATATTTATTAACTTGTTTGAACCTCATCTATAAATGACAAAATATTTCCCATATTTCATAAGAGTGAGATAAATGATAAATATGAAAGTCTCAATGCTGTTGCCAGCTCAGTATTACAGAGACCCTTCCAAACCCCTATGCAAGGATAAAATGATGCATGGATTAAATGTTGCCAGCAAGTAACCCATGTGTTATATATAATGTTTTTACCAAAGCTACAGTACAGTGTGGTCATGCTATGTGTTCCTTGGTGCCAATTTATAATCTCTCTTGTCTCCCCTTCAATTTCCCCTCATTCTTCTCCCCTGCATAATCTTTTGGGAAGCAGTGGTGTGCTTTGTGTAACTTTGTATAAACAGAATTGCAGACTCTCTTCTTGAGTGCTACAGTCCTGCGTATTATATTCTTTGCAATGACTGTGAATCATTAATATTTTTAGAAGTTTGTTGTTTTCTATGGTTGAAATATATTCCATTTGAAGCTATCCAAAAGATTAATATTTAATTAATTTATTTACTAGTTATTTCTTTTTGAGGACTTTTACAGAAGCATTTGCATAAATTAGGTACATGAAATTTTATTAGTCAATGGAATGGATGGATTGGGTCATACAGAAATTTAAGTTCGAAATTTTTTAAAAATCACATTATTTCCATAGTCTGTAGTACTGCTTAATATGACTACTATAAGTTTCTTCCCACTCACACAAAGGACACTGATTTACAGGTTTAAGATCCAAACTTTGACTGACCTCAGTTAAAAACCTGTGCATGCAGGCTTGACATTTCAACTGCTCCGTGAATTGCTACAAATGACCAAGATTGGCATTATTATTGATATCAGAGTTGATATTTTTCCTTTGAGGATTTCATAAACAAATATACTGTATTTGCATCATTTCCACACTGCTCTATCAGCTTTTCTGTGATCCCTGCAATTCCTCGGCTCTCAAGATCATCACCTCTTGTTCTATTATATATGCACACACATATAATGTATATATGCATTATATACATACATATATAGTGTATATACAATAGAATGTTGTATATGTAGTATTTCTATTTTCATTCAGTTAAATTATTGATTCAGTGATTTTTTTGAGTCTTGAATATTATTTTATACTTCTGAGTAGATATAAAAAGTTTCTTGTGTTATTAAAACATGTTAATCTTTGTACAATATTCTTCTTTCTTTATTCTATTAATGATTTCTCCAAGAGTGGTGCATTGTACCACTCTTTATTCCTCAAAATAAACAAATGAGCAAACAACAAAAACAAAGCAAAACAAAATGAAAGAGTGTGTACTGAATTTTCAGAAGATCAGTTCTGAGTTAATTCCTAGAACCTGTGTCAGGAGGCTCACAGTACACGTGGCTCTAGCTCCAGGGAAATCCACTCCAATCCTCTGTCATTACCTGCACGTTTCTGCACACATATGGATAGTCCCAAACGAACGTAGACATAATAAAAATAAGGTAACTATCTGGAAAAATCAATTTTAGGGAGTTTTCATAGATACACAGAGCAAGTTAAATTTTATAAATTAACAGGAGAATTATGATAAATATTATTTTAATAAACAAAAATAATTTACTATACATATGCATCATTCTGTTTTATTCTACTTTGATAAAAGTATGTATTTGTGTTTGATAATGTGTTTATTCATTTTGTTTATACACACATATATATATATATATATATGTATATATATATGTATGTATCTGAGTTTCTGCATGTATGGATTTGTATCACATTATACCCAGTTCCCATAACTAACTGGAGTTTCAGCACTTTTAAACAGCCAGACGCGGATGTGGAGAATCAAACTGCCAATCTGTAAGAGCAGCAAGTCTTATATCTTAGTTTTCACTTTTCCACTTCTATAACACTACTGGAAAACCTCTTTTTTGTTGTTGTTGTTGTTGTTCTAAAATGTAAGTTGTGTAATCTTTATAAATTAACTTATTTTCCCAGAGTCTGTTTTTAAACATTGTATTAGAATAGCAATCCTCATCTAATTAAACTACACAAGTTTCTTAATAAATCACCAAAGAATTATGAACGTGAAAAATGTTCTATGCTGTTAAAATTGAAACAATACATAGTTCTGTGCTACTTAGCTTCTTTTCTTCTTCTTCTTCTTCTTCTTCTTCTTCTTCTTCTTCTTCTTCTTCTTCTTCTTCTTCTTCTTCTTTTTCTTCTTGTTCTTCATTTTCTTCTTCTTCTACCTGCTCCTCCTGCTACTCCTCCTCCTCCTCCCTTACCTCCTCTTCCTGCTCCACCATCTCCTCTGCCTCCTATGCACTCTTTTTGAGACAGGATTTTTCTGTCTATAGCCTTCGCTTTCCTAGACCTGCTTTGTAGAATGGGAAGGACTTGAACTCACAGCTATCAAAGCCTCTGCTCCATGAGTTCTGGTAATTTGGGTGTGCACCACTGTGTCTGGTTACTTAATATACTTCTAAATTAACTAAAAAGATTTAAATTTTTTATCAATCAAATGGATAACAATACTTAACATTTTTCATTCATGAAAATGTTGGTACACTATATATATATATATATATATATATATATATATATATATATATATACAGTTTCATATTACGTGAAGAAACCCTTTCCTTTTGAAGTGGTTTTAGGAACAGGTGGCATAGCTTTAGTGGGAGTCTCTCTCCCCTGAGGCAAGTCTGGTATTGATCAGCCCTGAAATGAATTCCCTGCTTCTGACAATCCTCCACATTGATTATCTGCCCACTCCTCCAATTAAAGCAGGCAGAGAGTTACATGTTTTTCCTTGGGGTTTGGTTTTTTACTATGTTTTCTTTTTAAAATTTCCTTTGATCTGGGAGTCATATTCCCACAGGACCCTGCCTTCCTTGCTCTGAGCACTCAGAATTTTCTTCACAGAATATGTTCAAATATTTTTATTGACTGCCACATAAATAGAACGGAGATGTAAATCTACGTATAGAGTCAATTTATTTGAGAATTATTTAAAATATATAAAAATGGTTCTACATTTATTAGCCGTTATGTAGAGAATGAAAGTAAATCTCTTTAATTCACTTAACTAATATAAATTATTTGACAGCTTCTATACTTCCAGGCACAAATCACACTAACAAGGAAACAGTTGTGAAAAATATTGGAATAATCTTGCATGAAAGTTGTATCCTCATTACTGTAAATTACTGTTAGTCTTTCAGCTTATATTTTCTGCCCTTCTTGACATAACATTTTGACTGACAGTGATAAACCCGAATTGCTTCTTATTTTGTCATTAGAGAGGTTTAGTCTAAGCATGGATGATATTAAGGAAAAATGACAGGATTCTTTCCCTTGGGGGGGTTTACAACGCTTTGTACAGCATATGACAGCTTCATCTGTCAACTTGCCACAAACCTAGAGTCACCTGAAAAGAGGGAACTGCAGCTGAAGTGTTTCCCAGATCATACTGGCCCATGACATTATTTGAAGTATTATTTTAATTGGTAACTGATGGAGGCATTCCCAGCCCACGGGGAGGGGTACCATAGCTGGGCAAAGGAACCTGGGATGTTTAAGAGAGGTGTCTGAGAAAGCCAGAGGAAGCATGCCTGTAAGCCCAATCCTTCTAGTCTCTGCTTTAGCTCTTGCTAAATTTATTACCATCCCTAAGAAGCCTGTTTGTTTTGTAATGAGAGACAGGAAGAGGATGGATCCAAAATGGAAGGAAGGTGGGAAAGAACTGTGAGGTGTACATCTTGAGGAAAGTGTAATCAGGATATATTATATGAGAAAAATATCTATTTCTGATAAACAGAAAAATATTAAGCTGTAGTCAAGTTATTGGGTTTTTTTTTTTGCTTTCTATATTTCCCAAATCATAGTTGCATGTGTTTTATTCTGTTGAAAATAAGTGGTTTATATGAATACAATACTTTTATTTTTTTGGTTAATGGTTTTAGATTGTAAAATATCCTATAATGAATAAGTTTATCCTTATTCTTTGAAAACCGAGAATAATCCTGCCTAATATGTCAGTAGTTTCAAGTTTGAATATGTGTGCTTTATGTGGATCGCAGGTTTTCACGAAGATCATTTATGTTCTCTCATCTATATGATTGACTAGTAACAGCTCGAACACAAGGAGTACAAATCCTGTTGTCAAGGGCATAGATGATGGTCTGGAGAGAATCAGGAACTCACAAATGCCTCTCTCAGCAGCAACATGAGAGATGCATGATGCTCTGTAGCAATCAGATTCACTGCATAGGAACTACTTGTCCTCTGCATTGGTGGAAGTGTGTAGGTTGTGGTGTGCTTGATGAAGGTCAGACCATGAACTGAGAGTGAAAGGGTGGGCTGATATCAACGAAGGAACATTTCCTCTGCACCCGGATCTTCAATCTGATCTAGTTGTTCTATCCTTTACAGGTTTGATATCAGGAGAGGGGAGATCAAGTTACAATCTGTCTTCACAGTAGCCACACACCGGTTAAAATCCAACCCACAAAATAATTTTTAGATATGAAGAAAATGGTCAACATATCACTGCCTTTGGGAACCACTGATGACTGAGAAAGTGCATTCTTTTATTTGTATAGAAGATTTAGTGTAAATGTCCATTTTGTCCTCATGCACTTCTAGATAAGTCCTCTGTATCATTGCCTTGGGATACCTATGTTTACCTCCCTCTATATTCCCAGATTCCATTTTCCTTACTTGCTGTAAAACGCATCTTAAAGAACTTCTGGGCTTGGTGGCGCATGTCTTTGATCCTAGCACTCAGGAGGCAGAGGCAGGCGGATCCCTGTGAGTTCTGGGCCAGCCTGGTCTCCAATGTGAGTCCAGGACAGTCAAGGCTACACATCTCTGTGTCTCAGAAAAAATAAAAGAACTTTCCCCTTACTGCAATGATCTGCAGCATAAAGTGGTCTCTCAACTGGAGGGTGAATCTCATTCTTTTGAAGATAGAAAGAGATTGACTTTTACACATTCTTCAGTGCCTTTTAAGAGTTTGTTAGTTATCATTAGTTCTGACTTTTTATTCCAAGGAAGGAATAGCAACAAAAATAACAAAGCAAACCAAACAAACAACAATACAGACCTCAAAACCCCTTACTCTCCCAGAAACATTATTCTTGGAATTTAAGTGCTTATAGATACGCAGAGCTAAATCATCCAGTATTTTCCTGCGTGGTTTTTGTTACTGGCTGGACTAGAGGAAGCAAAGTATACAGTACCATTCTAGGTTCATGAACTAGGAAGCACCAAATGAAAAGAAGTAGAAGGTAACATAAAATGTGTATCAGAATGCATCTGTGTTTATTGAAGTACATCAGGCAGTTTGTAGTTTCTAGTATGTACACGGTATGGAAACATTGTACGTTTATGGTCACTATGACCTTTGTCATCCTTGTGGAAGTTTCCTATGATGGGGACTATTAGGTAATTTGGTTTCAATTGTAGACTTGTTGAATGTTTTTCCTTTTCCTTACTTAAAAACTTACTTATTTCTGAAGCTTTGATCACAAAGTAGTATAATCAGCTGGAAGAGTTTGGCACCTCTTAAAATAAAGGAGAGACATATTTAAAAGTCTAAACATAATCTTCTCATTACTTTTGGTGGATTCTCAAGAAGAGGAGTAAAATATTGGCAGAGAAAAGGATTACTGCTCAAGGAGATATAATATGAAGCTCAGAAAAGAAGCTTTATGACTAAAATTTGCAAGTGCCAGGGCTTTGAAAACCATCTTAAATAAAGGTTCTGTGTGGTCCCTGGCTCAGAACACAAAATCTGTAGGAGGTTACCACTTGGGTAAATAACAGCATCTGACAGAGTCTGCAAAGATAGAGTTGAAAATAGGCAACAGACAAAGTGGCCAGGTCAAATAAAACTGGGCCATCTTGGGTAGGAATATGTTGAAGCCTAACCTGCAACTCACAATGTTTTAAGGCACTCATAGAATACACTTTTTATTGTAAATAATTTAAAAGTTTTCTTTACTTATTCTAATCTTCTTTGAAGTGATTAGTTTTAAAATGGAAAATATGGAAATAGAGAAAAGTGCTACAGTAAACACATACATTAATCCTTTTTATATGTCTTGAAACATTTTTTCTAAATAAATGAATAGCAGTCTATTCTTTAAAAACCTATTATGAGTTATGATAAAATGTTTTTATACATCCACATTCCCACTTTCTCACAGATTCATACACACTTCTTATGCAACATTTTATTGTTTCCTTCTTCTGTTTTTAAACTATCTAGTCCAATTGGTTCTGCCCAAGCACTGTTGGGGGAGTGTGTCCTTTTTGGGATGTGGTCAAGCTACCTGGATTCTCCATTTCCTTGTCCTGTTAGATGTCAATAACTCTTCATCTATGTGTGGGACTTTGTGCCACCATACCCTTAAAGCTGAAATTTTGTCTAGCTTGAGTTTGTGCTGGTGCTGTGCATGCACTCACAGTAGCAATGAGTTCAGAGTTCATATATACACTTACCCAATAGTGTCTTGAAACCACAGCAATTTTTAGCTATCCTCTGTGTTTTCAAATGTTAATTCTTTCTCTTCTGTGAAGATCCCTGAGCCTTGCGGACATTAGTATAATAAAAAGACTCATCTAGGGCTGAGTCCTCTATATTCTCTTACTTTATGCACATTGACCAGTTGAGAGATTCTGTACTCGAAGAAGACACTTGTCTCATGATAGCTGAGAGACACACTAATCTATGGATTTAATATGAGTAATTAGAGATCATTTTAATACAGTCTGTTTATCAGAATAATAGAGGGAGATTCTTCCCTAGCACCTATCCTTTATCTAGCCACAGGTTTCTGTTATAGCTTCCTTCTCATACAAAGCATCTTAAAATATAATCAGAAAGCAGCTGGGCTCTCCTTTAACATTCATATCTTGCTACACCATTTACTGTTGTAGCCCAGAGAATTCACATCTAGAAGAGAATTAGTATTGATTTTTCTCTTCCAGTACCAAACAGAGCATCTTCGAGCATTATGAAATAAAGGTAGTACCCATTTTATTTATCTATTTGATGAGTCAAAAGTATGATCTCTCCAGCAGTAGTGACTTACCATCAAGAACCATCGGATAATCAAGGTCAATTTTAGATGCATGTAACATTCTCAGGTCTATAGGAAACTGCTGGAAAAGAGTTCAAATAGAAACAACCAACTCCTGGTATTGGATATTTTATTTGCTAAACTGTAGAGTCTAGTTGGATTGATTATTCTATCTCTGTCCTAGGGCAAATCCATTTACACTCATTTTATCTATGTATATATTTTAGGAATTTCAATGTGGCTTTAACAAAATACTTGTCCTTTGTTTACCCTGACCTTCCAATTCCCCCCTTACTTACTCTATGACTGTGGAAATCATTGTGGAGCTTCCATAGAAAGATGGAAGTAAATCTGTCATATGATCTAGCTGTACCATTCTTGGCCATATATCCAAAATACTCTATATCTTACTACAGACATTCTTGCTCATTCATGTTCATTATGTTCTAGTCCCAATAATTAAGAAATTGATTCTTTATCAAAAATCAAGTGTCCATGTGTGTGTGGATTTATTTCTGGGTCTTTGGGTCAGTTCCCTTGATCAACCATCCTACTGCTATGCCAGTACCATGCTGTTTTAATTACTGTTACTCTATAGTACAGCTTGAGATCAGGTATGGAGGAGTTTTTATTGTACAGGATTGTTTTAGCTATTCTGGGTTTTTCATTTTTCTACATGAGGTTGAGAATTGATCTTTCAATGTCTTTAAAAATGTGTAGGTATTTTGATAGGGATTGCACTGAATCTCTAAATTGAATTTGGTAAGATGGCCATTTTTATTATGTTAACTCTTCAAATCCATGAACAAGGGAGATATTTTCATCTTCTGACGTCATCTTTAATCTCCTTAAGAGATTTAACTCATCAAATGGATAAATAAAATGAGTACTACCTTGCTTTTATAATACTAGAAGATGCTCTGTTTGGTACTGGAAGAGAAAAACAACAATAATTCCATGTAGATATGAATTCTGGTGCTTTCTCAGAAAACTAGGAATAAGGCTACCTCAAGACCCAGCTATTCCACTCCTTGGAATATATCCAAAAGATGCTATACCACACAACAAGGACATATGCTCAACAATGTTTATATTTTTGTATTTGCAATAGCCAGAACCTGAAAACAACATTCCTCTCTTGAAGAATGGATAAAGGAACTGTGGTAGATTTACACTAAGGAATACTATTCAGCTATCAAAAACAAGAAAATCCTGAAATTTGTGGGCAAATGGATGGAACTAAAAAATGATCATCCTGAGTGAGTTAACCCAGACCCAGAAAGTCTCACATGGTATATATTCACTTATAATTGCACACTAGCCCAAAAGAGATGTACCATGAAAGTCTTCACTTACCAGAAGATTAGGATAAATGTAGTGAATTCCTATTGGGACTTTGGGTGAGAGAAATATGGGAGAATTGGGAAATAGAAGGATTCAGAGGGTCCTGGAAACCTACAAGAAGAACATCATGACAGCCCAATCTGGACCCAGGGGGACAGCTGATCAACCTACTGCACCAATCAAAGACAATACATACAGTAAACATTGAATCCCTATTCAGATTTAGTCAATGGAGCGGACATTTTCCACAGTTGTGTGGAGAGCAGGGACTGACTCTGACACGAACTCCGGTGCCCCATATTTGAAAACTTCCCTATGGTGGGGAGGCCTGGTAACACTCAGAGAAAGAAAAGGCGGCTACCAAGATGAGACTTGATAGGCTGTGACCATATGGTAGAGGAGGAGGTCTCCTTCTGTCACAGACCTAAGGGAAGGGCATAGGGTAAAAGAGGGAGGGGGAGGAACAGGAGGATACAAGTGAGGGGATAACAATTTAGATGTAATCTGAATAAATCAATTAAATAAAAAGAAAGAAAGAAAAAAAAAGGAATGGAAAGAGCATAGATGTCCAAAAACTTATGAATGTATAATGAAATGTGGTATATTTACACAGTGCTATATAATCCAGCTATCAATGGGTAAAACGTACTTATACATTTATAGATGAAAGGAGGAAACTTAAAATAATCATATTAAGTGAGGTGACTCAGACTAGAAAGACAAATGTTATGTGTTTTCCCTTATATGTGCGTAGAGGAATTTTAATCAAGCAACATGGCTGATCTGGCAAAGTATCACATCCAAAGACCTTTTACGTTTGAGTGATATGGCTGGCATACAGACATGCCCTTACTACATACCTTAGGTTCCCAAAAAAATGAACTCAAATTGAGGGGAGGAAAAGTGATTAATCAGAGAAAGATTTGACAGAACGAGTCAGAGATAGGATAGGCCCAACTGTCAGAAGAATAGACAGGAAGGAGAGTCCACTTAAACAGTGCAGGGAGAGAGAAAGCTGAGATTGGTGCAGTTCAGTTGACTGCAGTTGAGTTTATACAGTCTGTGCAGTCAATTCATGGAATTGTGCAGTTCAGTTCATGGAATTCAGAGGCATTTTCCCCCCAAGAAGAACAATTCAGTGAGAACTTGAGAGAATCTAGTTTGAATTAATTTCCTTGGACAAAAATTTTGAACCAAAACTGTGGAGTAAAAGCAGCAAGTCAGAGTTCAGAAAGAACTAGAAAAGGTTAGCATATTCAACAGTAAGTCTCTGTGATGACATTTATGTCTGGCAAATAAAAGCAACATTTACATATGTGGATGTTATCTTTGAACCTTTAGATATGTGTTTCACTTGGCATTCCCACAGGCATTCCAACTTGTCAGGAATATGGGAAAGGATGGGATTTTATTCAAGAGAGGAGAGGCAGAATATAATATTATAAAGAGAAAGAGAGAATAATAGAATAGCTACTGTTATTATATGACTTATCCTCCCAGAAATAGGAGTCATTTCATTGAATATTAGTATATTAAACATCATACAATTGATATGTCTGTCAGGTACATTTATTTTTTTAAGTGTGTGTGTGTGTATTTGTGTGTGTGTGTGTGTGTGTGTGTGTGTGTGTGTGTGTGTGTGTGAGAGAGAGAGAGAGAGAGAGAGAGAGAGAGAGAGAGAGAGAGAGAGAGATTGTGATCTTGTGCAAGAGAGTAGGAGTGCTTGCAGAGGCCAAAGGCAAGAGATCATTCCTACACCTGGATTATAGGATGTTGGTAAAGTGTTCAGCAAGGGTGCTAAGAATTGAACCCATGTCCCTTGCAAAAATAGTATGTACGCCGAACCACAGAGCCGTTTCTCCAGTTCCACTTTACACATTTATAAAAATTTATTTATTTCATCACTTTACAGCCTGGTACTAGTTTCACCCTCTTTTCTTCCCAGTCCTGTCCACACACACCCCCCTGACCAATTCTCCCCAATTTCTCAGAGAAGGTGGTGCCCCTAATGGATACCAACTCACCTTGTGCCTCAAGTCACAGCAGGACTAAGTACATTTTCTCCCACTGGTGCCAGACAAGGCATCCCAACTAGGGGAAAGGGATCCAAAGGCAGACAAGGGAGTCAGAAACGATGCATTCCCATCGTTAAAGGGCCCACAGGATTACTATGCTGTATGCCTTCTACATATGTGTAAGAGGGTCTAATCTAGCCCACGAAAGCTTTTTGTTGGTGGCTCTGGCTCTGTGGGGAGAGAGATGGGGGAGATATTGGTAGGGGAGAATTTTTGGGACAGGGGAGGCCCATGAGACTCTCAGGGGTCACGCTAGCTGATATCCCTAACAGCAGGTATATGGAGCCTGAAGTCACAACCTCCTATAGCTATGTGGGACTACCAATGGAGGGAGGGTGACACCAAACCACCCAGAAAACCTTCAGCCCAAAATTTGTCTTGCCTACAAGAAGTATATGGATAAAAATGGAGTATAAATTAAAGAAATGGCAACCCAATAATTGGCCCAACTTGAGACCCACCCCATGGGATGCAGTCAACCCCTGACACTATGAATGATACTCTGCTATGCTTGAAAATATCAGCCTAGCATAACTGTTCTCTGAGAGGCTTCATCCAGCAGCTGATGGAAACAGATGCAGAGACCATCAGTCACACAAAAGGCCAAGGTCAGGGAGTTTTATTGAAGAGAGGGAGGAATGTTTGAGGGAGTCAGAGGGGTCAAGGACACCCCAAGAACAGTTTACAGATTTATAGAAGATTATTTCTTCTAGTTTTTGAGTTTATAGTATAATTACATAATTTATTCTTCCCTTTCCAAATCCCAAACCTACCACATAGTCCTTTTTGCTCTCTTTTAAACACACACACACACACACACACACACACACATATGCTATTTGTATGTCACTTTTCAATGCTGAACATTTGGTTTTAGATATTAGAGATGGCAAAATTTTATCAGAAATTTTCTAGATATAATAAACAAATTCAGTGGAGTTGCATGATACAAAATCAATTTGACCAAACTGCACATTTGCTACATATGTATAGGGGTTATAGGTTCTGTGCATGCAAGCTCTTTGGATGGTGGTTCTATCTCTGTGAGCCTCCATGAGCCCAGGTTAAATTACTCTGTAGGTCTTCTTGTGGTGTGCTTGACCCCTTCATCTCCCTCTATCCTTCTCCCCCTGTTCCACACCATTCCCTTGTGTCTCTGCATCTGTCTCCATCAGCTGCCAGAGGAAGCCTCTCAGAAGACAGGTATGCTAGACTCCTGTCTGCAAGCCTAGTAGAGTATCATATCAGTAATAGTGACAGTGGTCTGCCCTCTCTGTAAAGTGAGTCTCAAGCTGGCCCAGTAACTCACTGTTTCACCATTCTCTCAATCTTTGTTCCATCTTTGCCCTATCTTTCTTTTAGACAGGGTACACTTTGGGTCAAGGTTGTTATATGTGCGTTGATGTCCTCCTTCCTCTGGTGGGAGTCACATCTGCCTATAGGAGGTGCCTACTTTATGTTCCTTAATACCTGTTGCTTGTTGTCTCAGGTAGGCTCACCCCCATAGCCTCCTAGGAGCTTCCATTCTGAGAGATGTCCTTGCATAGGATTTCTGTTCTCCTTCCAGGTAATTCTCCTCACCCACCCTAATCCTCTGTCTGCCCACCTGATGCCCAGTTCCTATTATCCTTACTATCCCTGTCACCTATCTCCCAATAAGACCTCTCTCTCCATCTACTTCCTAACAATAGGAATTGAGGCTGTCCCTGATTCTGCTACTTTCCCCTAAATGATCTGCATTGTCACTCCCAGGTGAGAGAAGTTATGACTAGTCCTGTGGTGACTTGAGATACCAATTGAATTTATACCAACTGGGGATATCCCCTTTTCTTGGAGGAAGGAGAACCAGAAAGACATGCATGGTATATACTCACTCATAAGTAGATATTATCCCAACATAGATGTCCTCTGAGAAACTCCAACTAGAAGGGGGATCAGGAAACACGCTGAGAATATCTCCTGAACACTTGGTGGAGAGCCAAGAGTAGGGGTATGGAAGAGTTGGGGAATCGAAGGACCCATAGAGGACAGGAGCCCTACAAGGAGACCATCAAGGGCCATGGATCTTGACCCAGGGAAACCTGCACACACTGTTGAACCAACCAAAGACAATGCATGCAGTGAATCTAGATCCCTTGTTGAGGTATAGCAAATGGACATTATATATATTTGAAATGGAATCACATTACCTCTCTTTTTCTTCCAGAAAACTACAACCTGACGCAATGTGGAGATTAAGAGTTCTTGGGGAGCCCAGCCCCAACAGATAAATCTATATAACAGGTCCTGCATCTGTAACTCAAGGAACTTTGCAGAAGAGGGCATGGAAAGATTGTAAAAGACAGACTACCAGGAAGTCTTCTCTGAAAATATCTCCTAAAAATGACTGCATATACAAGACCATAATGATATTGATAATTTTTTTAACCCTTAAGACATTTATTTTTTTCAATATTTAAAAAGGAAATGCTATTTATTTCATTATTTTTAATATATTTATTTACTTTACATGTCAATTGTAAGCACTCTCCTTCTTCTCCTGGTATGACTCTCTCTCCTTCTTCTCCATTTTCCCCCTCCTCTACTCCTCAGAAAAGGGACCCCCACCCCACCAACCCACCCTGCTACATCAAGTTGCATCAGGAATAAGAGCATCCTCTTCCAATAAGGCCTGGCAAAGCAACCCTGCCAGGAGGTGGTGATCAAAATCAACAGAGTCCATGTTAGAGGCAGTCCCTGCTCCACTTACTAGGGGACCCATACAAAATTTGAGATGCTCATTTTTTTAATTCCTTTTATATCCTGAATGTAGCATCTCCCTTGTCACCTTCTAATTCCCTTATCTACTCTCCCCTAGTCCTAAGAAAGAAGGAATTCTCCTTCCCTATCATTTAACCCCACACCATCAAATCTCATCTGGGATGGCCTGTATCCTTTTTTCTCTGTGGGCTGGCATGACTACCCTGCCAGGGGGACAAAGTGATCAATGAGTGGGCACCAGAGTCCATGTCAGAGGTAGCCTCTAATGCCCATATATATAGGACCCACAAGGTGCTGCCTATCTATTACATCTGAGCAGAGGGTCTGGATCCTCATCATGCGTGGTCCTTGCTTGGTGCATCAGTCTGGAACACTACTATATAATGGTAATGTTCTGGCTGTTTTTGTGTCATTTTGAAACAAGCTACCGTCAATAGAGAGGAATGAGCCACAGTTGTAAAATGCCTCCATGAGCTCTAGCTGTAAGTCATTTTTTCAATTAGTGATCAATGGGGGAGGGCCCAGCCTACTGTGGGTGGTGCCATCGCTGGGCTGGTGGCTCTAGGTTCTATAAGACTGAGCAAGCCAGGAGAAGCAAGCCAGTAAGCAACAACACTCCTCTATGGCCTCTGCATCAGCTCCTGCCTCCAGAATCCTGCCTTGCTTGAGTTCCTGTTGTGACTTCCTTGGGTGAGAAACAACACTGTGGAAGTTTAAGCTGAATAAACCATTTTCTCCTAAATTTGCTTTTTGGTCATGGTATTTGCAGCAATTGAAATTTCAACTAAGTCAGGTTAAATAAATATAATTAAAAATATTTGCTTCAAGGGACAACTAAGAATTGTCTAAAGAAACCTTCTTAGATTACTTGGATTCTGTGGAAGATATTTTAGAATTTGGCAAGTTGAGAAATTAAAAACAAAGTTAAATTATGATCTACAGATCTACAAACCAATTTTGTCTATAAATGTTCAAGTTCTCCTTTCTCCATGGAAATGTAGGGTTCCATGTCTTATCTATCCATCTCCTTAGCCTTTTCTCTAAGCAGCATCAGGACACTTTACTGTGTTTGCAATTAGTAAAATGGATGAAACATAATCATTTAGGCCATATTAATTTTATACCTGTATTGGAGCCACAATGTTAGCTGGTTCTGACAATTAATCTTGACCATAGCTCACCAGACACTTGCAGAGTAACGTGCATTTGCCTATTTCCCAAGGTAAGAAAAATACACTTAATTATCCACACATTTGTTAACAAATACTCTTTGTACATACATAAACATTTTTCTAGAAAGTAAAGTGATAATGAGTGAAATTACAAATGTAGATTATGTGAAAGATTGAACATATTATGTGTTAGTGAGACTGAAATCTTATAAATTGTAAAATATAAAAAGTACTCAGTTCATAAAGTGTTATAGGAAGACAGAAGAATAAAGAGGTCAGTCATGATGTGTATGACCTGGATTTTGGAAAACAGGTTTTGGACTTGTATCCTGAAAGCTTGGTTGGAATTAGCAGGGCGTAAGTAGAGCACAGGGTCACCTTGGTGTCAGAGCAATGAAGGCGCAGTCCACAACAAGAATACTCAAGAGTTCACAATTCATGTCCAATTAGTGTGGATGCATGGGGCTATATTGTTCCTGGATGAGGTCCATGGCTATAGACACCTGACATCAACTAATAAACACCAAGATGATTGAACTGCCCAATCCCACTTCATGAATTACATTTTTACTTTCTACTAGTTAATGAGTTCACAAATCACTGTGTTTCAAAGATATAAAACCTGAGCTTCATATATTATCTTTTCTCTTTTAAATCTTTTCCACAAAACCCTATATTGGCTTTCCTGTACACTCCCCATTCCAAACTCTTCACTTATTTTCATTGATAACATCATTACTTTAATTCAATATATTGGCATTTGTTAAGATGTTTCCAATAGACATTGATTTTTCAATCTCTTTCCCTACCACGTGATTTAGTTTGTTATTCCCCTGCTGCAAAACTTACCCTTTTACTGATTAACCTTTTATTAAATCATAGAAACTCCAAACTAGAATAATAGAAGTAATTAAATATAAAGTCCAATTATTGTCAATTCCCAGAAACACAATTAAAAGGAATCTCCTGATACGGTAAGACAAATGTGTCTATCACAAATCTGATGGTCTGAGTTGTATCACAAGTAGAGAGATGTAAAGGTGGAGGTGTTTGGTCCAGGATAGGGGTGTGTTGCTGAAGGTAGCCCATCAGTACAGTGTTGTGACTGGAATCAGACTTATGGTACAATATTTTGGGATTAACAAGCCTATAAGACGGTAATTTTAATGTGAATTGTAGAAGTGAGACTGGATGAGTCTGTTGCTGTGAGATTCAACCACTCCTCTAACAGATGACAGCGAGTCAGATAAACCATTAAGCTACTTACTTCTTGTTCTCCATAAGCACAACATTATAAAATACTAAAGAAATGTATACACAGGGGACCACGCTTTGGACGTTTGTAGGTGCTTCTTCTACTCACTTCCAAATTTCTAAAACATCAAGTATTGCTTAGAACGTCACCTACTTCTCTAGCACCATGTTTGCCTGTGTGCTGCACTGGCCCCCACCATGCTTATAATAGACTAAATTAGTCGGCCTCCAAGTATCATCTTAAAAGAGTATATGTACAAAAGGATTCTCATGGGCTAGAGTTAGGAAATGAATTGGACATCAAAAACTACAAATGATTATAATATTGACTTCTTTTCATCATAATCTGAAATCTTGTGCTCTCAAATCCACACATAACAATCCAGGAATGGCTATAGCACTGTCACCACCACATAAGATATTGTGATTTTCATTTGCATTCAGTCCAACAGAGCATCACTATTCTGTGTTGCACCTTACAAATTAAAGTTAATTTAAGCAGAATGCATGATGTCATTTTCTTTTCTCTGAAGCACCTCAAGCTCAAAAATATTCCTAGATTAGATTCTTACAGCATCTAAAGATGCTAAGGAGAAACAGACTATTTTTGGTATCAAAATGATTCCCCTTCTTTGCTGAGGTTGCTTCTTATAAGGGTATGAGGTGAATGAGTGAGTACTCCTTGCTGGAGGCCAGGTATGATTTCAATTGTTAGTCGAAGGCATATTACGAGGATTATGGAGTTTTACAAGGAGTTACTATGATGTAGAAACCTGAAAAATGGCTTCCAAATAGCTAGTTCAAAAAGAACTACTTGATGTTTATGGGCCATTGTAAGTTCTTTGTTGGGCTAAAAAAAGAAATATTAAGATGAAACCCAGATGAGGATAAAAGAACAGGGAGGGATTGGATCAAATTCTTCAGTACAAAAACAAAATTATAAACCTGAAGGGTGTGGGAATGACAGGAGTAGAAATCCAAACATGGAAATAGGAGACTTAAAATAAATTGATACAATCAGGGAAAAATAAACGAAATTGTTAGGCCAACTCGAAATAAAGTACCAAAATTGGAGCCATGTGTGTGACAAAGAAGGCAGATGACATATGGAGCATTACAGAAATATGGTTCACTCTGGAGGATGCTGAGCTATGCATAAGATTGGCTTCAATGCCTTGCACACCAGAAAAAATGAATATAAAACACAAGACACGAGTCTTCCTCGTAAATGGGGTATTTAGTGGCTACAGAAGTGCAGGGAGTAGCTTGCTAAAATATAATCAGTCATTTAGCCATGGGTCACTTGGGGAGGATGATGAAAGTAGAATGTTCAGTGGTCCCTGGATGGAAAGAAAGGGAAGACGTATGGACAAAGAGACCACAACTATTTGAAATTTCAACATCTTTTCAAAATTAATTACTGGGTTTCTGAGGCACAGACTAGCAAAAGCAAAATGACACGATTAATATGACGATCAACAATTTCCTCAATCTAAACATCACCCATTTGGACCCTCCCCAGCCTGGATCGTGCCTTGTGGTGGACTGTGTAAAGAAAGCAATAAAGGTAAATAGTCTTAGTAATTATGGAGAAATGACAAAAGAAGGCAGAGAATAATGAAAAAGTGTGTATGTCTTTCAATTGGAAAAGAACCATTATCAAAACAAACAAATAAAAACAATGGTGTGATGGTAATCATGGGACACAGATTTAATACCAAGACTTGGGAAGATTAGAAATTTGAGACCACTTGGACTATACTTGGATATGATGTTTAAAATTGTCAGAATTGTAAAAAAAAAAAAAAAGAAAAGAAAAGAAAAAAGAAGAACCCTGATAAGACATTTTGTGACAATAATCCTCCAAAGATGTAGTTGAATTTGCTTTTGTTGGCTAGATACTTCTGGACATGTTGCCTATAGTTTTACATTTTTAATCTATTTTTATTTTTTATTTTTACTTTTATTCACCTACCCTCCCATCAATAAACTCTACAGGCTCTTTGCATATATATGATGGCTGATCATTTTATGATTTGATGGGATTACTGAGTGTGTGAACAAGTGGGTTTTGTGTCTATGTGTTTATTTTGTTTTTGTGGAGGTGTTCTTTTCCTTCTATTTCTTTGTTTTGTTCTAGTCCACTGTGGTTTTGTTGTTGTTTTATTTTATTTTATTATTATCCCTTAGATGTCTATTTTTAAATTAGAGACAGAAAGGGATGCATTTACATTGAAAGGGAGATGGGAAAGACCTAGAAGTTGTAGAGGGATAGGAAAATATAATTACAGATATTCTATATTCATATATGTGAAAATATATTTTCAATACAAGGAAAGAAATGTCAATACAGTCATAAGAATAATCACCATACATTTATATTGTGGGGAGCAGATAAAATCTTGAGTGAATATGGATTATTGACAAAATAACAGCCATGCCTCTTGTCCATGGAAATGGCACTATCTTCTCTGGGTCAGTTTCAGAAGAATGGTAAAGCCTTCCTTAGTTATGAATAAAGAAGTTTAGAAGCAATTGATTTTCAACTAAAACAAGCATCTGCAAAAACCATCAAATGCAGTTTCCTGCAGTTTTCTTCTTCTGAGGCTGCTCACTACATGACTCTCCTACCCAGATTAGCCATTTGCCTCATCTTTCTTCTGTCTGTAATAAACATGCTGAGTTTCTGTCATTGATGTGTTTCAGTCAGAGCACATTCCCCCAACCCATTCTGTATGCGATTGTTGTTTCTTATTTCCCTTATCACTCCATGTAAGTCAATCCCTGATGTCATACAGGTCAAGGCCACACATCACTTTATCAGTAAGTGTGTGTGTGTGTGTGTGTGTGTGTGCGCGCGTGCATGTGTGTGTGTGTGTGTGCTTGTGTGTGTGTATCAGAAAATAAGAATGCAGTTAGACTGTCCTCTTGTACCCCAAAATCCTGTCACTATACTTACAAGATTATTATTAAGAATCATTCTTGATTATTTTCGGTCAGCAGTCACAATGGTCAAAGGACCAACTAGGGGACCATGCGTGATATAGGATGGAGAAAGGAGTGAATGAGTATCAAGCTGCCTTTTGATATTAAAATGTTTCTTCAGTTACAGACTGTGAAAATATTTGAGAAATTACTCGTAAACATAGACAGTTCCTTTTCATAGCTACCTATTCCCAAACATGTGTATGCCTTGACTGATATGTAGTTATTAGTCCAAATATTGACACAACTGATAAAATTACTTCTGATGAAATATAAGCATTTGGTTATCTCATATAATTTTGATAATACGACAAAAATAATCTCACAAATTAGCCATCATGGCTGAGCAATGGTCACTAACAGTAAACAGAAACTAGACATGAAGATGTGTTCTGACAGACATGATGGGAAGTTCTTGCCTACAGTGACTACTAATTGATGAGTTAAAGCTGCAGTTGATGAGTTAAAAGATATACGGATTGATCTCATATAGTATATTATATAAAAATTATACACATGCAACTACATAGCCCTGGTTGGTTTGCTACTCTTTATACAGACTATCCTGGCTTTGAACATATGAAAATCTAATTGTCTCTCTGCCAGCGTGATGAGATTAAAGGCACACACCACCACACCTGACCCACAATCTTATTTTTCAGTCATGAAAATATACTGTTATTCTTTTAAAAATAAAGGAATTGTGGTTTTTCACTTTGATTTCAGAAAAAAATAAGTCTGGGAATGACTTCCATAGCACAGGCAAAAAAAAAAATCTAGTTGATAACAAATTTTGCATCAAATGCAAAAGATTATGTCATAGTGAAAGAAACAGTAAAGTGTTTCCGGATATCAGTCAGAGGTCAGGGCAGGAAATTAGGACAAAAGAGGGAGGGAGGGGAAGAACGAATGGGAAGATACAAGTGAGAGAATAACAATCAGGATGCAATCTGAATAAATTATAAAAAAATTTAAAAAACAAAAAAATTCAACAGCATATGACTATTAGGTTAGTATACAAAATATATCAAGAATTTAAGGAACTTAATAGCAAGGAAATAACCCAATTAAACATAGGCATTTCTGAAATGACAAACAAAGGTAATCAGAAAAAAATGCATTCATAATCTTTTTAGTCTTTCCTTGCTATCATAATCCATATATGTGACTTGTTTCTTTATTAAGAATACAGCTTAGCCATGGCTAGAGTTTTGAGGTTGAGTGCCCAAGTGAGGATAATCTCATCAGTTCAGCCTCTTGGGTGTGTTCCCTGGCCTCCATTGCAGTCAGAAACCTTCCATGAGGGATGAATCATATGGCTAGACAAGAAGCCAGAGGGCATGCATTTAGTTTCCTCATGGAACTAATCTCTCATGGAAACAAGCTGGATTTTCAGAGGAATTATCCTAACCTCTTCTGAAGACAGCACCCTCAGTGACCCTGACAACTCATGCCAGGCCTCACCTTTTAAAGATCCTACCAATGAGACAAAGAGGACCCAAGCCTCTAGCTTATAAATCCCCAGAGAGCAAACCACATTGAGACTTATGATTAACCATATGAAATATGAAAATTAGAGTCACAGGAAGCATCAACACACCACACTTACTTTAGAATGGCTGTTATAACAAAGCCCAAGTTAACTGTTGACAAATACAGAAAGGGAATGGAATATGCATTAATATAAAAGAAAACAGATGTAGGTAATATGATCCAGTAGTTCTTCTGGGCATATGTCTGAGAAATTGACATCACAATATGGATTAATTACTTCTCTGCTGTGACAAAACATCTGACCAATTCATCTAAAAATGCAAGCATGTATTTTACCTTGCTATTTAATAGGGAAACATTCCATTATGAAAACTGGGAGAAGCTGATCACATTGCAAAGATGGTCAAGAAGGTAAGAGTTTAAAAGGAAGTGAGAGACAGGGTTAGGATACTTCAAGGCCCAAAGTCAGTGACCCATTACCTCCAGTGAAGCTTCATATTCAAATGGTCCAACGATCACCACCATTCAGCCACCAAGTCTTCAAGAATATGATACAGTGGGAGGAAGATACATATTCCACTTAAGCAGAAACAAAGATCTCTTTAGTATGATGTTAATTATACCAGTACTCACCAAGGTATAGAAGTAACCTAAGTGTTCATCAAAGGAAAGATGGAAAAGAACACTCACAAACACACACAACACACACACATACACATACACACACACACACACACACACACACACACACAGAGAGAGAGAGAGAGACAGAGAGACAGAGAGACAGAGAGACAGAGAGACAGAGAGACAGAGAGACAGAGACAGAGAGACAGAGAGAGACAGAGACAGAGACAGACACTGAGAGACAGAGACAGAGAGAGAATGAAATATTTAAGAAGATAATACTACTATTTCTGATATTACATATGGTGAGAAACATTATGCTAGATGAAATACTGCAGATGTAAGTAGTTAAATGGGCTTAGCATTTCTTTTTTTCTTTTTAAAAAAATTTATTGTTTTCTCTCTCTTTTTTAATATATTTTATTAATTTATTCATATTACATCTCAATTGTTATCCCATCCTTTGTATCCTCCCATTACTCCCTCCCTCCCATTTTCCCCTTACTCCCCTCCCCTATGACTGTGAATGAGGGGGACCTCTTCCCCTGTATATGCTCATAGGGTATCAAGTCTCTTCTTGGTAGCCTGCTATCCTTTCTCTGAGTGCCACCATGCGTCCCCATCCAGGGGACATGGTCAAATATGGGGCACCAAACTATGGCACCAGCCAAGGACAATATGTGCAGTAAACTTGAACCCCTACCCAGATCTAGCTAATGGATAGGACATTCTTCACAGGTGAGTAGAGAGGGAGATGGGGCTTAGCATTTCTTATATTTTGAATGTAAAATTTCAAGCTTATAGAAGCAAGGAAGTAGAGTAGAAGAAGGAAATAGGGTCATAGGAGGCAAATAGAGAGATCTATGCCAATTCCAAGCATTTCATCAGGAGGAATACTTTCTGGATGTCTACTATACAACACAGTGGCTATGTTTCATAGTATATTTTAAACAGCAAAATTGATAAGAATGTAAATCTTTTTGTTTTCTTCCTTTTCTTTTTTGAACAGGGCCTTACACCCTATCCCATGCTTGTCCTGAACTCACCATCAACAAGTCTGCGTGACCACAAACTCACACAATCCTTCTTCTGCTTATGTCTTTCAAGTATTGGAATTCCAGGAAGGTATGCCATGCCTTGCTCTAACAGGCCATCTTAAATGTTCTCCATACAAAACAATGACATCTTCACAAGTAGGGCTACAGAGATCAGTTTGTCTGTGGTGTCCCTTTCATAACAGTATACATTTATCAAAGTGTCACACTGCATATGAAAACATCTTACAACTTTTTTTCAATTGTACTTCAAGAAATCTGGGCAAAATACTAAAAATAGTATTTATGTGATGGGTTAAGAATCATAAACAGCTCAGAAGATTTACTTATGATTAGTAAATGAAAAAACTTGTGTCTTCTATCTGAACTCACTTTGAACTTTCTCCTGGATTAACTGATTATTTTGAGTAGCTCAAATATTTCCCTCAGCATGGTGTCAGGAAATTTATGTATTTGCTTTAAGAAGGTATCAGAGAGTCTTTCAAAATTAGTGCAAGAAATGGTTTCTAGCCTTCTTTACATTTGAAAGCTTGGTTTCCAGTTAGAAGAAACCTTTGGAAAGAATTAAAGAGGTATGGTCTTATCGGAGTAGGTGTGGCTGAAGGGGTGGAGTTTGAGTTTCCCTCCTTCCCTCCCTCCTTACAGCCTCCTTTACTCAAAGGTAAAACTCAATTATTCTCTGGCACCCATGCTGCACTTCTTGTCAGAATTCCCTCCATTATGATAATGGAAGAACCTTCTAAAACACTGTAAACAAGCTCCAATTACCAACTGGGGTACTTAATTACCAAACAAGCCTTGGTGATTAGGACATTGTGTGTGTGTGTGTGTGTGTGTGTGTGTGTGTGTGTGTGTGTGTTGAGAAATAGAAATAACTCAGTAGTTAAGAGTACTTGCTGATCTTTCAAGATATTTGGGTGTGGTTCCTAGGGCTAGAATGATAATCCATAGCCATCGGAATCTCCAGTTCTAGGGTACCTGGCACCCTCTTCTGGTTCCCTGGGCACCAGGCATGTAAACATACATACATACATACATACATACATACATACATACAATACATACATAAGTACAAAATAGAGACACATAAAATAAAAATAAGTAAATCCTAACAAGATAAAATCATTCTTAAATTTACTCTAAATGTGCTCTTGCAATAATCCTCAGGCCTACTGCATTACTTTCTCTGTGAACTGAGAGCCGTCTGGGTCTCATCAAGGAAGCAGCTGCGCTTCAGCTGTGGGTGATGCAATTCCTGGTGCGCACTGCCTGTGTTTGTGTATTGCTTTTGCTGTCCCAGCTGTGAGCAGCCTCAGAATATAGCTACAGCATGTGAGCCATTTGGGGGGAATTGCTGGAAAATTCTCTGTAACTGGCAAATATTTTAATGATACATGTGGTAAAATCAGAACCAGTTAGCCTTTCATCTACTCAATACCAAAGCTGTAATGATAGATAAGCCTTTTATTTTTCTTGAGCTAAAACACAGAGTACAAGATGATATCTGCTGAATAAAGGGTTTGTTTTACACAGATTCTAAAGGGGAAAAGAAATAAAGCCAATTTGAGCTATGCCACATTTTCAACATTGTCTAAAATGGACCAAAGCACACTGATGTTAGAGCACTGCACAGAGTCATGAATATGCTGTGCTTGTTATAAAATCCTAAACTTTTACTCAAGAAGAAAATATACATTTACTTATTGGAGCAGCTGTTAAGATAATTGAACTCCTTAAAAAACATTATCCTTTTAGAAGTATCTCTTACTATGATGCATGCAGGGTGAGGCACTTTGAGAGAATCATATAATGTCTGAGACACATAGTTTCTTCTGTAGCAGGTGAGATTTTTTTTTTTTACCTTTATAGGTATCTTTCTAGCAGGATGTTAAAGCAACAGAAAACATCTCAGGTTTATCTAATGATTATTTAAAATTCTGTTGTTTCAAGAGTACTTTGTCCATCTTTAAGTATAAGTGATTATTGATAAAAGGTTAATATTTCTCTGATGAAAATTAAGTTCAGTCCACTTTCAGAAAAGCTTGGGGCTGATTTTGGACATGTGTGCCTTCTTTTACCATCTTTATGTGTGATGCCTTTGTAGTCTCTTATTTTGTAGTACCCAAGAAAGAAAAGGCAGTTTTTAATTTTTCCTAATATGATATAAGGTTCAGAAGATGCAACCACATAATTCCCTGTAAGTACACAAGCTGAAAACTTGTAGGCTAAATTGTTTCCCATAACAAAATAAAGGGAGGGAATTCTGATAGTTGTATTGGCTAGAAATAGTTCACCCCTTATTTACCCATATGTATTTACTAATTCTCCTTTTCTTTCATAACTAATTATCTCAATAAACTATAAATTAACATAATTAGCTATGAAAGAAAAATTCCTTAAACATTTGCATATTGAATCATTTTATCAACTTTATAGATACATATTTAAGAAAAAATTCAGTGAATGTTAATATGAAGAAGAAAATCCCTTTCCTTATAGGTTTCAATTTTCTATGCTGTCCATTAAAACTGAATTAATATGTGTCAATTACTTGCTAAGAATGTGGTTTCAGCCCTTATATCATTGTACACACTTGTAATCTCAGCACTAAGGATGCAGAGGCAGGGCAATCTCTTTGAATTTGAAGCCAGCCCGGTCAACAGAGCAAGTTTCAGGATAGCTAAAGCTACACAGAGAAACTCTGTCTCAAATAAGACAAAACAAAAAACTAACAGAAAAATCTGGTTTCTATTACTTAAATCTCTGAGCTGAAACCCAGTAGTTTCTAATTATATATATGACATTGGCAACCTTGCTTAGTTTCTTTATCACACACTGAGATAATTATAGAAGACAGAGAGCAATATACTAAAATATGTAAATGTGGTAGGACCTTAAAGATGTGTTATCATTATTTCTACTGATTACTTGAAGTTGATGTGACAACATTGTTCTGGAAATTCAGGTTTCCTCATTCTGGTATTAACAAAAGAAGAAGGTTGAGAAAAATAAATACTGTGAGTTTGAAGCTGATATTATATATATATATATATATATGATTATATGATAGATACATAGATAGATAGGATTTCTTTTTCAGTAGATTCTACTACCAAAATTTTTTGGGTGAGAATCATTTTTAAAAATGACTATATCTATACTATCTGGAGCAATAAACATAAGACATTAGAGCCAATTGTTATCTTAAAAAATTAATTAACCATTTCACCAATTACTTGTCTTGAAGATGGACATTTTCAGGGTACTGGATTCCCAACTTTCAATATAACAACTTAATGGTGAAAGATTTAATGACAGGTGTAAGGTGGAATCTCAGAGTTTTGAAAGATACACATGGTATATACTCATTTATAAGTTTATATTAGCCCAACATGGACATCCTCTGAGAGATTCTACACAGCTGGGGATCAGGGCAGATATTGAGACTTGCAGCTGGCCTCTGGGTGAAGAACTTCAAGTTGTATGAAAGAGTTGGGGAATGGAAGAATAAGGGCTGTTAAAAGAAGCAACCTGAGGAGACTATCAAGGATGGAAGATCTGGACCAAGAGGGTCCTGCAAACTGATGCACCAACCAAGGACAATGCAAGCAGAGGACCTAGTTCCCCCTGTTCATGTGTAGTCAATGGACAGCTCATTCGCCACATGGGGAAGGGGGAAAGCAAGGGACTGCCTCTGACAAGATCTCTGAGTCCCACATGTTGATTACTGCCCCTTAGAGGAAATGCAATGTGGGCATACAGAGTAAGGGGATGCAGACTGTCCAGATGAGACCTGATGGGCTGTAGTCAGATAGTGGGGGAGGAGGACCCCACTGCTTAGAGGTCTAGGGGAGGAATCAGAAAAGGTATGGAGGTTGGGTATGAGAAGATAAGAGTGATGGGATTACAATCCGGATGTAATGTGAATAAATTATAGTAAAATAAATTATTAAAAAAGAAAATTTTATCGTAGTCATTATGATGGATGTTGTAAGATGGAATCTCAGAGTCATTTTTATTTGCATTTCTCTGATGATTAAAGACATCAAACATTTCTTTAAGTGTTTCTCAGCCATTCGATATTCCTTTGTTGAGAATTCTCTGTTTAGTTCTGAGGCCCATTTTTTAATTGGGCTATTTGGCTTGGTGGTGTTTACTTTCTTGAGTTCTTTATAAATTTTGGATATTAGACCTTTGTTAGATGTAGGTTTGGTAAAGATTTTTCCCAGTCTGTAGGCTGCCATTTTGTTCTGTTGACAGCGTTTTCTGCCTTACAGAAGCTTCTCAGCCTCATGAGGTCCCATTTATTAATTGTTGACCTTAAGGCCTGACACCACATTCTGGTGAGGCTGTGGAGAAAGAGGAACACTCCTTCATTGCTGGTGGGAATGCAAACTTGTACAACCACTTTGGAAATCTCTCTGGCACTTTCTCAGAAAACTGGGAATAGGGCTATCTCGAGACCCAGCTAGTACACTTTTTGGAATATACTCAGAAGATGCTCCACCACACAACAAGGCCATATGCTCAACCATGTTCATAGCAGCCTTATTCATAATATCCAGAACCCGGAAACAGCCTAAATATCTCTTAGTAGAAAATGGATACAGAAACTGTGGTATGCTTACACCATGGAATACTACTCAGCTATTATAACAAGGAATCCTGAAATTTGTGGACAAATGGATGGAACTAGAAATGATCATACTGAGTGAGTTAACCCAGAAGCAGAAAGACTCCCATGGTATATACTCACTTATAACTGGACACTAGCTCAAAATGCATGTCTCATGAAAATCTTCACTTACCAGGAGACTGGGCTAGATGTGAGACATCCTATTGGGACTCTAGGTAAGAGAAATATAGGAGAATGGGGAAATGCCAAGGGGCATTGATCAAATGGGCACCAGAATGCATGTCAGAGGTTCAGTTGCAGTCCTTCCGCCCCCACTTGGAGAATGAGCTGTCCCTTGGCTACACCTGAACAGGGTGTCTAAGTTCTCTTCTGGCATTGTCCTGTAAGGGCAAAATTAATGCCATGTCTATATGATAGCTTGCCCTCTAGGTGACCCTAATCCCTGCTAGGGCTTGACTAGCTTTTCAGTCTTTCCAGAACCTGATAACAGCACCCCTAATGTTAGCAGGAAGTAGTTACAGAAGAGAGTGACCTCTCCCATTTTCCCACTTTATAGGCTGAGATGCTAAGTCCAGGGAAACTCTTTGGCACAAGGGACAAACAGCTATAAGAAAACAGACTCTTAGTTCTGTTTAAACCAGTCATGCCTTGTGTACCCCTTTTATGTCAAGCATAGATTAGGTGCCTGCCATCCAGCCAATAGTCATGAGGGCTCAGTACCTGGCCTCACAATAGGCCGACTCAGAGGAATAAGTTCCAGGAACACCCATGATTGGCTCTTCAGTGAACCTGTCAGAGGGGGAAACGTAAGGGCAAATTTAATGCTATGTTCTGTATGAGAACTTGTCCTCTGGGTGACCCTTCTCCATGCCAGCAGCCTCCAGCATGACACCTGCCCACAGTATCCAGAGACGCCACTGTGGCGACGTCATACAATTAGCTCCCAGTGTTCCTCTGAGATTAAAAACAAAACAATACAAAAACAGAAAACAACAACAACAAAAAAAACCTTCCCTTCCAGACTCAGTCTCCACCCAACCTGCCAAAAAGTCGACATTCCTATGACCTACAACCCCTGCCTATGGTCTTTCCCCCTTTATAAACACATTGCCTTTGAATTCTGGATCATTCTCCTATCCCGCTGTGTCAGGAAGGATTGTGACCTGAGCTCTGAGCCCAAAATGCAGGACCCCTGTGTATGTTGTATTGGTATCGAGTCGTGGTGGTCATTTCTGGAGTCACAAGATATGGGTGATCTGGGTGATCTTGGTATTACAGTCCTTTGTTCATGTACGCCACCCCATGTCCAGATCCTTCAGGCTTGATGTTCTCTCTGTGCAGCTCTTGACCTCTCTTGGTCCTCCCATCACCCTACTCTTCCATAAAACTCTCAGAGCTCCACATAGGTTCCTGCTTTGAGTCCCAGTATCTGTTGCCCACTGGGTATAGTGTGCAAGAAGACATATATGTTGCACTAATATCCACTTATAAATGATTATATAACATGCTTGTCTTTCTGGGTCTGCACTAACTCACTCAGGATGATTGTTTCCAGTTGCATCCATTTGCCTGTAGGTTTCAAGAGTTCCTTGTTTTTAATAGCTGAATAATATTCCATTGTGTAAATGTTCCATCATTTCTTTATCAATTCTTTGGTTCAGGGACATCTAGGTTTTCTCCAGATTCTGACTATTGTGAGTAAAGCTGCTATGAACAAACTTGAGCAAATGTCCTTATTGTATGCTGGGGCATCTTTCAGGTATATGCCCAAGAGTGGTATAGCTGGGTCCTGAGGTAGCCCTTTTCCCATTTTTCTGAGAAAGCACCAGATTGATTTCCAAAATGATTGTACAAGTTTGTGCCCTTACCAGCAATGAAGATGTGTTCCCTTTTCTCCACATCCTTGTCAGCATGTGCTGTCACTTGGGTTTTTGATCTTAGCCATTCTGATAAGGTGTAAGGTAGAATCTCAGAGTTGCTTTGATTTGCATTTCCCTAAGTACTCTGGGAATTTCTTTAAGTGATTCTCAGCCACTCAATATTTCTCTACTGAGAACTTTCTGTGTAGTTCTGTACTCAATTTTTAAATGGGATGCTTGGCTTGGTGGTGTTTAGCTTATTGACTTCTTTATATATTTAGCCCTTTGTAAGGTGTAGGTGGGGTTCTATACCAAACATTATATTTGATAAATCTAGTAATATATCTACATTGGAAAGACAATTCCTATAGGACTTCATAATGTTCTATATCAAATTTTTTATGATTTCATAGAATAATAGATTCTATCCATGTCACATATATTAAAGATGCAATAACTATTTTAAAACATTATATTAATGAAAATTCATTGTTTTCAATGTAAAGACTTACTCATTTAAATCTTTTAATTTTCCAGTTTATCTGTACATTTAATCCTTCATTTTAAAATATGGTGACTGGAGCAGCGCCGGGGAGCTCCCATGGATCTGTGTCTTGCTTCAACAGTGTTTGGACGGAACAGACCCGGGCACTCCCTCTTTGTTGGCCTCCCCCGGCCTTGAGGGTCTCTCCAGCTGCAGCCTCCGGGACCAGCGCCTCGCTGCCCTCCCTCGGGTCCTAGGACCAGCCAGCACCATCTCTTTCTGGTTAGCCCCAGACTGCCTATCAGCCATGACCTCCCAGGTTCGTCAGAATTACTCCACCGAAGTGGAAGCTGCCGTGAACTGTCTGGTCAACCTGCACCTGCGGGCCTCCTACACCTACCTCTCTCTGGGCTACTATTTTGATCCGGATGTCGTGGCTCTGGAGGATGTGGGCCACTTTTTCCGCGAACTGGCCGAGGAGAAGTGCGAGCGTCTCCTCAAGTTGCAGAATGACTGCGGGGGCCGTGCTCTCTTCCAGTATGTGCAGAAGCCATCTCAGGATGAGTGGGGTAAAACCCAGGAGGCCATGGAAGCTGCCTTGGCCCTGGAGAATAGCCTGAACCAGGCCCTCTTGGATCTCCATTCCCTGGGCTCCACTCACGCAGACCCTCACCTCTGCTATTTCCTGGAAAACCACTTTCTGAATGAGGAGGTGAAACTCATCAAGAAGATGGGCAACCACCTGACCATCATCCGTCGGGTGACGGGGCCCCAGCAGGCTCAGACTGGCGGGCTCCAGGGGGCTCTGGGCCTAGTATCTCTTTGAATGGCCCACTCTCAAGAACGACTAAGAGGCCTCCCCGTCTCCCAAGGCCCCCCTCCCCAGTCCCCTCAGCTCTGCACCAGCCAGCCTTAGGACCTCCACCCGAATGAACCTCTCAAGCCACTAGGCAGCTTTGTATCCGCCCTGGAGCCCCTCCCAAGACTTGGACCAAGTAACAATAAAGCCTTTGGAAACAGCAAATAAATAAATAAATAAATAAATAAATAAATAAATAAATTTAAAAAAATAAAAATAAAATAAAATAAAATATGGTGATTTAAATTTATAATTCAAAAGCAGAATTTGAAAAGTAATAAATACTGGACCAATCTGGGAAGTTTAATGCCTTATGGGAAATAATCCTAAAGCATAAGAAAACACAATAGTAGTGATTAAAGCTCTATTTTAACAAAATGAAAAGTATGGCTGGGGAGATGGCTCAGAGGTTAAGAACATAGCTTGTCCTACAGAGAACTGGACAACACATTCCCAGTGTCTGCTCTGTTCTTCACAACGATCCCTAAGCCCGGTTCAGTGGATGCAATCTCTCAGAAATCCCAGAAAGCAAAACAAAACAATGTACCAAAAAGGAACAACAACAACAACAACGAAATGAAAAGCATTTAGAATAAAAAATGTAGCATTAACTGTGAATATAAGTCTGGAAAAAGAGCATCAGTCAGTCTATGTAGCCATCTCTGGTAGAAATTATACCCCACCAACTCTATAGTTCAATATGAATTTGGATGTTAGCAGTTTTATCTATGAGAACTACAGTAAAGTCCCAAGAATAAACCAATGGTATTCAGTATGTTACAAAATATAGAATTTATCAAAGAATATGAACTTGACTATATTAAGAAATTAACAATTATTTAAAACATTTAAAAATGCAAAGCATTAGACAAACTAAAACTTTTTATAATAAATATCTCTTTATTGAGTTAAGGAGAAACATATCAGGAAATCTGCTGAGTAAAGACTGAAAGATTATAATATGTCTTAGAAAAAGAATAGCAAATATTCCTTACCCATATGAACAGATGTTTTTCTTCACTCATTGGAGCTACACATTTTAAACATGATGAAATGTTGTATTTCCACCAATTGAACTAGAAACAGTTAAAACATCTGTCAGTTTTCTTTGTGAGCAGGTGTATGAAGAAGTAGACACACCAAATCAAACGCATTGGAGTTTGCTATAACTGACAAACTGCAAACGCCCAAGACAGTACATAAATTGTTATGTCTTTTCATTTAATTATTGAAGATCCATTCCATAAAGCCAAACATTGGTGCCAATATTTAATTCTTTTTAAATACAAATATGTGTGAATATAAGGAAAAATGCATTTGGAACTGATGATGGAACTCAGGGCATGCCATCACTTACAGAAAGGAGATATAGTTTTCAAGGACATTATTATGTGGACACATACAAACTTTCAAAATGCATCTTAATTGAAATATATTTATCTTGCTTCAAGATGTTGTTTCTTACAATGTTGCAATGAATATCTTTTCCTATACAGAAATTTTTGCTGAAAAGTCCATGCAATGAGTTCCAAGAAATTAAATCCTGACACATGAGTAACAAGGATCATGGGGAGAATTTGAGTGAAGGCATTTGGCAAAAGCTAGAGGGAGGAAAAGGATGACATAGATGATATAATTCAGTTTAAATTAAAACATATTTGAAAAACTGGACCAATAATTTTTAAGACTGCTAAGATACTAAAAGAAATAGATAATCATCTTAAAAAATGGTTACAGCAAAAAAGGAATATGAATATAAAAGAAACATGACAACAGTGTAATGTTGCATCATAGATGAAGTTCTAGATCAGGAAGGGGCATAGTTAAAACTACACATATATGAATAAAGTCTAAGCCTCATCAAATAACAAGGTGACAAACACTACTGTTTAGTAATTGAGGCAGAAAATCCAATTTCACCTGGCAATAGCAGAAAAATTAATTGTGAACTCTATAGGCATTTCATAATATTTTTATAATTTATTTTGATAAAGCAAACATTATTCTAAAATAATATGCTACCTAGCAATAAGGTATCTATTTTGGGATAGTTTTTCAGTCAATATAATAGACTCTGGTTCCTATTTTTTTCAAATGTTACACTAGATATAAGTAGGAAGGCATTTTATTTTAAAGAAGTACATAAACTCTATGTATTCAATAAATATTTCTATTGAGAACCTATACTAGATACTGTCATATCCTACAGTTAATAATAGATATTAGACATTGAATATATTTAGATTCTACATCTGTACTGTCGGGCACTGAGCCATGCAGAGTAATTGGCTCGAGGAAGAGTATAAGGCCCAGGCATTCAGGCAAATGACAACAAGAAGTCATAGGCAAGATGCAGCCAACATAAGGTCAGGGACTACATAGGTTTGACTATTCTATGTGTAAATTGAACCATGTTTAATTTTTTCTTTTATTGAAAAATAAATTTCACTTTTCATATAAATCATCCTTTTTAATGGTTTTCCCTTCCTCTACTCTTCCCAATTTTTCTGACTCTCCTGTCCCATTCCCATCCAGCCCCTTTCTGTCTCTTTAGAAAACAGGCATATAATCAATAATAATATGATATGATATGATATGATATGATAAGATAAAACAAAAACAAAACCAATATATCAGAATAGGACAAAACAAATAGAAGGAAAAGATTTCAAGAAAAGGCACAGGAAACATATATAGAGGCAGAGACCCAGTCCTTTGCACACTCATGAGACCCAGAAAAACACAAAAACTGTAGGGTAAATAAATAGAATATTGTTAATATGATGCATTCCTAAATAAGTAGATTTAAACAAATCATATGTATTTAGTTAATAAATGAAGTGAAGGGTTGCATCATCTAACCAATTGGCGACCTAGCTAGAACAGATTGTAGCACCCAGAGAACAAATGAATTGTTTTTCATTTGATTTTGAAAATGTGATATCAGCTCTCCATATAATTTTTTTTTG
Organism: Acomys minous; assembly: GCF_964271855.1. Classification (NCBI taxonomy): domain Eukaryota; kingdom Metazoa; phylum Chordata; class Mammalia; order Rodentia; family Muridae; genus Acomys; species Acomys minous. The sequence goes on from NC_140489.1 coordinate 22,040,270, forward strand.
GGATCATGGCTTTTTATTTGTTTGGTTTGGTTTTTTTTTTAATTAAAAAAATTTTTTTTTATCCCATCCCTTGTATCCTCCCATGCCTCTCTCCCTCCCATTTCCCCCTTACTCCCTCTCCATATAAATTCTAATGTGTTGCTCTACACACTTTCCAAATCTCACAGTTGTACAAGCTAATTCCCTAAAAATCTCTCCCATATATACATACACATTATTTATTAAGCAATATATCCACTATATTTATACAGAAACATCTCTGGTGACTCACGAGTAATATGCGTAAGAGAAGACTAGAGTATCAGAACAAAGAACAAATGGATGAGCTACTTAAAACTGTATCTTTTCAACAAATATTCTGTAATAAATACAAATAAATTATTCAAAGATAAAATAATAAGAAAAATGAAAAAAATGAATCAGACTTCTTTCTGATACTATTTAAAACCCTCAATAAATTGCCTTTTTCTTGTTATAATTCCTTTAGGTGTACAGAATTCGTATTGTCTATGCTTGACCTAATTTAAACAATGAAGTTACTTATTCAAGCTCTCACAGGAAGACAGTTGAAGGACCATGAGCAAGAGCTTTGTGATACTTTGATTTTTTTGGATTATACAGGATTTACTAATTAGTTCTAGGGCAGAGAATAAAGGAAAGGATGGGCTATTCTGATGTTAGAGGTTTAAGAAAAACAAGAAAGGGTTGAGCACCGGTGAAAGAAAATTCAATGACATTTTATCAATAGCTCAATGACTCAGTATCAAGCCTTAATTTGAAGGAAAAAGCCATTGCAACATCTGCCCATTTTTTTGGAGTTCATTATCTTGTGTGTGCCACACTGATCACTGTAGTATCTGTGCTAACGTCTTAGCAGAGTTCACCAGCTGATCTGGGCAAACATCAGTTCTCTGTACATGAGGAGATTTTTTTTCCTTTTGTCTTATCCAAGAAAAGAGCTCAAAAGTCCCCAAGCCAGCTATGTACAATGTGGAATTCAATATTAGACCTTTAGATGTTCATATTCCTCCTAGAAAGAGTCTGAAATATTTTATATTTGTACTTTGCTTTAGAGATCAAAGTTATGCACACGCAGACCCTGGAAGAGTTTCTAAAGTGTTGGTCCAAGATACAGGGCAGATTTTTTCCCTTTTTCATGTATTTTAAATATTCCTTTGGCTTACATTTTATGTTTATTTTATAGTTTTAGAATTTTAAACAAAAATAACATATTTACATACTCCTTATCCTCCCAGTTATTTCCATGTTCCTCCCCATTCTTTCTCGTATTAATGACATCCTTTCTTTAATTATGGTTGGTACACACACACACACACACACACACACACACACACACACACACACACACCTCATATGTCCTTTAATGAAGATTGTAATGGCAGTTTTACAAATTCTGTATTTTAAAAAGCACTAATTTAGTGATTTTTCTTCAAAAGGATCTATACATACAGTCATTATAACTCTAATCCCTATAAAACCTGTATTCACCTCTCAAGATGTAGAGGTGACCCATGGCTCATCAGTGATTCTAATGGATTGTGGTAATCCAAGGAAGGGAGTACCCTAAAGCCATGCCTGGTATAAAAGTGATGGTATCTGCCAGGTAAAGGCTGAGAAGTGTGATCCCTTGGAAGCCTAAAGGTAGATTATTTGGTACATATATATTCTGCTGGAAATTTCTACTATTGTACAAGAAATATAAGGAGACTTTCTTCCAAGATAAATAACTCAGTCTAGACACAGGTCTCCAGGCATATGGACAAGAGTGGTTGGTGTATAACTGAGAAATGGCCAATCATAATATAGTAAGTGTAGCGAGAAATTTTTCAGTTTTTCACTATTAGTGTTTAGTTTTTTTGACTGATACAGCTCCTCTTTACTGAATTCAATACTTTCAAGGCAAATATATAGAGTTAGTCCCATCTAACATCATGTTAACTTGGGGACAGTTATTCAATGTCTTCCATGTTCAAGGCATTGATGATAAAGATGAATAAAAATAAATTCCTGCATGTGAGAAAATATTTCATCCATAATTATGGCTCTTTGTCAAAAATGTACTTCAATATAAAACTAGAGGCAAACTAGGTATGCTTAAAAGCAATAATGTTTGAGGCTGAAAAGTAATATATTACCACAACAATTGTTTATGTTCTTTTCGAACTCCAAGCTTAAAAATGTGAACTCATCCATCTTGGAAACTGTTTACCTTCCCAATAAGAAGGAAATTTATGACCATTAGCTCTTTCACAGATAAAAAAAATCTATTGACTCCAATAATAATCACAGGAATGTAATATGTCTTCACTATGGCAGTCAAAGGGGCTCATCAATGAGTTCTAAACTTCTTCTACACAAGGCTTGCTATCAAGTTAATTATTCAAGAAAAATCTTGCCTTGTATGTCATCCTTATGGTAGGCAGCTGTAAACAAAAATCCCATTGTAGCAAATGATGTGGTTGATAAATTCCTCCTCATGAGCCTCATCAGTCATGTGTTTGCTGACGCCAACTTTTTGTAAGAACATGCAGGTCAATTCTTGACATCTTTCTTGCACTTTTTGCACTTAGCAGAAGGGTGAGCAGAGCAGAGTTTTATTCCTGTCTCAAAGCAGCAGCATCCACTGTTTCACTCTGCTTGTATAGCTCTACCATGTATACCCCATTTCATGCTGCTTACAGAATGAGCTTCATCCTGCTTCCAACTTTTCCTCACATTCTGTATTGGCCTTCTGAAACTTGTTAGAATCCTTTCAAAAATCTAGTTTTTTTCTTAGACACCGTATCTAGAAGATTCCAATTTGAAATATAATCTCAGTTCCTCTCATCCAGGAGTGTGACCGTTTATATCTGAAATGTCCTGAACACATCTGTTTTAAACGCTCAGTCTCCAGCTGGTGTCATAGTTTAGGAAGGTTCTTGGAACTATATGTGCTGGAGGTAGATGCCTGCGGCTAATGCATACTCCATTCCTACCTCTTTGTGTTATCTTTTCTCATTTGATATGAGCAGATGACTTTTCCTGTAACTTTCTTTCATAGTGATGTCTTGCTCAAACACATGGAACAAGTAACTATGGGTTGAATCCCCTGAAACAATGAGCCCAAATAAACCTTCCCTTCCTTAAGTTGTTTCTATTAGATGTGAAAACATAAATAATGAGTTGTTTCCAGCATGAGGGAGAAGGAATAGCAGGAAAGGAAAGAGACATTTGTAGTCAAGTTCAATGGAAAAAGTTGATACCAAAAATGAAGGAAAATCAACCAATTTGAAAGGTCTTAGCAATAGAAATTAAATGGCAACAGTTACAAATTAAAGACCTACAGAATATGGCATTTAAGGATGTCTTTTATTATCTTAAAGATTCTTTGAAAAGAACACAGGTTAACTCTTGGCAAAGAAGCCTACCTCAGAGTAGATAATGAGCACCAAAACACTCCATATGGAGATGGCTTCAAATATGGCAAAGAAGCCACTGGGCAAACTATCCCCATTTCTTCCACAGACAGAATTTAGCCTAAAACTGGGGAGGTTGGATGAAGGCAGAGTGGATGTCCAATTCTGCCAAGACAGGGTAAGCAAGTCCTCAATAGTTTCTGCCTCACAAATATGTCAGGTATATTGGGCCAGAAGGCTGAAGATGATACTCCAACATTATAGAGAGTTTTGGGTCAATTTCAGGTAGGAAATTATCTCTGTCATTTTCTCATTTTGAAAGCTCATAACCTGCACTTCCTGTCGACTCAGATAAATAATTTTATTCTTTCTTAAGTCTCTGATGGGGATAAAGTCCAGATGAATTGGTTTTATGGATAAACTTAGTTGTTTTGGAAATGAGATGTTTTTAGGTCTAGATAGATATTTTAAGCTGATAGAGATGAGAGATGAGAGATATTGACTTATACTCAGAATTTTAGATACACCAAGATAAGAATAATGTTTTCTTCAAGGCTGCCAAATACAAATAGCCAAAACACTATGAATGTAACATTTATATAATTGCTGATTTTATTGTATATATGTGTAATAATATAAATGTATATGTAAACAGTAAAATAAAAAAGCATTTTATTATATGAAACAGGACAAAATTGGTCTGAATGGAAATTAAACACCGCTTGATTTTTAATTTGCATGATGACACTTTGTGAACATATAATTCTGCTAAATGTCAGAATATATGTGATTCTATGGACTCTTATTTCAATAATGTGTATGAATATTCATGTATTCAAATGTGACTAGAAACTGTCTGGTATTTGTCTACTCAATGATATATTTATGTTTTTCCTAAGTTTAATTACGTAGCCTAATTATATGCAAATATATCTACAATGGGATATGTCAATAGATTTCACCTTTCTTATTCTGAAATAATTTGAAATTCATAAAAGTTAGAACAGAACATTTTCATCAAGTTCATAATACTAAAATGTTATATCATCTCAACCAGTACATTAATAATCATAAAAACTTGTTTACTATACTTTATATAATTCCTGAACACTTTCAGAAATGTCTTATATATACTACCTTTTCAGATTTTAATAAATTTTGACTCATGACACAATATAGTGGCTTCGATGGCAAGCTATATTTTACTTTTAATTTTATGTAGTATTAAATGTGGACTGATAAACTATAAGCTGGACATAGGAACACCAAATGGCTAGGTTTCCGAAATCTTCTGCAAGAGACCTTGAGATGAAGGTATGGAGATGGATAAAGCATGAAAGGAAATATGCCAATGATGCTCTGCTTACTGACATGATTAGGATAATATCATTTTCCCCCAAATATTTTCAGCAGGGCCTCAGGTTGAATTTTATGTTTCTTTTATGAAGTTTTGGTTTGGATGGAACATACTCTGAAACTAAATAAACATTAAGTATGTAATGACAAAAACTATATTAGACTAATTAAACAATGACGAAAGGAGAAATATTATCCACATTCAGGACCTAAAAATTATTGCCTTTACTTAAATAACAAAATAAAAATACAAACACATTAAACAATAAAAATTAAATCATTGTCTTCCATAATTAAATGAAATGTTATCAATTTACTCATTCATAGAGAACATTTTTATGTATTACAGCTAAAGACTGAATTTCAGTTTGAATTTTATTTAATAAAATCAAATTTAAAGGCACAGTCATAGGGGAGGGGATTAAGGGGAAAACGGGAGGTAGGGAAGAATGGGAGGATACAAGGGATGGGATAACCATTGAGATGTAACAAGAGTAAATTAATAAAAAAAGTAAAAAAAAAACTCAGTTTTGCTATGTAAAAAAAATGACCTTGTGATCTTAGCCATTCTGATATGTGTAAGATGGAATCTCACGTTAATTTTGATTTGCATTTCCCTGATGACTAAGGATGATGAGCATTTCTTTCTTTTCCAGTTCGGCATTTTATTAAATATTTTTTCTTTTACATATACATATATATTATTACACATATATACAATAAACTACCTACAGCAAGAAGAATCATAAAACAAGTAGTTTATTGTAGAGGGCAGGATGGTGGGAGGAGGCAATGATAGGAATGTAAAATGAATAAATTACAAAAAAAGGAGCTAGAACACAAGTGCAATCAACTGAGAGAGAGAGAGAGGAGAAAGGAGAGAGAGAGAGAGAGAGAGAGAGAGAGAGAGAGAGAGAGAGAGAGAGAGAGAGAGAGAGAGAGAAGATGATCTTGTGTGAAGCATTGTGTGTGTGTGGTGGAAAGTGTCTGTATGGACAAAAGTCAATGAATGCATCGTGACTTCCTTAGTTGTTCTCCAGTTTAGTTTTTTTTTTACATAAGATCCTTAATTGAATATGTTAATTACAAATTCAATTTGACTCAACCAGCTTTCTAGCAAGGCCTAAGACTCTTTCAACAGAATCTCCACAGCAATTATATTGTTGGGGCATACCATGCTTTATTACATGGAGTGCCTGGGTTCAAGTCTTCAAACTTGTGAGGCATGCCACTTCCTAACTGGGTCTCTTTCCAGCCTGAGACCCTGGCTCTTAAATGAATTAACAGATCTCTTCTTCTCACAAATCACATCGATATCAATATCTATTGAAATAAAGCAGCTCATTGACTGAAGCTCCTGGAAATGATGTCATCAACAAGACTACATTTTCTAGCAGGAAAGCAAGACTATCAGCTTTAGAAAATTTCCATTGTACTCACCAATGAAAGCAGAATTCCTTGATATTTTGAAGACATGATACCCAATGTACTAGTTGACCACATGACTTAGCATGATTTTAATCAAGTCAAGTTCTTTTACTGCTAATCCAAATGCTAGTTACAAATTTTGTGGTATGAAAGAAAAGCAAAGGGAAGAAAATGCTGTGTACCTGGCCCTCTGGGTTCTTCATTTAAAGATCACTTTTCTATTTTTCTTTCTTCTTTTTGTAAGGTGAAACTTGCGATATATTTGATTAAGATAAGCACTTTTCGAAGCCTCGATACATTTTGAGTGATTATATAAGAAATAACCTGGAAATGTCATTAATTCCGACACTTAATTGCATTTCAATTTATTTCACACTTCCTAGTCTTAAAGGATTTATAATTTAAGTCTCTTATCTAAGGGAAGAATGCATAATTTGCTTCAATTGTCTGTTGTTTCAATTAGCCTCTGGTGATCATTTCATATTTAAAGGGTTCATTTGAGAAGATTTGTTTCTGCCTCCTGAATAAAAGGTAGGAAGCAGGAGAAGCTGAAGCTCTCTGCAGCTGGCATATCCTCCTAGGGCCCACACTGAACAGATACACCTTTAGTGGATAGAATTACTTCATGAGACATATTTTTTGTGTGCTACTTTATTACAGAATTGCTCAATGAAACTAAAATTAAAGTCTGTATTCCCACTACGCATAGTTTCTACCTTCTCTTTTTATTTGGGTAAATTATAGCGAAGTTAATGAGCTCTGACACTTTAATCATGACAGCAAAGTTCTTATGCCTGGCTCCTATTGGTCCTAGGATGATTTCTAAAACAAAACAAAACACAACAAAACTTCTGTGCAGATGGACTTTTCTACTTGCTATTCAGTGTCTAGTTAATCAGTGATTTTTTTTGTTCATGTCCATGATAACGGACAGATAGTAATATTCTACTAGAGATAAGAGATGTTCATAGAAAGATGTAAGGTGTTTGTCTTGCAAGATTTGTTACATTGTGGGATATTTATCTGTGTATCCATAGGGACAACTATCACTGATGGTTATTGTCAGTTTAAGAACATGGGATTGGATGCATGTTAGAATGGTGGTTTAAGCCCTGGTTAACAGTGTGGTATTGAGAAATGAAGGTAAACTCATCATTTTTTTTTTCTTCTCTTAGTTTTACTTGAAAACAAAGAAATATAATATCTTACTCTGAGGAGCTTATAAAGTGAAAAGCTTATGATATAATACACTAAATGTGTACTATACTGCATGCAAGTTAGAAAATAAAACTGTTATTATTTTCTTCATCTTAATGTCCCCTTGTTGTCATCAAAATCTTCTGGGTTAACCTATTTTTGTAGAAGTATTTTTATTTATGTATCTATTGAAAGGTAAATTTACTACAGCTATGTATAAATATTATCCTGTATATCTATAGCACAAATATCTGTAATGTTTTCTCCATCTCAGATCTATCACTTGCATGGTATGAGGTTTTTCAGGTCCTTCCACTAAGAGGTAGTTGTCTTTTACCACCTTTAATTTTGGGCTGGCTGCATGACTTAGTGAGACACACACTACACAGCTATCTACACATTGAAATATCTGTATGCTATCAGCTATTTCCTTATATTATTACAGTGTTACTATGCAAAATGAAACCAGCCTACAGAACATGCTAGAGATATAACTTTATGCCTTCCCAATATCATTAGACACATGAAGGAACCCCAGTAGAGGCTCAAAAACACAACAAGGTCCAATCAACAAAATCTAAGAGGATGGCACAATCCACACTAGCCACAGATACATACATGGATTTATATGACCGGGGGAATCACTGTATGGCCTCACAGCTGCCTTACATGAATAAATATAATTTCAAACAAGGAGGTTGTAAGGCAATTTACTGTGGAATAATAAATTACTGATACAGAAGGGCAAGGATATGATGTCAGACAGGGTTATACTGCTCACCCTGAACTTTGTTAGGAAATAGGAAGACAATTGTGCTGATTATTCATAGTAATTACAGAAGATATAAAAAAGCTATTAACTAAAATTTATCTTTAGGACAGTTATTTGCAATATTAATTTATTCTGTAGTTAAATAACAGTTATAAAATAATGTGAAACTTAAAAGTTTTACAATTTTTGTTTCCAAATATTTCATGTCTATTATTTCAATTGTTCTATTACATTAGTTGACACATTTACTTATTGAACTACATATATAAAACATTTTACAATGGTCTTTTGCAAATATTAAAATGAGAGCTAGTTTCTAAGCTGAGAAAAATTTATATTGTTGCACTCAGAGGTCTATGAAAGTATATACTGCAATAATGTGAATGTGAAAAGAAAGTAAGTTTACAAACTACCCCCTGTGAAAGAGTACCTATGATAGACCTAATGAGTAATGGTGTAGATCTCAGCCAGAGTTTCCAAATCACAAATAGAGTAGAATAAAATGTTTGTCCAATAGTTTGAATGGTTGCATTCAATGTAGAACATTATGGTATTAATGAAGAGTATCTTGGAAAGAAAATGGTTAAGTACTGAGTAAAGTTGGTTTTGTCATGGAATATCATATTTTCTCCATCTATGGTGATTGAAAGTTTTGCTGGGTACAGTAGTCTGGGATGGCACCTGTGGTCTCTCAGTGTTGGCATGACTTCCGTCCAGGCCTTTCTAGCTTTCACAGTCCCTGTTGAGACGTCATGTGTAATTCTGATGGGTTTGCCTTTATATGTGACTTGACATTTTTTTGTTGCAGCTTTTTAATATTCTTTCCTGGTTCTGTACACTTAATGTTTGGATTATGATGTGGAGGGAGGATTTCTTTTCTCGTTGAATCTATTTGGAGTTCTGTAGGTTTCTTGTATGTTTATGGGCAATTCTTTCTTTAGGTTGGGGAAGTTTTATTCTATAGCTAACGACAAACTAAATGGAGATAAAGTTAAATCAATTGGACTGAAATCAGGGACAAGACAAGGCTGTTGACTCTCTCTCTCTATCTCTTCAATATAGTACTTGAAGTCTTAGCTAGATCAGTAAGACAACTAAAGGAGATCAATGGGATACAGATAGGAAATAAAAAAGTTAAACTATCACTATTTTTAGATGATACACTAGTAAACATGAGTGACCCCCAAAAGTAACTCCTACAGCTGACAAACACCTTCAGCAAAGTGGCTGGATACAAAACCAACTGAAAAAATCAGTAGCCCTTCTGTATACAAGTGATAAAAAGGCTGAGAAAGAAGTTAGAGCAACTACGCCCTTCAAAATAGCCACAAATATTATAAAGTATCTTGATATAACCAAGAAAATAAAATATTTGCATGAAAAAGTACTTCAAATCTCTGAAGAAAGAATTTGAAGATTTCAGAAGATGGAAAGATCTCCCATGCTCATGGACTTGGAGAACTAACATAGTAGAGATGGCTATCTTAACAAAAGCAATCTACAGATTCAAAGCAATTCCCATCAAAATACCCACACAATTCTTTGCCAACTTTGAAAGATAAATTCTCAATTTCATATGACAAAACAAAATACCCAGAATAGCTAAAACGATTATATACAATAAAAGATCTTCTGGAGGAATCTCCATTCCAGATTTCAAGCTGTACTATAGAGCAACAGTAATAAAAACAGCATAGTACTGGCATAGCAATAGGCCCAGAAATAAAACAAATACTTAAGGACACTTGAATTTTGACAAAGAAGCCAAATACATACAATGGAAAAAAGATAGCATCTTCACTAAATGGTACTGGTCTAACTGGATGGCTACAGGTAGAAAAATGAAAACAGATCCATATCTATCACCTGCACAAAACTGAACTTCAAATGGATTAAAGACCTCAACATAAAACCAGACATACTAAATCTGTTAGAAAAAAAAAGTGGGAAGAGCCTTGAGCTCATTGGAACAGGAGACAAATTCCTGAACAGAACACCAATAGCTTAGGACTTAAAATAAACCATTAATAAATGGGACCTTATGAAACTGAAAGGCTTCTGTAAGGCAAAGGACACTGTCAAGAAATTACACACCAGCAAACCAAAGTATCATTTAAAAATGGGCTACATAACTAAATAGAGAATTTTCAACAGAGGAATATAAAATGGCTGAGAAACACTTGAACACATGCTCACTGTCCCTAGTTATCAGTGAAATGCAACTCAAAACTACTTGGAGATTCCATTTCACACCAATCCAAATGGCTAAGTTAAAAGTCTCAGGTGACAGCATATGCTGGCAAGGGTGTGGAGAAAGGGGAACACTCTTCCAAAGCTGGTAGGGGTCCAAATGTGTACAACCATTTTGGAAATCAATCTGGTACTTTCTCAGGAAATTGGGAATAACTCTACCTCAGGACCCAGCCATAGGACTCCAGGGAATACACCCATAAGATGCTCCACCATACAACAAGGGCATTTGTTCAACAATGTTAGTAGCAGCTTTATTGTCATAGCCAGAATCTGTAAACAACCTAGATGTTACTCAACCAAAGAATAGCTAAAGACACTGTGATACATTGACACAATGGAAGACTATTCAGCTTTTAAAAACAAGGAAATTTTGACATTTGCAGGCAAATGGATGGAACTGGAAATGATCATCCTGAATGAGGTAATCCAGACCCACAAAGACATGCATGGTATATACTCACTCATAACCAGACATTAGCCACAAAATATAGGATAATTACACTATAACAAAGAGACTTAAAGATCAATGAAGGCCCCTGTATGATGTGGACCTAGACCTGATGCTCTGATGCAGTAGCACAGTCTCCTTGTGGATCCAGTGTTTGGAGAGTAGGGACTACTTTGGTTTTGTTTTGTTTTGTTTTTTATTGTTAAATATTTTATTAGCTTAGTCTAACTCTAATAATTGTCATAATTTTAAAAATACAGACATATAATACAGTTTGAATTTTTCTTCCCAACTACCCTCTTTTTTATTTCCTTCCACCTCTTACTGGGTCCCTCCTCTTTCTAAATAGTTCCCCTTCTATTTCTTTTTTTTTTAATTAATTTATTCATATTACATCTCGATTGTTAGCCCTTCCCCTGTTTCCTCCCATTCCTTCCTCCCTCCCACTTCCCCCCTTCTCCCCTCCCCTATGTCTGTGATTGAGGGAGACCTCCTCCCTCTATATATGCTCTTAGAATATCGAATCTCTTCATGGTAACTTGCTGTCCTTCCTCTGAGTGCCGCCAAGCCTCCCCATCCAGGGGACGTGGTCAGAAAAGGGGCACCAGAGTTCGTGTGAGAGTCAGATCTCACTCTCCACTCAAAGGTGAAGAATATTCTGTTCGTCGGCTAGGTCTTGGTAGGGGTTCAAAGTTTACTGCCTATATTCTCCTTGGTTGGTGCCTTAGTTTGAGGAGAACCCCAGGACCCAGATCATAAAGTTTTTCTTGTAGGTTTCCAGGTCCCTGTGGATCCTACTATTTCCCCATTCTTTCATGCTACTCTCACCTAAACTCTCAATAGGATGTCCTCTCCTCTGATCCACTTTCTTGGTAAATAAAGTTTTTCATGGGATATATCCTTGGACTAGTGTTTTGAAATAAGTGAGTATATACCGTTTGTCTCTTTTTGCTTCTGGGTGAACTCACTCATTATGATAATTTCTAGATCAATCCATTTGTCCACAAATTTCGGGAATTCCTTGTTTTTAATAGCTGAGTAGTATTCCATAGTGTAAATGTACCACAGTTTCTTAGTCCATTCTTCCACTGAGGGACACTTAGGCTGTTTCCATGTTCTGGCTATTATGTATAAAGCAGCTATAAACATGGTTGGGCATATGTCCCTGTTGTGTGGTAGGACATTTTCTTGGTATATTCCAGGGAGTGGGATAGCTAGGTCTTGAAGAAGCCCTATTCCCACTTTTCTGAGAAAGCACCAGATAGCTTTCCAAAGTGGTTGTACTAGTTTTCATTCCCACCAGCAGTGAAGGAGTGTTCCTCTCTCTCCACATCCTTGCCGACATGTGGTATCATTTGAGTTTTTGATCTTAGCCAATCTGATGAATGTAAGATGGAATCTCAGTGTTGTTTTGATTTGCATTTCTCTGATGACTAGCGAGGATGAGCATTTCTTTAAGTGTTTCTCAGCCATTTGATATTCCTCTGTTGAGAATTCTCTTAAGTTCCAAGCTGCATTTCGCAATTGGGTTATTTGGTTTGGTGGTGTTTAATTTCTTCAGTTCTTTATATATTTTGGATATTAGACCTTTGTCAGATGAAGGGTTGGTGAAGATCTTTTCCCAGTCTGTAGGCTGTTGCTTTGTTCTACTGACAGTGTCTCCTGCCTTACAGAAGCTTCTCAGCCTCATGAGGTCCCATTTATTAATTGTTGACTTTAAGGCCTGGGCTGTTGGTGTACTGTTCAGAAAGTTGTCTCCTTTGCCTATGTGTCCCAGGCTCTTCCTCACTTTTTCCTCTAACTACTTTGGACATGCACTCTGGCCACCAAAATTAGATCACTTCCCATTGGCAGTAGGACCTTGCCAGGCTAGAGAGGAAGAGGTTACAGGTAGTACCAATGAGACTTAATAGGCTGAGGTCAGATGTTTAGGGAAGAGGCCTCTGCTTTCTAAGTATTAAAGGAGGGAGGAAGAGGGTATGATAGAGGGAAGGGGAAATGGGAGTTAGGAAGGGAAGGGGATACAATTAGGATGTGAAGAATTTAAACTGCAGATCAAGCAGGTAAGATATTGCTAATCCCACTATATGGGTCTATCTCTGAGACAGGCTAAACATGAACATCTATGCATAGACAATGCTTCTTGTTGACTACAGAAACCCTATGAATTACTTACTATTAGATGCTATTCTTCATACGGCATGCATGAAAATTTGCAGATGTCTTTTTTCCTGCTCATACAAAGAGCAGAAACCAGCCTTAATTGTTCTGTGCATCACACACACCTTATACATTTATAATTTTAGCAATGTATAATGCTTTGGAGAAGTTATATGCTTTCAGAACAAAATAACCAGACACTGACATTGAATCACACCTGACAGGATGCATTCCTTGCAGCATGCTGGACATTGACATCCTGCATCTTTCATGTTCCAGCACCAAGTGCTTCAGTTGTTGTTCCTCATCAGGCAAGACGGCTGCCAGGACACTTTCAAAGAAAACTTCCATCCCAATCTCTCCAGCATTTCAGAATGTCCAACACAGGTCTCTAATTAAGGCTTGGATTTCTAAACATTCAGAAACTGGACCACAAATGTGATTCCTAGCTTGTTTAACTATTTCTCAAATATTATGTATCCCTAATTAGCCTGAAGAAACCTTAAGAGAATGAGGTCCCATTTCCTTTAAGGGGGTATGGGGTAGGTTTTTGCTTGCTTTCTTGGGCAATAGAGAGTTATTGTCAGTAGGAGTTGGTGACAAGTTATTATGTGTCTTATTTAGAAATAAAACAAGGTTAGACTTAATGATGTCTCTCTTTTTCCTTTTCTTACATTCTTAGGTTTGTAGATAGGGATTGAAAAGAAGGAGAAAATATAAAAAAATATAGGTAAGATAGTACAAAAAGTAGATTAATGAATCTACTCCTCAACTTAATGTCTCAATTGTCAGTCACAAGGTCACTTTTAATTCACTGGTATAGAATTGTGTGTGTGTGTGTGTGTGTGTGTGTGTGTGTGTGTGTGTGTATGAAAAATAAGTTTAATTTTAGATATTTATGTTTTTGTGGCTATTTGAATTGTGTGCTTCCACCAATTTCTTTCTCATCCTACTTGTCATTTGCATACAGGAGGTTTATTGATATTTTTGCTCTCATATTATATCTGGCCACATTACTGATGGTGTTTATCAGTTATAGTGGTTCCTTGGTATGTATACTTATGTATACTATCATATCATCTGTGAGCAGCAATACTTTGACTTCTTCCTTTCCAACTTTTATCCTTTTGATCTCCTTTAGTTGTTTAATTGCTCCATTTATGACTTCAAACTCTAACTGGACTTAACTGGTCTCTAGAGAACAGTTCATCAAAACACAAAAGGATGTACTTTCTTCTCAGAATCTAACCGAACATCCTCCAAAATTGACTATATACATCGTCACAAAGCAAACATCAGCAGATACAATATGATAAATATAACACCTTGTAGCTTATCAGACCACCATGGATTAAAGCTGGAACTCAACAACAATGACAATATAAAGCCTTCAAACGCATGGAGGTTGACCAACTCTCCACTCAAGGGTATCTGGGTTAGAGACAAAATAAAAAAAAAAATTAAAGACTTTTTAAAATTCAACAAAAATAAAGGCACAGCATACCAAAATGTATAGGACACAATGAAAACAATGCTAAGAGCAAAGTTCAAAGTACCAAGCACCTTCATGAGGAAATGGGAGAGATTCCATATTAGAAACTTAACAGCACACCTGAAAGTTCTAGAACAAAAAGAAGCCGACACAGCCAAGTGTAGTAAATGGCTAGAAGTAATCAAACTCAGGGTTCTAATCAATAAAGCAGAAACAAAGAGAACAATTCAAAGTCAACAAAACCAAGAGCTGGTTCTTTGAGAAAAATCAATGAGGTAGACAAACCCTTATCAAACTAAGTAAAGGCAGAGGGAGAGTATTCAAATCAACAAAATCAGAAATGAAAAGGGAGAGATAACAACAGACACTGAGGAAATCCAAAGAAGCCTTTGTTCTTACTTCAAAAACATATGCCAAAAAATTAGAAAATATAAATGAAATGGACATTTTTTTGTGATGGCTACCAATTACCAAAATTGATTCAAGATCAGATAAACAAATGAAATAGTCCTGTAACTCCTAAGCAAATAGAAGCAGTCATCAAAAGTCTTCCACAAAAAAAAAAAAAAAAAAAAAAAAAAAAAAGCCCATGGCAGAATCCTACCAGACCTTCGAAACAGACCTAATACCAATTCTTTTCAAATTATTCCACAAAATAGAAACTGAAGGAACATTACCAAGTTAATTCTAAGAGGCCACAGTCTCCTTGATATCTAAGCCACCCAAAGACTCAGTAAATAAAGAGAATTTCTGACCAATTTATCTTATGAACATTGATGCAAAAATACTCAATAATAACAGAACCAAGAACACATCAAAGATATAATTCACCATGGCCAGGTAGGCTTAATCCTAAGCATGCAGGGTGTGTTCAATATGCAGAAATATATCAATGTGATTCATCATATAAACAATCAAAAATAAAAATAAATACATATTTTTCTCCTTAGATGCCAAAAATCATTTGACAAAATCCAACACCCATTCATGCTAAAAGTCTTGGAGAGATCATGGATAAAAGGCACATACTTAAGCCTAATGAAGGCAATATACAGCAAGCCTATAGCCAGCATCAAACAAAATGCAGAGAAACTTAAATCAATTCCACTAAAATCAGGGACAAAACAAGACTGTCCACTATCTCTGTATCTCTTCAACTTAGTTGTAGGTAGAGTAATAAGAAAATTAAAGGAAATCAAGGGAATACAAATTGGAAAGGAAGAAGTCAAAGCATCCATGAGTTTTATGGGTCTTACTAAAGAAACAAAGGTAATTGTCATTCTGAAAGCAAATAGACATGATCTGAATTGGTGCTTTTGTGTAACTCATAGATGCAGAAATCAATATTTCTAAGAGGGAATCCTAACACTGAAGAATATCCTAATGTTTATATGATTCATCTGTTTACAAATCATGCCAGGTATTTCTGAACTACCTTTATCTTTATCTTTGATAATTCTTTTTTTACATTTTTGCTGTTTAGATAGAGCTATTTTGGTGGAGTTACTTTTGAATTTAGATATGCAGTTACATCTTATTGTGCACATAGTTTGATTTTCTGTGATGGATTACGGTGTATTCATAATGTACACAGGCTGTCCATTCCTTAAGATACTTTTTAATATTGTTCATTATGTTTATTTCTTATGATTCAGTATTAAGAGATATTTGCACTGACAAGAGTTACTTATCTGTCATATATGTAGGTGGTGCATATGTTTGGATGTCCTTTCATTTTTTCAATAGGGTCTTTAAACTAGGTAAAAGAAGTTTGCTCTTATTTCCTAAGTGTTTTATGGCTAGGAGACCCAAATTTTATTTTCTTTGCCTGTAGATTTCCAGTTGTTTCCAAGCCACTTATTGAAACAGCTATTTTTTTTCCAGTGGGAGTTTTTTGAAGTTTTGTCAAACATAACTTCCATATTGACTCTACAAATATCTCTTAGTACTGAGCCATAAGAAACAATCATGTAATAAACAGCAATATTAGATAATAATCCTAGCTGTGAACAGATTGAGTGAATTACAAGTACAGAAAATATTCTCCACTGAAACCATCTGGCCCTGGGCTTTTTTTGGTTGGGAGACTATCAATGATTGCTTCAATTTCTGTAGGGGAAATGGGACTATTTAGCTTGTTTATCTGTTCTTCACTCAACTTTGGCAAGTGAAGGATCCAGAGGGTCCTAGAAACCTACAAGTGGAACATTATGATAGGCAGATTTGGGCCAAGGGGTCCCGCTCAAACTAAGGCACCAGCCAAGGACAATACAGGCGGTAAACCTTAAACCCCTACCCAGATCTAGCCAATGGACAGAACATTCTCCACAGTAGAGTGGAGAGTGGGATATTACTTTCTCACATACTCTGGTGCCTCACCTTTGACCATGTCCCCTGGAGGAGGAGACCTGGTGGCACTCAGAGGAAGGACAGCAGGTTACCAAGAAGAGACTTGATACCCTATGAGCATATACAGGGGGAGGTAATCCCCCTCAGGAACAGTCATAGGGGAGGGGAATAAGGGGAAAATGGGAGGGAGGGAAGAATGGGAGGATACAAGGGATGGGATAACCATTGAGGTGTAACAAGAATAAATTAATAAAGAAAAAAGGATTAGAAAGTATAAAAAAGAAAAAAAGAAAATATTCTCGATACCACCATTCATCAAAGATATGCAAAATAAAAGTGAATTGGGGTATGACTATATGTCTGCATTTTAATACAACTGCCACCAAATCATCTTGAATTTGATGATCACAACTTGATCATCAAACCCTAACTTGAATATCATCACAACCAAGGAAAACAAAAAGCAGCTAAAAAGCAGTGATAGCACCAAGTATTTGTAGAAATCTAAAGAATTAATTGGCCATAGAGCTTGTGGTGATTATAATGGTGATGGTAATTTAAATAATGCCCTAGCAGTTTGTTAAGTATGTCATCACCCCAGAAATCTCAGCAACTGAAGAGGTAGTCTTTCTTCCCTAGACAAACTTTCTTACACAGTGCAATACATCCTCATCAAGATACGCCAAATGAGTGTGGCGTTGCAAAAATGTAAATTCAATAAGATGTTTATAAATATGTTAAATCCCAAGACAGATTCAAAGTGTTCATAGTTGACTTGGGTTTTGTGCTCCAAAGTGCAACAAAATACAAGTGTCCTTCATAAGTTACATTCCTAAACAACATATGTCATACAGATTACAGAATGCCATTCTCTACCGCTCTTAGTTCATTTTATTATCAATAAATAAACCACAGTTATATGCAACACACAGAAATTTGCTTAAAGCTCCTGAGAAACCATACTGATTGAAAATAGAAAGGCAATCCCAACTGGTAACATAATAAGAGATGTCATTTGAGAATATTTTTAACAGACACTACTTTTGAAAGAACATATCATAAAGAATATATCAATGGTATTAGTTATTATAAAGTATAAAGAGGCATAAGTGTTTCAAGGTCAGTGATCTTGGTTTTGTTGTAAATGTTTCTGTCTCTTAACTGAATTATGAGAAAATCAACAAGATATACACAGGTATTAAATACTACAAAAGCAAACGGAGACACATGGATGGGCACACACACATGGATGCACATGCGCGCGCGTGCACACACACACACACACACACACACACACACACACAGTGTTGGGGTATAATCAATCATATTTTCAGAACCACATGGGCATGTACACATTTAGACGCCTCATTTGGTTTGAGTGGAAATTGTGGGTATATTGGAGAGCAATCAACACAGGTTAATCTGTGCCTTAGCAGCTGAGAAGTTCTGGGCTCCTGTCAAGGTGTCTCTTTCTAGAGAATTTCTCTTGATCTTAGTTACTGGTGTGGAACATGGTCTTTATGATCTCTGTGTGTGGTAAAAGGGAAGAAAGTATCTGGTCCTATCTAATATGGGACTTTAGACTTTATAGCATTACACTGTGTTAATTGTACTTTCATTAAAGAGAATCACAGGTTCCTCCTCCTCCTTTTTCTTCCACTTCTCCTCCTACACCTCCTCCTTTTCTTCTTTTCTTCTCCTTCTCATCATCTTCTTCTCTTCTTATTTTTCTTTTTTTCTCTTCCTTCTTCTTCACAAAAATAACTGTATTCTTAATAATTTGTGTATATAAATTGTGAGACAGCTAGATTAATATAGCCACACAAACCAGCACTTGTTAGGACTAAAGTCTATACATCTAAATCAATTTCTATGCAAAGATCTTCACTTTGGATTTTACACATTTACTATCAATTATATTTTTAGTCACTTATTCACCACTATTAACACACACACACACACACACACACACACACACACACACAGAAGAGGGAAGGGAGGAAGGGATGGTGGAACTGAGGGAGAGATAGAGAGAGAGAGAGAGAGAGAGAGAGAGAGAGAGAGAGAGAGAGAGAGAGTCTATGACAGAGTTAGATCTAGAAAAACTATATTGTATTTTACAGGACATATATCCTGAAATTGCATTCCATATACTATTATTACTGAATCCCTACCACTTGCTGTTTTTCCTGCCTTTCAGGTCTGTAGACTTCAAAAACAAAAATCAGTTATGAGGGCAACAGAATTTTAGACACTAATAGTCTGATGCCCACAACAGCAACATGTTAGACTCTTGTGACAAATCCAGTTTTTTACACTCAGTACATTCAGTAATCATGTATAGCACAATGTTTATATGTGTAGATGCTTATAATAACATTCTTTAATATATATAAAAAACAAATGTTCAGGCACATAAATGCTTAATACTAGAGTAATTACCAATGTCACCAAATAAAATTACATTTGAACTTAAAAAGTAAATAAAGATATATTCCTTAGCAAATAAAAATGAAATATTTAGTCATTTAGCTTTTTAATACATTTTGAAAACTATGTGAAAATTAATATATCATCTTTAGTATATACACTTCAAAGATAATTTTAAAATATGCAGGTGTGCTATGTTAGAACTGTTAACACATAAGGTTTACTAAGTGTTTGTAATTAAAAATTTTAAATGAGATTATCATTTTAATTACTTTATAAATTTTCTAATGTAAATGTTAATTGCTTATGCTAAAACCATGAAGAAAACACTTAAATATTGATAAATACATTAGAGGTTCAGTAATATATCAGAGATAAGTGTCACATATTTTTAAAGCACACATATAATATAAAATAATAGCAAAGTAAAATTAAAAATCAAGCACTCTAATTCAAGTAGATGAGTGGAGTGGTTGATATTTTAAAATGAGAATCAAGTCAACATAATAGGAAAATAATACTAGACATCTATCATATTGAAGAAGTTATGGTTAACTTAAAATACAATATTCACACTAAATCTGAACTATAGTGTTAAATGGTATTAGGGAATATCATTGTTTTAGTATTATTTACAGTAATAAATAGCGTTTTTTGTAAATGGTCCCATTTAACCATGAACAATGTGTGATACAAATGGAAATCTAATGTAATTTTAAACATGTCAAGTGACAGCACATGCTGGTGAGGTGTTGCTGGTGGAGAACAAATATGTGCTACCACTTTGAAAATAAATCTTGTGCTCAGAAAATTGGGAACAGTTCTACATCAAGACCCATCTATACCACTCCTGGGCATATACCAAAAAAGAGGCTCCACTGTACCACAAGCATACTTGCTCAACTATGTTCATAGAAGATTTATTAATTTTAACCAGAAACTTGAAACAACCTGGATGGCTCTTAACTGAGGAATGGATACAGAAACTGTGGTACATTTAAACAACGGAATACTACTCTGCTATTAAAAATCAAGGAAATGTTGAAATTTTCAGACAAATGGATAGAGCTAGAAAATATCATTCTGAGTTAGGCAACTGGACCCAGAAAGACACACATGGTATGTCCTCACATATAAGTGAATATTAGCCATATTCTACCGGAAAATAATACTACCATCCACAAAGGTAAAGAAACTAAGTAACAAGGCGGGACCAAGGATGATAGTTGAATCTCACTCAGAAGGGGAAATAAAATGGACATTGGAAGTGGATGGAAAATGAACTGGTTGGGAGAGAGGATGAGGAGGAGAGCAGGGTATGAGGTGAGAGAAGGGAACCCTATTAGATGGCGTCGGTGTGACAGGCTGGAGACTTGTGACAGGATAGACATGTGGGAGAATATGATGTTGACTCAAGATGAAACTTCTAGCAGCAGGGTATGACTAGACTGAAGTGGCCACCTCCTATAGCCAGGCAGGACTTTCAGTGGAGAAAGGGGACCCCAAGCTACCCACAAAACATACAATCGAAAATTTACCCTGCCTACAAGGTTTGTAGGGATAAAGGTGGAACAGAGATTGAGGGAATAAGCAACCAAAGACTAACCCAAATGAGACCCACCCCATGTGAGAAACCCAACCCCTGACAATATTAATAATGCACTGCCATGTTTGCCAACAGAAGGCTAGCATAACTACCCTCTGAAAAGATCCATCCAGCAACAGATGAAAACAGAGGCTTTGACCAACTGCCCAACAGTAGGCAGAGCTTGGGGGATCATATGGAAGATTTGTGGGAAGGATAGAGGGACTCAAAGCAGACCAGAACTCAAGAAGACCTATGGAGTCAACTAACCTAGGCCCTTTAGGCTCACTGAGCCTGAAGTACTAACCAAAGACTGTACATTGACTGGACCTAGGCCTCCTGAACACATGTAGCTGATGGACAGCATGGTCTTCATGTGGGTCCGTTATGATTGAAGAGGGACTCTCTCTGACAGGAACTCTGTTGCCTTCTTGTCGATCATTTTTCCATTGATGGGATTCCTTGTCTGGCCTCAGTGGAAGAATATGTGTTTAACTGACACATCTTGATGTGTTGGGGGTGGGTTTGTATAGTAGGGGTCTTATTTTTGAGGAGAAGGGGAGGAATGAATCAGGAAGAGGGTGGGATGGTGAAACTGGGAAGAAAATGAATAAATAATAAGTTAATGATACTCAAAACATGTCAATATTAAGAATGTTTATTAATTTTTATACATATGCAAGCAAAATATTCCATGAACATGATGAAACCATGGACAGTTATGAAAAAAATATCGATAGCATACTTGTAGATACCCAGTAAAAGATTATTAAAAAAATGAGAAATAATTAAGACTTGAAACAATAACTCTTGTGAAGTAGCCATATGAGTTATATATTATACAAATAGTTAACGGGCCCACATTCATTAAGATGTATGCTTATAAAATTATTTAATTGCACATAATGTTTATTCCTTGGTGCTATAATTAAAATAGGATGAAAACTGTTAACTGCAAAATAAATGTAAAGAATAACAACTTCAAATGAAAATCCTTTTAGACATATTCTTGATACTTGTTTAGGGCTTCAGTGTGTAAATGTACCACAGTTTCTTTATCCATTTTTTTTGGTTGAGGGACATCTAGGTTGTTTCCAAATTCTGGCAATAATGAATAAAGCTTCTATGAACATAGTTGATCAAATGTCCTTATTGTATGCTGGAGCATCTTTCAGGAATATGGCCAGGTTGGAAAAACTGGGTCTTGAGGTAAAGCTATTCCCAAGTCATGAACAAAACACCAGATGATTCCCAATGTGGTTGCACAAGCTATTACTCCCACCAGAAATGGAGGAATGTTCTCCTTTCCCCACATCCTAGCCACCATGTGTTGTTGCTTCAGTTTTTTATCTTAGCCATTCTGATGGGTGTAAGATGGAATCTCAGAGTTGTTTTGATTTGCATATCCCTAATGACTAAGGACCTTGGACATTTCTTTAAGTGCTTTTCAGCCATTCAATAGCCCTTTGTTGTGAAGTCTCTGTTTAGTTCTGTACCCAATTTTAATTGGTTTATTTGGTGTGTTGGTGTTTAGTTTCTTGTGATATTTAGAAGCCCAAACTATACAACGGGAAAATGATAGCATTTTCAAACAATGGTACCTGGCTAACTAGATGTCTACATATAGAAGAATGTATGTAGATCCGTATTTATCTCCCTTTACACAACTAAAGTCAAAGTGGATCAAAGACCACATAAAACCAGACACACTAAATCTGTTAGAAGAAAATATAGGGAAGAGCCTTGAGCTCCTTGGAATAGAACACAACTTCCTGAACACAACACCAACAGCTCAGGCTCTAGGAGCAATAGTTAATAAATGGGACCTTATGAAACTGAAAAATTTCTGTATGGAAAAGGACACTATCAACAGAACAAAACAACATCATACAGACTGGAAAAAGTTCTCCTCCAACCCTACATCCAAGATGTGACAGGGAATGCTGCCTAAAATGGAGAGAAAGGAACCCATCCCCACACCACCATAGGTGGTGGCAATGTTTCAGGCAAATGGATGAGACTAGAAGAGAGCATCCTGTGTGAGGTAACCCAGACCCAGAAAGACATACATATATGCACTCATAAGTGGATGTTGGCCATATAGTACAGGGTAAACATACTACAATGCACAGACCTAAAGAAGATAAGTAACAAAAAGGACCCAAGGTAGTGTGCTTAAACCTCACTCAGAAGGGGAAATAGAATAGACAGAGGTAATGCTTGAAAAGAAGGAACAAGGTAAGAGTGGGAGAGCAGAGAGAAATTAAGGTGAAGATTAGACCTGGGGAGAGCAGGAACAGGGGGATGGAAAGCCTGTAGAGAAAAGAGAAAATGTGGGTTAAGGCATCTCTATGACAAGCTGGAGACCTAAGTTAGAATACCCCTCTGGGATGATATGAAGTTGACTTTAGCTGAGACTCCTAGTAGCAGGTGTTTGGAGGATGTCCTCTTCTGTCTCCATGGCCAGTGGAGGGAGGAGTAAATCTCTCCTTTCATACATTGTTTAAAGTGATATAGGCAAGAATAAGTAGTCCTCTATTGGCAGGATTTGAGAGTCTAATAAACAAAATGAAGCATTAATTGAGAACACTAACTGTCTAAAAGGTGTTAGCCATAGCCAGCAAGCATAATGTGTCTGGGTAATAGATCATATGAGTTATATTAACGAGGCCGTGGAGTGATTGAAAGATGCTTACACAAAGTGTTTTATTTCAGTGGTTCGTATCCTCAACCTCTGATGTAATTGCTAGAATCTTCTGGAAACAGTCTAAAACAGACATCCTGAGATATGTTTTTCTCTTACCAAGATATCACTTAGTCCAGTCAAATTTATATACAAAATTATTCAAAAATAATCCAGAAGCATCAGTTTCTTTTGTTCAGTTATCTTTACAAATATGTTGATTTTCTCAATGCCATGTTATTTTTCTGGAATCTATAATTAATCTTTCCATGGAGACTTTGGCTAAACTCTGATATGATACTTTTATTATAGGTTCCTGTGATAAAAGCCTATGCATTTCATACCTGAATTAAAATAATTGGATATTACTTTTCCCATGTTAAAGACAGGATAAATATTTGGCCAGCAGGTGAGTGAATGTGTCCTAACTTTGTACCTTTTGCCTCTGTACCTACATCTGTGACATGCATCGTTTTTTTCATAACTAACTTTCTACCAGTGTTCTTGTAGATTATTTCTCACATTAACAACTTCTCATCACAGCCTATTGAAAACATAATGAATGACAAGTGCACTGGTGCCACTATAGACCCTATGTTCTGCTAGCCAGTATTGCTCCATAACACTGTAACAGTACTTGGCTATGCCTTTTCCTGACTACTTGTGTTAGATCACCAATTGCGGGGAGGGGGGCAAATCTGACTCTTTCTGATTGAAAATATTCCAAATGTTTTAAGGTAAAGTAATGTCAGCTTAAAAGCTATTTCCACGACATAGGTTGATATCAACATGGAATTGATAGCCTTACCTAGACTTGGATTTGATTTGACAGTTTTGTAAGTGACTTTCAGTAGTTTTCCATTTCACCTGTTATAGTATGACAGCCGAGGATTTAGAAATTGGGGCTTATTGTAAAAGTAAATTGTTTGAAAACTATTTGGAGTTTTGCAAATAATAGTTTTGGCATGCAAAAATATTTCTAGAAGAAATATAAAGACAGGTGAGGATTCCTCTCCAGAATACACTGCACAGAGGAAGAGTTTATACACCAGGGCTTCCTGAAGCTTGGGTTTCCTGCTTAGCACGTGACCTAAGATGTAACTTCAACTTTTCTTTTCTTAAGTCTTTATTCAAATAAGGAGGGATTCAGACAGAATGCCTCTATTTCCCTTTATCTATTATTTATTATGTGTTTTGATATTAAGAATGTTTTTTCTTCAAAAAATCCACAATTTCTTGGTACATCATGGTTTTTTTTTTGTGTGTGTATGTATACTTTTGATATGTGTGTGACATGTGTGTGAGCATAGAAACATTGTTGCTATGGAAAGTATCTGAGGATAATTCTAAAAGTCAGTCCCCATCTTCCTCAGTCTTAGGTAGTGTCTCTCATTGACTGTGCATTGTACTCTGTACTTTATACACTTTAGGCTAACTGACCTAGGAGCTTCTGGGTAGTTTTGCCATCTGTAAATTCTGTCTTGCTTTCAGAGTGCTGAGATTACAGACTTGTGCTACCATATCCAGCTATTTACTTGTGTTGGATTCTGGGACCAAGCCCTTTACGCACTGAACTATCTTTCTAGCCCTGGGTAAAATGAAGATCCTTTATGCAACAAAAAATAAAAATGTATACATTAGTATTACCAGTCAATTGGTTCCTCATGCATATTTTATGTACTTCTGGGCTTTGCTAATTTTACATACCTCTCTTGACTATGGAAAATACTCACATATACATCTTTAACACACTTCTTATATTCTTTTGGGGATAGAGCAGAAAAAAAGAAATCTTCATATCAGGCTCATTTCAAGATTTTTCTTTTGCTGAGTCCAGCAGTTTATAGAATTGGTATTCAAATCTATTGAGCATACATGGGATGGCTTTGATCATTTGATGTTTCAATGTGTGAGATCACCCAAGTATGAAAACCTAACCCTAGGATATTTTCTTTGAAACAAGGAGCATACTACCTTACCTTTGATTTAAGAATCTGAATTAGTTGGGCTGATGAGACGGTTTGGCAGCTAAGAAACTTTCTTTTCTATGTGAATCACTTTTTATATCTTCCCAGGCTTATTTAGAAGTATATTTTTGCATTTTATGTTCTTTTACAGTATATAGACAATCACATTCAAAGCATGTCTAATTTTTTTCTTTTAAATTTTAAGGGATAACATTCAGTCTTTAAAATAATATTGAATACATGCCTTAATCCTTGCCTTCTGATCACATTTGTGTGAGGAAAAAATGGTGGATTTTAAAAATATTCTTTGTCTATTCTTGAGATTATTATATGCTTTAATATTTTCTAATTATATGTCTGAATATATTGGCTAAACAAATCTTTGTTTGCATAAACCCACTTGATTATGATATATTTGTCTTTATATGTTAATACATATTTGTTATTAGATGTAATTTTTTGTCAGAATAATGCTTTCTGGGACATTCTTCACAGTTGAGTAGAGAGTGGGGATTGACTTTCACATGAACTCTGGTGCCCCATATTTGACCATGTCCCCTGGATGGGGAGACCTGGTGGCACTCAGAGGAAGGATAGCAGACTACCAAGAAGAGACTTGATACCCTATGAGCATATACAGGGGGAAGAGGTTCCTCATTCTATGGATTTTTTATACATATACACATGTATGCACATACCACACATGTATACATGCATACATAAGTGAGTGAAAATATGTAGAAACACAGGAGAGCACAAGCACACTCACAGCAGCATTCAGGGAAACTTTGGTCGAGAAAAATTGGGCATAATTACATGCAGTATGAAAACAGTGCCTGAATTTAAGAGGGAACTAATGTATTTCACTCTTTCATTTATGAAACAACATACATGTTTTTGTAATTGATTTTAAGGGGAGCAGAAACTAACAAAATGAGTTAATATTTCATCTACTCTCACCCAAAGGCACTGTATACAAAAGACCAGTGATGTTCAGCTACTGAAACTTTTAAAATATGGCCAGTTTAAGTTGCTTTGCACTACATATCTAAATAAACCATTAAATGCCAAAGACTTCATATGTAATAAAATTGTACATTTTTATATTGATTACACATTTAATTTTTTAGTACACTTAACATTATGAAACATATGATTTGTACCCAAGTTCACTTGATTGATTGATCAACATATAAAAATTCACTGAGATGTACAATGTTTGGGACTAGTTTAGAAAATATGTTTGCCAAGGTTTCTCAGGTATTCTATGTTAAAAAGCTACAGTGAAGCATTTAACATTTACTTGTCTTATGTTAAACAGAAATAATTAGGACACTGTCTAAAGTCTAATTCAGTGTGTGTGTGTGTGTGTGTGTGTGTGTGCGCGCGCGCACGCATACCGTGCACGTGCATATGCACATGCCTGCAATCACATCTTTCTGGAGGACAGAGGACAACCTTAGAATTTATTTCTCAGGGGACCTTCACATTTTAATGCTGTTATCTGTTTGTTTAATTTATTGTTTTGTTTTGTTTTTGCTTGCCTGTTTGTTTTTGAGAGAAGATATTTTACTGGCCTGGAACTCATGAGATAGAATAGACTAACCATGGAATTCCAGGGACCCTCCTATTTCTACCTCATTCTCACTGAGATGGCATCCCTAAAACTCCCTTTTATAAATAGTTTTTTTTTTGGATATAATTCAAGTCACCATGTTGGTAAAAACTGAGACATCAAGTAAAACCCGGATTCACATTACAGGGAATGTTTCTCTACTTGGATAGAGACACCTTGATTTGGGTATGCCACGGGAAAATATATAACATTTAAGAATATAAAGTTAGAGTTAGATTCCACTCAGATACACACTCACACACACACACACATACTTACACACATACATGCATATATACATACACCTACACACATACACACACATACATACACACATACATGCATATATACATACACCTACACACATACACACACATACATACACACATACACAAATATACACACCAACATACACATACACACATATATACACAGAGAAAGAGAGAGACAGACATAAAGACAGAGAGACAGACAGACAGACACAGACACACACACACACACACACACACACACACACACACACACACACACACAAAGAGAGAGAGAGAGAGAGGGAAAGAGAGAGACGGGGGACAAACCTATCCTGAAACATCAACTGATTATTTTCTTGTTGTCTGTTCATAGCTCTTTAGTTATAAAATAGTTCCTAGAATAAAAATGAGGAATAAAAATAGTCACCACTGTATTACAAGCAGCATTGTTTTAACTGCCACTGTAAAAACTTTCCACTAACACCACAAAATCAATATTACTTTCTGATTTTTTGGCTACCCTAAAGAGCAAGCCATGACATTTTTTCCTAACTCTGCATTTTCTGTATTCAAGTCAAGAAACAGAGGAAAGGACACAAAAAAGAGAATTGTATACACTTACTTTTTCAAAAAGGTTTCCAAATGGCCATTCAAATTTTTCAAACATTCTGAGGTCTAAAAACAGCCAGTGTACTTTATGTTTTCAGACAAATTTGAAGTCCCAAGTGTTTGATAATGATATGTAGAGAAAGAACACTCCTTCATTGCTGGTGGGAATGCAAACTTGTACAACCACTTTGGAAATCTATCTGGCATCTCTCAGAAAACCGGGAATAAGGCTTCCTCAAGACCCAGCCATTCCACTCCTTGGACTATACCCAGAAAAGGCTCCACCAAACAACAAGGACATATGCTCAGCCATGTTCATAGCAGCCTTATTCATAATAGCCAGAACCTGGAAACAGCCTAAATGTCCCTCAGTAGAAGAATGGATAAAGAAACTGTGGTACATTTACACTATGGACTACTACTCAGCTATCAAAAATAAGAAAATCCAAAATTTGTGGACAAATGGATGGGACTAGAGATGATCATACTGAGTGAATTAACCCATTAGCATAAAGACTCATGTGGTATATACTCACTTATAATTGGGCACTAGACCAAAAGGCATGTTCCCACGAAAGTCTTCATTTACCAGATTGGGATAGATGTGAGGACATCCTACTGGGACTCTAGGTAAGAGAAATATAGGAGATGGAGAAATAGAAGGATCCAGAGGCTTCTAGAAACCTACAAGAAGAACATCATGA
The DNA here is from genome assembly GCF_964271855.1 of Acomys minous. Classification (NCBI taxonomy): domain Eukaryota; kingdom Metazoa; phylum Chordata; class Mammalia; order Rodentia; family Muridae; genus Acomys; species Acomys minous. Next base: position 22,068,985 of record NC_140489.1, read on the forward strand.
TAGGTGTATCTGGATCCTGAGGGTCTGCTCAAACTATTGCACTAACCAAGGACAATACAATAGTAACCATCGACCCTCTACTCTGATCTACTCAATGGATAGGACATTCTCCACAGTTATGTGGAGAGCGGGGGCTGACTTTGTCATAAACTGTGGTGCTCAATATTTGACTATGTCCTCTTGGTGGGGAGACTTATTGGCACTCAAAGAAAGAATAAGCAGGATGCCAAGATGAGAATTGATAGCCTCTGGCTATACAGTGGAGGAAGAGGTCCCCTCAGTCATAGACCTAGGACAGGGGAATAGGGTGAAAGTGGGAGGGAGGGAGGAGTGGGAGGATACAAGTCATGGGATAACAATTGAGTTGTAATTGGAATAAATTAATAATATTAAATTTAAATAAAAAACAAATAAATAAAAATATTGAGATCTTGCCAATTTCTACACCTTTTGCTAAAGCTAAACTGTTAGCATTTCCTCTTCTCAGAAGAGTCCCTCAGGTTGGATGTCTATATGTACTTTTTCTCCTCCCAGTGTGTCCTCAACACATGTACAGTGAGATCTGAAATTAACATTTTTTCAGATGACTGTTCTGCCTTGCAGCTCATGTAAGAATAAGTGATTTTTTATTATCATAAGTTTGAATAGCATTAAAGGCTTTTCTGAGTCCAGTGTGAAGTTTCGAGAGAAATGAATCTTAAATGACAGTCCAAGTGGGGTGCCTCTTCATGTATATAGGCAAGTTTATCACAAAAAAAACTATTCCAGTTTTTTTTATTATAACATAGCTATTTTTCCTTCTATTTGTCTCTCAAAATCCTCCTACATACCTCTATTTTTTCTTTAATTTTTACAGTCTCTTTTTAAATTAACTGTTTCATATATATAAATATGTGTATTCCATATAAACATTTAAATACATATATGAATATATGTACATTCATAAACTGCTATTGAATATGTATATATTATAAATATTGACCTGGCCCATCTGGGACACAGACAGCAAATCAGCAGAGGTGACATGGGCAGAGGACACAACCCACATTGTCCATCATCCTGAGGATGTCTGTGGGGCTCACAAACAGCTTTCCACCTTGGAGAGCTCTCAGCCTGCTCCTCACCTGCTTGGCCTAAGTGGAACCTAGACAATGACCCTATTGGAGAGAACCCCTGCCTCACTAACACCAACAACTAGATGGCCTGGGACCAGTGTAAGAACACAAACAACAAATCTCAGAGTCATAGGATACCATTAAAAATCAGTTGTCCTACTATAGCAAACCCTGGATATACTAACACCCCTGAAGTGCAACAAAAAGATTTTAAATCCCCAATGATGAAAATTCTAGATACCTAGAGTCCAGCTGTGAGTCCCAGCATCTGTGCTGATACCTCACTTGGTGAAGTCTCTCAGAAGATATCTATATTCAGTTACTATCCACTTATAATTGAGAAGATACAATGCATGTATTTCTGGGTCTAGGTTACCTTTTTCACTCTTTCAAGATGATCATTTCTAGTTCTATCCATTTGCCTGCAAACTTCATGATTTCCTCATTTTTGATAGCTGAGTAGTATTCCATTGTGTAAATGTACCACAATTTCTGTATCCATTCTTTCATTGAGGAACATCTAAGTTGTTTCCAGATTCAGGTTATTACAATAAAGAAAACTGCTGTGAAAATAGTTGAGCAAATGTCCTTGTTGTGTGGTGAGGCATCTTTCAGGTATATATGCAGGAGTGCTGTAGTTGGGTCTTGCGGTAAAGCTCTTCCCAATTTTCTGAGAAAGTACAAGTCGATTTCCAAAGTGGTTGCACAAGTTTGCACTCCCTCCAACAATAGAGGAGTATTCCCCTTTCTCCACATCCTTTCCAGCCTGTACTGTCCCTTGAGTTTTGATCTTAGCCACTGTAATGGGTATAAGACGGAATCTCAGAATCATTTTTATTTGCATATCCCTAATGAATAAGGGCATTGAACATTTCTTTATGTCCTTTTTGGACATTAGATAGTCCTCTACTGAGAATTTTATGTTTAGTTCTATAGTCTATTTTAAATTAAATTATTTGCTTTGTTGGTGTCTAATTTCTTTTAAATTTTTTTGGGTATTTAATTTTTTGACGTCTATGAGTCTTATGAAATAGTCAGGGGGGGGGGCATACAGGGACCTGGAGGGGTCAGGAGCTCCACAAGGAGACCATCAAGTCCAGGCCAGAAAAAAATATCTGGATCCAAGGGGACTTGCACAAACTGAGCCACCAACTAAGGAAAATACATGCAGAGACATTAAACCCCCTATTCAGATGTAGTGGATGGACAGCTTGTTCTCCCTGTGGATGGTGGGAACAGGCAATGTCTCTGACATGGACTTTGGACTGTGACTTGATTAATTTCCCTTATTGGGGCTGTCTTGTAGCCACACAGTGGAAGGGGATACAAGGTGTCCTGATGAGACCTGATAGACTGTGGACAGATGGTGGAGGAAGAGAGTCTTCTGTCAGAGAACTAGACACTCAAATGGGAGAGAGAAATGAATAAAATTATTCAAGACCTAAATATGTATGGATTTAGAAGCAATAAAGAAAACACAATCTGAAGCGATCCTGGAGTTGGAAAAACTAGGGAAGAGAACAGGAACTGCAGACACAAGCAACAGCAACAGAATATAAGAGATTGAAGATATGGTTGAAGTAATCAGTACAACAATCAAAGAAAACATTAAAAAAAGAACTTTCAGACAAAAATCATTCAAAGAATTTGGAACCACACCCAAGAATAATAGGAATAGAAGGAGAAGACTCCCAGCTCCACATACCAAAAAACACTTTCAACAATATAATAGAGGACAACTTTCCCAATCTAAAGAAAGAAATGCTCGTAACTATACAAGAAGTCTACAGAACTCCAAATAATTGGACCATAAAATAAAATCTTTCTGCCACACAATAATCAAAACACTAAATGTACAGAATGAAAAGTAAAAAAATAAAAGAATGTTGAAAGCTGCAAAAGAAAAGGTCAAGTAACATAACAGCAAAACTCTCAGAATTACACCTGACTTCTCAACAGAGACTATGAAGGCAAGAAGAGCCTGGACATATGTCATGCAGGCACCAAGAGACCACTGATGGCCACCCAGACTACTATACCCAGAAAATTTTTCAATCACAACAGATGGAGAAAACAAGATATTCAAAGAAAAAACAAATTTAAACAGTATCTAGACACAAATCTAGCACTACAGAAGATACTAGAAGGAAAACTCAGATCCAGTGAGGATAACTACACCTAAGAAAACACCGTAAATAAATAACCACATATATGACAAAACAAAAGAAAGGGAACACAATCACACACTCTACCACCACTAACCTTTAGAAAAATGAACAGAAAGTAACAACCACTGGACATTAATATCTCTCAACATCAACGGTCTCAACTCCCCAACAAAGAGACACAGGCTAACAGAATGGATGTGAGAACAAGTCATATCATTCTGATGGATACAAGAAACACATCTCAGCAATAAACATAGATATTAACTCAGAGTAAAAGGCTGAAAAAAAGGTTTTCAAAGCAAAGGGACCCAAGAATCAATCTGGAGTCACCATTCTAGTTTCTAATAAAATAGACTTTCAACCAAAACTACTCAAAGAGATGGGGAAGGACATTTCATACTCATCAAATGAAAAATACACCAAGATTATGTCTCAACACTGAGCATTTCTGTTCCAAATGCAGGAGTACTCATATTCTCAAAAAATTACTGAATCTTAAATCACACATTAATAGTGGGAGACTTCAATGTCCAACTCTCACCAATGGACATATCACTAAATGGAGAAAGAATGAAACTAATAAACATCATAAATCAAATGAACCTAACAGACATCTACATAACATTTCATGTAAACACAAATGAATATACCTTCCTTTCTTCTCAGCACCTCAGGGAACCTTCTCCAAAATTGAGCATGTACCCAGCCACAAAGCAAACTTCATCAGAAACAAGGAGATAAAAATAACTCCATGCATCTTATCAGACCACAATGTATTAAAGCTGGAACTCAACAACAACAGAAATAACAGAAAGAATACAAACTCCTTGAAACTGAACAACCCCATTCTCAATGACCTCTTTGTCATGGATAAAATAAAAAAAAGATATTATTGACTTCCTAGAATTCAATGAAAATGAAGTCACCACATATAAAAACTTATGGGACACAAAGAAAGCAATGCTAAGAGGAAAGTTCAAAGTACTATGCATCTTCATAAAGAAATTGCAGAGATCTCATGCTAGTAACTGAACATCATACCTGATAGCTCTAGAGCAAAAAGAAGCAAACACACCACTGAGTAGACTACAGGGAATTATCAAACTCAGCCTTGAAATCAATAAAATAAGAACAAAGAAAACCATCCAAAGAATCAATGAACTCAACAGCTGGTTCTTTTAAAAAATCAACAAGATAGACAAACCCTTAATCACAGTAACTGAAAGGCAGAGGGAAAATATTCAAATGAACAAAATCAGAAATGAAAAGGGATACATAACAACAGATACCAGAAAATTTAAAGAATCATTAGGTCTTGCTTCAAAAGCCTATTTGTCACAAAATTTGAAAATCCAAATAAAATGGGCACTTGTCTTGATAGATACCACTTACCAAAACTGAATCAAGATCAGATAAACAAATTATGTAGTCATATATCTCCTAAGGACATAGACGCCATCATAAAAGGTCTCTCTCCAAAAAAATAAAAATAAAAAAAGCCCAGGGGCAGATGGATTCACCCTAGAATCTTACCAGAACTTCAAATAGTAGCTAGTACCAATACTCTTCAAATTATTCCACAAAATAGGAACAGAAAGAACATTACCAAACTCATTCTATGAGGCCACAGTCACCCTGAAAGTAAACAAGACAAAGACCAAACCAATAAAGACAACTGTAGACCAATTTCCCTTTGAATATTGATGCACAATTACTCAGTAAAATACTTGTTAACTGAATCCAAGAACATATAAAAAATATCATCTACCTTGACCAAGTAGGCTTCATCCTAGGCATTAATATATGGAAATCCATCAATGTAACAAAGCATATAAACAAACTGAAAGGAAAAATCCACATGACCATCTCCATATATAATAAAAAAGCATTTGACAAATTCTAGCCTCTATTCTTGTTAATAGTCTTGGAGAGATTAGGGATACAAGGCACATACTTACACAGAGTAAAGGCAATATACAGCAAACCTACAGCCAACATTAAACTAAACAGAGAGAAACTTAAATTGTATTGAAATTTTGGACATGACTAGATTGTTAACTCTCTATGTCTCTTCAATATAGTATGTGACATCCTATCTAGAGCATTAAGAGAACTAAAGGAGATGAAGGGAATACAAATTGTCAAGTAAGAAGTCAAAATATCATTATTTGTGGCTGATGTGATTGTATACATCAGTGACCCTAAAAGTTCTCCCAAGGAACTCCTACAGCTGATAAACAACTTCAGCAATGTGGCAGGGTATAATGTCAATTAAAAAAATCACTAGCCACTATATACAAAAGATACAGGGGCTGAGAAAGAAATTAGGGAAACAACACCCTTCACACTAACCACAAAAACCATAAAATATCTTGGTGTAACTCTAATCAAGCAAGTGGAGGACTTGTATGAAAAATAATTTCAAATCTCTGAAGAAAGTAATTAAAGACATCAGAAGATGGAACGATTCCTCCAGGTTCATTGGTTACTAGGATTAATATAGTAAAAGTGGTCATCTTACTAAAAGCAATCCATAGTTTCATAGAAATCCCCATCAAAATGAAAACACGAATCTTTATAGATCTTGGAAGAACAAGTCTCAACTTCATACAGACAAACAAATGAACAAACAAAAAACCTAAATAGCTAAGACAATCCTGTACAATAATATATCTTCTGAGGTAACTACATCCATGATCTCAAGATGTACTACCAAGCAACAGTAATAAAAAAAAACTAGCATGGTACAGTCATAGAAGTATGCTGATAGGTTATTGGAATCAAATTGAAGACCCAGAAATAAACCCACATACCTATGGACACTTGATTTTTTTCCCATGAAATGGAAAAAAGCATATTCAACAAATGGTTGTGGTCTAACTGGATGTCTTCATGTAGAAGAATGCAAATAGATCCATATCTTAAATATATTCACATATATGAATACATACTCATATATCTACAACATGATGCATTCCTATATACATAAATATAATGTCCTTGCTCTCTATATCAATTATTCATATATTTTTAGGGCTGACAATTTTTTGTTGTATAACTAGTTAATTAGTGTGTACTTCCCTGTGGATGACGATTTCTCTTCCTCTCAGCATTCTTTGCTTGCCTGTTTTTCTTTGTATAGGGTTAATATCTCATGTGATGTCTCCACTTTCCAGTCCACTTTAGCATGGATACTTCTGTCCTTTTTCAGTTCACTTTAGGCAATCACATTGATGAGGCTTTATGAGTGTAACTTCAGACATTCCTAGGAGATACAATCTCAAAGCGAGATTTGTATCAATTCCCCCTACTCTGGATCTCACAGTATTTCCATGCTTCTTCCAATTGGATCCTTGAGCCATAAGTGCAGGATTTGTCTTCTAGATAGCTTAGTTGGGATTTGACTCCACATCTCTGCATTTGTATTGGTGGTTGTTTCTGTAATATTCTCCATTTATAACAAAGATAAGTTTTATTGATAAGAATTAAACTATGACTGTGGTTATAAGGACAACTATTTAGAATATTGTTAAAGGGAGCCTAGCATAATCATGATCAGAGAGGCTACATCCAGCAACTGGTGGAAACAGATGCCGAAACCCACAGCCAGACATTATTGGCTAGTGGGGAAATCCTGCAGAATATGGGAGGAATGATTTTTATGAGAAAAGAGAATCAAGAACACCACAGAAAACCCCACAGAATTAACTAACCTGGGCTCACATGGTCTCCCAATAGTGAGAGTGGAGCTGTTGCTGAATCTTTTGCCTGATTTTGGGTCCTTTTTCTTCCTATTGGGTTGCCTTAAAATTAGGGGAAGTACCTAGTCTTATTGGTACTTAGTATGCAATGTTTGGTTGATATCTTTATGAGTCCTGCCATTTTCAGATGGGTAATAGAGAAGGGGTTATTGGGGGTGAGAGGTTAAGTTGTTGGGCAGGATTGGCTGGAGAGGAGGGAGAGGAATCTGTGGTTGGGATAGAATATATGAGAGGAAAATGAATTTTAAAGTAAGGAATATATATATATATATATATATATATATATATATATATATATATATATATATATATTACAGTGGCTGTTGAAGATTCTTTTTTAAATTCCATGGTTCATGTGCCAGGAATGATTTTCTTTCTTCTGAGCATACCTTAAAACTAATTGTTGTTATCACCAAGGTATAGATGCCACTACTGCACTCTTTGGGTCATTTTGCCGTGCTTGCCATTGTGGTTCATAAGCACCATACTTGGATAGGACTGATGGTTGTTTCTCTCGTGAGTGAGGAGTCCTTGAGACAGTGACAATTTTTAAAGTAACTGATTAAAAAATGAGAGGTAGAAACGGATAAGTTACTTTGGAATTTTAGTTTGGAAACAGAGACAGGCTTTTATAATGCAGAGTTCTTTGAATATTGTTTAATCGTGAAGCCTAAGTTACTTTTTTGTTTCTATTATAAAATACCCTGATAAAAACAACTTAAGAAATAAAGATTTTATTTTTTTACATTTATTTACAGTTTCATGTCCTAGACCATCTTTGCAGGTAAAATCAAAGCTGCTTGTGCTTAGGGGATTTGGTGCCACAATACCTACAGTCAAGAAGCAGATGATGGTGAATATTTGTGCTCAGATCACCTGCTCCCTTTTATTCAGTCAAGGGCCTCAGTTGAAGAAATCATATTACACTTTAAAAATCAACACAGCCCCTCACAGGCATGCCCAGACCTAAGCAGTCTCTCACAGGTTTTCTTACACTCCTGGGTGAGTCTACATTCTCCCAAATTGATAATTAACTCTAAGCATTACAATTAGGTTTTGTGTTAGTGGAAAGATAGATACTATCTATGGGCCTTACTCAATGAAGAAATTATTTATGATTCTTAATCAAGAATGAGGAAAGGAAGGGATTGCTTTATAAGAAAGGATTAAAAAATTAATATAGGGGTAGTTTGTTTGGAATACTTGTGAATGGCTAAAAGAAGAAGATAGTGTAAGACCAAGGAATTCCTATCAAGTAGCTGCATTTCTGAGGCAGACCTTTGCTGAATTGAGGGCAGTTTGTACTTGGATATACTTTAAGGTCTTTTCTATTCATAAGACACACTTTCTTTTCCAGCTATATCAAAGTGGTTCTACTACCAATCAAAGGCAGGTACCTGCTTTAGTTCAAATGGAACACTCCTGAACAAGAAGTTCTTACAGAGCTCAGTCCAGCATGCCCCACAGATAGATCAGGGTGAAGTCCTCCACAAGGGTTTTTCATTTCAAGTAACTTTGGAGACCTGAGATTTTCAAATTCATCTGCATTTATGATTGGTCTGATTTGACTATCAGATGGTTAGGTTTTTAGAATGGAATACCTTGCTTCTACACAGCAAACTAGGTAGAAAGCTAGTCCAAGCAAAACTTACAATGCTATTCATGTGTTTTTGCTGCTGGAAGCCATCAGTTCAGGAGAGAACTATGTGCTGGTAAACATTGTCATCTGATTGATGAGGTCATTTTCCTCAAAGTGTATGTAGCACAATGAATCAGGCAATGAAGAGGTCAGCAACTGCAGGTTTGTACTTAACTATGGTTTATTATATGTGAGAAATGACTCAATATGGCTATACAACTGACAATATAAATCACCTACTTTACATTTCCACATCCTAGCCAAACAACAACAGCAAAAGCAAGCACTTTCTTTTGAATGACTAGGGAATTGAGGATCCTAGATCCCATTTTTCCTTCTTAAATGTAATTTTTTATCATTTGTACACTATGTATTTTTAATAATGAAAATGAAGGGTCTGAATTACAAAAGCAAATATTTTTTGTGCTGAATTCATTTCTTTACTTATTCACTTACATCCCAATAGTAGTATCCTCCCTCTTCTCCCACGGGTACCTTTCCCCTCCCTCCCTTTTCCTCCTACATCATCTTCTTTATCCCTCAAAAAAGGGAACCTTCTCCTTAGAAATCCACCTCAGCACAAGGAGGAAGTGATCTAAATCTCTGCAACAAAGACTATATCAGAGACATCTTCTACTGCCCTTTCTAGGGGACCCACATGAAGTCCAAGCTACCCATTGGGTACATATTTGTAGGGGGCCTAGTTCCAGTCCATGCATAGTCCTTGGTTGATGCTTCATTCTCCACAAGAACATTTGGATCCATGTTAGTTGGCCCTGTTGGTCTTCTTGTGAGCTCCTATCACCTTTGGGTCCTTCTATCCTCCTACCTCTTTCACAAGGTTCCCTATGCTCCACTCAAGGTTTGGCTGTGAGTTTCAGCTTCTGTACTTTCCACTGATATATGGAGTGGCTCATAGGACATCCATGCTATGCTTCTATCTGTAAACATTGCATAGTGTCATTAGTAATGTGAGGGTTGGCTCTCTTCCATATGTGGATCTCAGCTTGGCCTGGGCATTGATTGGGCATTCGCTCACTCTCTTCCCTATCTATATCCCTGCACATCGTGTAGGCAGGGTAATTTTTTTAGTTGAAGTTTCTGTGAATGGATTGGTGCTCTCCTCCCCTAGGAGTCCTGTCTAGTTAAAGGGTTACTTCTTCAGTCTCCATGACCCCCACTACTAGGGGACTCAGCTAGAGTAACTACCCTATCTTCCTGAAAGACCACACTGTTGTAGGTTTCCATATTGTCTCAGAGATGCTCCCACCCACCCCCTTTATCATCTCTTTGCAAGGCCTCTGCCACTCCCTACCTATGATCATCACTTTCATTTCTCTCTTTGCTCTCGTTCCTATTGTGTTCCCTCTCTTCAACTACTTCCACTGACTATTAGATTTCCCCTTCTGAATGAGATTCATGAATCATCCCTTGGGTGGACCTTATTCCTTTGCTTCTTTGATCTGTAAATTATAATGTGCTTATCTCGTATTATATAGCTACTATCTGCTTATAAGTGAGTATATGCCACATGTGATTCTTTATCCATTCTCTAGTTGTGGGACTTCTGGATTGTTTCCAATTTCTGGCTGTTACAAATAGAGCTGCTGTGCACATAGTTGTGCAAATATCCTTGTTTTATATGGAGCATCTCTTAAGTATATACCCAGGAGTGGTATAGCTGGGTCTTGAGGCAGAGCTATTTCCAATTTTTTAAAGAAAGCAACAGATTGATTTTCAAAGTGGTTGTACAAGTTTACACTGTCACCAGCAATGGTGGAGTCTTCCCTTTTCTATATAACCTACCCATCATGTGCTATCACTTTAGTTTTTTACCTTAGTAACTCTAATGGGTAGAATATGGAATACCAGAGTCATTTTGATTTGCATTTCACTGATGACAAAGGATACTGAGCAGTTCTTTTAAATGATTTTTGGTCATTCAAGATTGCTCTGTTGAGAATTCTGTTTAGAGACTGTACCCCATTTTTAATTGAATTATTTTGTTTGTTGGTATTATGATGAGGTCTTTGATCCTCTTGGAATTGAATTTTGTGTAGAGTAACAAATGTGGATCTATTTAATTTTTCTATATTTAGATATCCAGTTAGATCAGCACCAGTTGTTGAAGATGTGGCTTTTTTTTCCACATCCTTTGACAAGTGTCCATAGATGTGTGGGTTTATGTCTGGTTATTCCTTTTGATTCCATTGATCAAGTAATCTGTTTCTATAGCAGTACAGTGTTTAGGATTGTTTTAGCTATGCTGGGTTTTTTCCATATAAAAGAGAGGATTTTTATATCAAAGTCTTTAAAGAATTGTGCTGGTATTTTGATGAGGATTTCATTGAATCTATAGATTGCTTTTGGTAAGATAGTTGCTATTACTATTTTAATCCTACTCGTCATGAACATGGGGGAATATTTCTATATTCTGATGTCTTCTTCAATTTCTTTTTGAGTAGGCTTGAAGTTCTTGTCATACAAGTATTTCACTTGCTAGCTTAGAGTTACACCAAGATGCTTTATATTATTTGTGGTTATTGTGAAGGGTGTTGTTTCACTAGTTCTTTCTCACATTTGTCATTTATATACAGAATATCTGCTGATTTTTTTAGAGTTAATTTTGTATCCAGCCATTTGCTAAAGGAGTTTATCAGCTGTTAGAGTTCTCTGGAAGAAGTTCAGATGTCACTGATGTATACTATAATACCATCTGTGAATAGGGACACTTTGACTTTTCTTTTTCAATTTTTGTCCCTTTGATGTCCTTCAGCTGTCTTATTGCTCTGGCTAGGACTTCAAGTACTATATCGGAGAGATACAGAGATAATGGGCAGACTTGTCTAGTCTCTTATTTTAGTAGAATATCTTTGTGTTTCTGTCCATTTCATTTGATGTTAGCTATTGGCTTACTGTATATTGTCTTTATTATGTTTAGATATGAGCCTTGTATGCCTGGTTTTTCCAGGACTTTTATGATGAAGGGATGTTGCATTTTGTCAAAGGCTTTTTCAGCATATAATGAGATGATAATGTGTCTTTTTTTTCTTTCAGTTTGTTTATATGGTGGATTACATTGATTGACATTCATATGTTGAACTATCCCTGCATCCCTGGGATGAATCCTAATTGGTCATGGTGGGTGATATATTTGATGTGATCTTGGATTTGGTTTGTGTTTTATTAATTATTTTTTGCATCAATGTTCATTAATAAATACTTATAAATTCTCTTTTTTATTACATCTTTGTATTATTTAAGACTCAGGGTGACCGTGGCTCCATAGAATGAGTTTGGCAGTGTTCTTCAGTTTCTATTGTCTGGAATAGTTTAAGGAGTATTGGTATTAGCTATTATTTTAATGTCTGTGCTATAAAATTTTGTGTTAAACTATCTGGTCCTGGACTTTTTTTTTTTTTTTTCGGTTGGGAGGCTTTTGATGACGGCTTCTATTTCCTTAGGGGTTATAGGGATATTTAAACTGTTTAGCTGGTCCTGATTTACCTTTGGTAAGTGAAATGTATTAGGAAAATTCCCTTTAGATTTTCCAATTTTGTGAAATATTGGATTTGGAAGTAAGACCCAATGAATCTTTGGATTTTTTTTCAGTGTCTATTGTTATGTCCTCATTTTCATTTATGATTTTGTTAATTTGGATACAGTCACTATGCCTTTTAATTAATTTGGTTATGGGTTTATCTATCTTGCTGATTTTCTCATAGAACAACCTCTTCATTTCATTGATTCTTTTTTATAGTTCTCTTTGTTTCTAAGTTATTGATTTCAGCCCTGAGTTTGATTTATTTCCTGCCATCCAATCCTCTAGGGTCTGTTTGCTTCTTTTTGTTCTAGAGCTTTTAGGTGTGATTTTAATTTTCTAGTATGAGAACACTCCTATTCTTTATGAAGTTATTTAGTGATACGTACTTTCACCTTATCACTGCTTTCACTCTGTCCTAGAAGCTTTGGTATGTTGTTCCTTCATTTTCATTGAATTATAGAAAGTCTTTAATTTCTTTATTTCATCCATGAGCCACTGGTCATTAAGTAGAGAGTTGCTCTGTTTCCAAAGGTTTTTAGGTCCTCTCTTGCTTCTGTTGTTGTAATTTAGCTTTCATCCATGGTGGTCTGATAAGATAAAAGAGGTTATTTAAGTTTTATTGTTTTTTTTTTTTTTTTGAGGCTTGCTTTGTGACCAAGTATATGGTCAATTTTGGAGAAGGTTCTGTAAGGGGCTGAGAAGAATGCATATTCTTTTGTGTTTGGGTGAAATGTCCTATAGATATCTCTTAGGTCCATTTGATTAATCACATCTGTTAATTTCATTATTTCTGTGCTTAGTTTCTGTTCAATGATCCATCCATTGGTGAGAATGAGATGTTGAAGTCAAACACTATTAATGTGTGGGTTTTGATTATGATTTACTCTTTCTTTTGTAAGTGTGGATGCCCTTACAAATAGAACATAGATATTTAGAAGTGAGGTGTGATCTTGGTGGATTTTTTCTTTTGATGAGTTTAAGGTTTCATTCCCTGTTTCTTTTAATTAATTTTTGATGAATGTCTATTTTATTAGATACTATAATGGCTAGTCCAGCTTGCTTCATGGGTCTGTTGGCTTGGAAAACTTTTTTTTTATCCCTTTACTCTGAGATAATATCTATCTTTATTGCTGAGGTGTCTTTCTTGTATGCCATGTGATTGCTGGGAATTGAACTCAGGATCTCTGGAACAGTAGCCAATGGTCTTAACCAGAGAGCCATATCTCCATCCCACGAGACCAAATATTTACCTTAGAAATGAATCCTTCCCTGTTTTTCTGCATTTGTATAACTGAAGCAAGGCCAATACTTAAATTAATTGATATAGAATCATATATTGTTCTTGAAATGTGATGCCTCAATAGTTTTTACTGGCATATTATTCCAAGTGTGAAAATTCCTAGGACAACAAAGAGTTTTAGGCTTGAGACTAAGGAGAATAAAAGTACTTTTAAAATCTGCATGGTAGCTTAATTTAATTTAATACAGACAAAAACTATCAATAGACTAATGAAATAAGGTTTGGGGGAGATGTCTCAGTTGGTAATGTGTTTGCTATGCAAATATGAGAATCTAAATACAAATCTTGAAACCTATGTAAAGCCACATCAAGTAATTCCAGTGATGCTTACTGGAATATGAGGCAGAGAAAGAAAAATCCCAGAGGTTATTATTAAGGTGTAATTTTGCCATACTGAACAAAAACAAACACAACAAAACAAAACCTGTTTAAACAAGCAAGAGGCAGTGCTGAGCCACTAAGTTGTGCTCTAATTTGTGTCTCCATGTCTTTTTACAGATGTGCCAACACTCACACATACTAACATAATCATACAGAGCTCACACCTTATGAACACATACATATCATATACAAACACAAAGTTAAATAAATAAATTAACATGTCAAATAAACATGATTTATGAGCAATTAGAGGAAAATGTTTACAATCAATAATATATCAACATTATTTGTAGTTATTTTATTGTTGAACAGTATCCACCAATGAATTATTAAAATCTGTTAGAACATCTTTCACTATATAAAAAGGAATTCTGATCCATGGCTGCAAAGCAAGGAATCATATTCACAAAAATTTTAGGTCTCTGTGATCCAGCTGGAATGATACACCTCTAATCTCTCTTGCTAGAGTACTGACATTCCCTTACTATACAACTTTTCAAATTGATTAATTCTTTATTAATGAATTAATAATTAATTATTACACACACATCAATAATAACCACAAAAACAATCAGGAATTATATTTAAAAACCATGAAACAATCAGGAATTATATAAATGTTACATTCATAATATTTTGGCTATTTGTATTTGGCAACCTTGAAGAAAACATCTTTCCTATCTTAGTGAGTCTTAAATCCGGAAGTAAATCAATATCTATCATATCTCCTTTCTATCAACCTAAAACATCTATCTAGACCTAAAAACATCTTAACCCCTAAACAATTAAGCTTAACTGTAAAACTAAACTATCTGGTCTTCAACACAATCAGAAACTTGAGAAGGAATAAAATTAATTATCTGAGTGCACAGGAAGTGCAGGTTAGCAGCTTCCAAAATGGAAAAAAACACCACACACACACACACACACACACACACACACACACACACACACACACAAAACACAGAGCTAGTTAGCTGCCTGAACACTCACCCCAAACTCTCTATAATGCTGGGGCATCATCTTTAGCCTCCTGGCTCAATATATCTGACAGACATATTTATGAGGCAGGAAATTTTGAGGACTTGCTTATTCTGTCTTGGCAGAGTTTGGCTGTTGAGCCTGTCCTCATCCAAAGCTGGCCATTTTTAGACAAAATTTTGCCAGTGGCCGAAACACAGATATTTTTCCCAGTGGCTGGTTTGCTACATTTGAAGCCATCTCCATAAGGATGTTCTTTGATGCTCATCATCTTCTCTGAGGTAAGCTAGGTGTTGCCAGGAATTTACCTGTCTTATTCTCAATGAATCATTAAAATAATAAAGACATTTTAAATGCCATATTATATATGTCTCTGAGGTTTTTGAAGACTTTATCTCACTATTTTACCTTATTTAGTTATAGAATCATACCTATCTATTAAATTTGGGATGTATATTTTTGTAAAATAAATAAACTAGTAATTGACATGACCATGATTTCATCTACTAATAATTAACTTGTATAACTTACTTATCTTAAACAGCCTGCAATATCACTTTAAAAGTATTGGGGGTATGAAGCCTACTTGGTCATGATGAATGATATCTTTGATGTGCTCTTTTATTCGTTTTGCAAGTATTTTATTTAGTATTTTTGTATTGATGTTCATCAGAGAAATTGGTCTGAAATTCTCTTTCTTTGTTGAGTCTTTGTGAGGTTTAGGTATCAATGAGACTATGGCCTCATAAAATGAATTTGGTAATGTTGCATCCCTTTCTATCTTTTGGAGTAGCTTGAAGAGTATCGGTATTAGCTCGCCCATGAAGGTCTGGCCCTGGGCTTTTTTTGGTTGAGAGACTATCAATGATTACTTCAATTTCTGTAGGGGAAATGGGACTATTTAGCTTGTTTATCTGTTCTTCACTCAACTTTGGCAAGTGAAATTGATCAAGAAAATCGTCCATTTCCCTTAGATTTTCAAATTTTGTGGCATATATGCCTTCAAAGTAGGATCTTATGATTGTTTGTATTTCTTCAGTGTCTGTTGTTATGTCTCCCTTTTCATTTCTGATTTTGTTGATTTCAATACTGTCTCTCTGCCTTTTAGTTAGTTTGGCTAATGGTCTGTCTATCTTGTTGACTTTCCCAAAGACTCAAATGGTATACACTCACTTATATCTGCATATTAGCCCAAGGGGCATGTCCCACGAAAGCCTTCACTTACCAGGAAACTGAGACAGAGGGGAGGACATTCTAGTGGGACTCTAGATGAGAGAATCATGGGAGAATGGCAAAGTAGAAGGATCCAGAGGATCTTAGAAACCTACAAGTAGAACATTATGATAGGCAGATTTGGGCACAGGGGTCCCGCTCAAACTAAGGCACCAGCCAAGGACAATACAGGCGGTAAACCTTAAACTCCTACCCAGATTTAGACAATGGACAGAACACTCTCCACAGTAGAGTAGAGAGTGGGATATTACTTTCTCACATACTCTGGTGCCTCACCTTTGACCATGTCCCCTGGAGGGGGAGACCTAGTGGCACTCAGAGGAAGGACAGCAGGTTACCAAGAAGAGACTTGATACCCTATGAACATATACACGGGGAGGTAATCTCCCTCAGGAACAGTCATAGGGGAGGGGAAAAAGGGGAAAATGGGAGGGAGGGAAGAATGGGAGGATACAAGGGATGGGATAACCATTGAGATGTAACAAGAATAAATTAATAAAGGAAAAAAAGTATTGGCGGTAAACCTTGTATCTTACTTGATTTGTATGGGTACAATACTTCATATAAGAGTAGAAATATATATAATATGTGTGAAAATAATATTAAATTTGAATTCTGTACTAAAATGTATCAATATTAAAGTTATTTTGCACCAACATACAAAACTTTATACCAATGAAACCCCAAATAACAAAGATAAAGTCAGCCTTACTCATAATAGCCAGAACATGGAAACAGCCTAATTGTCCCTCAGTAAAAGAATGGATAAAGAAACTGTGGTACATATACACTATGGAATACTACTCAGCTATTAAAAACAAGGAATTCCCGAAATTTGTAGACAAATGGATTGAGCTAGAAATGATCATAATGAGTGAGTTAACCCAGAAGCAGAAAGACTCAAATGGTATATACTCAGTTATATCTGCATACTAGCCCAAGGGGCATGTCCCATGAAAGCCTTCACTAACCAGGAAACTAGGACAGAGGGGAGGACATCCTATTGGGACTCTAGATGAGAGAAGCATGGGAGATTGGCAAAGTTGAAAGATCCAGAGGATCCTAGAAGCCTACAAGAAGAACATTATGATAGGCAGATTTGGGCCCAGGGGTCCCACTCAAACTATGGCACCAGCCAAGGACAATACAGGCCGTAAACTTCAAATCCCTACCCAGATCTAGCCAATGGACAGAACATTCTCCACAGTTGAGTGGAGAGTGAGGTCTGACTTTCACACATACTCTGGTGCCTCATATTTGACCACGTCCCCTGGAGGGGGAGTCCTGGTGGCACTCAGTGGAAGGATAGCAGGCTACCAAGAAGAGACTTGATACCCTATGAGCATATACAGGGGGAGGTAATCCCCCTCAGGAACAGTCATAGGGGAGGGGAGTAAGGGGAAAATGGGAGGGAGGGAGGAATGGGAGGATACAAGGGATGGGATAACCATTGAGAGGTAATATGAATAAATTAATAAAATAAAAAACCAGACCAAAAAAAAGTTAGTTTGTAGAAGGAAGCACCTATGTTTCAAAAGTGACTTGTAATTGAGGGATGACTATAATTACAAATCAGAGAAAGATTTGAAAGAAAAGTATTATGCAATTCTCAGGAGAATGGAGAGCAGACGTAAGAGACAGCAGTATAGAGAGAGGGTGGGAAGGGAGATGGAGAGGGAGAAAAGGAAAGGTCAGCAGTTTTACTGGGAGTATTTTATAGAGACAGGTTGAAGGAAGAACAAGTTAGACACAGGTAAACACAAAATAAGCCAGAGAATGAGAAGGAGTCAAAAGATTAGACCAGATTGCTACAGTCAGTTTGAGGCCAAGCAGAGCAAATCTAGCAAAAGCAGAGGGAATCCAGTTTGAATCTGTTATCTTGCAGAGGCGTTTGAGCCAGAACAGCTGAGTTGAACCAGCAAGCCAGAGTTCAAAAAGGATGAGCCAATCCAGAAGTAAGTCTCTGAGGCTGAGAATATTCTAGTCCTAGATAATATTGTACAGAGGCTACAAACTTCCAGGTCTAGGCCTAGGTCTGCAGATAGAGGCAATAAGCCTCAGAGAAAACAATTACTTCTGGCTATTAAAATATAATTTTACATCTGACATCCATCAGTGTTGCATAAAGCAGAGGACATATGACAGAAATATTGCAGAAAACAGGAAACATCTGATAGAAAGTCATAGAATTGATACTTGCCTGGGATCATCTCCAGAGGTATTCTAGGCCTAGTTAATATTGTATGGAGGCTACAAACTTCCAGGACTAGACTTAGGTTAGCTGACAGAGGCAATACACCTCTGAGAAGAGAGTTACATCAGGCCAAGAAAAGTTATGTTTACACTTATTCCTGAAACAATACACTCATCACTCTGGTAAAGCAATAAAACAAATAAATAAAAAGAAAACAAAATCTCATATGTTTTTTCTTTCCGTTAGTATATGGTTTATTGTTAATGAGTTAAAACCCATAAGAACACTGCAAAATTTTAGTGTTATCAAGAAGGGAGCATATACAATCCAGAGGACTAAAAAAAATGGGAACCTAACTGGCAACTGGTTCTGCTATGTCATGCTATAAGTACAAAGAAAATGCCATAGGCTTTTTCAAGATTATTGAATTAAGGAAAGTATATGCCTTAGAATACTACCTAGGAATACTCTCCAGCGAACACTGGTGATTGGGAGGGATGTGCAATACTTTATATGTGAGACTTGAACTGTTTGTCATGGCTATGTTAATGCAAAACATAATATATTTTGTGAAGGCAAATTTCTGAAGACCTAGCATATAGAGAAAGAAAGATGCATTAGGAAAATGTGCAAGAGGAGAAAAATGTAATAAAGAGACTACATTGTCAAAATTGGCAAAATAAAAAGAAGAAAGCAGCAAATAGAGTCAAATGAAGACAGAATTGTCTGTTGAATAGGTTCGGTGACTGTAAGATGGGGAAGATCCTGTGTTTCCTCCAGTAACCTCTGGATTGGGATGTGTGACAGCCATTTGGAGGCTGAGGAGGACATCCGCTACTCTTAGAATATAAAATGACGGTTTGCTCTAGAGAGGGATGACTC
Organism: Acomys minous; assembly: GCF_964271855.1. Lineage (NCBI taxonomy): Eukaryota > Metazoa > Chordata > Mammalia > Rodentia > Muridae > Acomys > Acomys minous. Next base: position 22,088,183 of record NC_140489.1, read on the forward strand.
TACCTTGGCTTCATTACAGAAGGATATAAATGTTTAGCACTACTTACTAAACTGTGAAAGGATCAGTAACATTTGATGCCTTAATTAAAGGCTGGCCTGGGAATTTTTGTTCAGAAAAGACTTGCTATAGGGATGCAAGAAGGAAATCCTCTAATGCACACTTACTTAGGAGGAAACTATTCTACTTCTTAGCTTTATAAATTATCCCAAGACATTTTTAATAACTGAATACACATTTCTTTGTAAAAACTAAGTCTTTAAACCTGTGCTGTTTTATCTAACAGGAGTATCTTTTCTAGATGAGGCTACCACAACAGGAACATGAACATAAATGCTCCTTCTAAATGAACGCTTTTAGAAACGATACAGGGAAGTTAAGATCTGACACCTGAAGTCAAGCTTTTGCTGTCCTTTCCTTTCACTATTACTGCATAGTCCTTGGTGGCACTTGAAAGAAATCATTCCTCATTCAAAATTCATTACATTTTAATTGCAGATTTATTAACAAACCGGTGGCTTCATATTGATTTTTGTAGGATGTTGTGGAAACCGGGAACAGCACAGAGCACCTTGTAAGGATGACAGCACTTCACACTAAGTGGCCAGATGTTGTTACATCCAAACACTTGAAATGGAGCAGAGCACCACAGAGTAGCATGAATGGAAAAAATATACTGTCAGAGATCTGAGGAGAGACAAAGAATGCAGTGGAGACCCATGGTGAATTATGACTAGCTTTAATGGAAGCAATCCCTTTTGTTGATATGGAATTTCACTGTATACGCCTGAAAACTGTGTTAGCTTCTTCAGAAACAAAAAGTGACCCCAAGGCATAGTAAAGGGCAAAATAATCAAGTAGGGGGACTAGACTTTACTGTGTCATCAAATGTGAACTAACTTCGAACACATTACATTCAAATCCTTCCACATTCCTCAGTGAAATCGAAACTTCAGGCCTGCTCTAAATGAAGAAAATGTGTTTCTTCTTAATCATGGTCAATACATCAGGTCTGATCTCAATATTACACAATTTCAAATCAGCATATAGTGTGTTAGATGCCAATAAGACATTTTCAAACAAAATGTGCTTTTGATGCTTTTCTTCTACCCATCTCTACTGCAGCCCTGAGTCACCCTGTAGCCCCTCCAGCTGATTCTTTTCCCATTTCATATCTCATATCTCCCACAAATTTGTTCTTCCTCATCACCTAATATTACACTTTCCTGGCCTCTTTTTTTCTATTTTCAGACTTTACCTATACTTATTTACATAGCTTCATGCATTTACTATAGGCTAGGATCTTCATACAAGAGAGAATTATGCTTTTTCTTTTGACATTTTAAAAAATTATACTTAAAAATCATACTTTCCAGATACATCCATGATTAAATTTTTACAGCTAAATAATATTTGTTTCTGTATATGTATCACATTTTCACTACCCATTCACATATAGATACCTAGAGCCAGATAGTACATCACAATATTTAATTCTTTATGAATAGAGAGAGTGAGCAAGAAAGAGAGGGAGAGATTGAGTGAGCAAGAGATGGAAAAAATGCAAGTAAAGGATCATCAATGAGTTGTTGCAGTCAGAACTGAGACTCCCATTTTAGCAAGTACAAGAATATGCAGCAGAAAAATGGATGGTTCCATTTGAAACCAGAATGTCTCTGAAAATGTGAATTGAAAGATTTCCTGATATGAGCAGGTAAACTCTCTATTCTTTTTTAAAATTTTTATTTATTTATTTTACTTTTAATTTGTTCACTTTACATCCCAATTATTGGTCCCTCTCCACACCTAGTCCCATGCTTTTTCCTTCACCCTCTCTCTCCTCTCCTAGTCCACAAGAAAGGGGGAACCCTCCTAACATATTATCTGATTTCAGCCCATCAAGTCTCATCTGGACTGACTGTATCCTCTTGTTCTGTGGCCTGGCTGGGCCAGCCCACCATAGGAAAGGGATCAAGGAGTGGGCATCAGAATGCATATCAGAAGTGGCCCCTACTTCCAATATTATGGGACCCACTAAGAGACTGTGCTGTCTGTCTACTACACATGAGCAGAGGGTCTAGGTCCTCAGCATGCATGAACTTTCGTTGGTGCTTCAGTCTCTACAGCACCTCCAACCATCCACATTCTGCTTAAGGTCCTCTTTGTTATTTAGCTTCTTTGCATATGTTTATTGTAGTGTGGTTATCCTTTATTACATGGCTGATATCTGCTTATATGTGATTATATACCATTCTTGTCTTTCTGTGTCTGTGTTACCTTACTCAGGATAATCATTTGCCTGCACATTTCGAGATGTCCTGGTTTTTGATAGCTGAATATATTCCACTGTGTAAATAAATCACAGTTTCTTTATGTGTTCTTTGGTCGGGAGATATCTATTTTGGAGATTATGGCTATTACAAATAAAGCTGCTATGTACATAATTCAAAAATGTCCTTGTTATATGGTGGAACATTTTCAGAGCATATGCTCTGGAGTAGTATAGCTGGGTCTTGAGTTAGAACTATTCCAAGTTTTCTGAGAAAGCCCCAGATTAATTTACAAAGTGGCTGTAAAAATTTTCCCTCCCACCAGCAATGGAGGAGTGTTCCTCTTTCTCCACATCCTCCCCAGCATGTGTTACCTCTTGAATTTTTGATCTTAGCCATTCTGATAGGCGTACAATTGAATCTCAGTGTCTCAAATTGCATGGTTCTGGCATAGAAACAGGAGGTTTATCAATGAAACAGAATAAAAAACCCAGAAATAAACTCATACACCTGTGAACACTTGATTTTTGACAAAGAAGATAAAACATACAACAGAAAAAAGATAGCATCTTCAACAAATGGTGCTGGTCTACCTGTAGAAAAATGCAAAAAGACCCTTATTTATCACCCTGCACAAAACTAAAGTCAAAATGGGTTAAAGAACTCAACATAAAACCAGACTCATTAAATCTGTTAGAAGAAAAATATGGGGAATAGCCTTGAGCTCATTGGCACAGGAGACAACTTCCTGAACAGAACACCAACAGCTCAGGCTCTAAGATCAACAATTACTAAATGGCATCTCATAAAACTGAAAACCTCTCTAAGGCAAAGAAAACTGTCAGCAGAACAAAATGACAGCTTACAGACTGAGAAAAGATCTTGACCAACTTTACATCTGACAAGGGGTTAATAACCAAATTATATGAAGAACTCAATAAATCCATTTAATAATCCAATTAAAAATGGGACACAGATATAAATGAGTATATACCATTGAGTCTTTCTGCTTCTGGGCTAACTCACTCATTATGATCATTTCTAGTTCAATCTATTTGTCCACAAATTTTGGGAATTCCTTGTTTTTAATAACTGAGTAGTATTCCATAGTGTAAATGTACCACAGTTTCTTTATCCATTCTTCTACTGAGGGACACTTAGGCTGTTTCCATGTTCTGGCTATTATGAATAAGGCTGCTATGAACATGGTTGAGCAAAGTTTCTTGTTGTGTGCTGGAGCATCTTCTGTGTGTATTCCAAGGAGTGGAATAGCTGGGTCTTGAGGAAGCCCTATTCCCAGTTTTCTGAGATAGCACCAGATAGATATCCAAAGTGGCTGTACTAGTTTGCATATACAGGGGGAGGAAATCCCCCTCAGGAACAGTCATAGGGGAGGGAAATAAGGAGAAAATGGGAGGGAGGGAAGAATAGGAGGATACAAAGGATGGGATAACCATTGAGATGTAACAAGAATAAATTAATAAAAAATTTAAAAAAAGAAAAAAGAAATGTAAAAAAAATGGGACACAGAGGTAAACAGAATTTTCAATGAAGGAATATCAAATGGCTGAGAAACACTTAAAGAAATGCTCAACATCCTTAGTCATCACAGAAATTCAAATCAAAACTGTTCTTGAGAGCATCTAATTTAGGAAAGGTATATAAATGTTTTCTCTTTCTTGGTCCTTTGTAATCTTTTTTGTTTGTAATAAAGTTATTTGAGTTCATACATGTCAGTTACAGAATTTGCTTCTGACATATTAAATATATCTAATAGAAAATATATTTAAAGTATTTTTAAATGCATCTTAAACATATTTTTAAAAATATGTATATTTAGTAGTAAAAAGGCACTTAACTGACTTTGCCTATGCTGTTGGAATGAACATAAAATATTAGAGAGAGGAAACTCAATTGTCTTTTTGAAAATTATTGCAGCCATTATCAGGCCGGGAAACTTAGATAATCAAGTATGTGACAATAAAAATGCAGCAGAATACATTATACTATTAGCTCAAAAATGCATCCAATATACTTTCCAAACTCCTCAAAACTCTCTCACTGTCTCTCTTTGTCTCTGCCCCTCTCTGTCTCTCTTCATTGTTTCATTCACTACACTTGGTGCTTTCTTCCTTTATTTTCTCTGGCTCTTCTCTTTGACTTTATAGGACAGGGTTTCACACTCTAATGTAACCCAGTCTCAACTGAAAATTACTATGGAAACCAGGTTGGCCACAAATTCATTGCTGCTCTTTTGCCCTCCTCTTTCACTTTGGTGTTACACGAACCACATACCTGTGTTGAACCATGCTTGATTTGTCACATGAGTGTGTCCATATTTGTATGCAAAAAATCAGCTGGAAACTTATGCGTGAAATAGATCTCTATGATTTACTCTAAAAAAGTACAGTTGTATAGCTCTCAAACTATATTGCCATGCCCAAAGCCTCACCTTCCTCTCAGCGGTCCTACATTAGTGTCCAACCTAGCTTACTGAGACAGTTAAAACCAGGTTCAATCCTGGAAAGAAGAGCCTAAAATTAACTTCCATTTCTGTGTAACTTAAAATTCTTAGTCCTCTGATGTTAATTCTTCTAGATAATTTCTGATGCACAGCAGGAATAAACCAACTGGAGTGATTTACAGATTCCCTTCAAAAAATACAAAAGCTTAACAAAACTAATTTCTCTTTTTTGAATATTGTTCAGTCACTGAACTTGCCAGCTATTTTTTCCTCTGTTGGAGATTTTCAGGAAGAGAATAGCTGCATTTGGTTTCTATTGTACATGGGGAAATTCATAAGACTTGACTGAAATGTTTTCTTTCAATGAAAGTTTTCAGGAAATCACATTGGATTTTTTTGTGATGACAATCCCGTTATCTTCTATATTCACATGTTCATACAAATTAACACAAAACTTAATAATGCATTTAAATCAGAACCCTTAGTATGTCTTTAAACTTCTTAATGAAAATGCCAGCCTTTCTGACTTTTTTTATATTTGAAAATACACAAAAGGCAGCTTGCATATTGATGTATGCTCTAAATCATTTGTCAAGAAATGCATCTTCTCAAGTTTTAATTTATATATTAGCCTAAAGAATTTCATTTTTACGTTCTTAAAGAGAAAGGGACCCTATTACTCAACAAATGTATTTTTATTACTGTCATTCTCACCAATATAATAATACCATACATAATTTTATAACTTATTGTTTCCCTGAAGTGTTCCAAGAACTTGACACAATTATTCTTTTCCAAATAATCCTTCAAGGTAGTATTGATTCCATTTTACTAAGGGAGTCAAACATAAAGAGTGTGAAATATGTTGATCAAACTTATGTGGTTTGATTTTGACATCTGTTTAATTTTAATGGCTCCGAGCTTTTGAATGAATGTGCCAAGGTATGACATGGAGTATTAGAATGTCTGTGAGCAAAATAAAATGCTCAATAGTAGAGACTCAATGCTTGAATATGAACATTTTTCTTTACCTCCCATCCTCTTAGCAGTAAAGGATTCTTTTGTTGACAAGGTTTTAAAAAACCATCTCATTAAGTAAGTTCATTCCTGTAAGAACCACTTCTCTATAAATACTGGCCATTGGCACAATACATAGCATATGATTAATAGTCAATATTGCTAAAATATGAAAATCAATACACACACAACTTAGTTGCACTCATAAGAGATTATAGACAGTGACTAAGATCATTTAAATACAAAACTTCCTTCCCTGAATTTCCATATGTGATTTTCACAACCAACTATATCTTAATAAATAATGGTGCTCATTCTATTTATAGAGGAAACATTTTATAACAATTTAACCTTCCTTATTCCTTCCTTACTAGAGTAGCAAGGATGGCTTTATAAAATGGAACCAGACATGTGTTCATTCTTTTCAAGGGATTAAGTTAATTATTGGGAAACCATCTTCATAATGACTTACTATTTAACTCAGCTACAAGCACATTTGGATTTTCTACAATCCAATTTTCCCATAACAAGTTTGCCTACAGTCTAGAATTAGATATTCTACCACACTTATTCTGTTTCTTTTTGATACTTTATTTACCTTCTATGTTACAATATCATATTTTCTTGATCTCACATCCTACATAAGCATTAAAGTGCAACCTGACTTTCTGTTTATTTGCTTGATTTCAATGTCACTTGCCACAGCAGACATCCTGAAGGAAGTGTTTTGTCATTTGCAACTTGACAATCTGAACACTTAACTGTCACTAGCAGAACATCTTGACTTTGTTATTTTCAGGGCATAAAAGTACAAGTAGTTGGTGAGTGTCTGAAGCAGAGATGAAAACATCCTTTTTTGCGGACAGGTTTCCTCAGACCTGACGGCCCTCACAGTATTTTAAAAAATCACCCATATTTCTATGGAGCAACCCAACTCATTGTCCAGACAAACTCTCATGAACTCTGCTGGATAAATTACTCTTCAAGCCAGAGCCTCACTGCACTAACTTCCTTGCAGGGAGTCACAATACCCATTGGATGTTCCAGTGAAGCGGGGCATGCGTGGAAGCCCCAGCTCCACGTCCAGAGTCCTCAGCTGATAGTGGATTTCATTCATACTACTTATGTGAGAGTGGGCGGGCTAGTCAGTCATTCTAATAATCAGTGTATAATGCAGATAATAATAACAATAAAAACAGTACCAGTAGCCATGGCTTCATAGCTTTTTTTGTGATGCTTAAGCCAGCTATTTTTTTTTTATAGAAGATTAGATGTGCAAACCAAACTAAGCATGGTATTACACTTGTTTCATTTTTCTTCCTTATGAGCCTCACATATTTATCATCCTTATATTTTACATGTTTTTTTTATGTTTTCAAGCACAAATAAGTAAATGATCTACGGAATGGAGTCCTTCTTAACTAACTGCTGATATTTTGGCTGCTCCAGAACTAAACTCTAGACTACGTGGTCACATCTTTGTTCTGGTGACTGCCACTCATGTTATAGAGAAGGACTGGCTGGTAAATGTGCTGCTCTCCACATTTTCAGAATGTATAGATGCCACAGGTTGCTTAGATCATTCTCCAAACTATAGTTCCATCTAGCAGCAGAATTAGGATGAAGATGCAATTCTTTTCCATTTTTAAATCATTTTCTTCTTATAAATTTACCAGGTTAAGGTATATCCCTGAAAATGCAAATGACTAAATCTAAATGACAGAAAATTATGACTACCTCACATGTGAGATCTTTTGTTGTGCAGAGGATTCACAAGACTTAAAATCCATATCTTGTATATTTACCTTCAAAGCTTGGACAAACTGCTACCTTTTTTAGTCTCCACAAGGAATGCTCTTCATCAATTCATTGGCCCAAATAAACATAATGGTAATGAGTATTTGGTAGCTGCCAAGTCTATTTTCGTATCTGAAGTGATGCACATGAGGATCATTTCCTTTAAGATTTAGCAAAGCATCCGAAGAAATTGCTTGAGTGGAAATAAGGGAAAGTTCCCCCTTGTTATTAGTTAAGGTGGCAGTGAGTCTCCAGAATTGCTCCGATCCAATCTGTACCAGATACTCACCTTGAGACAATGTTCTGGAATCACTATCAGGATGCTAAATGGATTTCATAACTATTTTTTAAATTGTGGAAGTTTCTGGTTCCCTGAATTTTTAACCCATAACACCTTTCTCTTTTATAACCTACATTTTACAAGTTAAGTAATGTGAAACTTACCTTGCAGAGATATGTATTTTCAATGTACCGTCTTAAAAAAGAAACTTCTCCTTTCCTTTTCTCATGTCCAAACCTTCCCATATACCTCTTCTTGCTTTCCTTCAATGTCATTAGGTATGTTTCACTAATTAGTTCATTTATATATGTATATATTTCTAAATAAATTTAGAATCAATATTTTACATAATCTTATTCTTGTGTTCTGAAAAAAAACACTTCTGTTACACTTCTCTGTTATAGTCTCTTTCCTTTAATTCTTATTAATCTGCTGTCTTCTACTTCAGACTTTCATTAAAGCTTTTGTTTCTTGCTTTAGTTTTTATACCCCAAAGATGAAAAATACTTTAATTAAGACTTTAATTACATTAGTGCTCCTAGGATAGTTTCTAATTATATTAAATATCTCATGGCCTCAAATTTACATGTTGGAGGAAAAAACAGACTATATTGCTGGCCATGGTTGATAATTAATGGAGTCATTTTGCAGAGAAGTTGTCCAAAGGCATATTTTCCAAATTTTAATATTTGGAGTTCATGGATTTAATATTTGGAGAAAATGAGCTTTAAACTTTTATTGTCTAATTTCTAACCTTTAATTTCCTAAATTAAACTTTGCCCAGACTCTATACCACCTCCCTCCAAAAGTACAAGTGATAAAGCATTGCCAGCTTGTAGGAATCTGAGAATCAATGAAAAAGTGACTATAAAAATCAGCTAGAAGACAGAGAACAAACTGTGAACATGAAGTACCAGGGCATAACTGAAAACCCAGGATTAGGACACAAAACTGACATCACAGAGTGACATCATGGAGTCGGCTTCACCTGCAGTTGCAAAACTGCACTGATCACCAGCATCTGTGAACTGCTCTGTGGTACATCCACTCGCTTATTTAATTACCACCATTGGTAGTTTGGTTCTATCATTTCCCCACTTTTAAAGAGAAACTAAACCTGTCGAACAGCATACTTCTCTAGTACATCACAAGGGCATTTTCATGTGATTCTTATATGATAAGAATAACCATGTCACTTGTAGTAAAACTCCAACAATTTTCAGTCCTTTCACTCCTTTGCTCATGATTCACAGTGAGTGACAGAATCATTAGATGAGCCCATTTAAGTTGGTGGAGAGAAAAACTTCTGATTACAACCCGACCAGCCAGAAACAAAGGAAAAGCTAATTTGAGATTGTTAAAGTAGAACACTGTTAGAAATGCAAAATGGATATCAGAGCCCAAAATAAAGAGATGTGATGTAAAAAGCCTGTCTTGTGACATTCTACTGAAATTAGTATTTGAGATTGTTTTTTATACTTAATAAGAATAGGCACGCTAATTTATGTTATATACTATCTCTAATTGGGTTAATAAAATAAATATTCTTCTGTGCTTTGAGGTACCACCCTGAATAAAGAAGCCTCAATGGAAATAGTTTTTCCACGGTTACTATGGAATTACTTTATATGAAATAAAATGATCACTCTCATTACAGGAAGGAGAACTGTAACAGATGAAATAGTGAAGGTACTGACAAGGAACTTTTTTAAAAGAGGGAGAGAGTAACAGGATGTTTTTCATTGAATGGAGCCAAGAGGAATCTCATTTCTCATTAGGAAGCAGTAATGTTGCTAAACTATCCTCTTTCTCTGAAGCAATACAACTGCAACGCATCCTTCAAGGTCACCATGAGTACTTGCTTTTGCAGTGTAATGGGATACACGGCTATTCATAAAATTAATTAATTGGTCAAGGAAACAAAGAAACATTAAAATAAATATATGCTCGGTGTTTTCAAGTAAGGATATTATTCAAATATGCAGTTTGTGTAGGCTTTGTTCAACTAGGCACAGTCTCTTGTTGTTTTTGTTTGCTTTTTAAATGTGACTCACTAATTTCATGCTTCCAGAATGTCAACATGGGCAATAAAACAGCAATTTAAGGCCACATTAATAGCTGCACTAAATGGCACCATTCAACTGAAGACATTAAAATGAAATTATAGAATGCTTTCTGTTTGGAAGACATAACTATAAAGAGGAGGAGAAAAGACCCACCTGACTCTACTCTGTTCCCTACTCTCTGAAACTGTAGCAGTTCAGAGTCACCAGAAGCCTGTCCTGTCAATGCTAAGGGAATTCTTCTGACTCCTCCTCTATTTTTTTATATAATTGGTTTAATACTTTTTAAAATCTGTAGATATTTAATACATACAGTATCAGGCTGGAGATAAGAGAACAGCTGTATTAAAATAAAGATATGAACATCACCTCCAAAACATGACACACCTGTGTGTTTATTTTGTGATATGTGTTACTGTTTAGAATTTGTCTGTTACAGCCATTTTTTGTGGTAAGAACTAATAACAACGTAGAATTAAATGAAATTTCAGTTTAGTACTGAATAGCAAATATCTTCAAAGCGAAGGAATCTGTAGGGTAGGTGAGTAGTAGGCATTCTGCTAAGAAAAATAAAACAAAATAGAACAGAGGATAAACCCCAGGGACAAGTGTTGTAAAGTTTCGTTTCTTTTAAGTTATTTATCTTTTTCCCTTTAGGATAATTGCAGCAGGATTCAAGGATAGGTAAACTGTGTACAAAAGGAGTGGGGCTACATTTGCTTCTCCTTTATTGTTTTTTTTTCAATGTTTAGTTTATTTATTTTTTTTGGGGGGATACAAAATTAACTTTTTTTTAACCATTTTTTATTAATTTATTCATATTACATCTTGATTGTTAGCTCTTCCCCTGTTTCCTCCCATTCTTCCCTCCCTCCCACTTCCCCCCTTCTCCCCTCCCCTATGTCTGTGATTGAGGGAGACTTCCACCCCCTATATATGCTCTAAGCTTATTGGAGTCATTTATTGTTAAGAAGACTCTAAAAGAAGCTCACTTGGGCTTGTAAAGGTGGTGATTATATTCCTTCTTTACCACTGTGTTTGTGTTTTTGACATTAAATCAAGCTTTCTTCTCCCCATCTCAGAAGCCCTTCATACACCGGCCCCCAATAGGTGAAGTAGCTAGGCTTCCCTATTTGTTCCTTCTTTTCTAGTACACTGATTTTAATACATATCCACACTAGAGAGCTCCCAGACGCACAGTGTAGTTATAGCATTTGATTCCACCAGAGACGAATATGGAGAAGATGGTGAAGAAGAATTTGCTAGTCTCGGCATTAAGTGTAAGCACTAATTTGTTTGTCTGATTGTAACCATGAGACAGGTTTTTGAAGCAAGGGAAGTGTTGTTTAATTTTGAGAAGACAAAACTAAGAGTTTCAGACTTTCATTTAATGCAGTATGTTTTGTATAGTAATAAAATAACCATAAAGACAAAGCTTAGGTAATTTTTTTTTATTTTGAATAGAAACAAAATTCAGGATGTTTTATCAGACAAATCAATTTTGTTTTTACTGCAACAAACCTCAGAACTCTGTTTTATGTTCATAATTTTTTAAATGTTTCAGGAGATGTTGACACTGTGAGAAAGTTGGTTTCATATATGGGGAAAACATACACTAATTTCTGATAACTTTTAAGTTGTCTGGTCATTGATTTTCATCATGTTTTATTGTTATCACTACTCTGCATTCCATTCTATTTTTACTATCATTTTTGTTGTTTTTATTTTTAAACTGGCCTCACTAAATAGCTCAGGCTGTTCTTGAACTTATGATGTTCCTGCTGCCTCTGCACCCCCTACCCCACCTCTAGAATTCTGGGATTATAAGTGTGAAACATGCCTGCCTTATATTTGTTAATATAGTTATTTTCACATGTGAATAATCAATGCAGAACCGAATAATTTTATTATGAATATTTATCTACTTAATTTGGACATGAAGAATTAATAAGTAGCTTATTTTTTTACACAGAAGAACATGAGTGGACAGGAATAATAGATCAAAGATATACAATGTTTCTAGAGGTCTAAACATTAAAGTAACACTTGAAAAATAATCCTAATGGCCCCTTGACTAAGGGTGTTCTTATTTATCACTTGTCTATACTTATTGTGCATTCATTATAAGAATTTATTCCTGCAAAGATTTCAGTGGGAATAGCTGGCCTCACTTGTCACACCCCAAGGAAGGGAAGGGGATTCACCCATTGGTAATGTGTGACACCTGCACATTTTCCTCAGTCCTGTGCCTTATTACTTCTGAAAAAACATTTACTTTTAGAAAGCACACACTTCCTTTCAAGGCATATTGTGCTAAATGTTACCTGGGTTGTCAGAAACATATGCCGTCTTCACACTCTGCTTGCACCCTGCCTGTCAGTGGGCAGACTTCGTCAGGTTCTGATGTTTACTTAAGAAACCCATTTGACTTGTTCTTTTAGCCCCCTTCTTGCTGTCGATAGCTAGGGTATTTTATCCTTATTAATGCATCTCTATCTTATTTCTCAAAATATTCAGGACTCTACAGATAAGAGAGGCATTCATTGAGAATTTCCCACTGTAAGCTTAGGACATTCCGGATAGGAGGGTGTTAATTCATTTAATCTATTCAATGGCTCTTTAAAATATGTATTACCATTTACAAGTGAGAGAGGAAAAAGTTCAATGATTTGACAGCTCAAAGCGCATTGCAAATGGCTGAGCAGAATTTGAGTGGGGGTATGCCTGCCTCTCATAGTCTGATATCTATAGTCTCTTCCCTGCAGTCACTGAGATGAAAGATTACTGTTTTCTGATTTCTCATAGCAGTGATTAGTAAACATGGTCAAACAGAAATGAAGTTAATTGTTCAAGGTCATGGAATTTGTAACTGACTTCATCAGGGTTTGAAACTGGGCTCTTGCACTTTGCCCTCCTATAATTTATAGTCATGATGCAATTCAGATAAAATGGAGATTTTCCAGGTGCAGCTAAAATCCTTTATAGAAAATCTAATGCTATATTTGCATTTGGCCACAGGACATACAATCTCTGGAAGAATCATTAAATATCTATTTTCAACTTGGCTAAAAACAGAAAGTTAAAATGTCAATAACATTTAGTTTCAGTAGAGTGCACAGGCTCAGACTAAATAGCTTTCAAACAAGAAGAGTTAAATTTTAATAATTTCTGTCATCAAAACTGAAAAAGTTATGAAAACCACTATATATAAAATGTGTATATATGTTATGATAATCTCTATCTATCATTTGAGTGTGAATGTCTCCTCTGAAGCCATCATTGCTTCATAAGAACAAGTTTATCAATACGTTATGACTTGCTAACTGACGGGTAAATTCAATCCACACTATCTGGGCTGGTACAGTAAGACTTGAATCTCAATAATTTAGTTATATATGTCTGTTTTGTAATGCACACCTTTTACCAACCTTTACAGTGCTGTGGCAGTTTCAAAATTTATAGTTCAGTATAGGAGCTGAAAGCTTTTCATTCATGAACTTATACTGCTAAGTTACAGAAACACATACACTTTTCAAAATACCCACCCACATAGATCAGCTACTGCCAAAGCTAACTATTTAAACATATTTGTCTAAATGTACAACTCTCTATATTTACCATAATTCTATGAATACCACTTTTTTGAGGGAGTATCTGTCATCTCCTAGTAATTTGCAAACAATAGTGAGAAACTTGCCTATGATCTCACACAGGTCTAACAACTTTGACTACGCTGACTTTTATTTATTTTTGTTTATTTTTTGTATTAGCAGGCCAACCTAGGTAACTTACCATACTAACTGGAAGCTATTCTAACAGAAACTGCATAAAAGAAAATGGCAGAAAGACAAATGTTCGTAAAAGCTTTCAACCCTCTGCATCTAGTCTGCTGAGATCACATTGGACAGAACAAATAAACTGTACAATTTTAGTGACAGACAACCAGGAAGTATCAGGGTAAGTAGTGGAGTTACAGGGGGTGTTGCTGACAGAGACCATCATTCTAAGAATTGTAATGCAGTGCTAGATACCTGATAGTCACAAGTCATAGATTACCAGGGATTTACAGCTTCCAGAAGGCAATAAAGACAGGCATTCCATTGCTAGCTTTCAGTAGTGTTTATAAGAAGTGCGATGCTGGAAAGTGACATTTCTCTCCTTATTGCTGCACAAGTAACAAACTTCAGAATGTTGAATGTTCTGGATGAGAAGAGAACTTGGGAATTGAGCTTCTATGCTGAAGAAAGAAGAGAGGGTGTCATCAAAAAAGAACTGTTAACTAAGCAGAATGTTCAATTAAGCATGTACACTTCCTGGGAACTTTAAAAAAGCAATAATACCATGGTTTTATGACATAACTGGTAAGTGCCAGGACAACATGATAGGGGTTTAAAATTTCCAGAGACTTGAGGGCACACATTTTGATGTTTCCTGAGTTTCTTTGCAATTTCAAAGCAGTAAAAGCTTTGCTTTTAGGCAATATTATTTAAACGTCTATAAGTTAGAAGTGAGATACACTTAACTTACTCATATTTGCTTCTATTTCTCGTGGCAATTATAAAGTTTCAATCATTTCCTTTAGTCAGTTATTTATGAAAACCATGGTAGTTCCCAGTCCAACATCATCAAGAGAAGGCATGTGGGATTTTGAGTACTAAGCACACGACTAATTAAATTATATCAAACCCACTGACTTAGATTTCATTTTCTTATGAGCATTCACCTTGACATTTTATTAACTAGGAATATTAGCTTGTGAGTTGAGTCTTTCTGCCTTGATCTTTACTGTCATTGTTGCTATAGGATTCTTACATGGGGGAACCAGATGAGATTAATAGTGAGCAAAGACATATTGGAAACCTCAAGGCCACATCAAATGAATAAACAAATTTTCTCTTGACTTTACTGTTCTTTATGATGTATGGTATTAATGTCAACTAACTAAAAGATACATAAACATGTGTAATCCATAGCTATTGATTTTAGTAATCTGGAGTGTAGAGATTAAATAATAATCTCTAGTGCATAAAAGTAACAAAAAAGAAGGGCCATCACAAGGCCCCAGGGGTAAAGGGGATGACAGTTATCACACCAATCTGCACACATGTGATCCCTCCCCTAAGATACACAAGGTGGAAGGATTGAAATGAATAGCACAAGTTTTTCCCTGACCTCAGAATGTACACAATGATAAAAATACACCCACACATATACAGACAGACAGACAGACAAGCAGACACACACACACACACACACACACACACACACACACACACACACACACCATCTAGTCTTCCTTCAAACTCACCAACTCTAAATTAGAGGAGAAAGACTCTTCAAAGAATTTTGAAATGCAGCCTGGATTCTGCAGTCCCTCCTCTGCATATGCAGTGTCATTTGTATGTGTGTCTGCCCCCCCTCTCTGTGTGTGTGTGTGTGTGTGTGTGTGTGTGTGTGTGCAGGTGAGGTATGTGGCTGTGTACATGCTTCTGTGCATGCATGTATGTTTGTGTCTGTGTGTGCATGTATGCCTGTGGGTGGTGTGGGTGTGTGATTGTGTGGGTGCATGTGTGCCTGTGTTCTTATCCTTAGTAAAAGCCTTTCTTTAAGTAAAGAAAAACAATAAACAATGACAACATGCTGATAAGATTTATGTTGATAACATATAATGTCATACTCTGTATACATACAATTCTAACATCTTTACCAGACAGTATAATTCTATAGCATCTACCAAGAGCCATTTGGTTGCAACACAGCATAATTGACAGAATCACATGGTAGACAGAGAAGAGAAAGAAAAAGAGGTTAACTTCTTGCCTCAATAATGCCATTAGTTTATACATGAGGTAAGAAGTTGTGCTGTGCAATACTGATTGTCAAAATGACAAGATCCTTAGAAAACAAGTCCCTGGGCACACACATGAGAGTTTATCTTATTAGTTAAATTAAGGTGGAAAACCTCGTCTTGACTGTGAGTAACACAATTTCATGGCCTAGGATCTCAGGTAGAATGAAAAAAAGAAAGCCAGCTGACATCAGCATTAATCTCTGTCTTCTGCCTCCACCCTGACCAGGTCCCTTGAGCTCTTGATATCGTGACTTCCACAACATAATGAATTAAAACCTGAAAGTATGGATCAAAATGAAACATTTTGTTCCTCAAGTTGCCCTGGAATAATAGTAAAGTAAATAAACTAAAATATAAGATAAAAGAAAAAGGCAATGAAGTGTTTTACAGTACCATGAACATTCTCCCA
Organism: Acomys minous; assembly: GCF_964271855.1. Classification (NCBI taxonomy): domain Eukaryota; kingdom Metazoa; phylum Chordata; class Mammalia; order Rodentia; family Muridae; genus Acomys; species Acomys minous. The sequence goes on from NC_140489.1 coordinate 22,104,332, forward strand.
TGTGGTGAAGGCTCCAGGTAGGCAGAAACTCAACTTCTTTATGTTCATTGAGCAGTGTAGGTGGTGACTTCAGATATGGGGACTTATTGCCAGTTTGCGAAGAACAGCCAATACCTTGGGCAATGGCTTGATTCACTTTGGGCTTCCATGGGACTCCATGGCCAACAAGTCAATTAGATGTAATCAATTCCCAGCACAAAAAAACTTATTTTGTGATAAATTATATTCAGTTGGGGCTCTATCTCCCCTCTTATTTGCCAGTTTTTTTAAGATTGCCTTCATATATGTACGTATTTTAGATGACTTCTACTTTATTATGTTTCCATAAGACCTCTCAAATGGATCTTAGTTTTAACCTCGTTCCCTATATTGCCTCCCTTGTACCTCTCTTCCCTCCCCACTCATTGATCCTCCTATTCCACACCCCGCCCCCTTGTTCATCAATAACTATATTTTCCCTTACTAGGAAGATCCATATCTTCCCTCTATTTTCTCAATGTTTAGACAGTTTGGTTATATGGATTGTAGCTTGCTCATCAATGCATTAACCGCTAACATCCACATATAATTGAATACATACTGTATTTGTCTTTCTAGGTCTTTGTTATTTCACTCAGGATCTTTTTTTCTAGCTCTATCCATTTACCAGTAAATTTACATTGTAAACAATGGAGTAATATTCTACTGTGTGAAATTACCACATATTTTTTTATCCATTGATTTATGATGGACATCGAGATTGTGTACAAACTATATGCCCATTATGAATAAAGCAGCAACAAATATGGTTGAACAATTGTCCCTATAGTACAATGAAGTGTCCTCTATGTATACTTCCAAGAATGGTGTGGCTCAATCTTGAGTAAGATGGATTCTCTGTTGTTTGCACCATTTGGGGATACTTTGGGGAAGTGCAAACTTGATGGAGAAACCATCACACTGGGGGTGCCCTTGAGAGCTTACAAACTTTAACTCCATTTTTCCCTCTCTGCCTTCCACTTGTAGTTAGTAATGTGATCTCTTGGGTTTGTGCTCCTTCTTCCATGACTGCCTCTTGCTGCCATGACTCGCTGCCATTATGGATTTTTATCCCTTTGGAACTGTAAGCCCAAATAAACTGTTCCATAAATTATTTTTTATCATAATTCTTTATCACAGCAACAGAAAAGTAGCTATTATGGTCACTTTTATAAAGTATTTTGCAGAGTTAATGGCACATGTGATAATTATAAAGCCCTTAAGGCCTAATAATATAAATGTCAAACTTTCTTATTTTATTGTAGTTTATTTTTATATATCTGGAGATATAATAATGTGATCATAATGTAAGAGATTATATAGACCAATGCTAATTTTATCTGTGTGATTGATTATCTATCTGTGATTTAGTGAATCATTCAATCTGTAGTTTTCTCATTTATTAAAATATAATAGAGTACTGAAGTAATATATAGTTGAGAATCCATGTCAAATCTAAGGATAGAGCTTATGAATAGATAATGCTCACTTATAAGTAATCCCTATTATCATTGAAAAAGAAAGTAAAAAAAAAAGAAGAAGTAAAATAAAAAAGAAAAATAAAGTATAAATATTTTAAAACAAGTTCTCAGCACTTTATATACTATATTTTAAATAGAATTTGTTTAGTCTATCAAACATGTTATAGGTTAAGTAGAAAAACACTTTAATTGAAATATAGCATTTTAAGTAAAAATATAAGCCTGGCTTATTTGCAGATATCCTAGAAGCTGTGCATACATGTGCAATTAATGCTCACATCATCCTGGCTTCTGCTGCTATCCTCAGGGAATCAGTAGGAAGGGACGGTGACTTTTTGTAATAGTTGAGAAAAAGTGTTCACAAAGTGCATCAACTCATCTCATTGGTTACCAAAGTTTATTTTACTGAAAAAAAATTACTTAGCTTGTGATAGTGGGACAATGGCTCCTAGATTTCTTCTAACTGCTCAGACAGTGCTTCTGCAGATCATATAATGAGAAACACACAAAAAGACCACACTCAAAGTGAATATCAATATCAATAATACCCTACTGGACATCCAGTCTGGAACACTAGGAGTAACACAGGTAAAGAAAACTATGTGAAATGATTTGTCAAATTGTAATTGTAAAGCCTTAAAAATGTGTGACCATTTATACTATATTTAGAATGCACCTGATCCTAGATTTGTTTGGTTCATAGGGAAAGATAGTGGCCAGAGTGTTTATGTGTACAGTGGAGAAGATTAAGTCAATCCAAAATTCACTGAGCAAAAAGAGAGTCCAAGAAATTATCTATGAGCAAAACCCCAGAGATAATAGCTATAACCTGTTACTCCAGAACTGAGAGGCAGCTTCAGAAGCAAACCTACATATATCAATATAATGACCTGTCTCAAAAGTAAAAGAAAAGAAATAAAGAAAGAATAAAAGAAACAGAGAAGAAAGAGAGCAAGAAATGAAGAAAGGGAAAAGAAAAATAAAGAATAGAAAAAAGAGCAATAAAAAGAAAAGATCAAGTAATTACCCTACTGTTGTACTCAACACAAAACATTGTTAAGATTAATCAATGGTAACTGATAAGAATATCCAGAGAAATATCATATACATACAATTATTAGTAGTAGCATCACATGAAAGACTCACTTTCTAATGACCAAATATGCAATTCATGACAAACCTTCAGTCTCCATGGGCTTCTGTGGAGAGCCACAGATAGCAGCGCCCCCTGCTGCCTCCCCAGGGCAATGCGCCCTTGAGTGAGCCCCTTATGCACATGCCTGAAGGCATAGCGTGAGGTGGCGTGATCCACAGGCACCAACCAAGAGCAACAACGTGGCAGTCTCTGATAGGACCAGGCACACTATAAAGGTTGTGTGGGAGCTTTTCCCAGGGTCACTCCGGTAGTCAAGGTTCCTGAATAAACCGCTGCAAGAAGAGTTCCCAGTGTTGGTGTCTTTCCTCCTTGTCGGGGACGGCATCGACAGGCTTCTGAAGGGAAGGCTTTTGAAGAATGTCTGGCTAATCTGGGGAACGGATGCCTTTCAGTCTCCATGAGGAATCTTTTCTTTATTAACAATAAAAATGAATATTTTCATCTAAGTAGAGACTTTTAATGAAAATAATAAATTAATGACAAATATTATCTAAGTATTGAAATATTTATACTATTGATATAATTTCTATAAATGTCAAAGTGAAATTATCAAGAATGAACATAGCACTAAGCTCATGACTGTAAATTAGGCATCCGGAGGCTGGCATGAAAGGAATATTATACTTTGAAGCCTGGCAAAGGTACATCCTGAGTACTAAGCCAGATATCATATAACAGAGGAAAAAGAACAAGAAACTACAACTGACTGAGTATAACATTCCCATGAAAACATTACTGAAAATACTTTCTAGCGATAGCAATAACAAAAAGGTTATTCTCCTGTTACTTGTTTCGTTTGTTTGAGAACTGTCTATGCCGGAATTAACTTTGTAAAGCAAGATGGTCTTGAACTTACAGAGATGTGCTTGATTCTGCCTTCTTGATGTCAGGATTAACAAAGGTTGCCACTATGCCAGGCTAATACTATCTTATTAATGAAATAATATGTGATGTGTATAAAACACACTAATAATTTTACACTAAGAAAGAGCAATGCGAGCTATAGTAAAAACAGACAGTGTAGACAGTGCCTGTGGATAATGATTCCTGGGGAAAGCACACACCATGTACAAATGTGAGAATGAACCATGGAAGTGAGGCTAAGGGTTCTCCAGAGCAAGCTTGCTTCCTAGACTAGTGAAAGCAACAAGCCCCTGTTCAACTGGGTGACCTTGCCTCAATAAGCACGATAGAGAATGATGAAGGAAAAAAAAATAATGAAACTGGTCCCTACACATGGGAGTACATATGTACAAAGGCTCCTGCACACATATTTGAATCTCACATATACAAACCTGTCTCCACACATAATTACCCCCTTGTACACAGAGACATGCAGAAAGAGCTCACTGAGCATCTACAGCTGGGTCAGTACTGCTGTTATAGAGTTTAAAGGGACTAACTTTTACTCTCAAGCCCTTCAAGAGAGCTGTCTTAGGCCTCATTTTATACATGATAATTGTATAGAATATGATAAACTGTTTTACAAACATCTTTTAAAAATGGACAAAGTATAATTTTGATTTAGTTATACCTCTACTCTTTCAGAAAACCCATGGAACACTATGATAGTATAAAATGTATGTGCAACCTCGATACGTACAACTGCATAAAGACACAGAGAGAAAGACACAAAATATGTGATTTGTGTAAAGTCAGGCTCATCACATGGACTTTTTTGCTCTTTAATATGCACTGTGCATTAACAATATTCCTTGATATTAATCCATTAAATAGGTTATAATGCATCCCTTGCAACATAACAATTTCCTTTAATTTGGGTGGAAAATCCCATATCATAAAAGATGAATTTCTTGTGGGCTGAATGTAAACTGTCAGATGATTTTTAGTGGTGGAGTGCAGAGCATGAAGTTCCTGGGTGACCAGAGCCCACGTTAAAGTCTGGCATTATTGTCTTTCTCAGCAAATTTTATATAATAGTGATATCAATTTAGCAGCTGAGACTTCTTTCCTCTGGAGAAAAGTTTAAAATAACTTGTGCTTTGCAATTAAATAGAATATTTTATTATTAAAATAACTCAGAATCAGCCAAAAGTGAATTTTGTCTTAAATTCTATTAAAATATGCAATAATGCTAATTTTAAGATAATACTTAAGCCATCACAGGATTGTAGCTTTTAATTTCAATAGTTACTTTGTCTCCTTTAACAGTATAACATAAACTAATACATGCTGATTTATTAAACAAATGATAAGTTGGTTATGTAAAGATTCTAATGCAATACAGCTTATTAGGAAGTCATTTGGGGTAGCCTGTTAAAATATTTAAGTCTTTAATTACAAATCATTTCTCTTTGCTTTATGGGTGGCATAAAGTATTAGCTAAGTGAAGTTCTGCAAAGCCACAAACAGAGGGAATCACAGATAACTAAGAAGCAATGAAGAAAGAAAAGCAAATTACCTTTCTTTGCAGCTGGGGATATGTAGGAAAACACAGTTCAAAGCAGTTCATGGTTCAGGCAGAAATGGGATGATGGTAATTCGAGAAGTAGCCATGGTTCAGTAGGATCAAACATGGCTGCTATTGGCATGTGATGTATGTTCATTTCCAACTTTAGTTTTACTTTTATATCCTTTACCTTCCAAATGTTAACTTGTTTCATTTTGAACCCCAATTGCTGGCTTTCTTCTTACCTCCATACACAGTATATAGTTGAAGAATTATTATTATTTTGAACAGGTGTGTGTGTGTGTGTGTGTGTGTGTGTGTGTGTGTGTGTGTGTGTAACCGTCACATGAATTTGCTACACTGTGGATCCAGAACTGGGTGTCACGTTCCCTGGAGTTGAAGTTACTGCTGGCTATGAATCTCTCAATATGGTATTGCAATCAAACTTGGGGCTTCTACAAGAGCATCAAGAATTTTTCCTAACTGCTGATCTATCTCTCTAGCCCAGTTTCCCTTTACCATTTTAATCCTATTTGCCTCTTTCATTTTAGACGAGTTTGGAGCACTGGGTCACAATTGCTTGATATCTGGAGGCAAATGGAAACTGCACTTCCAACTGTTTCATTTAACCTCTTGTTTAGTAAATGATAATAATTAGTAACTAGCCATTGTCATTTATTTTTATTAAAAAATAAACACACAAAGAAAACACACAGAAGTTGAGGGTAAAATAACAGTAGGGACATCGGAAAAACTCATAAGAAATCATTTCTTAATGATTTATTTCCTCAAACCTAGAGTATGCATATGTCTCTGGGTAAATGTACATCTATACCTTAAATAAAAAATTCCCACATGTGCTAAGAATGCCTACCACCAAAGGCCACAGACCATTTATTAACAAACCCTAACACCAGGCATGAAAAGCCTTCTTTTGAGATGCTGGCCAGAGTTCTCAAGGAGACTCTCAGGGCATTACAGACTATGGCTATTGACCTCCGTTGTCTCCCAGATGTGAAAGGTCAGAACATACTATACAAGTTTAAAATGAAAATTTTGTTATTTAGTGTTCTTAGGCCCGTTGCTAAGATATGCACATACAGTACAGGGACATTAATAACCAATCTGGACCCACACAACAGTTGCAGTGGATCAAGAAGAAGCTCCATGTTGCTAAACTTCTAACTGCTTGGCTCTATACAACTAAAACTGATGTTTATGACAAAAAGTTAAATTATAGTAGCCCTTGTTTTCTAAATACTGTGGTAAATAAAATTTAAAAAGTTACCTCTCTTAAGTTTTTTTCTGTGTTTATATTGGTTTTGAGAAAACTAGTTCATGAGTATTTTCTGAATCTAACATCTGGTCAACCCAAAGTACTTTCAATTTTTCAAATTCTCATTTTCTCTTTTGCTCTCAACTCATTATTTTATTCTTTATATTCCCAGAGCTGCATTTGACATATATTAACCCATGTCCCTGTGCAAGAATACTTTTTGGACATTGAACGTAACTGACACGAGGGGAGTGTTAGCTTCCACTTGATATCAAATGCAGATTTAAATTTTTTCAATTATTTCTCTTCTGCAGACTTAATCCACACTTTCATATTTGGGATCAAAGGGGAAGATAAAACATCAATCTTGTTACTGTCTGGTATGCACAATGATTTTGAATGATTATATTTTTAAAAATTGATAGTATATTAATGTCCAGACTTTTATCTACTCATCTTAAATTCTGGTCCTTTTTCACACCAGTCAGAAATGATTGCCATCAATGTTTGATGCAAAGCTTCTTAGTTAAGGCTCTGTAGGATACAAGATATGCCATAAGGAGGAAAAAAAAAACCAAAAACCAAATCAATCATTCAAACAAACCAACACAGTAGAAGACTAGATGAAATCCATAGAAGGAAATCAGAAGAGGGAAATATCGAGCACCTTCTAAACACAGAGTTTGGACAGTATGTTGAGACAAAAGTGTAGCACAGCAACACATAATGGTATCTAGAGTTCAAAAGCTGTACATATTCAGATAGGACTTGAAAGGATGGGTACAGAGTAAGGGCTACCTCAGTGAGGGCAAAGAAAGAAAGAAGGGAGGCACATTTAAAGTAAATAAGGAGATAAAATTGATAGTTCATGATAAACACGAGTCCATAGATGGGAAATTAATCAAATTGGTCACAGAATTAATGAGTACCAGCACTTCTGTTAGAACCAAGTGACTCCTTCCTAGTTAAGGAGGCCTTTTTGCTTTACCTTTCTGAGTCTATAGCTTGACAATGAAAATAATTAAATTTAAGATGAATCGCCTATTCGTAGCAAAGGGCTATATTTAAAAGACCCCATTTTTCCTCATTATCCAAGGTAAGTAAATGCAGGTGTTTGAGTCAAATAGAATAGGATGTTAACAACTCCCTCCATGCCTGAAGTACTTGAAAACAAATCAACATTGGCTGCCCTTGACTTAACCTTAGAGTAGATATCATTTCGCTTTACCTATGAGCAAGGTGGTGATAGATTTCCTGTCTCATATTCCCTGGATTATTTTATTTTAATGCAAATCAACACAAGGTCAATAGATTCTGTTGCTGAGAGTGAACCATCTATCAGCAACTCAAGCTGTTATTCCTGTGCAGAGCTTAGGAGGATAGAAATAAGTAGAAGAAACAAGGTTTAGTTTTCAGCATGACCACTTGCCTTTATGAAGTTCAGTCTTCACTGAATGATTTTGTCAGGCTTCATCACCACTGACAGGATCAAACGTAGATGTGACAGAACGGATTTGAGAAGCCATAGCGGGGAAATCAGCACATTGGGAGTTGCTAATCTTTATTCTTCCAGAATGGAGATTCTTTTAATGACACTATGCAATGCTTTGTTCACAGATGTCTGGTGTTTATTTTCTCAAATCTGTTCTTGAAGATCCTAACATGTGCAGAGTAGAAAGGCGGCTCCATGTTTAAGAATGCTTACCACTCTTGTAGTTGACCCAGGCTCTGTTCCCAGTATCCATATGGTAGCTTACAACTGCCTGAAACTCCAGTTCCAGGCAATCCAGGACCCTCTTTTGGCCTCTGTATCCTTGAGACATACACATGGAACACTTGAATACATGCAGAAAAAAACACAGAAATTGTTTTCAGATAGCCTGTATAGTGTACTCTAAACAGCAAACTATAAACAGTCTAGTTTATACTGTTCTCAACTGAATTTTTCTCAGATTTCATATGCATGTCTGTCACTCTTGTTCTTGGAAGAGAGTAACTAAGAAATCTTGAGAGTGAGCTTACAACATAAGCCCCACGAATAGCACATGCTGGATGAGAACTGAGTCATGTACACACATGTAAGCATTTAACAGAAAATTATAATAAATATAGAGATGATTCACAGCATGTATGTTACACATTCAGGTTTGTCTTGCATTAGACTTACTCTTCTGGTGCACTTATATCCTTCAGCTCTTCAGAAGATTTCAAATATACCAGCGATAAAGGAGAAAAACACATTGGGAGCCCCCAAGAAATATGTTTTGTAGAAAATCATGGGAAAAATTCCCATTGCTGTGTAAATATTCAAAGAGACCAGAGTAGGAAACATTGTCTAGGCTCAAGAATACCTGCTGGAAAATTCCCTTGCTGATAATAGGTCTGTGATTATAGCTGGACAGTTTGGAAATAAAGAAACTGTTTTGTGAGTAGCCATCTTTGGCTGACATTTCTCCAAGTCCTGACTGACACTCCTCTTTTAGCTTGACTTACTGTATCAAGAATATTTAGGGGAAAATTAATTAATTTAAAATGTAAATAATAATTTATATCATATATCATACTATACACTGCTCATTATTCATTTATGTTATTATTAGCTTTAGTAAGTATATATAATAATATTACTACATTATTTTTATATATGTAGATAGTATATCTTGATCATGTTTACTCCCATAAGCTTCTCTCTTGTCCCCATTCCTGTTAATTCACTTCTTTTTCCTAGCTGGTATTTTTTTCATTCATATTCTTTTTGTCATAGATGAGGGAGAGGCTCCATGAACCCCAGAACATACTGAGGATTTGTCGGCAGATGATGACTGATGGAGGCAGGAGAGGTGATTTATTCAGTGGTGCAGTCAAATGATAAGGTGCACATGCTCTTAGAAACAAACACACAGCCATGTTCTAACTTGAAGCTCACCTAAACAAATAAATTAAGAAATAGGGGCTGGAGACGCGGCTCAGAGGTGAAGAGCACTGTCTGTTTTTCCAAAGGTCCTGAGTTCAATTCCCAGTAACCACATGGTGGTTCACAACTACCTAGAATGTGATCTGGTGCTCTCTTCTGGCATGTAGCCACACATGGAGGCAGAAAACTATACAAATAAATAAATAGAAAAATAGATAGATGCATCTTTTAAAAGGAAAAAACATACATGTTAATATGTGATTATAATACTTGTTTCTTAGTATCTATGAGCTTAGAATCACAGTTCATTATTACTATGCAGCTCATTGAGAGGTATATACATTCTCCTTTCTGCGCAAGTGTTGGGTATACTGTCGCTGCCCAAACTTGTGACATTCTTAGTATCTCTTTGTGTTCTAATTCATTATTTTACTTCTTTAATTTTTAGTTTGTTCACTTTACATCCTGATTCTAGGCCCCTCCTTCATCATCTCCCAGTTTCACCCCACCTTTCTTATCCACCCCCCACCTCCTCCCCTAGTCCTCAGAAAGGAGAACCTTTCTTCCCTAACATCTGACCTCAGCCTCTGAAGACTCATCTGGGCTGCCTGTATCATCTTCCTGCCTGGCATGGCCACCTGACCTGGGCAAGGTGATCAACCAGTGGGCACCAGAGTCCATGTCAGAGTTAGCCCCTGCTCCCCATATTTTTGGAACCCACATGGGACAAACTCTTCAGTGCCTCAGCTCTCTGTAAAAACCAACATTTAAAATGCTGAACAATTCAATAATTTGTAAATGCTTGTATAAACTGAATTATCTTTTTTGGGTAATTTTATGAGACATTAATTTTATTGAATATATAACTTTATATATGTTATACATCCGTATTATAGAATGCATTACAAAATGGAAAATGATAGAAACTTTATGATCAATTTGTGGTAGTATTGATGTCCAGTAAATACTCTGGCCCCCCAAACCTGTAACATTCTTAATATCTATCTGTGTTGTAATTCCTTTTTTTCCAAGTCCACATTATGTTGTCGGCTTTCATCTAAATGTCTGTATCTCAACCTATTATCCTATACTTGTTAAGTTCTAGCACTATGTATATTAGTCTCTTAAATCTGATGATTTCACAAGAGGTAGGAAAACTCCTGGTGATTCTTTTTACCTTCCATCTTCCCATCTTACCTTTCATCTGGCAATTTGTGGAAACATGGGTTGGCTGATGCAGCCATCATTTTCCTGTTGCCCCTAGTAATGGCAGGATCATTTCTTAGAAACAAGTATAATGGGCCTTAGAGAAAAATAGTGTCACAGTGACTCACACCAAAACTTTGAAAATGTCAAGATTATGGGTATAAATATTTTATGTTAGTAATTACTGAAGACCAGAGTTTGCACTCTCTAGATTATAGGCTGAACACAAAATTCTTGTTTGATTTGATGCTATATTGAGACAAACACATGCCTCTAGTTTAATTGGATAATATATGTAGGTGCAGAAACACCAATATAGTATAGCTGAGTACACAGAATAAATAATACTGTACAGAAAGTTTACCCTGCCTATTTCTGATGCATATACCATAGATGTATTATATATATATATATATATATATATATATGTATATATATACATATAAACATATGATCACAGTATTTTAGATTATTTAGAAATATTGATAATGACTTGAAACATAGGGTTTTGCTGGGTAATCTTAACTGTAAACTTTATATTATTTAGACTCTCCATGAAAATATATCTTCAGGCATATTTAAAAGGGATTATATAGATATTTTTATCTATATAGCAAAGTCAACTCTAAATATATTCAGTATCATTCTATGGGTTGGGCTTGAGAATGAATAGAAACAAAATGAGTTTCTTTACATAGTTACTGTGAATATAGTATGGTGAGCTGTCTTGAGCTCAAGCCACTATGATTTCCTTGCCATGATAAACTGTCCAGCCTGGACCATAATCCAAAACAAATGCTTTCTTCCTGAAATGCTTAATTTGGTTGTCAATTTTGCATATCTGGAGATGGCAGTCCTCTGTTGAAGAATTTCCTCTATCTCATTGCCCTGTGGGCATGTCTGTGTGGCCATTTAGTCATTTGCTAATTGATATGTGAGTTCCCAACACACTCTAGACAGTATCATCCTTAGGCAATGGCCTTGGGCTGTATTATAAAGACAGATGATCATGAGTCTAGAAGTAATGCATAATACAATATTTCTGTTGTTTCTGCTTCTATGTCCTGCCCTGAGTTTCAGAGTTCCTTGGTGGTTTACTGAAACCTGTAAAATGAAATAACCTTTTTGTTCCCTAAATTGCTTCAGGTCATGGTATTTAACACAACTATAGTAATGCAGACTAAGTCACTTCCTTAAATTGGTTTTGTCATATATTTTTGTCAGAGAAAAAGGGAGGTACACCTTTGTAATAAGTGAACAATGAATAAATCTTCCAAGGAGTCTGAAAAATTATACCAATTGTTGAGCTAGTAATGGAGATCCTTGCTGTCACTCATGCATATTCTTAAACAGCAGCACATCTTTTGTCTGTAATGAAACGAGTTATAGCAGCATGAGCATGAGTTGACAAAAGTTAGGACAACTATAACAATTTGTCTTAATATCCGTTTCACAATGTATTGACGTGAAACAGACAAAACTCAAATTCAACATCAAGATTCAGATGCAGACCTTGGGTCTGTATGTATCCTCCTTGAGTGTTTTGATGTGCAGTCAGGTTGAAATAACAAGAAAATATTTGTTTAGTAAATATTTAGGTGGTTCATAGTGGATTGCTAAGAAGACTGTGACTAAGCAAGCAATGCTTACTCCCTATTCAGTTCAAAATTAGCTGGTTACACATGGTTTGGGGCCTTATCGTAGCCCTGGCCACTCTCAAGTCATATTATTGTTTTTTCTTTCTTTTTAAAAAGATATTTTATTATTTTATTCATATTACATGTCAATTGTTTTCCCATCCCTTGTATCCTCCCATTCCTCCCTCCCTCCCATTTTCCCCTTACTCCACTGCCCTATGACTGTGACTGAGGAGGACTTCCTGCCCTGGTATATGCTCATGGGGTATCAAGTCTCTTCTTGGTAGCCTGCTATCTTTCCTCTGAGTGCCCCCATTGTTTTTCTTAAATGATGCAGAAATTATCAGTTAAAGGGTGACTACTGCAATTTTAAGCTAAAACCTACTGTCACATATTTTCCTGACTCATTTTTTGTTCTTCCATGAATTCATCATACATGTGTGCATATGTTTACACATGTCCTATATAGAACACATAATAGTTGTATGAACTGATGCCATATTCTGTGACACATTATTTAAATTTAGTACATCATTCAAAAAATATAAGGATACTTCTACTAATTAAAATATATTGAGTTGTTCTGTCCATACTGTTGTTCTATGTGGATTATAGATGATTGCCACTGTGTCATCTTTTGTTTTTTACTTTTTTCTACAACATGAAAAGTCACCGGTTTGTTCTTGACTAATTTACTTTCTAATCAAAGATCTTACCCCATTTCTAATACCCCATCAAAATGGTTATTAAGTAAAAAAGTCAAATTAATGCAATCATTTTGCTACATCTCCATAATTAAAGAAAAACTTGATGCTCAGTAGGGAATAGCATCATATTTGTTCATTTTGTTTCTCTAAAGATGCATTGCATTGCTTAGCTTTTCTAGAAATCACATAAAATAGCAATGCATTATAAAGCTAAGAAATATAACAGGAAAAAGGTTAAAAATAGTTTATGTCTGTAAGCAAAATACTTCACCAAGAAAGCAAATAATAAAAAGACAGTGAGAAACATCTTCACTATTTTTCAAAACAATTAGTTGCCAAATAAAGAACTGTAGATTTTCCACTCATTAAATAAAAAAATTATACAAATAGAAATCAGTTACATACTAGAAGTTGAGGAGTATAAGATAAAGATGATTATATATATATATATATATATATATATATATATATATATATATATTTACTGTTTTTTGTTATTGTCAATTTTATTAAATTTTTAATTTATTCACTTTATATCCCAATTGTAGCCCTCCCTCATCTCCTTCTGGCTCCACTCCCATCTTCATCCCCCGCCCCTCCCTTTGTCCTCAGAAAGGAGGAGCCATCCTCCCCTATAATCTGACCTCAACCTTCAAGTCTCATTTGTACTGCCTGCATCCTCTTCCTCTGTTACCTGACAAGGGAGCCTGCAAAGAGAAAGTGATCAATAAGTAGGCACTAGAGTTCCTGTTGGAGGTAGCCCCTATTCCCCATAGTATGGGCACCACAAGGGGACTGTGCTCCATATTTATTACATCTGAGTAGAGGGTATAGGTCCTCACCTTGGTTGTTGCATCAGTCTCTGCACTTTGGCTGGGAATGGGTGGAGGAATGGCTAGATACTTACTGTTAAAGAGTTCCCAGGCATACCACGAATCAGAAGAAATAAAAGTGAACTCCCTATGACACAAAACCAAAGTTACCTTAATAATTAATTGGCTATTAATGATAGAAGGCTTAGGATTTTCACTAAGAATTTACCATTGGCCCTTAAGAGGAAAGAGAAAGTATAAACTTTGAGTCAAGTTAGAGAACCTTATCAAGTAATCTGTCTGAGTTTCTGTTGGTTGCAGAAACATAGAATAATTACCACCAAAATAATGAAAAGGTCAGACCATGTTATAATAAATGAAGTGAGCCTGTGCCGAGTGCCAGCTTCTCTCTCTTTAATTGGCATTTGTTTTTAAAGAAGCATCGTGACATTTACACTTCAATTATATATGATAAGAATACTAACTAAGTTTCAAAATAAACAGAAGCTGAGACTATAAATTCGTTTTTGGAACAGAGCAAAACGAACAAAAGCTTTATACTTAATATAAACCTGAGTACATCTGCATTCTCCAAAGCACACTGGCTCAAACAGCTTAGTCTAACAGGCTGCATGATTAAGGTTTGTATCAACAAAACCAACTGTTTTTGAACTGCATTTCTTTACTAAGTGTGTGTGTGTGTGTGTGTGTGTGTGTGTGTGTGTGTGTGTGTGTGTGCTGGGGAGGGCAACACATGCCATAGGACATGTGTAGATGTCAGAAGACAGCAATATGGAGATTTTTCTCTCTTTCTACCTTTATGCAGTTCCCAAATTCCCAGACTAACAAGACCAGCACCATCGCCCACTGAGCCATCTCATTGGGTGATTGCTGGGAATTGACAGGTGAGCTTTATGCCGACATGGAAAATGTAGAGCTAACATTTTTCTTCTGATAGTTTCTATACTTGTGATTAAGCAGATGTTCCTGTGCATAACATACACTGCTCTTTAAAAAAAAAAGAAAAGAAATCCTTTATGTCTTCATTATGTCTGCTGAATAGTCTTAACCACTTAGAACTAACCTTTAACCTACCCCAAATGCAACTTACTAGCTGTGCTCTTTCTTTTATTCCCCCATGAAGACTTTTAAGTGCCTTTAAATTGTTCTTCTCTTTGAGCTATAGTGGAGTGTGTTTCATTTATATCCAATGCAGTATAAATGTCAAGAATAAAAACAAGGTACAGAAACTAATGAACTTTATTCATCCTATGTACACATCATTAAATAAAAGGCCAAGAAGAGCATGGTGCTTTCAACTACATGCCAACATACATGAATATTTGAGTTCCCAAAAAAGATCTAAACATTGTCTGTGTAATGATGAATTAAAATGAAGAGTTTTAGCTCCTAGAAGGGTAGAGATGGTGATCACATTGCTCTGCTCCTTGCTGATTGACTATATTGTCCAAATTAAAACAATGAACAACTTAATTAAAAAGTGGACAAAAGACATACTAGACAAGTCATCAAAAAGATAATGTTCCTATAGCATATAATCTCTACAAAGATGTTTACAGCACTTTTATTTAGGATTGTCATAGCTTGTAATAAATAAGATACCATTATGAAGGGGAATAGATACTACACACTACGGTGAGACAATAGAATATTGCTCAGTATTAAAAACAAATGAGGTATTGAGGAGTATTATAGGGACAATAATTAAATAAATGCCCAAAAAGTAGACGCTAATCTGAAAATACTAAACATTGTGATTCCAACTCTGTAACATTTGGAAAAAATAAAACTATAGATGCAGAAAACAATATGAACCATTGCCAGTATTTATTGGAAATGGAGGTAGGAACAGGCAGAACTGAACATATCTTTTGGATAGTGAAACCGTTGTGTTTTAGTGAATAACTGTCAGTATATCATGACAAAGTACTCAAAATGACCATCCAGAGGGAAACAGGATAGAAACTGCATGCCTTCGGTAGTGTTGATGATGTGATGAATCTGTAGGGACACAAATGGTGTGAAGATACATGCTGTGTGAGAGCTCTTTATTGTCTACTATTTTTGTCCTCTGTGAATCTAAAAAACAAAGTTGCATATATGCTAAGGATGCAACTCCAAGACAAAGGAGCATTTAAATGCAAAAATCAATTTAAAGTAAGAGAAGTGATGAAATAAAATATTATTTAATCAGAAGGTACTTATTAAGATAAAGTCAAACTGTTAAAATGTTAATACTATGAACAGACATCTATAAAGCTTTTCTTTAAAAGAAGAAAAATTCATAAAAATAAAAATGAAATTCATTAAAATTTATTAAAAATGATGAAAAATAAAAGACAAAACATCAAAATAAATATTACATTTAGAAGATAAAGTGGTTAGAATGTAAATAACCTAGTTTTCTACTAAAATTGATTCCAATGACCTTTCTATATAATTTATAACAATATCCTAGAAAAATAACTTGAAAGTTATATTGCTTAGTCCACAGAATAAAGAAAATATATAATAAATGTAATGCTCATTTTGTGAAACTAATGAATTCTTGAACTTAAAACTATGCAAAATTATACACAAAAGGAACTTGATATATAACTTCATGCATATACATAGTGTCTGAAAATCTATACTTTATATTCCATTACATGTACTGACTTCTAAATTTGCATGTAACTTTTCATATTTAAATAAATTTTTCCTCAACATGTCAATGAAATTCAGACATGATAAATTGAACAATGTTTATCACATTAATAGGAAAAAGCATGCATAAAAAGAGTTTGTTTCATTTAACGGCTGTTAGGAAACAGAACAAACTAAGTACTATGGAAAATTGAAAAATTCATATTTTTGTGCCCTTTGAACATTTATTGATTATAGAGTATTTTCTAACTATGAAAATTTTAAACGCCATAGTTCAAAGACATTATTTGAAGAAAAAAAGTTTATTTCAAAAACTAAAACACTTTTAATTATTTGCACTCTATATACTTAGCCAGCTAAAAAATGAGCAAATATTAAAATTAAAGTAAACATATCTATACTGATACATGTTAGATCAACTCAAAGGAAGACAATTCTTGTGGAGCTCCTGTCCCTCTGGTTCCTTCTAATCTTCCCTCTAATCTTCCATAAGACTCCCTTTGCTCTGCCCAGTGTTTGGCTCTGAGTCTCAATACCTGTTTCAATCTGCTGTCGGGTGAAAGCTCTCAGAGGACATCTGTGCTCACCAGGCCACAGGGCAAGAAAATGTACTAAGTTCTGATATGACTTGATGTTCTGTGTTGTGATGGTAGGGGGAGGCTCCTCTTGTCTGAGGAGTGGAGGCTGGTAGGGAGAAGAGGAAGAAAGGATGGGACCGCAAGAATAGGAGGAGAGGAAGGAGGAACTAAGATAGGAGTGAAAAGTGAGTGGAGAGAGAGAGAGAGAGAGAGAGAGAGAGAGAGAAAGGAAGGAAGGAAGGAAGGGAAAAGAAAGAGAGAAAATACTTTTTGCCAACTGTAATAAACTATAAATTACAATAAAATAGCAATCAGCCTGGAACTTACTTTATAGATGTAAATAAATATATTCATAATATAATAAAAAACTCTATTAAGATATGTTTAAATATAAAGACAGTCATTAAGTTTTTAAAACAAAGACCAGCCTCCCTCTAAGAGAGCAGACATGAAGTAGACCTGTTTTAATAGGAACCTGTTGTTTTTCACTCTATGTGTTTAGATCTCCACTGTAACCATTCATGTCCGAGCTGGTTTCACACCAGGTGTGCACATTTCCTCTACAGCTATCCTATAATTATGGCATCTCCAACGTCTTGAGCTTTGTAAGAAGACAAATGAGGCTTTACTGCAGAGCAGACTCCTCTGGACCTCCATGATGGCATACCCCTGACACAGTCTCACGTCATTGGCTTTCTTTAGTCATGGAGGGAAATTTCACTACCCCATTCTTGTGGCCTTGACTCTAAAGCCAGAACAACGTGGCTGAAGCTTTCCAGTTCTTCTGCTTGCTGTGGCTGGAACTTTGCCTTTGTGTTCAAGTACATTGTCACCAGCTTTCTGTTTCTGATGATATCAACACTACTTACATGTTTTCATTAATTCTCTTCTCAAGTTGGAAGTTTATCTGGGTAGTGTCTTACATTGAGTCCACCATCCCTTTATTATGTTTTACTTTAGGCTTTGCTATAAACTGTTCATCTTCTTGAGCAATTGACTTAGATCCATGGCACTTTCTATTGCTTTTCTTCTTAAACTTTGTATTTTAAATTTATCTTGCTAAGCTTGGTTTTTTCAGTATAGATGCATATAAGATTGGCCACTAATAACCATATGACATAACCAGTACTAGGTTGTCTTGAAATCTCCTCTGTGGATACCATTAATCCAAAACTCTTTAACTTAATCTCAACTGGACTTTTTTTTATTTTGACAAGGGCAAAACACAGCCCCAGTCTCAGCCAAAATATCTCAAGAAAGCCACTTACTAATATTATTTGAATCTGAACCTTTTTCATATGGTGTTATAATACACATTTTCTCAATATCACTCTCTTACTCCTAATGGCATAATCCAATAAGTCTCTTTATCAAAACAGTAAATACTTATGGTTATTAAAAACTTTCTTATTATTACACAGATGGTGTATACAATCTATAAAACTTAAATTACAAAGTCTATGGAGGGAAAATACGTGTTTCAATAATAAAACCTTATGATACATACTATAGTTAAGCTTTTTAAAATAAAATTAACATAATTATATACACACATGCAACACCAATAAACTCAAAAGGTTATGTTTATTCATTTGTGCATATATATATATATATATATATATATATATATATATATGAGTGCAACAATAATATTCTAAAAAAAGTACCAATTTGTGATGGGACAAATAGTAGGAATTTGAAGAAGGAAACATGGGAGAGGTTAAAGAAAAGAAAGGGATTATTTTATTTCACTTTAATAAAAACATATTAAATAAATAATAAAATAAAACAGAGCTCTTTTGATTCATGAAGGCAAATATACAGAGAGATCTTTTACCTCATAAGTTTATCAGAAAAAACTAAAACCAGTCCATATATTAGTAATGCTAGAGACCAACATTAATACATATCTTCCCATGCCATATGCACCCTTCTTACTGCACTGTAAATTCCACTCTCTGTTTCTGTATACATGGTCTTATTCTGGGACAAAATTTGGCATGTAGCATGTAGGATTTACATCTCTTCTCAGGTTTCCTTAGAAATATCCAGTTCTGCATGCATTGATATTTCACTATTTTTTACTAATGAATAACTTTCAGTTATTCCTGTTTACCTAGACACAGACCTATGTACAAATGCCAAATTGAATAGTATATGTATGCCTAATAAACAGTCAAACTACATTTTATTCTAGCCCTTTTTAGCATTTCAGGTTTCACAGTGAGGACTAAGATCACTTTGAGGTTGACACTGGGCAAGTTACAAGACATGTAGATTATGGTACATATGGACATACTTTTACCAAGCATCTTGAATTCTGAAATGAATCCATCTGGTTTTATTTAGTTAAAGACTTCACATTACTCTTTCAGTCCCTTTACCATGACATCATGGTTCTGTTTATGTTGTTGATCTCATCTTGATCAATCTTTGGTGATTTGGAATGTCCTACCTATGCCCGAGCCATCATAAAAATTGAGCTAACTAACTAACTAACTAACTAACTAACTAACTAACTATATATATATATATATATATATATACATATATATATATAAACAATGAATAATTGGAACTTATTGGATGGTCAGAATTTAAATGTTAATCGTGAAATTATTACATCAAAATCTTTATAAATTAATGAGCTCCACTGGGGATATCTAATATGTTGTTCAACAGCTTAGATACATTGAACACTGATTATAGAGAAAAATACTCAAATTTGAGACATGTAGCTTAAATATGTTACTTGAGTATGTGCACATCTACCATGATAACACACTAATAAAGAAGCTGTGTTTTCTGGTAGTTGCTATTGAGAGTCCACCTGGGTTTCATGAACACTCTCTGAGCTTCAAGCTGCAGGGAGCACTAACCAACTTGCCTAGGTGCTGACCTGCTGCCTAGAGTTCACCATTTACCTCTTACCTGCTGTAAATTAAGGGCTTTCATGAGATATAATATATGTTACATTCAAGGGAAACTCATGCAATATACATGTTTCTACCAAATCATACCTTGTGTACTAAAGTGAGTCTGATACAGGTTCTGTTTGCCCTTACCCTGTAAACTCTATTTTAATTATGTAATTTGTTTTGGGTACATGATCTATTGCTCTTGGAACGTGGCCTTTAATGCTATTATTCTCATCCCCACTTGGAAAGATAAAAATAAACATTCACTTTATTTTATTTCTTTAATAAATTTTAATCATTAATACCTTCCTATGTTGAGCTAACAGACATAAGTTGTTAGGGTTTGTTCTGACCCAGGAATTAGATTGATAACTATAATATGTAAACATGTGATTTACTGAAAAAGAAAGGTGAGTGCTGGGAAAGCAATTTGTTTCCTGTAGTGCTTGGTGTGCCAATTCATTCATTCCCTCCCTTTAGAAATCTAAAATGTCCTGTATCTAAGTCATCGGGTTACATGGTAAGTGATGTTCCAAAATGATACAGAGAACTCAATCAATGCAAACACTTCCCAGGTTAGATGCAATAATATAAGTGACATTCACTTTCTTGTGTGTTATAAAGAAACACAGGAAGCCCTCCTTGCCCTTGAGCTAAAGTCATTTCCTTCCCTTATTTGTTCTTATTGTACTAAATAATAAGTTTCACATGGCTAATGCTATCATTATCAATAGCAAAGGATAAATGACAACAATAAATAAAGTGTGCTCAGAAACAAACTATTTTCTGTAGCCTAACAGTTCAAAGTGTTATCCTGCCAGATGGAAAACTTCATTAAGTTTTCATTTCCCAGGAAATTTGGTAGAACCAAAATAATTCCATGCTTTTTCGAATGGAAAGAAAAGGAAATGGAGGGCAGGTCAAAAGACTGTATGTATTACTCAGAGGAAAGATTACTTCTCTTTGGATATAAACAATTTCAGTGATACTGTTTCTCAGGGTCACATTGCAGGATATCTGCAGACTCTAGTCAGGAAGCCTAGTTATGAAAGCAAATAAAAATAACAAATTCTAATTTTAATGACATAACTAGGTGGTTTTCTTTGACATGTGCTGTTATTAAATACAGAATCCAAGATAAGGGTGTGATGTGCCTCTCCAGGAATATTTGTAGATAAACTGTGACCATTTTTGCCTGTTTTAATTCATATCTGTTGTCTCAATGGTTATGCTGCACCAGGTTTACCAGGCATAGGCAAACATTTGTTGTTATTCACATAATGATGGCATTGTGAATACAGCATCCTCATAGTCGATGAGTCTCATTATCGAAAGCACACCTGACTTGTTATGTGTAACATATGGCATAAGTAGATACAATTTTAAATATTTCCTTCCATTTCTTAGCCTACTTTATCATTAATTCTCACTGATTATTTATTTAGAAAAGAAATATTGAAATAATATTACAGTTGTTCCAAGAAAATTTTCTGTGTATACAGGAATGAACAGATGTTGATGAAAATTTCCTATGTTTATGAGAAAGAAAGCATTTTATTTCTACATTTACTAGCCATGTTTGTCTCACACAAAAAAATTCTATGAGCCGGATAGTTTGAAATAATATTTTTTAGAGTATTGGAAGCTGGAAGTCCAATATCTAGGTGTCAGCAGTATTTGGTGATATTTGCATCCTCAACTTTAGGATGATGTTCCTTCATATTTTAGCTCTGTGATAACCTTTCCTGTAGGTAAGCCACACCCGCGTAGTTAAAGAGAGAGAGAGGGAAGATCTTTTCTTTCACAATAAAAAATATCAGTCTGACTTAGATATCTCCATCACATACTTCCCAGAACATGGGAAATTTCCAGATATTTCATCAACTGGGAACCTTCTATAACTTTCCTGAATGGAATATTGTTTCTTCTGCCTCTGCCACCATAAGTCAGTATTTTTACAGGTACTCTTCTCTTTAACATGGATTGAAATATACTACCTCTTTTGAGCTTCTCTGTTTTAAACATGATGATGATGGTTAGCCTGTTCTAAAACATGTTTATGCTGTTAATGACAGAAAAGGCTCTTAGATACATAATGAATAAAAATGTTTGTGGTAACACCCAATAAAGGGCATAAAGAACAAATATAGGACTATGGGATATGCTTCGTTAGAATACTTCCGTGTACAAGCCTTTTTCCAATATTTTTCTCCTGAATTGGAATGTTTACATGTATATAACGATACAAAAATATTTTCCTCAATAAAAAAGTAACCTCAATGAGAAAGTAACCTTCTGCCCTGCTCAATATCTAAAACCCTTACTTAGTTGTCAGTAATAATTCTCTTTAATCTTTCTTTTTTTTCTTTTTCCCCTCCTTTATTAATTTATTCTTGTTACATCTCAATGGTTATCCCATCCCTTGTATCCTCCCATTCTTCCCTCCCTCCCAATTTCCCCTTATTCCCTCCCCTATGACTGTTCCTGAGGGGGATTACCTCCCCCTCTATATGATCATAGGGTATCAAGTCTCTTCTTGGTAACCTGCTGTCCTTCCTCTGATTGCCACCAGGTCTCCCCGTCCAGGGGACATGGTCAAAGATGAGGCACCAGAGTATGTGAGAAAGTAATATCCCAAAGAGGCTGATAATGTAAACCCATGATTTAGCTGGGAAAACAAGTGAACTGACTAGTTCGTATTCCCGAAGTCAGTGTTAGTAACTTCAAGCTTGTACTTGAATTTCCTGTTCCTTCTTTCCATGTGTAGCACCCAGTGAGATGAGAGGATGAGATCCTGACTTTCAGTCGTTCATATGAAGCGGCGGGCAAAAGCAATGATGTTTGTCAAGAATAGCAAATGACTGTATTGATGGGATAACCACACGGGTTGGAATGGTAGGTAGAGAGTTACATAGAAACAAAAGTGAAGTCCTAACATTATGTCTTCGACTTTAAAATAAGTTTTCTATAGAAATATGTCATTTGCTATTGCAGATCAATAGAAGAGCTCTTGAAAGACAAGTCCTACAGAACAGTTGTGGATAATGGCTGGAATACAAAGAACAGCTGGTTAGATTGAAGGACATCAAAGTAGGCCATGCTGAATGAGGCCAGTAGCAGTGAAAACAGAGAGAAATGAATCATATGATTGATGTTTTTCTCTTTTATTTAAGAGTTTACTGACTAAGGTTGACAGTGTATTCAGCTGGCCATTATGATTGCAAAATTGAGCTGTAAGCTTGGTAGATAGATGCACCATTAAAATTATTTCATTATCCACGCTTTCCCTCTCACAACAAAAAAAGTCTAGTTCTTATTTACAACATAAAAAATTGCTATTCAGTAAAGCCAGCAAAAGTAATTTATAATTGTAAAGCATTTTACAGTTTAAAAATATCAGTCATGAGCCTTACATTTTTTTAACTTTTCAAATAATGCTGGAAAAAAAGATGTAGTTGGATGTTCTGTTTATCTTTCAAAGGAAAATGTAGATACATTTGTAGGCAACTGGCCTCAATTTATGCAGACTATAGATTACAATTGTATTCACATATCTAAATTGAACTCAATATGGTTTTCCTTTATAATTTCACTCTATGCTTATTCTATTCTTCATGTTAAAGCAATTTTCATTATTTCCCTGTAGTAATTCCATGTGAGTTTCTCTTCTTAAGAGAGAATTCACTGTTATTTAATTCTATTAGCTTTTTTGTTATATTCTTTATAATAAATTAGTTCCGTTATATTATTTGATTTTATAAAATAGTTTTCAAGGTTTCTGTAGCTGGCTTGGTGTCCAGGTTTCTCTTTTCATAGTTGGCAGAGTGTTCGCTATCTCTTGGAGGTCCACCCTTTTCTGAAGGTAAATAAAGTTGGGGTGGCTCTACCAAGAGAAAAGGATGGGGTAGGATAGGCGTGGAGGAAGGGGAAGATGTTGTCAGAGTGTTTGCATTCCCGCCAGCAATGAAGGAGTGTTCCTCTCTCCCCACATATTGTATGAGGGAAGAATTATCTATTTTTGATAAAAAGTAGTTTTCAAGATATAGAAAGCTCCCTCATAATTCTTGAAAACACATAGTAAAAAGTAAAAAAATAAAAGACACACACAAATACAACAATCAAATAAGTGTTCCTTTATCCTTCAAAGACTTTTAGTTTTTAAATTTTTATTCAAAACCTAAAAAATATCATAAAATTTGGATATCAATACCATAAATTCAAACTAGTTATTCTTGGTATAAAGTTTTAAGAGAATAACTTGAACTTTAATCCATTTTAAATTTATTTTACATTTAATAATACTTTTAATAATAATAACCCTCAATCATACAAAATAATACAAAATTTTACAAGATAATAAAAATTGTACAAAGTGTATGAGATAATAATTTGATCTTTAACCCATTTAAAAAATTTTTTATTTTACATTAATAATACAACTTTTTTTTTGAGACAGGGTCTCTCTGTGTACTTTTGGCTATCCTGAACTCACTTTGTAGACAAGACTGGCCTCAAAATCACAGCAATCCATCTCTCTCTGCCTCCGGGGTGCTGGGATTAAAGAAATGCACCACACGCCCAGAGTAATAGTACAACTTTTAATTATAATATGTTTAATCACACAAAATATTAGAAATAAAATTATATGAAATAGTAAAATATTAAATTCTGTTGGGTGAACTTAAATAGTAAACTAGCACCTGTAAATAAAATCTCTATGACAATGTAACACTGACAGGTTTAACACAAAGACAACAGATTTGGCAGGAGGATAACTTCCAGACAGTCATGGATACAGGAAGTACTTCAGATCACTAGCATAGATTTTATTCTATTCATTATAAAGAATACCCAGCACTCATGTCTTGGCCTCTAAGTATTAGTCTGAAATAATAAACCAGAACACTTCAGAAAAATGTGTCTGATTCTTGTGTTGAGTTAAGAACCACAAAATATGGGAAAGCTGGAAGTGATTGGGAGACTTATAAAAGGGGAAAAATAAATAGGAGCCTGGCATAGAAAGTTCCTTATATTCATATCCAGGAAAACTTGAGAAACAAAATAAACACTATATTTTTAACAAACAGTACATGTAAGAAAAACTCAAACTTATACTATACTATATAACCAAAAAATACATGTCAGTAAATAAAAGTATATGGATATTAAATTATACCTTTTTCTTTTCCTCTAAATTGTAGCTCTTAAAATGAAACACGAACTAAAGGTTGAGAGAATGAATGCTCACATATTTGTTAGAGGTGTTGAAACTAATAATGATAGTTAGAAATATATATATATATTATGTGACATATATATAATGTCACCAAGAGCTGTGCGTCCTGACTGGTGAACAACTACATTTGCTTGTGAAGGAGAAGGGAACTGGAAAGCAAGATCCACCATTTGAAGGTAAGAATAGCTTTCTGGACACATAACTGAAGCTCCTTTCACTCAGCAGACAAGTGTCATTTGAGAGACACAAGTTGCAAAAGGCAGAGACATCTACAACACAATGTCTATACCTAAAGCTCAGGGAACACTATGTAACAGGGGTGAATAGTAAGACTCTAAGATCTCGAAGTGAAGGATAGCTATCATGAGATTGTGTTTTATATATATGACAAGGAAATCAAACCCATGAGATCTCAAAAACATGGTTTTATAAACAAGTCCTGAATAATGACACCACAAGTTGACATGGGATGGTTGGTAGAAGAAATCTCACAAAGCTCTTTCCTTAGATGAAGAGGCAAATAGTGATTGCTGAGGAATCATGTATCGATTTTCCTCAGAAATGACCTTCGTATGTAGGCTTCTAGTAGAAAAGAGTCAGCACTAAGCCATATACATATGCTCAACTTTAAATCAACACTAAATGCAGTCAATATATTGTACTTTAATATATATGTAAATATAGGTAATAATATAGGTAATAATACTAAATATACTTATATATAAGGCCACATCTCTCTCACACACACACACACACACACACACACACACACACACAAACGTTTAAATATATATATATATATATATATATATATATATATATATATATAATGTAATAATAATAAAGAAAAGGCCATTAAACTGATAAGGAGTGTAGGGAGCACAGGAGGAATTGGAGGGAGGGGATATTGATTCTAATACAGTTCATATATATGAAATTAAAAAAAAAAATACAGCTCAGGGCTGGAAAAAATGGCTCAGAGGTTAAGAGCAATGTCAGCTCTTCCAAAGGTCGTGAGTTCAATTCCCAGCAACCACACGGTGGCTCACAACCATCTCTAATGAGATCTGGTGCCCTCTTCTGGCCTGCAGGTGTTACATGCAGGCACAACAGTGTATACATAATAATACATAAATCTTTGAAAAAAAAAATACAGCTCAGTAACTGATACCTAGGACTATCAGGCACAGATTCCTTATCTAAGAATGTATAGTTCAAGCAACACCTCTCTTCATCCCATGGGAAGTAAGAGAAGTAAGCATGCTGGGCCACATGCAGCTAGATGTTGAACAAATCTCACACCATTGGTGAATGAGAAGGCAAAAAAAAAATCATGCCAAGTCTTTGAAAACTTGTAAACCCAAAGAAATGGCAAACATTTCTTTGGGGATGTTTATCAAAGATTATCTCTTACTGAGGAATTATGACAAAAATGATATGTTTATTGGAAACTAATTAAAAAGAATGAAGCTATCTGTTTTAAATTATGAATAGTAATGCAATAAAATATTACCTCAGTAATTAAAATCACAGTAATGTGGAACTGAAAGAAGGTAATCTGATTGTAAAAATTACAGAAAGAATAATAGAGAGATTAGCATGCAATAATAGGTTTTTAATTGATATTGTCATTAATTTTCTTTCCTTTTTATAATTTGAAATAAAACTACATCATTTCTGCTCTCCCCCTCTTTCCTCCTTACCCTGCCATGTCTGACACCTCCTCAGTCCCAAATTAAATACCTCATTTTATTTAACCATTTTTGTTATTGTACTTATAAATCAATCAACCTATATAAGCCACCATTGATTCCATTTAGTATGGCATGCATATATATGCTTCTCTGGATAACTACTAACTATAGGACACAGAAAATGTGAAAAATATCAAAAAGGTAGAAAATATTCATGTAAGGATGAAGAAGAATAGTAAGTAACTACATAGAATAGACTGTTACTGAATTGATTAGGAGAAATATTAAAATATAATCCAAACATGTTTTTAGCAGCTGGCCAATATCTTTAGCATATACTTAAAAGAACTCATAGTGCCATTAAAATTAATAAACCGAAAGCACCATCATTAATCTATAGCCTAGAGAAAATTTGAATTTTAAAGGAAAAGAAAAAATACAGTTCATTTCAGTTAGTAGAATTTTAATCCTTAAAAGGTTCTTCTGGGCATTTAAAACTATAAGTTCTTGAAGAAGCATCTACAGAGATTTGGAAGATAAAACTAAAACATATGGATAGTGATACAAAAAGATTAAAGAAAGATATATATATATATATATATATATATATTATATGCATACATACATACATACATATATACATACATACAATTTACTTATGCTTCCAGAAAAACACAGCTCTTCTTGTAGAACCAGAATACTGTATACAACTGGTAAATGAACAATTTGTTGAAATAAAGAAGTAGCAATAATTATATAATAATTAAAGGTAAATTTTATTAAACTCAATTTTAAGTGAACAAGTCAAATGATGTCAGTTCTATTTCTCTTGATAAACTTCAACAAATCTTAGGGCAAATCATTTCATATCATGTCCCTATTTTCTCCATTGGTAAAATGTCATCATGTCTCAGTATTGCCCAGTCTTAATTAATACACCAAAGCTGCAGAAAATAGTTGGCTATTTTCTATTCTTAACAGCATTCTCTCCTGAGATGTTTTGCAATTTGCACAGTTACCTACATCTCTATCATTACAAAAAACAATCACCATAAGTTTACAAAATGCTGCAGTGTGTGCTCTCTCTTTTCCATATATGGAAAGCCATTTCCATTGATCTCATTTTTCTTCAAATGCAAATAAAAATACAGAACTTATGAAATTATCTTTGTTTTTCCAAATATGTTTTTTATAAAATATTTTAATATAGATAGTGAGATTAAAAATTGTGCAGATTTCTGTAGGTGCCTTCATCAACACTAGCACATACTGTGGCTGCTGTCCTCTGAATGCGGTGGATAATATGCATTGGCAACATATCTATTGCTATGTGATTTTATGAAATAAAGCAAAGGAAAGGAAGGTAAGTCCAGCACTATAAACTTGACCTGAGTTTATTTGCAGTGCACATGGTGAATGTGATATATGCATTGATGATTAAAGAATTCATAATTTCCAATAATGATAATTATGTATAAAATCTCCAAATATTTCAAGATCTCAAGAGAACTAAAGGAGTGATTTAAGGGGAAAGAGGGAATATGATATTGTTCTAATGATTTCAAATAAGTAGTAATGAGGCACAAATCAAGAATCCACAAGTATTCAGATGGTTCCATGGAGTTTGTATAGCAGGCTTTTATTTATACTCTCACTTTTATCTAGGAAGCAGGTCTTATTTGTGTCAGATTGATTTCATGGAGATATACATGGATAATCAAATACAAAATGAATTTATTGAATGTTTGTTATACATCAGACACTCAAGTGTTTGCATGTATTAATCTACTTATATATTTCAGTAACCATATAAAACTGTGTAACATTTGTAATTTTTATTGTGGAATACCTTACAAATTGAATCATACCTACAAACCAGTAAAATTATACATGGCAGGAACTGGAATTTGCAACTAACCAATCAGGCTCTACATGCTTTTTGCACAAAAGTTCACACTCATGCTATAATATAATGGGAAATACTAAATCGTGGCTAAATTTCTCAATTCATTTATTTCAAGAGAAGAGTAGATTGGGTGCTATGATATCTAGCTTTTATGAATGTGATATTTCTTTGATATTGGAAATATGAGTTCATTATTTGGTTTCCTGGTTTCTTACCTTTCAATATCAGACTCCATCAACATCTAAAAGAAAAGCCATCAGAGGTTGCTATGGCTGTAAGAAACAGATCTATGTGGAGTTGCTTCTTTTCCTAATGCAGCTTGAATTTGGAATCATGGATATAGAGATGAATACCTTCATATTTC
This sequence comes from Acomys minous, assembly GCF_964271855.1. Lineage (NCBI taxonomy): Eukaryota > Metazoa > Chordata > Mammalia > Rodentia > Muridae > Acomys > Acomys minous. The sequence goes on from NC_140489.1 coordinate 22,133,312, forward strand.
TTACGGAAGGTCCACTTCACCGGTAGATGTCCTCAACCCCAATTGGAGGATATTTAACAGAGGAGAATGAAGAACGATATACAATGAACTTTGAAAAGAACTGAAAAAGCCTTGGATAGCCAACATCATAACTCATATGGGGCATTGGTTATTAGACTTATTATGCTAGTCAAAATCTGTAGCAGTTTCCAGAATCAGACACTGTTGTGTGACTTCAGGATAGTTCCTTTAGGAGACTAGAGTTTTTTGTTTGTTTGGTTTTTTCTTGATGCAGGCATCTTACTAGAAGTTCATTTTTTGCCCTTGGTTGTGGGCTTAGGGATAATTTTGGGGAAAAGAAAACTTATATTAACTTGCCCACCATAGGAATATCAGACTCACTTTTATGTTAAAAAAGCAGTGATGATGATTATTATTATGATGATGATGGAGTGTGTGTCTCTGTGTGTGTGTATGTGGTCTGCCATATTTTGGAATGACCCCTTATGTCTTTTTCATTGTCTTCAAAACATGTATAAGATGTAATTTTGAGTTTTATGTGGAAGGAACTTTGAAGTGACT